>NW_028241067.1:0-693506 GCF_964263255.1 Lissotriton vulgaris | reverse complement strand
GACACACACACACACACAGAGACACACACACAGAAACACAAACACAGAGACAGAAACACTCAGACATAGACACACAGACAGAGACAGAGACACACAGACATAGACACACATGTGTGTATGATGGGTCTGGTGGCTCAGTGGAGTCATGCGTCCACTGCAGGGGCCTGTGTGTTTTATGTAGCCCCGCCCCCCACTGACCCCACCCCTACAGGTGCGCCCCTCGGCCACAAACCACACTGTAAATTTAGCCCCTAGAGAAAGTTTGTGAGTACACATGACATTGATTAAAGCCTTTTCCAGTAGGTTTTGAAGAAAAGATGCGGTGTCCTGGTGGCCTGTCTCTGTCCATATGCACCTTTGGTAGATAGTAAAAGGTGGGTAAGACCGGATGTTGCACACTGATGAATCTAAATTCATCCTCTTCTAAAATGCCTTTAGTGGTCCATTTCCGCAAAAGTTGGTCAAATGCCTCAGTACTTGCATTGTAGGTTGTCCTGTTTATACACTGATAGCTGATAGCGTCTCCAAGTAATCATTGTTCTTCCCCCCAATATGCTTGATTATTAAGTAAAGCAACATTACCACCCTTATCTGAGGGCTTAATCACTATAGCCACATCATTTTGTAGTGAATTATTGGCTTCTCATTGCTTGCTGGTGGTGTTGGGCATCAACCAAGTGCCACTAGAAGGTTTACCACTGGTAACTAACACCAACGAAGGCCAGGAGGCCGAAACTCGTCTGTCAGTTTCTTTTTACACTATGGGTTGTTAGTGTGGATAAAGACTTGTAATCCTATAAACCTGGTGTGCTCAGCATTTCCGTGTAGAAGAGTTTGGATCTTGGACTCACATATTTGGTGTGGTCACGAGCACCAAGAGCGCCCATCCTTAAGCAGTCCAGCAGCATAAGTGGCAAATGTTTTGGACTTACGAATGAACTTGATAGCTGCCGGATCGCCGGAAACCCACAACCACAACCTGTCAGCACTTGTTGGAAACAACTGTGGTCAAACATTTGAGGGATACAAGCGGCTAGTTGAGGGCTGTATTATTCTTGCAACAAGGCACTTGTGACATGGGTGTCCGTGAAGGGAAGCAGCAAGCACCGCCCGATGGGGATCGTAAAGGTACTTACCGAGGAGCCTGCACCCAATGACTCAGAGTGCCGAGATCGGGGTATTCCAACACGCCCACTTTTGGTTCCCGCATATCAGAGCAGGCAAGTTCCTTTCAAAAGTACACTTGTTGATAAAGGCAATATCAACAAGTGTACTTTTGACCATCTTGGTGTGCCGATTTCGCATCATTTCAGACCAGGAAGCCTTAGATGGTCGTACTGTTCTGTAAAAACACTTTGTATGCGAGACTATTGCTACTTGGGGCTTTAGGGTCCTGACACTGTGTTATTCTTGCAACAAGGCACTTGTGACATAGGTGTACGTGAAGGGAAGCATCAATCACTGCCCACTGGGGATGTTAAAGGTACTTACCAAGGTGCCTGCACCCGATGACTCGGAGTGCCGAGATCGTGGTATTCCGCCATGCCCAATTTGGTTTCTGTCTAACAGAGCAGGGCAAGTTCCTTTCAAAAGCAAAAAGATTGCAGCACTTGTTGATAAAGGCATTTGAAAAAGGCAGTAATGCTGAAACATTCAATGCTGGTGTATTAAAGGTTGCAAGATACACAACCCGTGCGTGCTCAACTCTTTTTCCATGGAGAGGAGTTTGGTTCTTGGACTTACATATTTGGTGTGGTTACAAGCACCGAGAGCGCCCATCCTTAAGCAGTCTGACAGCATGAGTGGCAAACATTTTGGACTTACTAATGAACTTGTTAGCTGCCGGATTGCCGCAAAACCACAACCACAGCCTGTCAGCACTTGTTCGAACCAACTATGGTCAAGTAATCTAGGGATACAAGCGGCTGGATGAGGGCTGTGGTATTCTTGCAACAGGACCCTTGTTATATGGGTGTATGTGAAGGGAAGCAGCAAGCACCGCCCACTGTGGATGTTAAAGGTACTTACCAAGGCACCTGCACCAGATGACTCGGAGTGCAGAGATCGGGGTATTCCGCCATGCCCACTTTTGATTCCCGCCTATCAGAGCGGGGCAAGTTCCTTTCATATGCACGAAGATTGCAGCACTTGTTGATAGAGGCATTTGAAAAAGGCAGTAATGCTGAAACACGTCATGCCGTGTATTAAAGGTTGCAAGATACACAACCTGTGTGTGCTCAGATCTTTTCAGTGGAGAGGAGTTTGGGTCTTTGACTTACATATTTGGTGTGGTCACAAGCACAAATAGCGCCCATCCTTCAGCAGTCTGGCAGCATAAGTGGCAAATGTTTTGGACCTACTAATGAACTTGATAGCTGCTGTATCGCTGCAAACCCACAAACACAGCCTGTTAGCATTGGTTGGAACCAACTGTGGTCAAACATTTGATGGATACAAATGGCTGGATGAGGGCTGTGTTATTCTTGCAACAAGGCACTTGTGACATGGGTGTACGTGAAGGAAAGCAGCAAGTGCTGCCCCCTGGGGATGTTAAAGGTACTTACCGAGACACCTGCACCCGATGACTCGGAGTGCCGAGACGGGGGTATTCCACCACGCCCACTTTTGATTCCCGCCTTTCAGCGCAGGGAAAGTTCCTTTAAAAAGCAATTGTTGATAAAGACATTTGAAAATGGCAGGAAAACTGAAACGCAACATGCCGGTGTATTAAAGGTTGCAAGATACACAATCCATGTGTGCTCAGATCTTTTTCCGTGGAGAGGAGTTTGGGTCTTGGACTTAAATATTTGGTGTTGTCACGAGGACTGGGAGCGCCCATCTTTAAGCAGTCCAGCAGCGTGAGTGGCAAATGTTTTGGACTTACAAATGAACTTGGTAGCTGCCGGATCGCCACAAACCCACAACCACAGCCTGTCAGCACTTGCTAGAACCAAATGTGGTCAAAAACTCAAGGGATACAAGCGGCTGGATAAGGGCTGTGTTATTCTTGCAACAAGGCACTTGTTTGACATGGGTGTATGTGAAGGGAAGCAGCAAGCACCGCCCACTGGGGATGTTAAAGGTACTTACCGAGGTGCCGGCACCCGATGACTGGGAGTGCCAAGATTGGGTATTCCACCATGCCCACTTTTGATTCCCGCCTATCCGTGCAGGGCAAGTTCCATTCAAAAGCATAAAGATTGCCGCATTTGTTGATAAAGGCATTTGAAAGAAGGCAGTAATGCTGAACATGTCATGAAGTGTATTAAAGGTTGCAAGATACACAACCTGTGTGTGCTCAGATCTTTTTCTGTGGAGAGGAGTTTGGGTCCTGGAATTATATATTTAGTGTCGTCACGAGTACTGAGAGCGCCCATCCTTAAGCAGACCAGCAGCATGAGTGGTAAATGTTTTGGACTTACCAATGAACTTGGTAGCTGCTGGTTTGCCACAAACCCACGCCCGCAGCCTGTCAGCACTTGTTGGAACCAACTGTCATCAAACATTTGACGGATACAAGCGTCTGGATGAGGGCTGTGTTATTCTTGCAACAAGGTACTCGTGTCATGGGTGTACGTGAAGGGAAGCAGCAAGTTTCGCACACTGGGGATATTAAATGTACTTTCTGAGGCGCCTGCACCTGATGTCTCGGAGTGCAGAGATCGTAGTATTCCACCACACCCACATTTGGTTCTCACCTATCAGAGTGGGACAAGTTCCTTTCAGAGCATGAAGATTGCAGTTTGGGTCTGGCAAGTTGATGCACTTGCCAGGTCTAAATGGCAGTTTAAAACTGCTCTCACAGTGCCAGGTCTGAGACATGTTTTCAGGGCCATTCGTGTGGGTGGTACAACCAGTGCTGCGGGTCTACTACCAGCATTTGATTTACAGGCCCTGGGCACACCTTTTGCACTTTACTAGGGACTTACTAGTAAATCAAGTGTGCCAATCATGGCTAAGCCAATCACCAATATAACTTTGCCAGTGAACTGTGGTAAAGTGCCCAGAGTACTAAAGCCAACAAAGGCAGGTCTGAAAAAATAGGAGGAAGAAGGCAAAATATTTGTGGATAACCCTACAAAAAGGGGCAGGTCTAACACTACTTCTAACATATATTATGTGTGTGGCTGTCTGACTGTGTGTACCTGTATATGTATCTGGATGGCTGTGTTAGTGGGTGTGTGAATTGCGGTACAGGTGTATAACTGTGTGTGTGTGTAGCTGTGTTGGTCAGTGAGTGGCTGTTTGAGTGTCTGTATTGGTGAGTGAGTCAGTGTGTCAGTGAATGTAAGGGTGAGTAAGTGAGTGGCATTTAAGAGGGTATTTGGGTTAGTGAGTTGGTGTGTGAGCGACTGTATTGGAGAGTAGAGTGAGTGCCTGTGTGAATGGCTGTATGGTCGAGTGAGTGGATGTGGAAGTGCTTGTATGGATGTGTGAATGGATATGTATGTGTGAGTGTGAGTTGCTGTATGGGTGAGTGATTGGGTGCATGAGTAGCTGTATGGATGAGTAAGTGGTTGTGTAAGTGGCTGTATGAATGAGTGAGTTGGTGTGTGAGTACCTCTATGGATAAGTAAGTGGTTGTGTGTGTACTTGTATGGGAATGTGAATGGGTGTGTGTGTGGTTGTGTGAGTGGGTGTATGAGAAGTTGCATAGGGGTATGAGTGGGTAACTGTGTGATTCAGTGGATGATGTATTCAGTGATGCCATCAGTGATATCATCAGTAATGTCATTTGAGATGTCATGAGTGATGTCACTGACCATGTCATGGGTGATGTAATATGTGAGGTCATAAGCAGTGAATTGCAGGGCCCTATGTTATAGTTAGCTCATGTAACTATAACTGCTTTAGGTTTTGTATGAGTGAAATCTGAGCCTAACTATAAGGTCTCTGTAACCTTTGCTTTTTTCTCTGAATTTCTATGGTTTTTTAAATTCTGTTTCCTAACTATAACGTCTCTCTAACTTTTTGTTTTTTCAGTGAGTTTCAACGTTTTTTCAAATTCTGTTTTCTAACTATAACGTCTCTGTAATTTTTGGTCTTTACAGTGAATTTCTAAGTTTTTGTAAATGGTTTTTCCTTACTGTAATCTATAACCTTTCAAAGTCAATATTTTAATGCTTGCATAGTTTGGTTAGTGGGCATGGGAGTGTCTCAGTGAATCTGTGAGTGGACAAGTGAGCAGCTGTGCCTGTGACTGTATGTGTGAGTGCTTGGCTGTGTGAGTGTCTGCAAAGATATGACAAGAAATAAATCACTAGTCACAGACACTGTAGATCAGATTCCACTCCAATATATTTACATTGCAATCACATTTAGAAAGGATTTCAAATTTGTTTTCAATGTGGAATACACTAAACCCAAGAATTTAGAAGTATTTGTACTTTACAGAAGTAGAGTTTCAGTTGGGGCACCAGCTATATCTATATTTGTAATTAGTTCCCATTGATGTTTAATTTGTGTGAAATTAGTATCAGGACCATAGTGAAAGCCGATTTTCTCCAAGAAGCGTCCACAGTTTTATCATAAATGTTTGCGTAAAGCAGTACTTCCTACAACTTAATTAGTAACTGTTACTGTGTTGGGTAAATTCCTAATCCATACTTTACATTACAGGTGTATTTATGGACCACAAGGTAATGTCTGCAGTGACCATGAGTGCATGATTTTTCTTTTTTGATTTTTTTTTAACTTGTGTGACCTTCCTGAAATTTGCAGGATTTGCATTTTGTTCATATTCACAAACCCTTCCTGAACTGTTTCAATACGTATTTTCCAGAACAGCGGGAACTTCGCAAAACCAGCACGATTTTATAAACACCTAAAATGAAATGTAGACATAATATAATTTATATTTGAGATAAGTGGTTTACTAATAATTAATATACATTTATGTAGACATACGGTATTTCTTATTATACACATGTTTTAATATATATTTCAGCATTTACGGTAATGTCACAACGTCTTCACGAACCCCTTATGACACATGAATAAAGGTATAGTATTGCTGGA
The DNA here is from genome assembly GCF_964263255.1 of Lissotriton vulgaris. NCBI lineage: Eukaryota > Metazoa > Chordata > Amphibia > Caudata > Salamandridae > Lissotriton > Lissotriton vulgaris. The sequence continues at coordinate 687,488 of NW_028241067.1, read as the reverse complement.
AATAGTTTTGTGTCTCAACATAGGAAGTACCCTCCCACATTTCTTTTATTCTGGGTGTTGCTTTCACACCTCCATTTAGAGCTGCTGCATCCCTATATTTTTGGGTGTATTTTTCCATCTTATAAATGGCAGCTTCTACATCTTGTGATATCCAAGACTCAGAGGAGTATGGATCAGTTGCAGAGGAAGAAAAGCTTCCAAAAAGAAATTAAACTATTGCAAATGTTTTCCCATCCCTTCCGGTAGGAAAAAGGGCCTAGCAAGAGAGGTGCAGTGCAAGATCTGCTCAGAAATACTGCATAGAGTTATGGCTAAAAAATACAGTCATGGGACAACATCGATGTTGAAGCACCATCAAACAATTGATTCGACTGACCTCTGCAGAGTGGAGATGGAAGGTGAGGCAGCAAGAGCACCTGTAGTGGAGCTAGCAGTTGGCAACTGGGACTGAAGTCTTCCCTGCAGTATTACCTGAACTGAATATTATGGATACCTTTTGCAGTAACAAGGTATTATGTGTGGGTGAGCAGCCACTTTCTGCAATTCTGGAAGCCAAACAATGCCACAGATGTTATTTCATTTGTTTTTTTGTTTGCAACTGTTGCACAATTTTTTGTGCATTTTGTTTTTAGTTCTCTTTTTCAGTTGATGTTTTTAAAAATGGAAAATACATCCAACATTTATTTCACAAATCAAAAACATAAAAACACTTGAAAGGTTCTTTTTTTAACCACCTTATCCGATTTAAACATTTTTATCTATATGTTTTTGTAAACATCTGCCAGCATATGTCTGTGTATATGTGCTACTTTAAATGGGTGTTTGAGTCATTGTATATGGGTGAGTGAGAGAGCGCATGAAGGGCTTTATGAGTGGGTGTGTAAGTTGCTGTGTGGTTTAGTTAGTGACTGTGTGAATGGTTTTAAGAGTGAGTGAGTGACTGTGTGAGTGGCTGTATGCCTATATGAGTGTGTGTGTCAGTGACTATATGGGTGGGTAAATGACTGTGAGTGGCTGTATGTATAACTAAGTGTTTGGCTACATCGGATGATACCAACTACACAGGATTATCTTTCGGAACATGCTACCTCAAATCTCCACATAAGAAAATAAAGAATTTATTTTCTAAATTACGAAATCTGGAGGATTCATTTGGACTGTAAATATAGAAATAATTGCTCTCTAACACTGCATTTTGGTTGCTCGGGGACAAAACATTGTTTATATTAATTTCTCTGTGTTTAACTGTAGATTGTTTGGCACGTTAGTGGCCGTTGCCTCTTATGTTTCCTGGAGCATTTATTATTACTAATCTGTTTCTTACTACTTATATTGGTTTTGCGCGAGACACTACCCAGGCACGTCCTGTAAGCTCTTGTGTAACTAAGTGGCTGAGAGAGTAGTTTTATTGGTAAGTGGATGTGTGAGTGACTGTATTGGTCTGTGAGTGGATGTGTCAGTGTGTGCATGGGTGAGTGAGTATGTGACTGGCTGAATGGGTCTGTGAGAGGACATGTCAGTGTGTGTATTGGTGAGTGAGAGGGTGCATGAGTAGCTGTATGGGTCAATGGTTCCATGACTAAATATATGGGTGAGTGATTCAGTGTGAGTATCTATATTGGTGAGTGAGTGACTCTTTAAATGATTTTAAAAGTGACTTAGTGATAGTGTGATTGGATTTGTGTTTGAGTCAGTGGGTGTGTAAGTGGGTGTATGGGTGGGTGAGTGATTGTGGGAGTACCTGTATGGGTGAGTGAGTGGGTGTGTGAGTGGTTGTATGGGTGAGTGAGTGGGTGTCTGAGTGGCTGTATGGGTGAGTGAGATGGCGCATTCCCCAGTGTGGCTCATCTAAATTATTCCTTCAAATCTGTAAAAACTTTCGCATTGCAATTTATTTTTGAGCCACATTGTTCTCTTGATTCATTGAATTTATTCAAATATTTTCACACCATGCGCCGTTCATGCTGACCACAATTTTCACTTGCGTCGCCACCTTTTGTGTCACTTGCACATACCAGGCACCAAGTCGAGTTCAGGTTGTTTTGTTATTCATTTATGTACAGTGCTGCTACAACTGTATTTCTTCCTTTTCTTTAATTATACGATGCCATGAGCACGTTTCAAAACGAATCAAGTCTCCTTGTTCCTGTCCATGTAATGCTTTTCGCATACATGTCTAATCACCTCGATAATAATACCAGTTGGGATATTGTTTGTTTATTCTGATTACCTACCCTAATCCCAACGTGGTTTATGGGACATACTTCTGTAGTATTTTACAACATTAGCATTGCAGTGGCACACGTTTCTTGGGCCCACCCCACACATACCCAGATGCTTGTATAAGCCTTTGTGGGAAGTCCCATTTATCCATAGTACTTGTAGTGTTAGGAAAACACAATTCAGCAAAAAACAATTTCCTAGTACTGCTCAATGATAGTTACATTGTCCTGCAAATAGATGTTAAACATATTGCTTGTTATTAATATATTGATTAAAGACAATATTCTAGTCCATTATTGTATATATTCTCTTTCTCTTTCTCTTATAGAGCATTTCTATTGCCAACTACAATTTCCCAGCTGCCTTGTAGGACAGCCATCTTGGGTGTGGTTAAGCCTTTAGGAAGAGCCCCGCCCTTTGGGTCCTACATGCCGGCCTGTATTTCCCTCTTTGATGAGGCATCGCTTGTCAGGTAAGCCTCTGTTGTCTCCCGCATTGCAGCTGAGGCACACAGAATTCCTTTGCTGATTGAGCGGCATACTGTGTGAGCCTTTCTTCATCATTTGCCAAAGCGATAGGCAGGCTGGCTCCCGCATTCCGTTCCTGATTATCGAAGCAGGCCATGCTCTACCTGGTTAGATTGGTCAATTAATAGTTATAAAGTATTCAATATGAATACGGATAAAGCAAATTGTTTTTCTTGAACAAGTTATATTATGAAATATCGGTGTGAATCTTTGTACAAATGTAGGCCTGGAAGTTTCACATTAAACCACATTATTGTGATTAACCTTCGTGATTATTGGCAGATTACAGAGACAATTCACCTGATGGTGATTCAGCATTACTTTGCTGTTTTCTTTTGGTATTTTACGGTTTATCACAGGATCGTGAAGTCCCATAGAATGGAATTTTAGTGCACTAAGTGTGATTTTACTATTTAGTGTATTTCTTGAATGTCCTATATGAAAGAGATATTAATGCTAGAGCTCAATGAAACACTGTGTGAATTAACTGTATTTACTGAATGGGGAGCACATTGAGAGCATTTTATATCATCACTCTGAAGTGAGAGAGATATATAATTGGAAGCTTATTATTGCAGTTGTATTCTGTATGTGTGCAATCTTTTGTTTTAAAGGCCTCCTTACTTGCTGTTCCCTTCCAAAATCCTACCCTAGACCTAGCCACTCTAATCATCAGCACCAATATAGCATACTGAAGTAGAGGTGCATGGAGGTGGGCCTATAGAGCGTTGTACAGATCCAGAAGAAGTGGCTGCTCTGACACTGTGTGCGTACCTGTAGGGGTGAGTGATTAGGTGTGTGAGTGGTTGTATGGGTGAGCAAATGAGTGTGTGAGGTACTGTATGGGTAAATGAGAGGGTGCATGAGTGGCTGTATAGATGAGTGACTGCATGAGTGGCTGTATGAGTGAGTGAGTCAGTGTGTGAGTGGATATATGGCTAAGTGAGTGACTGTGTGAATTGTTGTTGAGTGAGTGAATGAGTGAGTGAATGATTGTGCCAGAGACCTATGTTCAATGGGTGTGTGAGTGGCTATATGGGTCTGTCAGTAGGTGTGTCAGTGACCTTATAGGTGAGTGAGTGGGTGTGTGAGTGGCTATATGGATGAGTTAATAGCTGTGTGAGTGACTGTCTAGCTGAGTGAGTGGGTGGTTGAGTGACTGTATGGGTGGGTGAGTGACTGTATGGCTGAGTGAGTGGGTATATAAATGGCTGTATGATTAAGTAAATAGGTGTGTGAGTGGATGTGTGGCTGAGTGGGTGTATGAGTGACTGTATGGGTGAGTGAGTAGATATGTGAGTTGCTGTATGGTGCGTGAGAGGGTATATGAGTAACTGTATGGGTGAGTGATTCGGTATGTCACTGGTATTATGGGAGAGTGACTGTATGTTAAGGGATGTATGAGTCAGTAACTGGGTGTGAGTGGCTGTATGGGTAAGTGAGAGCTTGTATCAGTGACTTTGTAGGTGGGAGAGTGTATGTTAGTAATGTATGATTAAGTGAGTGGGTATGTGAGTATCTGTATGGGTGAGATAGATATGTTAGAATCTATTTTGGTTTCTGAGTTATTGTCTCACATGCTACAGTGTGTGAGTGGGTGTGTGAGTGACTGTGTGTGTATCTAGTTTTTAAGTAGCTGGATCACTACCTGCCTTCATGGGTACCTTGACAAAGTTTGTTTGGTGAACTACACAGAAAGAAGTAATAAGGAGATTATTTTACTCCAATAGATTATGTCATGCATCAGTTTTAAAACATAAAGAATATTGATATAAATTAGTATTACTCCTTGCACAATTCATAGTTTTTGCAATGGAAAAGATCATATTTCAATCAAAACAGTAGACATTCTCTATGCTGAATGTCTGACATAATATCGACAGACAGAATATCAAACTACAAAAATATCGGCACAAAAATATCGACATCAAAAATATCGGAATCATATCTTCATAAAGGTAAGTACAAAAATATCGAAAAAATAATATCGTAGTACAAAAATATCGGAATTAAAAATATCGTTTTTTTAAATGTATTAATAATAATGTAAAAATAATTTTAAAATACATATAATTTTATAAATATTGAATACAAATATTAAAACAAAATTAAAACTAATACATATACATTTAAAATAAATAAAACACTTAATAATTTAATGTAATTTTATTTTTTTAATGTTATTTAATTGATTTAATGTAATTTTCTTTGTTTTTACCCTGTACGGCTGTACCCCAAAAACCCAAAACTGACCCTGAACCCTAAAAATATCCCTGTACCCCAAAAACCCAAAACTGACCCAGAACCCTAAAAATACCCCTTTACCCAAAAACTGAAAACTGACCCTGAACCCTAAAAATACCCCTTTACCCAAAAACTGAAAACTGACCCTGAACCCTAAAAATACCCCTTTACCCAAGAACTGAAAACTGACCCTTATCCCTAAAAATACCCCTTTACCCAAAAACTGAAAACTGACCCTGAACCCTAAAAATACCCCTTTACCCAAAAACTGAAAACTGACCCTGAACCCTAAAAATACCCCTTTACCCAAGAACTGAAAACTGACCCTGAACCCTAAACATACCCCTTTACCCAAAAACTGAAAACTGACCCTGAACCCTAAAAATACCCCTTTACCCAAAATCTGAAAACTGACCCAGAACCCTAAAAATACCCCTTTACCCAAGAACTGAAAACTGACCCTGAACCCTAAAAATACCCCTTTACCCAAAAACTGAAAACTGACCCTGAACCCTAAAAATACTCCTTTACCCAAAATTAATTAATATTATTTAATTACCAATTAAATATTAATTAACAATAACAATAAAGTAAATATATTAGCACATTAGCTGTAATTAATTTAATTTAATAATTAATATTATTTTTTCCCAATTAATTAATTAAGAATAACAAAAAATTATATATTAAAAAAATTACTATAATTAATGTAATTAACTAATTAATATTAATTAATTACCAATTAATTAATAAATGAAAATATGTACAAAATTATATTAATTAATTAACTAATACTATAAATTAATTACCAATTAATTATTAATTAAAATATGTACAAACTTATAATAATTAATTAATTATTATTAAATTACTTCCCACCCTATTCCCCTATAAACCCATAACCCGCTACAGAACATATTTATCAATTAATCAATTAATTAAAATTAATTAAAAATTAATTCTCAATTAATTAATTAATAATTCCTACTAATTAATAATTAATTTAACATAATTACATTACTTCCCACCATATTCCCCTATAAACCCACAACACGCTACAGTAGTAAAAGACAATATTTAATTAAATTACATTAAAAATAAATAATAAAACATAATAAATACAATATAATATACACTAAATTTATTTAAAAATTGATATTAGTAACATCGAAGTTATTTATTTCGATATTATTGACATCGATATTTAAATCTTCGATATTACTGATATCATACTAATATCGATATTAAGACTGTCGATATTACTTACCTTCGATATTTTGTCCCATCGATATTTAAACTTCGATATTATTGTATATCGATATTTAAAACTCGATATTTTGTCTGTGTACCCTCTATGCTGTAATAGTATTTTGCATTCTTGGTGTGAATCATACAGCCACTCACACTCGCACTCACTCATCCAATCAAGCCTCTCAGACACCCACTCACTCAGCCATAAAGCCACTATCACAGTCACTCACCCACCCATGCAGGCACTCAATAACCCACTTACTCAGTTAGACAGTCAATCCCACACATATTCACTTACCCATATAGCCACTCACACACCCACTCACTCACCCTTACAGTCACTGACACACCTATTGACAGACCCATACAGCCACAACGAACAGACTCCAGAAACCACCCCTTCTTCCAGCGACAATAACCAGCCCAGCATCACTGCCTGGACCCCAGTCTCCACTGAGGGTACCACCACAACTATGAAGAGCACTCACTCAGGAGCCCCCACAGACCCCTGCATGCTGCACATCTTCCACAGAGCAGCCGTCACCATAGCCCCCAAGCAACGACTCTCTATCAATGCCACCTTCTAAACCAGTACATTCCCTTCCGACTGGAAATGTGCAGAAGTCAAGCCCCTCCTCAAGAAACCCTCTGCAGAACCGACGGATCTGAAAAAATATGGACCGATCTCTCTTCTCCCATTCGTGGCCAAAGTCACTGAGAACATCGCCAATGCCCACCTGACTAACTTCATCGAGGAGAATGCCAGCCTCGACCCTTCCCAATCTGGATTCTGTAGCAACCACAGCACCGAGACCTTCATCCTCGCAGCCACAGATGACATCCGCACGCACCTTGACCAAGGCCACACCGCTGCCCTCATCCTACTAGACCTCTCTGGAGCTTTTGCACTGCTTGCCACTGCACTCTCGCAGCCAGACTCCACAACGCTGGCATAGAGGGAACAGCCCTGGACTGGCTCTGTTCCTTGCTTGCCGGCAGAACCCAAAGAATCAGACTCCCACCCTTCCTCTCTGAACCAAAAGAGATCAACTGTGGATTACCCCAAGGACCATCGCTCAGTCCCAAGGTCTTCAACATCTACATGGCCCCCCTCGCCACCATCGTCAGACAGCATGGACTCAGCATAATATCCTACATCGATGATACACAGCTCATCCTCTCCCTCACAAAGGAACCAGAAGCCACCAGACTCAGCTTCCAGGAAGGAATGAAAGATGTTGTGTCCTGGATGAGTAGCAGCTGTCTGAAACTCAACTCGGAGAAGACAGAAGTCCTCAGCCATGCACCCAACTCCTCAGCCTGGGACAACACCTGGTGGCCCACTGCCCTAGTCAACTCCCCCTCCCCAATGCAGCATGCCTGGTACCTCAGCATCATACTTGACTTCTCCCTCTCCATGACCCATCAGATCAACGGCGTCACCTCCACCTGCTTCAACACCCTCAGCATCCTGTGCAAAACCTTCAAATGTATCCCCCAAATCCAGAAAGACCATCACCCATGCACTCATAACAAGCAGACTGGACGATGGGCACTGGAATCAACAAAACCCTGCTACACAAACTCCAGACCATCTAGAACACCATGGCCAGAATCGTCCTCGGTGTCCCACGACATGATTCCATTACCCAAAACCTGCAAGACCTCCATTGGCACCCCATCGAGAAGAGAGTATTGTGCAAGTGACTGACCCATGGTTAGAAATCCCTCCACAACCCCAGACCCAAATACCTCAATGACTACATGTTCTTTTCTTTTTCTAAAGTTAATTTTGTTGCTTCCTATACCGTTTGTAAATTAATGGCATGTAATGGCTGTGAGGATCGGTTGCCAAAGCACTGCAAAGCAGCAATCAGTTGCATGGGAATTTTTCACCATTCACTCCTGGGAAAAGAAACTGGTGGCAAAATTAATCATATGGTATTCATACATTAACACCATCTCCACGAGTGTGTCAAAAATGTATTTCTGTGGCATTATAAGTATGTTGACACATCTAAATGTATATAACTGCAATCACTGCTGCAAAACAGAAAGATTATGGAACCTAGGACGGCCTGACTTGAGCCGAGTTGAAAACCCGACCCGCCTGAAGATCAGCAGTGACGGCTAGGACCCCTGCAGCCTCGGCCGAACCCAGGACGGCTGGACTTGAGCCGAGTTGAGAACCCGACCCGCCTGAAGATCACCATCGCTTGTACCCGACCCGCCTGAAAAACACCTCGCCTGCACCGGCACTGGTGATATTGAACCTGAGACCGGAACGCCTGGGAGGCTCCGGACAGACGACTGCATCCCAGTACCCTCTTGAGTGTGGAGGTGCCCTGCTTGCCTGCAATCACCGCCGGCAAGTGATCAGTGTCCCTGGAGCCGCCGGGGCGGGTGACAAGCGGACGGGAGTTGGCGCTGACCGATCCGGCGTGGGTGATAGAGGGCGTGCTGGCACCTAGAACGGCTCCGGTTTGCCCTGTCTGTGTGTGTTTTGGGCAGCGTTCCAGCGGGAGGCTGTGGAGCAACGAGCACGGTGCAATGGGCATCTAGAGCGGCTCCGGTGTGCCCTGTCTGTGTGTTTTGGGCAGCGTTCCGGCGGGAGGCTTCCCCCCCTCCCCCCTCCCAGTGGAGCAATGAGATCGGGTTAATGAGCAGCTAGAGTGGCTCCGGTGTGCCCTGTCTGTGTGCATTGTGCAACGATCTGGTGGGAGGCTTCCCCCTCTCCCCTCTCCCCCCCTCCCAGTGGATCGGCGAGAACGGAGCAATTAGCATCTGGATTAGCTCCAGTGTGTTCTGTCTGTTTGTGTGTTTTGGGCAACCACTACACAACTTTGGAGGTGCCTGATCTGAGCAGCAGCGTCAGTGACGACTTGGAAGGTAACTGCACGCATAGCTATCATTCTAAATACTCATGCCGATTTTTCACTCTGAGTCTCTGCATACTGCGCGCAAAACTACTTGAGCAACGGCAGGGGCGACTCGGAAGGTAACTGCACACAAATCCTTAATTTTAATTACTCATGTCGTTTTCTCACTTGCTGCCCGGAATTATGCACGGAAAAATGCTACTTTAAACACACATGCCGGTTTTTTACCCTATGCCCGGAATTTCAAGCAGATATCTGTGTGATTTGTATTTTTCGCGGGCATTGCGGTGGCTACACTCTCCATTGGCTAATATGGCTGGGGCCATAAACTAGAGCCATAAATCGCCTCCCTACCCACCAGATGACCATGAGGCTACATACCAACGAGGTCAGGGATCAGCAAGACAGAGATAAGCCTCTCTCCTCACCAGCTAGTAGCATAGAACCTGAACTCTATCCTCCCCTTCAAGCAACATGGAAGATGGACTAACTCGACCTACCCAGAGTAGAAAGGGAAACTAAACTCTATAATCACTACAATTTGGCGGCCATTTTAGACTGGTCTCTTTCTCTCTCTCTTTGTCGGCCATCATGGACTAGTCTTTTTCACTATTTGACCACACTCTAAGAACTGGCCTCTTTAGACTATTTTCAACTAGCGCATGCCCGCCGTTTATTACAGTATTATACCTCTACTTGAATTTAATGCACCGATCATTAGCTCATATATTTTTGGCTGCTCTTTAGTCTCATGTTTGACTCATTTAGCTCTTTGGTTGCACCTGTATTTTGTTCCAGTTTATCATTAGCATTATACTTCGACTTGTATACTGTACAATTGTTATAAGTTGCACCCATTTCACTTTCTATTTTTGCATTGCACCGATTACCACCTCATATTTTATATATTTATATGTATATCTTTTTCTTTTTGTAAGCTGCACCCATTGCACTTTTATCCCTGGAATGCACCAACTGCTACCTCCTATATTCTGATTATGTTGAATGCTCACTAGTGTCACTTCTGTTTCCATGTAACTTACTGGTTGCTTCTACTTTTGTATCGCACTGATTACTACCTCATATTTCTATATAGTTATATATATATATCTTTTTCTTTTGTAAGCTGCACCCATTTCACTCTGATCCCTGGACTGCACCAACTGCTACCTCCTATATTTTGATTATGTTGGCTGCTCACTAGTGTCACTTCTGTTTCCATGTAACTCATGTTTGCATCTATTTTTGGCACACGTGTACCACTTTAGTTCATCCTCACATATCCACCTAAACCGCCCTCCCAACATGGATCCCATCGGCAAGCACACCTATAAAATAAACTACCCATCCACACTCACCAAAAAAGACGCTAAACGCTTTAAACACAACTTCCTGAGGTCCCACCCTGAAACCCCCTTTGCCGACACCTACTTCTCACCGGTCAATGGATCTCTGAACACCGATATCATCTTCCACACCACACGCAGAGCTCAATGGAGAAAAATGTTCCGCACCTTACTCACCGTCTCCAGCACCTGGAAATCCGCTCATGGTCTAACTCTCTCCATCACACCATCCCAACTCTTCCCAGGCAGAGCCACCATCACTATTTACAATAACGGGATGGTCCTAACTCAATCCTCAGACAGGAACCTGGAACTACTGGACAACCTGTTCCCTACTTTCAAAGAGCACCTCTCCAATCCGCGGACCGACACTCAGATTTCCCCCAGTCCTACCTCCCCTGAATTCACAGCCCCCACCACCCACAACCCTGCTAACCTAGCTCAGCACCAGGTAGCTACTACACACTCATCATTCAGAGACACACCTACCACCCCTGACTTCTCAGCTCCCACCCACAACCCTTCTACCCCAGTTCAGCAGCAGGTAGCGACCAATCACGCCTCAAACACAGACACAGATCTTTCCCCCTCATACACCACTCCTCCTACTGGCCCTCGGACCTCCTCGCATATCATTAACACTCCTCTCACCCCTGACAGAACAGCTCCCACCCACAACACATCTAACCTAGTTCTGCACCAGTACGACACGCACAACGACAAATCCCACCCTCTATCCCCCCACTCTCAGTCCCCACCTCCCTCTAACTAACCATGCAGAACACACCACCTCTCCTAATTTAACTCCCCCTCCCCACAACAGGACCTTCTCCAACTCCAATTCCATTTCCCCACCCACTCTCAGCCCCCATTACCCTTCCTGCACCCCCATCTCCACTAACAGACACCCATCCGCCGCTTTGATCTCTCCGCCCACTACCAATGCCCTCACTCATACCACCAACCTCCTCCCTACCTCATCCACACTCCTCCCGCCCAAACCCTCTCTCCTCCCTAATACCATCTCGTACACCAACACAACGGAGCCCTGCACTAACACCAACACAACGGAGCCCTGCACCAACACCAGCCCACTCCCCCACCTGCACGCCAATTCCCTGGTCAATCATTCACCTTTGACTTCCACCCCAACACCTACCCCACGCTGGACATGATTATGGCCACCCTCATCCAGATCAAAGGAGACATGCACATCCTCAAAGAACTACTCTCCACACACCCCATACACCCCTCACCCACCTCCACCTCCACCTCCCCTCCCAACATGTCCCCTAACCTTCTGGTTGACTCTCTCACTCAACACTCTACACACCGGACTTCAATCCCTGTTCGTAATAGAATCAACCGCCCTCGTCGCCACTGCAACCCCCCACCCACCTCCACCTCCCCTACCAACATGTCCCCCACCCTTTCAAATGACTCTCTCACTCAACACTCCCTACACTGGACTTCAATCCCTGCTAGCAATCGCAACAACCGCCCTCATTGCCCTTGCAACCCTCTATCGGACCTCGATACACTCACTCTCCTCCGCTCATACGACCCAGCCCCCCAAAATCACACATCCACTGCACACCTCACCATTCCCACGTTACACCCTAATCCCCTTAGACCCCCCACACTAAACAGCAGAATCTCCATCCCCAATAACCTTAGAAAAGTCCCTCTCTCTCTAGAACCCTCTACCGCCCTCAACACACCCCGTCTTAAATGCACTCTCCTCAACTGCAGATCAGCCTCGAAGCATTCCGCCGCCATCCCTGATCTCCTCTTAACGCTGGAACTTGACCTAATCATTCTGACTGAAACCTGGCTATCTGAAACCTCATCGCCTATAATGGACATTCTGGTTCCACCCAATTACCACATCATTAGACTTGACAGGTCAGGCAAAATAGGTGGTGGAATCGCATGCATCTACAGGAACAACCTCTCCATTCTGAAAGGCAAGTCCACCTCCCTATCAGCCCCTGCATCCTTTGAATACATCTGCCTCGACATTATTAGTGGGGGCAAACCGATTTGCTCTCTACACTGCATTTACCACCCACCCAGAGACAACCCCACCTTCTCCCAACAAATCATGGATCTGATCTCAACCAATTCGGGACGGCAGCTCACCCAAATATACCTTGGCGACTTCAACCTCCACTGGAACGATCGCAATGACGCAGTGGTAAATAGTCTTAAAATTTTCCTCAATGCCCTTGACCTCACCCAAATATGCAACAGCCCGACCTATGAGAAAGGCTCTATCCTCGACCTTATCATCTCCAAAGAGGACTCTATCCAACTCGAGTCCATCCAACCTTGTGACTGGTCAGATCATCATATGGTCACATTCTTCATCAATGTAAAAGTAAAATCTCACCTGGTTCAATCCTCCAAGCCCAAAGTCTGGAAAAGAGACCTGAAAAAACTCAACCCAAGCTCTCTGCTTCCTAACAGCTGCAATCTCCTACTCCCACCGACAAGCGCCAATGACGTTCAACCCCTGACTGAACACTACCTCAACATTATGACCTCAATAATTAATGAGGCTGCACCTATGCAGCTAAAAAGAGTCTCTACTAAAATCTCCAATCCATGGTACGACGGAAGTCTCAATGAGGATAGACGAGACATGCGAATGGCAGAACACACTTGGAGATCAGCTCCCTCTGCACGGCACCTAAAAACCCTGAAGAAAAAGAGAAACGCCTATTTCAGGAAAATAAAACGCTCAAAACTAGACTTCTTCAGCCTCCAGCTCGACCAAGCGAAAAACCGTCCGAGAAAACTGTTTGAGCTAATCAGACTTCAATCCAAGGAACAACCCCAACCGCTCAGCACTGTGCGCGAAGCTCCCTCCTGTGAAGACTTCTCCGCTTTCTTTATCCAAAAAACTGACAACATAAAGAGTGACCTCCTCATTGACGCTAACCTCTACTCCAAACCCCACTGCACAGCACACATCAAACCAAAAAACAATGCTACATGGTCAACCTTTCGCACCTACTCTGAAGAAGAAATAGGCAAACTGCTCAGCACATTGAAACCATCCAATCACCTCACAGACCCCCTTCCTGCTAACGCTGTAAAAGACTTTACCCCTTTGCTTCTCCCACTCTGGACTAAAATTATCAACAGCTCTCTTCAACAAGGAACTATACCAGACTCCCTCAAAGTAGGACAAGTCACACCCTTACTAAAGAAACCTACAGCCGACCCCGCTGATCTGAACAATTACCGTCCAATCACTAATATCCCCACTTTAGCCAAACTGCTGGAAAAATGCGCACAACTACAACTGACTAAACACATCGAACAGTTTGATCTCCTCAACCCTCATCAATCAGGCTTCCGAGCGGGACACAGCACAGAAACTGCTATGACTCACATAATTGACGACGCACTTCAAATGCTTGACCAAAACGACACCCCCCTCCTCATCCTTCTTGATCTCTCTTCAGCATTCGACACCGTTAAACATGAGAATTTACTTGAACTACTAAACACAAGAATGGGTTTATCTGAAACTGTTCTCAAGTGGTTCACTTCCTTTCTACACAACAGGTCGCAGAAATTCAAAATCAACAACATGATGTCCTCACCAATACCTGTAACGCTGGGCGTCCCCCAAGGAATCTCCCTATCCCCAACTCTGTTCAACCTAGTTATGGAACCTCTCACCACCTTGCTACAGGCATCCAATTTACACTTTCACATGTACGCCGATGAAACCCAACTTTATCTCAAAATACAATCCCCCAAAGACATTTTGCTCCTGAACTCAACGATCAGAAGCACCCAGTCCTGGCTGGCCGATAATCATCTCAAACTCAATGCTCTGAAAACAGAGTTCCTTCTGATCTCACCTCCAGCGAAGGTCTCCACCACTCAAACTTGGCTTAAACACCTCAATGTCCAGCCCACCATAGTGGACTCAGCAAAATCTTTAGGCATAACCCTCAACACCAATCTCAACATGCAGCAGCATATCAGCAAGGCAACTAAGGGAGCGAACTTCCAAATCAACACCCTGAGGAAACTTAAACCTTTCCTCCCAGCCAAAGACTTCCAAACCGCAGTACAAGCACTAGTCATCCCTCGAATAGAATATGGCAGCGTCGCCCTCTGCGGACTCCCCCTAACTACTACTGCACCCCTAAGAGCTTCTCTAAACGCTGCAGCGAGACTCATCACTTGGTCAAAAAAGCACTCACATATCTCCCCTGACTTGAAATCCTTGAACTGGCTGCCTTTTGAAGCCAGAATACATCTGAAAATCGCCTGCATGACTCACAAAGCGGTACACCTGAACTCTCCCGGCTACCTCACTCAGAAGCTGACAATCTCTGGCGGCGCTAGAAACACCAGAGGCGCAAACAATCTTCTGCTGAAACCTCGTAGATACCGGAAGGAAAAAACCTATAAACGCTCCTTCTCAGGAATGGCACCCAGGATCTGGAACTCACTCCCTCCCGAAACCAGGCTCATCTCCTCCACTACACTCTTTAAGAAAGAAGTAAAAGCTATCCTCATGGCAAAATACACCTGAACTCTTATCTCGTACCCTTTAAAGAACTTGTATCGATCTGTACTACTTATTTGACCCCCTTGCTTATCTGTATTACTTGTATTATTTATTATTTTTTTTAAAGTTTTTAAAAACCTTTATTGTGCAAGCAGAAGCGTACAAATACGGGCCTACAACCAATCAGGCCGGCAACAACACATTATGGGCGCACAAAATCAATATTGAAATTCTCCAGCAGTTTCTCAGCAGTACATGAACAATCAGACAGCATTAAAAGGCCCGGTATAACCGCTAGGAGCAGGATAAGAGAAGGTTATTTTATATTATAGTAGGAAGTATAGCAGGACCGGATTGGTGTCAGTACAACGCGATGTATTACAACGCGTTCCGTTACAACGCAGATTTTACAACGCGGGATACATTACAACGGATGTCATTACAATGCATGGCATTACATCGCAAATGCTATTACAACGCATGGCATTACATCGTAAGTATAGGTAAGTATAGCTTTTTTTAAAAATGTTATTTAGTTTATTGTAATTAATTTATTTAAAATAATTTAATTAAAAGACATTTTAAAATTGTCATTAAATTATTTTAATTAAATAATATCTATTTAATAAACAATATCTATTTAATAAATGTAATTTAATTAAAAATAGTAATTAATTTAATTTAATAAAAAAAGGTAATTAGTTTAAAGTACATATTTATGATAATGAAATTAAATTAAATTAATAATAATTATTTATTTAATTTAATTAATTTAATTAAAAAATGTAATTAGTGTAAAATAATTAATTTAATTTATTAAATATATTTAAATCAATTTTAAAATAGTAAATATAATTTAATTATCCCTAAACACAAACCCTACCCTAAAACCTAAAAACACCCCTGTACCCCAAAACCCAAACCCTGCCCTAAAACCTAAAAACACCCCTGTACCCCAAAACCCAAACCCTGCCCTAAAACCTAAAAACACCCCTGTACCCCAAAACCCAAACCCTGCCCTAAAACCTAAAAACACCCCTGTACCCCAAAACCCAAACACTGCCCTAAAACCTAAAAACACCCCTGTACCCCAAAACCCAAACCCTACCCTAAAACCTAAAAACACCCCTGTACCCCAAAACCCAAACCCTGCCCTAAAACCTAAAAACACCCCTGTACCCCAAAACCCAAACCCTGCCCTAAAACCTAAAAACACCCCTGTACCCCAAAACCCAAACACTGCCCTAAAACCTAAAAACACCCCTGTACCCCAAAACCCAAACACTGCCCTAAAACCTAAAAACACCCCTGTACCCCAAAACCCAAACCCTGCCCTAAAACCTAAAAACACCCCTGTACCCCAAAACCCAAACCCTGCCCTAAAACCTAAAAACACCCCTGTACCCTAAAACCCAAACCCTGCCCTAAAACCTAAAAACACCCCTGTACCCCAAAACCCAAACCCTACCCTAAAACCTAAAAACACCCCTGTACCCCAAAACCCAAACCCTGCCCTAAAACCTAAAAACACCCCTGTACCCCAAAACCCAAACCCTGCCCTAAAACCTAAAAACACCCCTGTACCCCAAAACTCAAACACTGCCCTAAAACCTAAAAATACCCAAACACCCCAAAACATATACATCAGTACCCCAAAACATATACTCCTATACTCATACTTATTTTAAAAAATACTTAAATTAATATATTTAATTTATAATATTTAAAAACGAAATAAATATTTTTTTATAATTAATAATAATTAAATCAATTATAAAATATTAAATAAAATAAATAAAAAATTAAATACTTACCAATACTTACGATGTAATGGTATGCGTTGTAATAGCATCTGCTATGTAATGCCATGCGTTGTAATGGCATGCATTGTAATGGTATTTGCGATGTAATCGCTGCGTTGTAACAGCATTACGTTGTAAAAGATGCGTTGTAGCAGTAACACACCAGCAGGACCAGTTGCAACTGTTAACATCTGAATTCCTATGGCGGGCAGTTAGTAAAGCATCAGTACAAAGGAGCAGTGAGAATCGGAAAAATTAGCAACAATTGGCGAAGTCAACACACAGTCTCCCCTGAGTATGTGCTGGTACAAATCAAAGATGTCAGAGCAGCAACGCAAAGATAGCCATCCACTATACTAACCCAAAGAGAGGGAAAAGGAGAGAAAGGGTAGAAAACGGAAGGAATATTAAAAACAATAAAGAATGAACGCAGCACCGCTGAACGCGCCCCATGGCGAGCAAAGCAAACAATACTAGAGACCCACGGAGGGGGTCGAGGCAAGTAAGACTTGTAAGTGTGCTATCATTATCATTGAAGCGAAGAAGTCATATCCTACACTGTCAGCCAACACCCCATGGAGTACGTGCGCGGACACAGCGTCCCGATAAAGGGATACAAAAGAGCCATAGAACTAAGCAAAAAGGAAAAAGATACAGACCCCATCCCACCCACACCACCCTGCACCCCTGCAGAAGGCTACGGCCTACCCCCTCGGCAGCGTGCCTGTCGCCCTAAGTAGAACCCAAAATACAGAAGAATCAGAAAGTAAGAAAAGAACACTACAGACAAAAAGAGGAAGGAAAGGGGGAAGAAAAAACCCCCCAATGGGGGGGGAGATATGCATTCGAACATCCAGCTCCCACCCCCCACCTGAATACATTTAAAACCCTCATCAAAACGAGATCGACTCAAACTCAGACATCAGGAACATGAAGCGGAATCGGTCATACTGTTACAGCTGCGAGCAGTCCTCGTCTCCATACATTAATTAGCAGTCCACCAAGGCAAGTCTGTCTCACCCCTGTCCACTCCTGATCATTACTTTAGCACACAATAAAGAGAAATACAGCAAGCAGTTAGGCGTGAAGTGTACATAGGATCGGAACAAGATAGGCCAAGGGTGCAAAACAGGGGATCCCAATCTCGAGCAGCAATGCAAACAATGGCGGCAGCGGACCAAACAGATGAAGAGCAACGCCAGAAGCAGCAAACGGCGTGGGTGCAGTCCCGCCAACCAAAGGGGGGAGGTGTCCCCCACGGAACAACCGTGGGACCCCACCAAAGCAGTTCGAGTCAAACAGCCACCGGGTACCCCAGCCAGACTGACCTGGACAGACCCCAGCATGGGGCCCTCACCCACGTCCGCCACAAGCAAAACCTCCTGGAGACTCGAGGCAGCAGGTATATGATCTCCCAGATGAGCGGCGGCAGTATTCCTCTCAGCAGCCGGGAGAGGCAAGTCAGCACACTCCCTCAGTCGGGCCGCATGTATAGGGGGCGGCCGAACAGGCCCGGCAGCAGGACCGCTATCTTTCACAGCTGCGTCGAAGGCCATGGTCGCACGCCAGGAACACAAGGCAGCGATCATGCTGTTCGATAGACCAGAGTCGCCTCCCCCAACAGGTCCAAGACCCAGGGCGCCGGCCGCCATTTTGTCAGTGCAACCAGGGCGCTCTGTTCCTCAACCCCAGACCGGGCCGTCGAACAAGGCCCCGTGGAGTCTCGCCGGGTCCCGCTAAAGGCAATCTTGGTGCAGAAAGGCGGGCCGACAAGAAGCAAGGGGCAGCCGGCGCCACCCCAACATGGGCACCGCCCGCCGATTCCGGGCAAAGGGCTTCAAGATGGCCAGACAGGACAGCAAAGAGGGGACAAGCCTTCCACCCGGTTCACCCCTGTCCGAGGCAGGCCGCGCCCCGCAGCCGAGCCCCCGGGCCACCAGACCGGGCCCGGTCAGTCGCCACCAGTTCAATCGCTCAATGGCTTCTGCAGCCGACCCCTCCCCTCCACCGGGGGTCGGCATCGATACCCCGCTCCGGCCGACCGTCGCAGGCGAGTCCCTGGCCTGCACGCCACGGAGGCTCCAGAGCAAACAAGGGCACAGCTCAAGATCCGCGGCACTCAGGAGCTCCCGGGACAAACGGTGAGTGCAAGCAGCCTTTCACCTTCCCGTAGTTCGTCGAATGTGTCTCCTCGGGGCAGGATAAAGTACAGGATTTGTGGTTCAGGCAGGAAGGTTGACGGAGCCGAGCTACAGTGCGGCCATCACGGTCGCGAGCTTGGCTCCTCCCCCCATTACTTGTATTATTGATTTACATGATTGTACTGTTTGCTTTTTTAACCTACCTGTGATTATGCTCCCTCATGTACCCCTCCTGTGTAAAGCGCTCTGATATCTGCAAGGATCTTGTCCGCGCTATATAAAACTTTCAAAATAAATAAATAAATAAATCTTTCATACTTCTTCACCATAAATAATGTGCTGTATGAAGATTCATCCTTAAACAGTGGGGAAAGAACAATCATACAGATTGTAGAAAAATAAACTTGCACAGTATATCGCTATAATTAAGTGACACTATGCATTACACTCACTACAATTCATTTATCAGTTGTTTTTCTTACAGTTACTACACTACAAATCTATTTAAAAAATATTTGTTTGATCATTATACCTGGTAAAATATTACTAATAAATGAAAACCACACTGGAATTTTTTTTATCCTTTTGAAAACATCAACTCTGGTAGGTTGAATGATGTCTAAAACGCTGTTGATCCAGGTAGTGAAAATCCAAAACATATTTTTTTTCCCACATATTGTATATAGACATTTTGTTGAAGAAACAACAGGTGAAAGTTTTGTAGTTTGAAGGCAGTGTTTTGATTTCAATTTAATGTTTGTGTGATTTTATTGTGGCCATCCAATTTCATTCATTAATTAGTCACTGTAGTGTTCTTTGTGGATGATAAAAGGAATCTTTAATTTTTGACTACTTTTTAAAGACATCACCCTTGATAGGCCGAATATTGTCTAAAATACTGATGAACCACATAGAACAAACACCATACATTACTTTTTTCACAGAAATACTCCTTAAAACGTCGGTTGAAGAAACAAAAGGTAAGAATTTTATAGTTTAAAAGGTAGTTTTGGTTTGAACTTAAGTTTGGTGTCATTGCATTCCGTCCATCCAGTTTCACTCATTAAATAGACAGTATAGTGTCCAGATGTTACATTAGGTCCTTCATGAAAGATGATAGCCATAGTAAATTCTTCGAGAGATGTATATTTGTCTAGCTTTGAAGTTTGTAATTTCAGTTTCTAATTTAGATTCATTTGCTCTCCATCTATGCAGCATTGATATAAGATATTTTCCACATCTTTGTAAATGCAATGTAGACATATCATTTGATCTACAATTTGGGTAGTTCATATTTTGATTAACTGTTTTAATCTATCGGTCAAAAGGCACAGTTTTGGAGTAGTTGAGTAGTAGATATAAAAAAGCAATCTTCACAGACGTGGTCCATTTGTAATTTAGTCTAAATAAGTCATCCATTTATAAATTCCTGTGTAGCTCTGAGTAATTAGTATTGATCCAAAACATATATCTATTAGATCTTGAATTCCTGAAGCACAATGTATTAAAGCTCAACACCTAATTAAACATTGTTGCAAGCATACAGTGCATAACGTAATCTCTTCTGTGATTTCTGTGCTATTGCATTTATAAGATATTGTAAAGGAAACAGTACATTGAGAAAAATTTTGCATAGCAGTTGACACCAGCAGTGTTTGACACCTGGTAGCCTGCAATGTCTCTCTCATGCTCTAGTTTTCTCTTGTTAACATCTTCCTTGTTGTCCTTATTTTCTTTCTTTAAAGCAACATCGGTAGAGTCTTTTGTGAGCTTCTGCTTTGAACAGATTATCCATTTTTTATATATGGGACATTGCCCTAAATTAAGTGTGTACGCACTTCTTAACCAATTGTAATCTCTGACATGGTATCTACACTAGATTTGCTGTCATCAAAATCAATCAAAAACAAACCAGACCATGTTGTTACTCGAGACAATACAACATTCAATACATCTTTAAACACATTACTGTGAATATTTCTAAAAGCTGTGTAAATACTTAAACCTTGAGATTCACGGAGAGTTCCTGCATACACTAGAGATACTGGGAACTGCTTTCACTGGATATAGTCATTTACAAGCAATAAAAAGTTCTACACATCGCCCAATTTGCTTTACGTCATCAATCTGATAACATTTTATGGCTAAGTATTCAACCTCATCCCTATTTGGAAAACAATAACTTTACCCATAGCACCATTTACCAATCCTTCCACAACACTTACATTTCTGTGCAAAATCACTGTACAGCTTTTGCATACACATACACACTTCTCTAATCTTACAGTCTTAGATACAGGTTTCTCTAATGAATCCAATTTTGTTTGTAACTTTCCACTAAGCAGTACTGTTTCTCGCTGGTATTCTATTTTGACAATAGCTGTACCTTCTAAAATGTCTTCTTTCTCCAGTTTTAGTAATTGTTGATTATAATTGGATCACTCTTGCAGTGCTAGCATTAAACAGACTACAGATTTGCCATCTTCAATTAAACTGACCATTAGCTGCTCTCATAATGTGATTCCAGCCAGTTGGCTGTATGTGCACATTGTTGCATAAGCTGTGGAATACATGGTGACCACGAAAAAAAGGAATTGGAGTACTTAACATGTGTACCAGTGCCAGTAGAAATGGGCACAATCACCCCTGGTTTATTATTTGGGCATATTTACTGAGTTTCCGCATGGTGATGTTCACACAGGGAAAGGCCAGCAGAAAGGCAGTTCGTAATATGGCAGGTGGTAAAATGGCAGGCACCACCTCCATGGGCCGTCTTTGCCTCTCCTGCTGCAGCTGTGCTTGCAAGAATGTTGGTGGCTGTCTTGAGGCGGTCATCCTGTTGTGTGTCAAATCGTGCGGTCGGACCTTCAGGGAAGCGGGAGGTGGGATCACTGAAAAGCAGTGGCAGTTCCATTACTGCTGCCATCGTAATCAGCCTCTTGGTCTTTTTTCTCTAAAATGTTCTCATTGATAAGGTTGTCAGTGGCTCTGGGTGCCAGCTGAGTTCAAAGAAGGGCTCAACGACGGGGCCCAGCTGATGTGCAGGATTTTGGTGGGAGCCTCTGCTCTTGAGGGAAGTTCAGGGTCTCTACGTCGAAGGCTGGTAAACTCCAAGCTGGCAATGTCCAGAGTCTGAGCCCAGAAAGGAATTGTCATTTTTTGGTTACTGCTTGGTGCTGTCCTTGATGAAGTCCATTATGTTTGAACTTTAAACGTTTTCTGGAAGTCAGGATCCTTTCATCAGGACAAACCCAGAAGTTGAGTCTAACTGGCAGTGTAGCATCAGTGGCTGCAACTCAGTGGCGGTCCGTTGGCAGCCTCTGGTTCTTTTGTAAAAAAAATGTGATACAATTTTAAGTATCCAGTCTTTCAGTTTTTGATGGGGAGAGAGTACACTCTAACACTAGCCAATGTTATGTTATTTGCATTTATTTAGTGCAGACGAATCATCCCGAAATGGTCTCTCTGCGCTATTAACAGATAGAAGAGATCACAAGAGTCAGAAGAGCCAAGTTTTGAGAAATGTTTTCAATAGGGATAGGTCAGGCAAGGATATAAGGGTAGTCTGTTCCAATGATTGGGAGCCAGGTATAAAAATGATCTACCCTTATATCTGGCCGTACATATGTGGCAAGGACTTGCCCACTGTATTTTAGGTAGCACATTGGCACGAAAGACTGCAGCTTGTTTTGCAGATAGAGTGGGCCATTTCCAGATAAGGACTTTTGGACTAGGCAGAGGACTTTAAAAGGAAATGCTTTTGATAGGCAGCCAATTAAAAAATTAGAGCCGAGGTTCAGATGGGGAGAAGGGTGGCAGGTTACAAACCAGGCGGGCAGCTTTGTTTTGTAGTACCTGAAGTTTAGCCAGGATAGCTTCATTTGCCTTTACCATGAGGGCATTGCCATAGTCCAGGTGAATTACAATAAGTGCTTGAGTGAGGAACTGTCTGGTCTGAAGGGGCAGCCACTGGAAAGTTTTCCTAAATAGGCACATAAACCTGAAACAGGCACCGTAGACGAAGTTTACCTGTTCTTTCAAAGAAAGGTTATCATCAATCAGAATGCCCACATTTCTTACTACCTTTTTAGGTGTGGGGGCCAACAGTCTTTGGACCAAAGGACATGGGCCTTGCTGAAAAGCAGGATTTCAGTCTTTCCACTTTTCAATTGAAGGCCGTAGGACAATATCCAGAGTACATGTTTGTCATGCATTCACTGAATCTGATGTTAGTGGATTTAGGATTAATTCCCATTGAGGGGATACATTGCATGTCATCTGCATATGATTTAACTTCAAACTCAATGCTCTGAAAACAGAGTTCCTTCTGATCTCACCTCCAGCGAAGGTCTCCACCACTCAAACTTGGCTTAAACACCTAACCGCACTCAATGTCCAGCCCACCATAGTGGACTCAGCAAAATCTTTAGGCATAACCCTCAACACCAATCTCAACATGCAGCAGCATATCAGCAAGGCAACTAAGGGAGCGAACTTCCAAATCAATACCCTGAGGAAACTTAAACCTTTCCTCCCAGCCAAAGACTTCCAAACCGCAGTACAAGCACTAGTCATCCCTCGAATAGAATATGGCAGCGTCGCCCTCTGCGGACTCCCCCTAACTACTACTGCACCCCTAAGAGCTTCTCTAAATGCTGCAGCGAGACTCATCACTTGGTCAAAAAAGCACTCACATATCTCCCCTGACTTGAAATCCCTGAACTGGCTGCCTTTTGAAGCCAGAATACATCTGAAAATTGCCTGCATGACTCACAAAGCGGTACACCTGAACTCTCCCGGCTACCTCACTCAGAAGCTGACAATCTCTGGCGGCGCTAGAAACACCAGAGGCGCAAACAATCTTCTGCTGAAACCTCGTAGATACCGGAAGGAAAAAACCTATAAACGCTCCTTCTCAGGAATGGCACCCAGGATCTGGAACTCACTCCCTCCCGAAACCAGGCTCATCTCCTCCACTACACTCTTTAAGAAAGAAGTAAAAGCTATCCTCATGGCAAAATACACCTGAACTCTTATCTCGTACCCTTTAAAGAACTTGTACCGATCTGTACTACTTATTTGACCCCCTTGCTTATCTGTATTACTTGTATTATTTATTATTTTTTTTAAAGTTTTTAAAAACCTTTATTGTGCAAGCAGAAGCGTACAAATACGGGCCTACAACCAATCAGGCCGGCAACGACACATTATGGGCGCACAAAATCAATATTGAAATTCTCCAGCAGTTTCTCAGCAGTACATGAACAATCAGACAACATTAAAAGGCCCGGTATAACCGCTAGGAGCAGGATAAGAGAAGGTTATTTTATATTATAGTAGGAAGTATAGCAGGACCAGTTGCAACTGTTAACATCTGAATTCCTATGGCGGGCAGTTAGTAAAGCATCAGTACAAAGGAGCAGTGAGAATCGGAAAAATTAGCAACAATTGGCGAAGTCAACACACAGTCTCCCCTGAGTATGTGCTATTACAAATCAAAGATGTCAGAGCAGCAACGCAAAGATAGCCATCCACTATACTAACCCAAAGAGAGGGAAAAGGAGAGAAAGGGTAGAAAACGGAAGGAATATTAAAAACAATAAAGAATAAACGCAGCACCGCTGAACGCGCCCCATGGCGAGCAAAGCAAACAATACTAGAGACCCACGGAGGGGGTCGAGGCAAGTAAGACTTGTAAGTGTGCTATCATTATCATTGAAGCGAAGAAGTCATATCCTACACTGTCAGCCAACACCCCATGGAGTACGTGCGCGGACACAGCGTCCCGATAAAGGAATACAAAAGAGCCATAGAACTAAGCAAAAAGGAAAAATATACAGACCCCATCCCACCCACACCACCCTGCACCCCTGCAGAAGGCTACGGCCTACCCCCTCGGCAGCGTGCCTGTCGCCCTAAGTAGAACCCGAAATACAGAAGAATCAGAAAGTAAGAAAAGAACACTACAGACAAAAAGAGGAAGGAAAGGGGGAAGAAAAAACCCCCCAATGGGGGAGGAGATATGCATTCGAACATCCAGCTCCCACCCCCCACCTGAATACATTTAAAACCCTCATCAAAACGAGATCGACTCAAACTCAGACATCAGGAACATGAAGCGGAATCGGTCATACTGTTACAGCTGCGAGCAGTCCTCGTCTCCATACATTAATTAGCAGTCCACCGAGGCAAGTCTGTCTCACCCCTGTCCACTCCTGATCATTACTTTAGCACACAATATAGAGAAATACAGCAAGCAGTTAGGCGTGAAGTGTACATAGGATCGGAACAAGATAGGCAAGGGTGCAAAACAGGGGATCCCAATCTCGAGCAGCAATGCAAACAATGGCGGCAGCGGACCAAACAGATGAAGAGCAACGTCAGAAGCAGCAAACGGCGTGGGTGCAGTCCTGCCGACCAAAGAGGGGAGGTGTCCCCCACGGAACAACCGTGGGACCCCACCAAAGCAGTTTGAGTCAAACAGCGGCCGGGTACCCCAGCCAGACTGACCTGGACAGACCCCAGCATGGGGCCCTCACCCACGTCCGCCACAAGCAAAACCTCCTGGAGACTCGAGGCAGCAGGTATATGATCTCCCAGATGAGCGGCGGCAGTATTCCTCTCAGCAGCCGGGAGAGGCAAGTCAGCACACTCCCTCAGTCGGGCCGCATGTATGGGGGGTGGCCGAACAGGCCCGGCAGCAGGACCGCTATCTTTCACAGCTGCGTCGAAGGCCATGGTCGCACGCCAGGAACACAAGGCAGCGATCGTGCAGTTCCATAGACCAGAGTCGCCTCCCCCAACAGGTCCAAGACCCAGGGCGCCGGCCGCCATTTTGTCAGTGCAACCAGGGCGCTCTGTTCCTCAACCCCGGACCGGGCCGTCGAACAAGGCCCCGTGGAGTCTCGCCGGGTCCCGCTAAAGGCAATCTTGGTGCAGAAAGGCGGGCCGACAAGAAGCAAGGGGCAGCCGGCGCCAACCCAACATGGGTGCCGCCTGCCGATTCCGGGCAAAGGGCTTCAAGATGGCCAGACAGGACAGCAAAGGGGGGACAAGCCTCCCACCCGGTTCACCCCTGTCCGAGGCATGCCGCGCCCCGCAGCCGAGCCCCCGGGCCACCAGACCGGGCCCGGTCAGTTGCCACCAGTTCAATCGCTCAATGGCTTCTGCAGCCGACCCCTCCCCTCCACCAGGGGTCGGCATCGATACCCTGCTCCGGCCGACCGTCGCAGGCGAGTCCCCGGCCTGCACGCCATGGAGGCTCCAGGGCAAACAAGGGCACAGCTCAAGATCCGCGGCACTCAGGAGCTCCCAGGACAAACGGTGAGTGCAAGCAGCCCTTCACCTTCCCGTAGTTCATCGAATGTGTCTCCTCGGGGCAGGATAAAGTACAGGATTTGTTGTTCAGGCAGGAAGGTTGACGGAGCCGAGCTACAGTGCGGCCATCACGGTCGCGAGCTTGGCTCCTCCCCCCATTACTTGTATTATTGATTTACATGATTGTACTGTTTGCTTTTTTAACCTACCTGTGACTATGCTCCCTCATGTACCCCTCCTGTGTAAAGCGCTCTGATATCTGCAAGGATCTTGTCCGCGCTATATAAAACTTTCAAAATAAATAAATAAATAAATCTTTCATACTTCTTCACCATAAATAATGTGCTGTATGAAGATTCATCCTTAAACAGTGGGGAAAGAACAATCATACAGTTTGTAGAAAAATAAACTTGCACAGTATATCGCTGTAATTAAGTGACACTATGCATTACACTCACTACAATTCATTTATCAGTTGTTTTTCTTACAGTTACTACACTACAAATCTATTTAAAAAATATTTGTTTGATCATTATACCTGGTAAAATATTACTAATAAATGAAAACCACACTGGAAATTTTTTTATCCTTTTGAAAACATCAACTCTGGTAGGTTGAATGATGTCTAAAACGCTGTTGATCCAGGTAGTCAAAACCCAAAACATAATTTTTTTCCCACAAATTGTATATAGACATTTTGTTGAAGAAACAACAGGTGAAAGTTTTGTAGTTTGAAGGCAGTTTTTTGGATTCAATTTAATGTTTGTGTGATTTTATTGTGGCCATCCAATTTCATTCATTAATTAGTCACTGTAGTGTTCTTTGTGGATGATAAAAGGAATCTTTAATTTTTGACTACTTTTTAAAGACATCACCCTTGATAGGCCGAATATTGTCTAAAATACTGATGAACCACATAGAACAAACACCATACATAACTTTTTTCACAGAAATACTCCTTAAAACGTCGGTTGAAGAAACAAAAGGTAAGAATTTTATAGTTTAAAAGGCAGTTTTGGTTTGAACTTAAGTTTGGTGTCATTGCATTCCGTCCATCCAGTTTCACTCATTAAATAGACAGTATAGTGTCCAGATGTTACATTAGGTCCTTCATGAAAGATGATAGCCATAGTAAATTCTTCGAGAGATGTATATTTGTCTAGCTTTGAAGTTTGTAATTTCAGTTTCTAATTTAGATTCATTTGCTCTCCATCTATGCAGCATTGATATAAGATATTTTCCACATCTTTGTAAATGCAATGTAGACATATCATTTGATCTACAATTTGGGTAGTTCATATTTTGATTAACTGTTTTAATCTATCGGTCAAAAGGCACAGTTTTGGAGTAGTTGAGTAGTAGATATAAAAAAGCAATCTTCACAGACGTGGTCCATTTGTAATTTAGTCTAAATAAGTCATCCATTTATAAATTCCTGTGTAGCTCTGAGTAACTAGTATTGATCCAAAACATGTATCTATTAGATCTTGAATTCCTGAAGCACAATGTATTAAAGCTCAACCCCTAATTAAACATTGTTGCAAGCATACAGTGCATAACGTAATCTCTTCTGTGATTTCTGTGCTATTGCATTTATAAGATATTGTAAAGGAAACAGTACATTGTGAAAAATTTTGCATAGCAGTTGACACCAGCAGTGTTTGACACCTGGTAGCCTGCAATGTCTCTCTCATTCTCTAGTTTTCTCTTGTTAACATCTTCCTTGTTGTCCTTATTTTCTTTCTTTAAAGCAACATCGGTAGAGTCTTTTGTGAGCTTCTGCTTTGAACAGATTATCCATTTTTTATATATGGGACATTGCCCTAAATTAAGTGTGTACGCACTTCTTAACCAATTGTAATCTCTGACATGGTATCTACACTAGATTTGCTGTCATCAAAATCAATCAAAAACAAACCAGACCATGTTGTTACTCGAGACAATACAACATTCAATACATCTTTAAACACATTACTGTGAATATTTCTAAAAGCTGTGTAAATACTTAAACCTTGAGATTCATGGAGAGTTCCTGCATACACTAGAGATACTGGGAACTGCTTTCACTGGATATAGTCGTTTACAAGCAATAAAAAGTTCTACACATCGCCCAATTTGCTTTACGTCATCAATCTGATAACATTTTATGGCTAAGTATTCAACCTCATCCCTATTTGGAAAACAATAACTTTACCCATAGCACCATTTACCAATCCTTCCACAACACTTACATTTCTGTGCAAAATCACTGTACAGCTTTTGCATACACATACACACTTCTCTAATCTTACAGTCTTAGATACAGGTTTCTCTAATGAATCCAATTTTGTTTGTAACTCTCCAATAAGCAGTACTGTTTCTCGCTGGTATTCTATTTTGACAATAGCTGTACCTTCTAAAATGTCTTCTTTCTCCAGTTTTAGTAATTGTTGATTATAATTGGATCACTCTTGCAGTGCTAGCATTAAACAGACTACAGATTTGCCATCTTCAATTAAACTGACCATTAGCTGCTCTCATAATGTGATTCCAGCCAGTTGGCCGTATGTGCACATTGTTGCATAAGCTGTGGAATACATGGTGACCACGAAAAAAATGAATTGGAGTACTTAACATGTGTACCAGTGCCAGTAGAGATGGGCACAATCACCCCTGGTTTATTATTTGGGCATATTTACTGAGTTTCCGCATGGTGATGTTCACACCAGGGAAAGGCCAGCAGAAAGGCAGTTCGTAATATGGCAGGTGGTAAAATGGCAGGCACCCCCTCCATGGGCCGTCTTTGCCTCTCCTGCTGCAGCTGTGCTTGCAACAATGTTGGTGGCTGTCTTGAGGCGGTCATCCTGTTGTGTGTCAAATCGTGCGGTCGGACCTTCAGGGAAGCGGGAAGTGGGATCACTGAAAAGCAGTGGCAGTTCTATTACTGCTGCCATCGTAATCAGCCTCTTGGTCTTTTTTCTCTAAAATGTTCTCATTGATAAGGTTGTCAGTGGCTCTGGGTGCCAGCTGAGTTCAAAGAAGGGCTCAACGACGGGGCCCAGCTGAAGTGCAGGATTTTGGTGGGAGCCTCTGCTCTTGAGGGAAGTTCAGGGTCTCTACGTCGAAGGCTGGTAAACTCCAAGCTGGCAATGTCCAGAGTCTGAGCCCAGAAAGGAATTGTCATTTTTTGGTTACTGCTTGGTGCTATCCTTGATGAAGTCCATTATGTTTGAACTTTAAACGTTTTCTGGAAGTCAGGATCCTTTCATCAGGACAAACCCAGAAGTTGAGTCTAACTGGCAGTGTAGCATCAGTGGCTGCAACTCAGTGGCGGTCCGTTGGCAGCCTCTGGTTCTTTTGTAAAAAAAATGTGATACAATTTTAGGTATCCAGTCTTTCAGTTTTTGATGGGGAGAGAGTACACTCTAACACTAGCCAATGTTATGTTATGCTATTTGCATTTATTTAGTGCAGACGAATCATCCCGAAAGGGTCTCTCTGCGCTATTAACAGATAGAAGAGATCACAAGAGTCAGAAGAGCCAAGTTTTGAGAAATGTTTTCAATAGGGATAGGTCAGGCAAGAATATAAGGGTAGTCTGTTCCAATGATTGGGAGCCAGGTATAAAAAGGATCTACCCTTATATCTGGCAGTACATATGTGGCAAGGACTTGCCCACTGTATTTTAGGTAGCACATTGGCACGAAAGACTGCAGCTTGTTTTGCAGATAGAGTGGGCCATTTCCAGATAAGGACTTTTGGACTAGGCAGAGAACTTTAAAAGGAAATGCTTTTGATAGGCAGCCAATTAAAAAATTAGAGCCTAGGCTCAGATGGGGAGAAGGGTGGCAGGTTACAAACCAGGCGGGCAGCTTTGTTTTGTAGTACTTGAAGTTTAGCCAGGATAGCTTCATTTGCCTCTACCATGAGGGCATTGCCATAGTCCAGGTGAATTACAATAAGTGCTTGAGTGAGGAACTGTCTGGTCTGAAGGGGCAGCCACTGGAAAGTTTTCCTAAATAAGCACATAAACCTGAAACAGGCACCGTAGACGAAGTTTACCTGTTCTTTCAAAGAAAGGTTATCATCAATCAGGATGCCCACATTTCTTACTACCTTTTTAGGTGTGGGGGCCAACAGTCTTTGGACCAAAGGACATGGGCCTTGCTGAAAAGCAGGATTTCAGTCTTTCCACTTTTCAATTGAAGGCCGTAGGACAATATCCAGAGTACATGTTTGTCATGCATTCACTGAATCTGATGTTAGTGGATTTAGGATTAATTCACATTGAGGGGATACATTGCATGTCATCTGCATATGATTTAACTTCAAACCCACAATATTTCATCACTTGACTCAGGGGGGCTTGTAGATATTAAAAATGGTGGGGCTAAAGGATGAATCATTTGGCAATCCCTTGTCAAGGGCCATGGTTTGGGAGTAAAAGAGCTTTAGCGGCACCGTTTGGGTACATTCTCTAAGAAGGTTTCTAAGCCAGTCATGGGCTTTTCCACCAACACCAATTTCTACAAGTCTTTGGATCAGGATAGAGTGCGAGATGGTACTGAATGCAGCGGATAGGTTGAATAATACTAATATGGCTGGGTGACTTTCATCCAGGGAGAATCTGATGATATCTTGATCAGCTGCCAGCACCTTTTGTGTGCTATATGAACATGAACACCTGACTGGGAGCGGTCTAACAGGGAGAGGCTTTCTAGGAAAGACATGAGCTGTTTGTTAACCAGTGTCTCCATTATTTTGCTGAGAAAAGGGGGCAATATTGGTCTAGAGTTAGCGTGCTCTAGTGGGTCTGCTATGGGTTTCTTTAAAATAGGTCTGGCCTGGACTGCTTTCCATTTTATAGGACAAGTTTCGGTGCTCAGAGACTGATTATACAGACCTGTGACTCTGGGGAGAATTGCATTGGCCAGGATCTCCATGATGTTGGAAGGAAGGGTAACCTCTGATGAGACTGATTTGATATTATATATCACTACCAAGATTTTTTCGGGGGTCACTGGTGCCCAGGACCATGTCCTAACCTCCACAATTTTGCCCAAAGAGATCAGGACCTTTTGGGTACCACTTGGAGGTTAGTATTTAATCTTTCAAAAACCAGCAACAGGCCTAGGGAAAATTGAGTTG
The DNA here is from genome assembly GCF_964263255.1 of Lissotriton vulgaris. Taxonomy (NCBI): domain Eukaryota; kingdom Metazoa; phylum Chordata; class Amphibia; order Caudata; family Salamandridae; genus Lissotriton; species Lissotriton vulgaris. Next base: position 656,094 of record NW_028241067.1, on the reverse strand, counting down.
GAACTGGTCAGCTCAGCTCACCAGAGATATGGGTTTCTTGCAGCTTTAGTATTCCTTGAGCTGAACAGGAGGCTTGCCAGCTAGCCCAGGGAGTTCACTCTTCTGTCCTGAATGCAAGTGGGGAGTCAGTCCAGCTGTTGAGGTTTCTCTCCACAGGCTCAACAGCAGGTACAATCCTTCTTCTGTCTTCCACAAGTCTAGAGGTGTTCTGAAGAGGGTACTGACAGTCTCACATTTATGCCCAGTGCAAGCCTATGAGTAGGAGGAAAGTCCTAACCACTCGCTAAACAATTGAGTAATATTTTCCATTGGTGCCCCTATGACTCTTGCAGCACTTCCTGTGTATTTTACTGTAACCTATCATTAAAATTGAACTCTGTACCTAAACCAATAAGTTACAATCTTTTTTCCTTTGAACAGACTTCTGGGCACATCCCTGAGGTGTGTCTTGGGAAATGAGAAAGCTTTTCCTACTGACCAGTTCTGAAACAGATTTTCACCCCCCCTCCCCCCACTGGGATTGGTGACACTCTGGCTACTTGGACAATAGTAGGGGCAGGCCTAGTTGTGAGCTAAATCTGCCTGTAACAGGGGATGTCCCTTTGAAGCTTGTGCAGGTAGTGGGCACATCTGCCCAAGCCATCCTGTCAGTTGGAGGTCACATCACCTTCCAGCCAAGGCCTGTATGTCCCTTTTCTGGGAGCCATTCATACCTCCTTGAAAAGGAACATCATGCTCCCTGGTGACATTTGGGGATTAACTCTTAAAAGGTTACAAACGACTTTAGGCTGAAAGATGGCAACTTTCTCAAAATCACAATATGAGGGTGGATTTGCACACCTTGTTTCAGATTTAATCAAAGTTTTCTGAGTCTTGAGTGAAAGTGTTGTGAAGTGTATTATGTGTGCGTACACATTATAGGGAGAGTACCCTACCCCCTAAGCAGTAATACAGTATGAAGTGGAGTTCTTGGAAACCAAGAACTATGTGACGCACAGCTAATGGCAACTCATGCCTATTTCTGTAAACCACAATTTTCCAATTTTTTATCATCCTATTTCATTTAAACGACAACAATAAATTAAACAGAATCGAGATCGTGTTGATTTAACATCATAACAAAATATAGGTAGCCAGAGCTGAAGTATATCATACTTTTTATATTCTTAAGGTGAATAGCGCAAACCGCACAACAAAATATATCACATATACAGCAAATATACATATTCGAAAATAATCTGAAAACCCAATGCATTTCGGGTTCATTCAGAACCCTTCTTCAGGGGTTAAACAAACAACAAATGAGGTTGGATAGAACAATTTCTATGTTCAAAATCTTCTAAATGGTTCTGCATCCGTGTCTACAACAAAACACAGTAAATTCAAGTATTATATTTACATCCATGATAACGACTGTTCCCCTAAACCATGGGTGAACATGCTCAAGACTTGCATATCTTATGAATAAGTATTTAGATTAAAAAGAATCAAAGGTAAGAGTTAAATCTGAAGTAAGAAAGATTAATCTAAAGTGAGAGAACTGTAGCCTAAAAGTCTCATGCAATGAGCCATGATGCAAAAGGAAAGAGAAATTATGAATAAGATAATATAGTGAGAGAGGGGTGAATTCCCAAATTCACTCCATGACATCAGTGTTTGAAATCCTATATCTGACATGTGAAATGCCACCAGAAATGTTGGTACTGTACTGTTTATCCAACAATATACCTGAATGTGCCTGAAACTCCCTTTGTAAGGCGTCTCCTATAACCATACGATAACCTGAGACTCCCTTTGTAAGGCGTCACCTTGAGAACCACGACAGTGCACACACATAGATGAGACCAGACAAACCCTCGTGTACATAGTATGTAACGTGGCAACGTATAAGTGGTTATGCAGTGCTCTGAATTTTGAACATTACGTGATAGCGCTATCCTCTGATCCTCTGATTAGAGGTGACGCCTTACAAAGGGAATCTCAGGTTATCGTTTGGTTATAGGAGACGCCTTACAAAAGAGTGGTTAGAGAAATTCCATGGACATTCGCTCAAAAGATTGGAATTCAATAATATTTGGAAAGTTGTTGTTTATTGATGTTATGTTAGGCTACCTTTCATATGAATATATATATCTTATAACTGGTATATTCTCACAGCACTCTTTCCGTGTCCAGTTAGTTACCAGCCAAAGACTCCCAATCTCAACTGAGTGGGTAAAGCCTTCGCCTTCAAATACTTTCTTTGGGCATACATGCCTTAAACGTTTTCGTATTTACAGTACTTAAAAAACAGTCTATCAAAATAATATATTCTCTTAATAAATACAAAAAAAATCACAACTTTAGCTTTACATAAATACTATAAAAATTAAATTTAGATATTGACATCTTAAAAAGATTGAAATTCATTACAACACAGAAAGTGCCTGTATAAGAGAAGATCACACAATCATGTTGCCAATACTCACATTTAGTCAATGCTACCTTTTGCTCGAGGAGGGCTCTCTTTTGCATCATAGTTCTGTTACTTATAATTGGTGGAAAATTGTTACAGAAACACATTGGGGCAGAATAATCTTTATAAACAACGAAAACCAGCCCCCTTCATAATATTCCTTCCTGGGCCTTTTTCCTGATGCCCCACATGTGGCCAAGGAACTTGGCAACTGCACCGACAAACAGTGGTCTGGTATCTGATTTAAGAATTTGCATGGCGTCCTGGAAGTTACATGTATCCATTTGTTCACAGATTGTTTTTATCCGTTTCCATCTGGGATGCATATCGGCCGGATAGCAGAACATAACATGACCCACAGATTCTGTGAGTGCCTTGAAGCAGGGGAAAATACTTGGTGTATGTAATTTACTATGCCATTTAGCTGGAAGGTCATTCAAGGGGAGAGTACTGAACCTAAACTGTATGTACACCTTTCTATTGTGAGGAATTTGAATTTGATCAAGATAAGGCTCCAGTGAGCTAAGCTGTTTGTGGAGCATGAATTCTACTGTTAGTTTCCCCCAATCGGTCCTGCGGCAGTCTACTTGTGTAACCCAATCCCAATAGTGCCTCTTTACTGTGTTTTTTGGAGCAGCGATAAATTGGAGCTTTCCTCAGCTTCCCGACGCCCAATATTCAAAAGAAGCCTCCTTATACTGCTTAGCCATCCAATCTTATTGCAGTTATCTAGGCAGATTACTTCTTCCATGGCTTTGGCATATGGCACCAGTTCCGGAGTTCTCCTGATTCTGGCCCAGAATAACAGTGGGCGGAGCTTGGCTATGTTGGTTGTGGATCGTCATCCCATATCTAACATTAGGGGATGAAGTGGAGTGCTCTGGGGCAACATCACAAGATTTCTTTAAAATGTGTGCTCTTCTCTTTTGAGCTCCTCTATTTTATAGAAGTCCCATAATTCTGACCCATACAAGTCAGATCTAACTGCTTTTGCCTCATAGACTTGCAATACTGCGGCAATCGGTCTACTATAGGAGGAGCGCTGTTCTTTCCCCAAGGCCCCAGTTATTTGCTTGTGTTTACGTACCATCTTTCTCAAGGGGGATTTCCAGCACATTTTCTCAGATGATTTAACTCCTAAATAGTCACATGTGTTTCTCCTTCCAGTGCTACCCCTCCTCGATTAGGCCTACCCCTATATGATTTGTGGGGGTGTAGGGTCATACATTTTGTTTTCAACATATTTATCTCAAGGCCCCGGATGTCATAGAAGTTTTTTAATCGGTTTAGGAGTAATTGTAACCCCTCTGGGTTTTTAACACCAACAGGGTGTCATCTGCAAATAGTAGAGTTCAAGTTCAAGTTCTAGTTCTAAAATTTGTATAGCGCACTACTCACCCAGAAGGTCTCAAGGCGCTTGAAGGAGGGGGGGTGTTTCACTGATCCAAGTTTTTAGTTGCTTTCTGAAGGAGAGATGGTTCGGTGTAAGGCGGAGGTGGGTGGGGAGAGAATTCCAGGTTTTGGCCGCTAAGTAGGAGAATGATCTTCCCCCCATGGTGGATCTATGGATGCGCGGAATTGTGGCGATGGCTTCATTGGACGATCGTAGTTGGCAGGAGGGGGTGTAGAAGGACAGTCGTGTGTTGAGGCATTCGGGTCCTAGGTCGTAGAGGGCTTTGTGTGCGTGGGTGAGGAGACGGAACGGTATTCTCTTGTTGACGGGGAGCCAATGGAGGCCTTTCAGGAGGCCGGAAATGTGAGCTTGCCGAGGGATGTCCAATATGAGTCTGGCTGAGGCGTTTTGGATGCGTTGGAGTTTTTTCTGTAGTTTGGCTGTGGTTCCGGCATAGAGGGTGTTTCCGTAATCCAGTCGGCTGGTGACCAGTGCGTGAGTGACCGTCTTTCTTGTTTCGGTGGGGATCCAACTGAAGATTTTTTTGAGCATGCGTAGGATGTTGAAGTAAGATGATGAGACGGCGTTGGCTTGTCTGGTCATCGAAAGGGAGGAGTCCAGAATGAAGCCCAGGTTACGTGCGTGATCCGTAGGTATGGGTGCGGTTCCCAGGGCCGGTGGCCACCATGAGTCGTCCCAGGCAGAGGTGGATTACCCAAGATGAGGACTTCCGCTTTGCCCGAGTTTAGTTTTAAATGGCTGTTCTTCATCCACTCGGCTACTTCTTTCATTCCTTCGTGTAAGTTGGTTTTGGTGGTGTTTGGGTCTTTGGTGAGGGAGAGGATCAGCTGGATGTCGTCTGCATAGGAGATGATGTTGAGGTTGTGTTGGCGCGCGATGGATGCGAGGGGACTCATGTATACGTTGAAGAGGGTAGGACTAAGTGATGATCCTTGTGGTACGCCGCAGATGACTTCGGTGGCTTCTGCTCTAAAAGGGGGGAGGCGGACTCTTTGGGTTCTTCCGGCCAGGAACGAGATGATCCAATCCAATGCTTTTCCTTGTATTCCGACGTTGCTGAGGCGTTGTGTGAGGGTGCTATGACTGACTGTGTCGAAGGCTGCGGAGAGGTCAAGTAGGATGAGGGTGGCTGTTTCTCCGTTGTCCAGTAGAGTTCAAATGTCATCTGTTGCTGCGATGAGGGCGGTTTCGGTGCTGTGTTTGGCTCGGAAGCCGGACTGTGAGGGGTCGAGGGATTTGTTGGATTCAAGGAAGGCGGCAAGCTGACTATTGGCGGCTTTCTCAATGACTTTGGCAGGGAAAGGGAGGAGCGTGATGGGGCAGTAGTTCTTAAGTTCAGTGGGGTCTGCTGTGGGTTTCTGCAGGAGGGCGCTGAGTTCGGCATGTTTCCAACTTTCCGGGAAGGTAGCGGAGTTGAAGGAACAGTTGATGACATCGCGGAGATGGGGTGCGATGATGGAGTCTGCTTTGTTGAAAATGTGGTGGGGACATGGGTCGGTTGGCGATCCTGAGTGGATGGAGTTCATCAGGCGTATGGTGTCTTCGGTGGTGATTGGGTTCCAGGCGCAAAGGTTGTTAAAGTGTGGTTTAGGTTCAGAGGTGGGTGGAGTGGACTGGTCTTCGGACTGGTTTTCAAAGCTGTTATGTATTTCGGCAACTTTGTTGTGGAAGAATGAGGATAGAGAGACTCAGAGGTCTTGGGAGGGAGTGATGTCGTTGGTGCCGGTGGTGGGGTTGGTAAATTCTTTGACGATGTTGAATAGTTCCTTGCTGTTTTGGGCGTTGTTGTCAAGTCGATCCTTGAATGCTGATTTCTTGTTGGATCGGATCAGTTGGTGGTGTTTGCGGGTGGCGTTCTTGAAGGTGGCCAGGTTGTCAGTGGTTGGGTTTTTTCTCCAGGCTTTCTCGAGAGTACGACAGAACTTCTTGGAATTCTTAAGGTCATCGTTGAGGGGGCTTTTTTGCTACCTTGCTTGAATAGATGGTTTTTCAAGGGTGCTAGTTCCTCGGCGCTGTGGGTGATCCATTGTTTGAGGTTGGTGGCTGCTTTGTTTGGGTCCGATGATTTGGCAGGGGGGTTTTGGTGAAGCAAAGTGAAGAGCTGGTCGGTGGTAATTTTGTTCCAATTTCTTCGAGGAATAGGTTGTGGGGGGTTGTGGGTCGTGGTCTTTTTGTAGTTGAAGTGAACGCAGCTCTGGTCCGTCCAATGGAGAGCTGTGGTGTGATCGAAGGAGATGTGCTTGCTGGAGGTGAAGATAGGGTCGAGCGTGTGTCCGGCCAAGTGAGTGGGGGTGTCAACAAGTTGTTTGAGTCCGAGATTGGCCAGGTTGTCCAGAAGGGTGGTGGTGTTGCTGTCGTTTTTCTTTTCCAGGTGAAAGTTGAGGTCTCCCAGTAGAATGTAGTTCTTGGAGGGGAGGGCGTGTGGGCTGATGAAGTCAGTGATGTCTTCGCTGAATTGTGTGCGGGGTCCTGGTGGTCTGTAGATGAGGGTGCTTCTGAGTGTGGTTTTGGGGTCGGTGTGGATCTGGAAGTCAAGGTGTTCGGCGGTAGTGAGGTTATCATCAGAACTGGTCGTGATGCGGATGGTGTTCTTATGGACGATGGCGATGCCTCCTCCTGTTTGGTTGGTGCGATCTTTTCGGATGATCCTGTAGGCGTCCGGGATAGCTATGGCAATGTCGGGTGCTGATGAGGCGTTCATCCATGTTTCTGTAAGGAAGGCGACGTCCAGCGATGTAGTGTCGAGTAGGTTCCAGAGTTCAATGGAGTGTCTGTGTCTGTGGACCGAGCGGGTGTTGAGCAGGATGCACTTTAGGTGGTTGGTGTCGGAGCCCTGTTTGGAGTTAGTGGATTTGGTGTGGGTCCTGATGCAGTCGAACTTGCAGGTGTGGCAGGTGAAGGATCCATGTGTGTGTCCTGTGGCAGCTTGGTAGCATTGTAGTGTGCGGCCGGGGTTGAGGGCTGAGAGGGTTGCGGTGTCGCATGATATGCGGGTGGCAAGGGATTTGCGGGGGCCAGGGGGTCTGGTGCTGGGTGCGGTCCAGGCACGGACGGGCGTAGACGGGCTTACCCTTGGCGCACCTTCGGCGCGCATAGGGCGCGTTCGCTGCGCGTGAGCGCTGCGCGCAAAAGCATCTGTCATAAGTGGATAGTGGAGGGGGGTGGGGCGAGAGAGAGCAGCTGGGAGACGGGAGCGGGGTGGAGAGATGGGCTATAAGGGCACAACAACAACAAAATGGCAGCAACAAAAAGATAGCGAAACAGGGCGAGACTGGGGCACAATCTGAGGTGACTCCTAGGTATAGGCAGAGGCAATCGGGCATAAATAACTTTTGAAATCAATGCAATACAGGCAATGGCAGCAGAGCGAGCGGTGGTCTAAATCAGCTTGAAAGCGCTACGATATAGCGTTAATGATAATGGCAGCAGAGCGAGCGGGGGTCTAAATTAGCTTGAAAGCGCTACGATACAGCGTTAATGATAATGGCAGCAGAGCGAGCGGTGGTCTAAATTAGCTTGAAAGTGCTACGATGCCACAAAGCCTTGGGAGCGTGGGGAGCGGCTTCCTCTGAGCGAGTCAGGAGAGTCACAGCGCGGGGATAGATGGGCCGGTCTACTACTATCTGTGGGAGGGAGGAGCAGCTGGGAGGCGGGAGCGGGGTGGAGAGATGGGCTATGAGGCACAACAACAACAAAATGGCAGCAACAAAAAGATAGCGAAACAGGGCGAGACTGGGGCACAATCTGAGGTGACTCCTAGGTATGGGCAGAGGCAATCGGGCATAAATAACTTTTGAAATCAATGCAATACAGGCAATGGCAGCAGAGCGAGCGGTGGTCTAAATCAGCTTGAAAGCGCTACGATATAGCGTTAATGATAATGGCAGCAGAGCGAGCGGTGCTCTAAATTAGCTTGAAAGCGCTACGATATAGCGTTAATGATAATGGCAGCAGAGCGAGCGGTGGTCTAAATTAGCTTGAAAGCGCTACGATACCACAAATCAGCTTCAAGCGCTACGATGCCACAAAGCCTTGGGAGCGTGGGGAGCGACTTCCTCTGAGCGAGTCAAGAGAGTCACTATCTTTTCCCCCTAAGGATGGAGCATCGGCAGGCTCTCGAGATAAAAATTGTACAACGTAGTTCATGTATAGGGAGAAGAGCGTGGATGCCAGAACACACCCTTGACAAACTCCCCTGCTAACTGAAATTCGTTCTGTGAATTGTACCTGCAGGCCCCACCTCACCAAAGCAAAATTATCTTCTTGAAGTCGTACGACCAAGTTGAGCAGTTCGGTTGGGATTTCCATGGCTTTAAGAACTTGCCACAGTTTCTGTCTGGGCTCTTGGTCAAAAGCTGTCTTTATGTCAAGAAAAGCTATGTACAGGCTGCCCTGGCCAATGACCATAGTTTTCCAATATAAGAGGAGGAGGTGAAAAACCTGGTCTAATTTCCCTGTCTTTTCTCTGAAGCCTGCTTGATATGATAAGATGGGGTTTTCATCAGCCCATGACACCGTCTTTTGTAGGAGAGCTCGGCTAAATACTTTTGTAGTGCATCTATTAGGCTAATAGTCCTATAGTTGCAGAGTTGTTTCCTATCCCCTATTTATATAAGGGGACCACCTCCACCCTCGCCATGTCCCTAGGACAGGAGCACTAATGTGTTTAAAAGTAATAAGATGTAACAGGACTAGCTAGAGATGTCAGATAAAAAGAGGTCCCCTGGTATACCATCGGGCCCTGCCCGACTATACAGCCAATTGCACCTTGGGTGGGTAAAGTATATTCATGCCTTTTCTAATGAAGTGTATGGCAGAATGGTTTGAAACATGTAAGGTTAAAGTGTAGAGTGGGTGGGAGGAGGAGGAGGATGCTGTGGGCGGAGTTCCAGGAATGCCTAAAGAAGTGGTGTGGGTGGGCACTGTGCTTAGGGTGTGTTTGTGTCTAGAATAGAGTGAGTAGTAAAGAACAATGTTATATATTGCTTATCTACCTATCAACTGAATATGACTATCACAGCAAATAAAGTTACAGATTTCATTAGGTCACTCAGAAACGGTCTGACCGATTCATGGATTAAAAGGTTAAAGAAATAACAAATGCCCTTATTGTCCTACATAAATTGCAGACTCCCCCATAGTGGAAGAGAATTTTTTTTATCGGGGACAAGATGGTTAGGCGGCAGTATGCTTAGCGAGCTCTATAGAGTGTAATGTAGGGGTGGTTGAATAAATGCACACTAGAACCTTTGTGGCTTATTTACAAGCCCCTTGCGCCCTGAAGGCATCTCTTTTGATATGGGCAAAATTGGTGCAAGGGTCTTGTAAATAAGCCCCCTTGTTTTTAAATTCATGTGTCAACATGTTTGGAAGTTTGAAAATGGATTACATAAAATTATGATGGTTTTTCTAAGAAGCCCTCAAGAGAATTGTATTGTCATTGATTAAAATGAAGTTTATATATATTATATATTTGTCTATTTGTTTTGACGTGCTATAGCGAACCTTGTGTAAACATTTGGTGAATTCAGAGTGCAAAATGATGATTTCAGTAAAGGTATGCTTAGAAGAAAGCAAAACTAAAGGGAAAAGTACTGGTTTAATGAGGTTAGTTGTCACTACCTGATGTTTTGCAATCATATCTCCTTTTAGTAGGGAAACAATACTCTAAACACTTTCTTTTCAAGGATTCTCTGAAGAACATATGCTTGGTTTGGATCTCAAGAAGGGGTAGAGGGCATTTTACTGTCTTGGGCCTTGCATGCCCCTTAATGTTCCTCAGTATTTCATCAATTTGAACAACCATTGATGAATTAAGTTGGTAGCTGATAAGTTTCTGCAGGTATTAGATACTTTCCCCATATGCCTTTGATTCGGGCACAAATAAATGTTGACAGGTGGCCAGTGATGGGCTGTCAGAACTTTCAGAGCAGGCTTTTTATGGTCCCATTCACAAACGTAAAGTCACATTTTGTCTGTCTTCATTTGTAACCTGGTGATGAGTGTTTTGGGAGGCTAGTGAAGATTGTGTTACAGTAGTCTAAGTGAGACATTGCAAGGGCTCTTGTCACTTCCACCTGGTGGTTAGCTTGGAGTAGTGGAAAGATGTTATGGAGTAGGAAAAGCAGATGGCTTGTCTCTTCAAATAATGCTTTGATTTGCGAATCAAAAGCCAGCCCTGATTTAAAAAAGCTATGCTCTGAATTCTGGCTTCAAGGGCTGTGGACAGATGCTTTATATTGCCTGGTACCATGTAAAAGAGCATCAAGACAGATTATCTTTCTTTTATTATTATGGTATCCATATTGGTTCCATTCGTACATAGGAAGTTCTCCTTCTAGCAGATGATGGGGTCTAGGAGTGTGGTGATGTTAATAGTGTTTTTTAAGTTCTTATCTAACCAGAAATTGAATTGACTGTCACCTGCTTTTTTTGAGAATTTTTAAAACTTTACTTTGTACGTCTTGAGATGACGTTTCATGTGATGTACATAGCTATGGAACAGGAGGGAGGAAAGAGATTATACCTGGGGATAAAAAAGGATTCAGTTGTTTTGACTGTGATTGGAGATGAAGAAATAAACCAATAATAAAGCACGGTCACCTGTTCTTACCCATTTACTAATCTCCGCACAATTGTCCATTTGCTAGTCTGTGCAGAAGTGTAGTGTTGTCAGCAGTTTCATAAGCAAGAGAAATAACTAGGAGTATGAAGTTTGTTATCTTAGCTTCATAAGTCTCCTGCCTTATAGCTGCTAAAGTCAGTACGTTGCTGTTCTTGAGACAGTTTTGCAGGGTCTTGGAGCTGTCTAATCCCCTACTCTTCCAGGATTTGGCTAATGAAAGGGAGGTTGGCAGTTGAGAGCAACTCCATAACTCACAGAGGCATTATTAGGAAGGCTGTGCACAGGAAGGTTAAGAACTGTTCAAGGCACGCAGCTTAGCACAAGTTTGATTTTGAATCATACTCCCTTTTTTTAGCAGCCATGCTTAGTACCTTCTCAGTCTTTAGGGTTCGAAGCAGGTAGAGGCAATTAATATCAGAAGCAGTGGCCCAGGACTGCTGGAGAGAGAGACAAACATTTTGGAAATATTGAATTTGAACAACTAAAATGATCCTTGTTGAGGTGTGCAATACATTAGTTTTCAGGGTGTTTGGTAGCCTGTTCTAGATTTTGAGGAACTCCTTAGTTTTGTTTGGAGGACCTTTGATATGTTTTGCAAGATAGGCCACATATTATTGTGGAAAACATCACAAAAATAATATCAATCACAAAAATATTGCCACCGTATTCTTAACAAACATAATAAAAATATCAATGACAAAAATGCCACTGTCCAAAATATCTATTTTTCACAATACCCAGCACACAATCCAACAAATACACACAATTAAAAGTCAAACAGAAACCTTAAATGTCATCTACCACAAGAGGTAATAACGGGGGAAAAAAACAAAGAACACTCAAAGAAGCAACACATTTACTATAAAGGAAACCTACCAATAAAAATACAAACATAATTAACTCAACACAATGGGCTTGATTACAACTTTGGCGGTCTAACTGCCCGCCTGCCATGGTGGTAGAGCAAGGCCATCCCCTACCCACCGGTATCCTGTACCCCACATTTTGATGCTTCCTATGTGCTGGCGGTGTGATGGTGGCGGTCACCCGATGAAGGGAGACTGTTGCATGCTGAAGCCCATAGTTTTCCCCACAATGTCAAGGCATATGTATGCATGTATGTATTTTAATATGCATAGGTAAAAAATACACACATGTGCATTGGACATATGGAGACAGTGCTTGTGTGAGCAATATCCAGCAGCACAGGTATACAGCCATTGCAAGAGTGCAGAGATAAGTAAGTGGCTTACCTCTGCCTATGGCACAGTGTTGGGGATTTCCGGCGTGGACAAGTGTCAGCTGTAAAGGGGGACCTGGCCGTTAAGCTCCGTGATGGGAAGAGGACTGAAAACGGGACATTGGTAGAGTTTTGGCCTTATTACCTGTGTTCTCGCAGGGTTGAGTGTGGCGATATTCCCACTACAGTCAACTTGGTGGTAACGATTCAGAAAAGGGGGGTGGTGATGAACAGAGTGCCTGAATTAAGCAGACCACTCTTACCCAGTCCAAAGATCAGGGCTTGATCCATCACCGTTATTTAGCTCACTGCACCATCCCAGCTCAGAACCTGGCTATATGCAAATCAGTCTGTCCCTGGCCCAGTGCATCATGGGAACAGGGCAGGCTAAACTACCAAGCCAATTCTTCACCAGAAAGGAGACAAGCTTGGTGGTAAGGCACATTGTAATCTGTACAGCAGGTATGGTGTCTGGGCTTCTACCACCAGTCACTGCAGCCTGTTACTACATCACAGTGGGGTGAGAAATTCTGGTGGTGGTAACCAAGCAGTGGGACCGCCAACATGGAAATGCTGCTGGCGGACCATCAAGGCGGTGGGTGGGGACTTCACTGTGATGGCAGTACTGAGACCGCCAAAGTCGTAATCAAGTCCTATTACACTATACCAGGAGCACAACAATTCATTATTAAAGATTGACAAGTTTAAAATCAAAAGAAGTACAATATAACCTTACATAATTGTAGAAAGAAAATCTAAAGAAACAGTACTAAATTCTTTATTTTGTTTTATATACTAGTCCTTAGTTACTGAAGAAATACTTCATCAATAATGAAGCACCTAATACCGAAAAATCCAACTCCACACTTGTAAACCCAGGCAAAGACACTTTCAAAGTAAGTAAAATAAAGACAGCTATAAAAATAAAACAACCCCTATAGGTTAAACTTAAAATTAAACCCCATCATCGCTCCGAAGTACCCAAACCTATGTTTTTAACATGCATCTAAAACAAACATTTTTTCACAAACAGAAATGGAATGCCCACCTTACCCAAATATGAATGACATCAAACAGAAACAGAAGAAAATCAAGTGCAACTAAAAGTAAACGTATAATTATAAAACATGTAAATGCATGTTTAAATTAGCAAATTCAACAAAGGTTTTTAGCATAAAATGAATTTTATATTTATACTACTTTAACCCCTTCCATGCTCATGAAGAACTCAGCTCGTCAGTGAAGTAGTGTGGCTCACTGGTTAGAGGCGGCAGACCCGAGAGCAGAGGACGGCCCGGGACCAGGGTTCGAATCCCGGCGCGGCAGGTTTCTGGACCAGGGTCAGCGGACTCGATAATTCTCTCGCCTCGGTGCCCACTTTGACCAGCGATCACACTCGGCAACTCTGGGCATTAGCTTGCCTCATCTTCACTAACAGCCCCACCAGACCGCCGGGATGCCTGGTCTCACCCTGGAGATACCCATTAAGGGACCATCTCTCAGGGAAGCCAGGAAGGGTTTCGCAGCGGTCGAAGTGCCTTGGGACCCTACGGGTAAGTAGTGCGCTATATAAATGCCTATACATTACGTCATGCAGCACAGTGCTCGTGTGCTTATGACGAGCTGAGCTCGTCATGACCACACCCGTTTTCATTGCTGTCCAGCATAGCAGAGGGATATCTCAAGCAGCGATGTGGTTAAAAAAGAATTGCAGATAGAGCAGCAAATATCACATCATAGGCAAACAATTGCTTTCGGACATGGTGTGAACATTCAGCCCGGAAAGAACATGCACCAAGAAAGTGAACTGGGAATGTACTAAATATTTTGCAAACACTTGTTAAGGGTGGGCTAAATGAAAAATTATATTGCAATTAACGTAAGGGAACACAACCACCACCCAAATGTAACAGAGATAGAAGTAAGGCATGCACCTCAATATGTAAAAGAGGGAAGCACTAGTCCTCAAGAGCCTACTATTTAAATTCTATAAGATATAGGGGCCTATTTATGAAAGCCTAGCATCATTGTGAAACCATGTAAAGTAATGCATGTGTGAGGCAGGGCCCCTCATAAAGATTTATGAAGTCTGCAAAGCTACCCTGCTTGGCTTTGAGTCACACCGCAGTGCAAATTGTTGAGTCACCTTACTCTGAACTCAGGAGGCGTTCCATGGGCATTGCAGTGGGTTTTCGCAAGCAACACCCAGGGAATTACATGCTGCCCCTGATTTACAAAGTAATATAAACTTGGGGAAGCAAACGAAATGTGTATGCCTCCCGAAGTGAGGTGAAACAAGGAGAAATATGTTTATTTTGCCTCGTTTTTTCATCTTTCCATGTGTGCTACATTCTGCAGAACACATGGAAAGAGGAAAATACCTCTATGGATTGTTTTAGTGCAGGAAGGTGCCCCTCCCTGTTCAAAACAATCCTGCCTGCAATGGGGGCTCCCTTGCAGCATGGTGCAAGGGTGCCTCCAATGCTGCAAGGGTTCTTACATTGGTGCTAGGTTGCCACAACTGCACCAATACAGGAAGAAAGCACAGCCCTTTCTTTTGATGTAGGGCAGTGCAGCAAATGCAAAAGAATGAGGCCCCTATTCCCTAAAGTACCTGAGCACATTACAGGTTACCTACCAGCAATTCCTACCTTAAAATGTTCAATAACACATTCTAAGTAAGTCACAAGTCATCAAGCTGCTGACTCTAAAAGATATAGAGAGGGATGCAGACTGCTGAGCACCTAGCCACTACTCATAACAAAAAATCCTCTTCCTACATGACAACCACATTAGCGACAGAACAATAATTATATTTACAACTAAAAATAATGTCTTACGACTAAGTCAATGTGAAACATGGATGATGGATGGAACTTCAAAAATGTGCCTCCTACTGTTCACACAGATATACACTATACATGGTGACTAATGATGGTTTCAATTAAACCAATAACATTTTATTTTTGGTAAATGCATTAAAAATAGCTGCACATTTTGCATTTAAAATTCCTAAACTGAATAAGCATAACGTACCCATCCTTACAATATATATATGACAAATAGTATACACACATAATGTATCACTGGCACAATATCATTGTAAGGAATATTGTTGTCACAAATATTGAAAAAAAGATATAATTTACCATAATATTGTGAGCCTATAATCTTGAGTACAAATATATTGGAAACACATATCCTTGATGCTAATATCGTCTTAATGTGGTGATATTTTCCATTTCTAAAACAAACAGTACTGCAGTAGAGGAACTTTGGAGGGTAAAATGTAGTGTTCCCATTGTGTGTAACAATAGGTAAAGAGTTGGATTTCGGAGGGGTGAAATTTACTATTCCACATCAATCCGCACAACAGTAGGGAAAGTGTTGAAAATTGGAGGGGTAAAATTGACTATTCCCACTCCAGTCTATGCAACAATAGGGAAAGCGTTTGATTTCAGAGGGGGGAAATGAGCAATTCGCACAGCAACAGTAGAGAAAGGGGCTGATTACGATGTTGGTGGGACTGACTTCGATATGACGCTTGTGTTGGTCCCGCAGACATGTATATCCATGGTCAGACCCCCACATTATGATGAGGTTGTCGAACCACATTGCCCCAAGCACCAACAACATCTTCCGACGGACTCAAGCACATTGGGTGAACAATTTTACAAGAAAATTTGAGAGGTGCACTCGGTAAAGTCAATGATACAAAAGAGTTCATAGATTTTGTAAATCTTCTGTTCTTTCTTTAATGCGTTCTTTATTTTCTTTTAAAATACACAGGCACAGCCAACGCGTTTCATTCCCTTTCGTGCCTTGGGAATTTCGTCAGAGCTGCAAAAAGATTTTAACATGCATAAGCATTTTTTTGCCTTGTGTTTAAATGGACATAACAATAGTCTTCAAAACATACAAAATTAGATTAAAAATGGACTAAAGAATACACCAATAGACCTAGTCATATTAAAATTCCATGCCAAATGGCACATTCACTAATTCAATGTGAGAACAAGTACCCCCTCACCAGTACGAAAAAATGCTTATGCATGTTAAAATCTTTTTGCAGCCCTGACGAAATTCCCAAAGCACGAAAGTGAATGAAACGCGTTGGCTGTGCCTGTGTATTTTAAAAGAAAATAAAGAACGCATTAAAGAAAGAACAGAAGATTTACAAAATCTATGAACTCTTTTGTATCATTGACTTTACCGAGTGCACCTCTCAAATTTTCTTGTAAAATTGTTTTGACCGGCATCCTTGGCGGCGGATGGAGAGAGTGGTTGCACCATTAGAAATTTGGAAACAGAAGAAGTTGACGTGCTAAACCTTGGTCTGCCTGGGATGAACATGGGTGCACATTAGGTGCCCACTCAGCTCCCAACTGGAGGCCGCAGAGGCAATGGGGGCCCTACTAGGGGTCCCACATATTTGCTCACCAACAGGATTTCCATGTGCGAAAGCCCCACATAAAAAGCATGCCTAGGACCGAGTATTGTGATCCCTTTTTTTTTTTTTATTGGCAAATTCAAACGAAATACAAGTTCATGGAGATAAACAGAAATAAAAAAGAAGTTATTAATTCATGTCATAGCTTGCATGATACAAATAAAGTAAGAAACATTTAAAACATCCCTGACAAAATAACTATATGCAAGGGGGAAGAGCAGGGTAAACAAAAAAAAAAACATATCAGATTAGTTAATCACTGATAGAATCTGACTAGCCCCTCTCATTGGTGTACCATCTAGCAATGGGGTCCCAAATCTGTGCTCCGACTGCTCTTGCTTTTCTACCTCTAGAAGCATATATTGCAATTTCTTGTTTATAAATCGAAAGAAATCGACTTAGCCACATACGAAAAGTTGGGGGTTCCGGATCTTTCCATCGAGCTGCCAGAATGATACGAAAAACAGCATATCCCAGAAACATAACCGCTTGTTCCTCGCTGTTGTGACCCAGAGAATCATCATGACCTAATATATATAGAGTTAATGAATCTCTTATCTGATGTCCAAAGATCTGGGCCCAAAACTCCAGTATCATGGTTTTTAACCTTGTGAGTTCCGAGCATTCTGAAAACATATGTAAAAGGTTAGCCAGTGGTTGTTTACATCTTGGGCAGTTATCATCGGCCCGAAGGCCCCAAGTGAATAATTTTGCCGGTGTGTAGTATAAGTTATATATAACTTTATAATATTGTGCTTTTAAGTTGGAGGCTATAAAATATTTTGCGGAGAGAGCAATTGAGAGATCAATATCTACATTGGGGTTTGCTAGTTTTACAGCCCAGGATTGTTCAGTTCGTTCTAGATCATCAGGGGTTTTATCCATCAGCATTTGATACAGAGGCCCTATTCTTGTAGTTTTTTTTCCTATAGATTCAAGAAGTGGCAAGTTATCTGTTATTGTTGGTATAACATTACGAATGCTCAGCAATATTTGAAAATATTTGAGGAAATCATACGTGGGAATGGAGTATTTTTCTTGGAAAGATTCAAAAGAAATGGGGACATTATATCCTAAAAAGTCTACAACTGTGTTGATGCCTAAACGCTCCCACCTCTGTGAGGTAGTATCATTAAGAGATGGAGAGATAATCTTACTATGCCACAGAGGGGTATATTTTGAAAAAGTGGGAATAGATAGGTATTTAGAAATAGCTTTCCACACAGCCCAGGCATCTAGAACTGTCTTCAATTTAATTTTTCTGTAATACGTGGAATCTACCTGCCTTAAAAATAAACCCTTGCAATTATCACCAAGGCTAAGCTCATAGATCGAAGGAATATATGAGTCTGGCGGCAGTTACATCATTTTTTTACCAGTTAGTAGGGGGTCCATAGATTGTATTAATGTTGCCCACAGATATAGTTCTAGATTAGGAATAGCTAGTCCTCCTCTATCCTGTGGTAACGACATCCAGCACAGGGCTCTTCTTATCTTACCATAACTCCATATAAATTTAGAGATGGTAGAGTTAATGGTCTTAATGAAGTTAGGTCCAGCTAGCAACGGGATTGCTCTAAAAAGGTAGAGAACCCGCGGAAAGATATTAATTTTTATATAGTTTGCCCTTCCAATTATAGATAGGTGTAAGTTGTCTATTCTTTTAAGGTCTTTTTTAATTTTATCGATGAGGGGGGTGTAATTTAAATAATTAATTTTATCCACCTCAGTAGTAAGGCATATTCCTAAATATGTAGCCTCTTTAACTTTAAAGGGACTCTCGTATTGAATATTTTTAGTAGCTAATACCATGGTTTTATCATTATTTAGAGAGTATCCTGAGTGAGCACCAAAAGCCTGGGTAACTGATTCAATCTCACGGATTGCACTGGCAGGATCGGTAGTTATGACGGCCACGTCGTCTGCGTATGCCATGACTTTGGTGGAATATGTGCCAAAATTAACTGGTTGGATTGAGGGTGACAGAAAGAGTTTTTGAATAAGGGGATCTATGTACAAGGCAAATAAAATCGGGGAGCATGGACATCCCTGCCTTGTACCTCTTTGTACCTCAATAAATTCTGACTCAGCGCTACATATAGAGATTTTTGCCCTAGGGTTGGAATATGTGGCTTTGATGGCTTTAATAAAGTTATTCCCAAAGTTCTTTCGGTTCAAGATGTTCCATAGAAACTGCCATGATACTCTATTGAAAGCCTTTTCGGCCTCGAGGAGAATCGTCGCCATCTCACCCCCATGGTGCCCATGATATCAAAAAGGGTAATGACTCTCCGGGTATGATCTGTAGTGCCTTTTCCGTGAATAAAGCCATGTTGCCACGGTGATACGAGTTGTTTGATGACCCTACTCAGCCGATTAGCTAGTATTTTGGCGTACAGCTTTGAGTCAGAATTTATCAAGGATATCGGCCTATATGATGAGGGAAGATGAGATGGTTTTCCTTTTTTGTGAAAAATTATTATATTCGTTTGTTTCCAGGAGTCAGGTGGGATTGAGTGATATTGTACTCCGAGAAACAAATCTAATAAAAAGGGTAATATTTGACTACCTAAGATTTTATATAATTCTAGGGGAATTTTGTCGGGGCCTGCCGCTTTGCCATTGGCGAGTTCGGATAGGGCAATCTCCACCTCCGTAAGCGTGATTTCTCTGTCTAGGTTTGTTTTACATTGTCATCGATCATAGTACTTGAGTCTTGATCTGGGAGCCAACTGTTCAAAAATGTTGTGGTATCAGCATCAGAATATAATACATCACTATGATAGAGTTTCTGATAATATGTTTGAAATACCTTTACTATGTCCTGCGTGGATGTATATTCCTTTCCTTCAAATTCAATCATTTTTATACTACTATATGATTGTTTTTGGCGTGTTCGTAGTGCTAGCTGCTTACCGACATTTTCTCCTGATTCATATATCTTGGTTTTATTTACCTGATAGGTTTCAGCAGCTTTCTGGATTAGGGAGTTATTAATTTCATTCTTTAAAATCAGTATTTTCTTAATGGTTTCTGAAGTTGTGTCGCCTTGACCTATCTGAGTGGCATGATAGGTCTCGAGGTCAGAAAGTTCCTGCATAAGTTGTGCATTGATCTTTTCCTCATTCTTCCTTTTATTAGCTACGAATGAGATAGTTTCTCCCCTTAATGAGGCTTTAAAACTGTCCCAGACCATTAATCTTGACGCACTGAACCGGTTACAGTCAAAATAACTTTAAGCCCAGCTTTTAATATGATTTATCTCTGATTGACCAAGAGTTTCCTATCAAAGGTCCAATTAGACTTGGGTTTTACTGACTTGACCATGTCGAAGATGAGAGTAAGTGCATTATGGTCCGAAATCGTTTTGGGGGACTTCGTTATATCCAAACCCTCTAAAGATGACATAACATAGTCAATTCTGACATATTTGTGTGTGAGGATGAGAGAAATATGTGTGACCATCAATGTTTTTACCTGACAGATCCAACATATCAAATAAGTCATGGCTTTCCATCAACTGCCTTAGTGCATTAAAAACCTTTGGTTTACGCCCATTGTAGCTTGGTGACAAACAGTTATCAACGAGCACTCCTACATCCCACAAAAAATTAATTAATGGAGCTGACCAAGAGGCCAATTCAATTTCTAGCTCTTGAAAAATAGTTGGATCATCAATGTTTGAACCATATATTGCACATACTGTAAGACCAAATTTTAGCTGAGCTATGGCCCATCTACCGTTTTTATCAGCCATAGTGCGAGTCGGGGGACCCATTATAGGTTTAGCTAGGATAGCTACTCCTCTAGTTTTGGACGATTGGGTTGTGGCTACCATGAGGTTATACCCAGGCAACTTAAGTAGATCTCTGTCAACAGCTGCGATATGTGTTTCTTGCAGGCAAAGTATATCCACAGGGTTCTGCCGTGTTAACTGAAATAACTGAGCCCTTTTATTTCTATCGTTGAGACCTGCCACATTCCATGTACATAGACTCACTCTCCCCATTCAACCTGATGCGAACCTATCCTGGCTTTTATATCTTGAACACATAAATAGCAGCTAGCCTTATGTTTTATACTGGTTCTTTGCTTTCCAAGGTACGGGTGCCAATCAAAATAAAGTCTTTGCATGTATTTTACCTTTCGGATGCATTTGCCCATTTTTTTGGATTTTTCCCAAATCGAAATCGGTCCCATAATATTTTACCACTATATAATTGAAAAAGATATTAAAAACAATGATATTACTAAAAACAATATTATTTTCCTAAAAAGCGTTCTTGACAACAATATTTGTGAATCACAACATTTCTGTCCAAATTCCCACATAACATTACAACTCTACAACCATATTACAACACATAACTATATATACACATTACATTACGGAACAATGGAGCACAAACTACCACTAAACAATGTAACCAAATAACACTAACACCATAATGCACCCTGACTACACTTTCCCACAACCCCTATCTCTAAAACTCTAAATAAAAGTTAAAAAGCTCTTACCTTATCCATTTAACAGTACAAATGAGCCATGACTGGTACAAACTAAATCCTCCCTCAAAGTGACACCAATGGAGTCCAAAATATTGTAGAGTTGCTAAAATGGCCTCGAAATGAACATTTTTAAAAATGTTATCTTCCTAAAAAAGTGTATTAAAGTGTACCAAAAACCCATCAAATACTGTTAAAAAATGCATGTAAAAATTTACTAAAAGGTTAGAAAATGTTAACAATAGCTGGAATAAATATCCATATATATACATGGAAATGGTATTGTTTTGACTTATACTGGGTGCTCCCTTGTGTCTGGACAAAGCTACACTGTGTCAGGGGTTGCTTTTACTCATTTCAGGTTGGCTTGGGTGGTATTTTACCAATTCCAAGCTGTAATACTGTGCCTGGAGTGGTAATTGAGTTTTGTCATTTTACAGCTCTGCATGGACAGCACTGTGCTAGTCCTCTGCTTAAAAACTTTGCTGTAGGAATGGCAAAAGACTTTGTCCCTTTCTATCTCGGCATGGATGACACTGTGCTAATCCTATGCTTAAAAGCTTTGATAGAAAAGCAGACATTTGAGGTGAGCGGATTGAGAGTGTCGCTGGTGTTGAGAGTGCTCTATAAAGGAGCGGCTTTCCACCTAAACTTGAAAACTATCCAGAGTTGTCCAGATTTTATTTGTACTGCTACAACAAACACGTTTCGGCAAATCGCCTTCGTGAGTGTACATTATTCTCTACCAATGCATTTGTTCTAATTAGTACTGATGCAGTGCTAACGTCATGCCATCTTGTCCTGGTGATTTATCTGAAATACAAATACAATTGCTCATCCTATTTCCTTGCTCATTTCATTTAAATGGAAACAGCATTGAAATGAACACAATTCTCAAAATTCCAGTTACAAATCAAATTATTACTGCATCATTTCAGAAATTCATTAGAGCAGTAAAACACAATGCATATGTTTCTACCATCTTATAATGGTGTATTCATTGGCTTATTAAGGTTTTCCATGTTATTGTCCTCACTCAATTTCTTTCAAATTATGAAACATGACTATTCAGAGGGTGGTCTACTCAAAATTACAATTTATATGTCATGATAATTCATAGCTCCTAACTTGCAATAATTTGTCCGGGCATCCAATCGATTATAGTTATAATGGCATATGCCATTATTTACTTCAGTAGTATGGAATTATTCCAAAATTAACCACAATCATAATCATAATTGTGCCCTGGATGGGCAACAGTTATCAATTCACTTAAATTATGCCACTAATTACTCCCCTCCCACCGTAATAAAATCATATTTCAGTTCCTCATCCCCCTACTCATATATCCTCATATTCAAATTCTTTTGTTAATTAACTGCTCTTCCTAACTCATCTTTCAAGGTGCACCCCTAACACTTCCCCCCTATTCAACCCCAAAGGTGATTTCATTAGAATATCAGATATGCGCCTTGATTCTATTCTGCACAATTTCTTCTTCCTGTCACCTCCTCTTATGTCTCGCGGCACATGAGCCACCCGAAAATATCTCATCACGTTCCTATTGCTTTGGTGGTGGGTCTTAAATGTTTCGCGACTGGATAACTGGGATATTTTTTACTAATCACTCTATGCTGCTCAAGAATGAGCATCTTTATAGGATGGATCAGACTTCCCATGTACCTCAGGTAACATGGGCTATTTAAACAGTACACTTTGAAGGGTGTGTTACAGTTCATGAATTTCATTATACAAACCGGGTCACGTAGACTTCGAATTTCATAAGAACTGACTCTCTCACTGTGGGCATAGATCTTGCATTTACCACGGGGTTAAAAAACCCGATAATTGCTGTAGACTCATCTGTAATCTAGTTTGAGATAAATAACTCTCCACTAGTTGGTCTAGTAGGCATTTTATAGATCTTGTCTTCCTGAAGGTCAGTGAGGGATGAGATTGTAGGTCATGTCCTATCACTATATCGGACTGGAGTATTTACCAATTTTTCTGTAGGATTTTTCCCACTTGCCTGGCTGCACTTGAAAAGCTTGTGATCAGTTGAAAAGTTTCCTTCACATTGATCTATTTGACCTTGGCCCCTTCTTTCAAAAGATCTGCTCTATTCTTATTAGATACCTTAACCAATGCTTTTTTTAATACATCTTTTTGATACCCCCTCACTTTGAACCTTTGTATACTTTCCTGCGCCCCTTTCTGAAAGTCTTCTTCCCGTCAACTGATCCTTCTTATCCTCAAAAGTTCTCCATATGGGATACTGTTAGACAGATTACATGGGTGACTGCTTCTGGCATGCAGGACAGAATTACCTCATGTTGGTTTCCTGCAGAGTGCTGCATTGATCTTATCATCTCTCACAAACACCTTTAGATCTAAAAAGTTGACCTCAGAGGCGCTGATCTCACTGGCAAATCTCAAATTCAAATCATTAGAGTTGAGAAGTGTTATATACTCCCTTACTTACTCCTCTGTACCCCACCAGATTATAAAGAGGTCATCGATGTACCTCCTCTAACTCACAACCTGCTCGACCTATTTATCATGGGTGTCTGACCATGCCACTCGCTTCAGTCACCAGCTCACGAGCAAGTTTTTGTAGCTGGGGTTGAAACAGGTTCCAATGGCTGTCCCCTTAATATGTGTCACCATTTGGTCCTGAAAGATGAAAATATTATTATGCAGACAATAGTCCACAAACTACAGCAACATTTCACTATGCTCCATGTATTTTAGTGGCTGAATCTTCAAAAAGAATCTTATAGATTCCAAATACATTCTCAAGTGCTATACTGGTGTATAGATTGGCTTCATCAAGTGCTACCATAAGGAAGTCTTGCTCAAATGCAATCCCCTCAATATGTTTTTCAAAAAGTCCTTTATGTCTCTGGTGTATGAGTTAACTCTTACACAAATGGGGAAAGAAACCTTTGGCAAATGGTAAAACATGTGGATTTGTTAAAAATGTGTATTCCTCTAGTGACAGCATTCCTTTTTTGTGCCATTTCAGAATTAGATCCTCATACGCGGCGTTACTAATCATGCATTGCGCAATGGTTATAGGGGCATAATTTTCTCGATTATTACATTGCTTTTATCCTTCTTTAAAGTAATTCTTCTTAGTTTACAGCACCACATTTCCATCCTTATCTGAGAGTTTCACCCCAATCGATTTATCCTTTTCAAGATTCCGTAGTGCCTGTCTTTGTGCATACGTGATATTCTTCCCATTCTTTGTCTTATCGCTCATCTCACACAATGCTAGAATGTCTTTATTCACTCTTTCTGCAAAAATGTCTATTACATCTGTAGATGTCTATGGATAGAACTTAGAGACTGGTCTAAAAGGACTCCATGGTCTTATTTGTATAATCCCCAAGTTGTCAATTCGGTCCATGTGGTCCAATTGAGCACTTGCATGTTTTGGTTCCTCATTTTCAAGCTTCTCCAGGATTGCCAAGGTGTCCAAATGATTAACTGTCAAGATATCCAGTCCCATCTGTTCTATCATCTGTGGTTCTATTTTCCATGCTTCTCCTTTCATTTTGAAATACTTATACCGTTTTATTTTTCTAATGTATTTAAACATATCAATGCTTGCTTATGTGTATTCAAAGTTTTTATTTGGGCAAAAGGTTAACCCCAATTAGCGGACTGATTCTTTCCCCGATGTCAATTTTCTGGGTGTTAGGGTGATAATGGTAAATTTTCACGTTCTGTCACTTTCTTTATTGTCTGTACTTTGTATTCCGTTTGTTGCAAGTGTTCCTGGTTGTATTTTCCTTTCTTTTGTTTCCACCTGCACCTTCTCATTGTTCTGCAGCCCATGGTTCTGATGGTCTAACCTCCCCCCTCTAAACAATATATAAAGCATAAATTAAATAGTTCTATAAAAATATAAACCATATCTTAATTGTACTTAAAGATGCATGATAAAAATGTATAGTGTGATGTACAAAAATATATGCATAAACATAATTATGAACCAGTTTTGTATGAAAGTTTGAAAATATCACTGTAACATTTAAACATTTAAGGGTTTTTTGTGCAGAAAAAACATATATATGAAAACTAAAAATGGACAATGAATAAAATACACACAAAAAAGTATACAAAAATCTTGACATGTATTGGTTATTATTTCACAAAACTGTACATTATACAAAAGTACAAACTATTCATGGGGAAGGTTTTTTACACTAAAAGGATAACATTTTGTATTCTAACTCCAACGTAAACCATGTTGAGGACAGTGTTGGACACTAAAGTGGTTATATTCACTATTCACACTCGAAAATAAGCCAATTTGGAGAAGGTGTTGAACACTAAATGGGCAAGATTTCCTATCAGCACTTCAATTTCAACAATTTTGTGAAAATGTTGGTCACAAAAGGGGCTAGATTTACTGTTCCCACACCAATCTAAACAATTTTCAGGGAGTTGTTGGACAGTAACTTAGTTAAATTAAAATTCCCACTTCAATCTTACCCATATTATGGTAGGAGGTCAACACTAAAGGGGTTAGATTTACTAGACCCACTTCAATCTAAACCACTTGGAGGAAGGTGTTGGACAGTAAAAGGATAAGATTAAGTAGTCCCATTCTAATCTGAACAAGATATCAAAGGGTTTACATTTACTGTTCCCATTCTAGCATACACCATTTGGGGAAGGTGATGGACAATAAATAGGTTACATAGACTATTCCCACTCCTTATTACTCCATTTTGTGGAAGATGTTGGCCACAAAAGAGGCTATTTTTACTATTCCCATTCAATCTAAATTATTTTTAGGGAAGGTGTTGGACCCTAGAGGGCTAGTATTTAGTATTCCTGCATGACATTATAATATATTTCAAAATCATAAATAACAATAAAGATAAAATAATTATTCAGCATATATGTTTGCTCTCTTTTGGTTCTCTCTCCTTCTCTCTTTGTTCCATAAGTATAGTCCTGACTTCTTTTTGGGAATAAGTAAGCATTTTGGCTATATCTATTACACATATATCAGGGGCCAGTTTTCTCAAGGAGTTATCTAGATGGGAAAGCCATTTTATTTTTTTCCAACATCTAGAGCATGACAGTCTTAGATTATTTTCTTTAGATGTAAGCAGAACTAGATTTAGGTATTGCCAGTAAGCGCGCCAAAACACATTTTCTAGTATCTTCAGTTTTGCAGTTTTTTTAGCCTCACAAGGGGGCACCATAACCTGCACTTTACTAGACATTTCGCTTTGTATAGCTTCAGCATTTCTCTAATCGGTTTTTGGCCTATTTTACTAGAAAATCTCAAAATAATTTTTATTACCCTTAAAAATGTCATTTTTAGGTTTTGTCTGCAAGTGCGCACGTAGTGCGCATGCGCTAAAAAACCTCTTGAGTTCTATGTCGGCTTGATGACCCGCCTCTGTCTCTCCTTGGCTAGCTCCAATAAAGGAGGCTAGCCATTGGGAGACAGAGGCTGTCAATCACGCTTTCTCGGGGAAAACGCGATTCGGGGGCGTTTCTCAGGCTTTTTTTAAACCCCGCCCCTTGTTGCCGCGTGTCCCGGGCCGCGCTGTGATTGGCTGCCGGCCCGGGACACCTCTGTGACGTCATTTCCCGGGCCGCGCTGTGATTGGCTGCCGGCCCGGGACCTGACTTGTTTCTTCTTTTTTTTAAAGGCCGGCCAGCGCCGCTCTTTGTGGTGATTGGTGGGCTCGCGCTCGCTCGACTCGTGCCGCTAATTTATGAAATGAATGGTGGAGGGAGGGGGCAGCAGTCGAGGGCACCGCTGCCGTCCAATCTGCCCGCGCCTGGCGCGCACCCCCCGCCCCCCTCCTCCGGCCTAGCCACGGGCTCCTGAGCAACGGCCCCTTTCAACGGCTCATTAGGGGAGCCGTAGGGGTGGCTTCAAGAGCAGGCAGCCTTCCGCGCGCACAACATAAACAATGAAAGATGAGGCATCGCCTCCTGCCTGTCAGGCGGCCTTCACACTGGAGGCTAGGAGTGCGTGCGCTTGGGGGGGAGGCACGGGCATTATTTTAAAGCCCCCTCCACACCAGGATCTCTATGGGCGGGAGCGTGGTGAGCCGCAAACGAGGAGGAAAGCAGCGCTCTTTCTCCTTTCTGGTGTAGTTACTGTCCTGGCACAACAGTTGCCACCTGCCGGTGCCCGTGGCCGGTGTTGCCATTGCTGTCCTTACGGATTAGTCACCCGGGTGTGTGACGGAATTGCTTGGCTGGTCCCCCGAGGCTGCCCCTGCTGAGCAGCTGACGAGCTGCGTAATCCTGGACCTTGTAGTAAGATGTGTGTGGACTTTTTCCAGCCTCTTTGGGCGCCATTTGGCAAAGGTTTGCCGATTTTCGAAGTCAAACAATTTAAAACTGACGAAAAAAACGGTGCCGCTTAATAATACAGACGAGCGAAGGGCAAGACAAACAGTGCAAAGCATGGACTGCCAGTGGTTTAGCTAACAGTAGTCAAAAGAGTAGCGGGTGAGTCGCACCTGGCACATGGATAGGAAGGGCCCATGGCACCATATGATTTGCATACATTTGGCGCATATAACAGTAGCTCGTCGATATTCTTGTCTACGAGGGTGCCTTCGCAAGCCAGCGCAGCGTGAGACCCCCGAGAGATTAAGGGTTGTCTTCATCCTGAACTTATTACTTAAGTGTCCCCATTACTGAGTGCGTCTCAGCAGCCCTCTCTACAGAGAAGCTGCCACCTGTGTTGATTAGCCATAAGCAGATATGTACATATCACACATGTTTTTAAGACATTTGTTTAGCGGCGTATTCCTATTCATCAAGCTTTGCGGCACTGTTCTAGCCTTTATCTCCACCATGCTGACTTTATAGAATGTAATTTCAGCAACCACCTTAAAAGTTTTATCTTCGATTCAGAGAAAAAATGCGTACAAGTTAATTAGTAAGTGTCCTCTCCCGCTCGAACGTGGCTTTAGGCTTTATTTGGAATCCATAACACTTTTCAACAAGCATTTACAATGCAACGGTTTCGCCTTTGGAAAAGTTTGAGCTATTGGCATTGTAAATGACAAAATTTGTATTTATGTGTTGGTTTTGAAAATTAGATAAATAAATGGCATTGTCATTTACATTGCCAATAGCTCTAAGTTTTCCAAAGGCAAAACCGTTGCATTGTAAATGCTTGTTGATATATCTAATTGACTCTCCCACGAGCCCGATGCAGTAAATTGGATACCCAAGTATGTAAAAGTTTGTGCCACCCCAGCTTCTCCCCCTTAATGTAATGTGTCCTCTTTTTTGCACTACCTTTTCCAGCTACCATGGTAGCAGTTTTCTTTAAATTCACTTTCATTTCTTTATCATCCATAAAATCTACAAATGTATCTATTAATAGCTGCAGCCCATTAGCTGTTCTTGAGAGCAGGAGTCCATCATCTGAGTAAATTAAAATAGGGACGGGTGGATGCCAACCATGGGGACATCAGCTTTAGTTTCATGTAGGCATGCAACCACCCTGTTTACATAAAGTGAGAAGAGCAGGGGATTCAGGACACACCCATGTCTAATACCTCGGGTGACCTTAAAGTTTTCTGTGCACTCCCCGCTTGGCCTATATCGTACCTTTGCTCTAAGGTGAGAATACCATTGGGATAAAAAATGAATGATGCCCCGTGGTGCTTCTAGGTCCACAAGTGTTTTCCAAAGTTTATTATGGTTTACCAAATCGAACACACTGCTCAGATCGGCAAAGCATAAATCTAGGAGAGATATTGGGTGATAGCATTTCGGGTCACCTCAATTACGTCTTATAAAAAAAATAGGGACCAATATACTTTCTGTCCACGAAGTTGGAAGCAAACCCTTTAGTGTCGAATTACATACGTGGGTCAGCATTGGTGCCCATAAAGTCACGTGTACTTTAAAAATATCTACGGAGACCTCATCAGGGCCAGCGGCTTTACCACTAGCTGCTTTGTTTAGTGCCTTGGTGACATCTTCTAGGGATATGGCACGGTCATAGTACTATATTTAAAATGTTAATAAAACTAAAGACAGGCACATTTCAGAGTACTTTTGTTTTAAACACTATTAAAGAGCAAAGGTTAGGTCCCTATTTTGACTGGCAATGGGATTTCATTTATTTCTAAGCTGAAGTCCTACTTTTCCAGACAGTGCCCTACTGGATACAGCATTTATAGTCCTGATGTTGTAGAATGTCCTGGACATAAAAGCACTCCATTCTCAAGAAACGTAAATTGTATTTTTATATCATGCACCCTTGATCATGTTGTGGGACTGATCAGCATATTAGGTATGCCACAAAACATTTAACACAAGAAGATGTGATTGGGATTACGAGTTATGGTTACCTTTATATTAGAAAAGGCTCATGGGTTAAAAGAACTGGAAGATGCAAATCAGGTTGTACAATCATAAATGTTGCTCAAATGAGACGCAACTTAGCTTTATGATACGGCTAAAGGTATTCTTTTGGTTTTGTGATTAATATATTATTTATGACTAACTCTAGTGCTTGGTATAGGAGAGTAATTTGCGTCTATACTAATCATGGGCGGAAAATCCGTTTCGCTCGCGGATTTTGCGGATTTTCGGTAAATTCGCAATCCGCGAGATTCGCAAATCTCCCGCAAAATCCGCAAATCCGCGAGCAGCGGATTTTGCTCGCACTGCTCGCACTGTTCGCGTGAGTTCGCGGCTTCCCAGTACAACTTTGCGCCCCGCGAATAAGTGCAAAATTGCAGAAATACGATCTTAGCAAAACTGAAACTACTTACCAGGTTCAAAAGTTCAGGCTCATCATTAGTAGCCATTTCCTGTAGTGCTTCCTGAGGGGCCCCTCCAGAGTTCAGTTGCCAGTTGCAACTATTATGTGACCCTGCTCTGAACCTCAGAATAGTTACACATATGCCACAAAGGTCCTGAATTACAGCTAAGGGAGACAAGCAGGAGCCAGGCTGGAGGTTCAAATCCATTAATCAGCCCCTAATTCATTATTGTCAGTTGGGGCAGGGCAGGTGTTGTAACTAATTTTGCAACAATGAAAGCACTTAGCAAGTTCAAAAGATCACTAATCAGGAAGCACTAAGGAAGCAGGTGCCAGCTAAAAAAATATTCTGTGACACATTAATCAGCCCCAAATTAATTCAGGTCACTTGAGGCAGGGAAGGTGTGCTTGAGTTGCCACAATAATGTACACTGACTGGACAACCAGAGGGTGCTGTGATGAAACAGAGGGTGGCATGGGTGGGCCAGAGGGTGGCATGAGTAGTCAGAGAGTGGCAGTGGTGACAGAGAGTGGCAGTGATGAAGAAGAGTGTCCCAAACAGGCTGGACACGTAGAAAACAACAAGTTCGCGAAACTTGCGACCCGACAGGTAAGTTCGCAATTTGCGACATTGTACAAAACCCTCGCGAACTGGCAGAAACCCGCGCAAACACACAAAAAAAAATCCGCAAATTCGCGAGAATTCGCGGATTTTGCGGATTGCGAGTTCGCAAATCCGCAAAATTCGCGAACGCGAGATTCGCAAAATTCGCCCATGCTTCTTAGTCTATACCAAAAATCTTATTACAGTGGATTTCGCGGGGAAATTATTTCTAAGATGCCTTCGGGCTCTTATCATAAATTTAGTGGATGAGTTTAACTTATCTTGGAGGTTGACCTCCGAGCTCCCTCACCTTATCCCTTACTTTTTGCATGACCTATGTGTTTCACAAAGTCAAGCTGATGGAGATAAAGTTTGTAGCTCAAATAGAGACAGTATAAAAATAGATTGCATATTTTAAGACATCTAAGATTGAAAGTTACTCCTTCCTTGGAATGATACATTTGTTTTGTTAATACGTGTTATTTTAAACACAATGCCAAAAGTACACTGAAGGCAAGACCAAGGTTGATCTTGATTTGAGCACATAAAAACTGGTTGTACTTATCTCCCAGTTTGATAATGCTTTGCAGTAAACTATTTAGAAAAACAGGAATTCAGGATAATATTTCCCAGTAATATTTACCCAAGCAAGTGAAATACATTTGGGAAAGGAGCCTCATCACTGTCCTTCTCATGCCAGTGTTTGAATCTCCACCCTCAGGCTACTAAAATGCAGGAAATACATTTCCAGTGTCTGGAAACCTGTCCTCATCCTCCATCTTGTGTTAATGCACTTCCAACTCTTGAGCAGATCAACTGATCTGGCTGGAGTGGTAGTCTAGCATTAGCTTAGCAGCTAACAGTTAAACCTCCCCCCTACCCCAGTGCTGAGGCCTTTTTTTGCCTATTTGGGATAGTTCGTGCTTAGGCCTCCATAACGTTTTGGCCAAATTCTGAATCCTTTTTTCCAAAATCTGGAGATTTTAAAGTAGCCCAGGGCTTTCTCATTCCCCTGGAGGAGACTGGGAAAATTGTCAAAATATAGCTATAGTTTGAGTTTGGGGGGTAAAATAGGAAAAAATTGCTCTGGATAAAAGTTGTCTGTTTTTCCCTAAAAATGGCATCAAAAAATGGTTTAATGTGCTAAAGTCACCATCTTCCCAGCTATCAGGACCATACAGAGCTGAATCAAATAAGCAATGTTTTGGCATTTTGTTATAAAGAACCAGGTTTGTTTATCAATTAAACTGTTGAAATAAATATTGAAAATGAGTCGGCAAAAACAGACAAGTGGCATTGTAACTTTTTGTCATGATGGGAAGTTTACACAAGAAATGTACCATTATGTTTGCCAGACCCTTTTAGTAATGGGGATACATAGCCTAGAACCTTCCGCAGCACATGAGGACTGGTGTGGAAGAAGGAACTAAAGAAGTAAAAATGCCCCTCTCCTTCCCTTTCATCCTCTGCATGCCTCTGCTTCATGAGGACAACCCACTGTTACATGGATGTTTGCTTTGATCCTTACTATCCTATTACTGCAGATTTCCCATGAATCATTTTCAAGAATCCAACATCTCTCTCCTCTGAAAAACATACTCCTCCGACCCCAAAATACTTAATTTTACCTTGCTCATCTGTTAATTCCACCAACCATATACATGAGCTCACAAGTCTTCCTGCCCCGCTAATGATTAAACATAACTCCTAATTATTTCATCCACCACAAAGAAACTTGAGTGAATGCATTGCATGGCTTGCTTGGGCAATCCTAGTAGAGAACAATAACCATCAATACTGAATTTACTAATAACCTTGGGTTTCGAAGAAGTGTGATGCCTGGCATAAAGCACTTCAACACCTTGTCAGACATAATAAGCACAATTTAAATATAATTACAATATGTGAGTTCTGGAAGCTTGCCGTACAAAAACCTCTTGTGTTTGATTTAACAGACTATAATGTTGCACGGCGTGCAAGATTCTAGTCGACATATAGGTTACGTTACCCATAATAACAACTAGTTCATTAGGGACATTTCCGTTATGGTAGGGGTGCATGAATCTATCTAAGTTCATTCTTAAATTTTGATCACTTTGAATATTAGCTCATCTCAGCAGTGTAGCTTCCTATTATAATATTGCTGCCAATATCGATCTGGGGAAAGGGGAAGTACAATATATAGGATGTATATAATACTTAAACAAGTATTTCAGTCCTCACCAGCTATTGGTCTGTTAACATTCATGTTAGAACTGGGGGTCTCTAGTTGGCAGATGTCGATACCTCTGTCCAAATAGGGACCCTTGATTCTTGTCAGGGTAAGGAGGAAACCCTCTGAGATAACCCCTGCTCACCCTCTAGGTAGCTTGGCATGAGCAGACGAGGCTAATCAGAAGGCAATGTGTAAAGTATTTGTACCAACACTCACAGTAACACAGTGAAAACACCACAAACTGACTCCACAACAGTTTTGAAAAATAAAGGTATTTAATCTAAACTACACAAGACCAAAACGACAAAAATCCAACATACACAGTTCAAGAATATGGTTTCAAAAGGGTTCTTAAGGTTGTAATAAAGTTCTTTAGGTTGCGATAAAATAATCCACAGTTGCGCGAAAAGTTTACAGTTGCGTCACGTTTCAGACACAGTACCTTCAGTTGTGACAAAGTTCCAAAAGCAGAAGCTGGTGCTGTGGAAAACAAGCGATGCGTTGCTCATGAGACCCTGGGGAGGCGATGCGACAGCCCCGCTGCAGCAGCGGGCGTGTTACGGCGAATCCGGTCTGTATGGGGAGGAAGGCCACTTGTATGGATTCCGGTGTGTAGGTTCCGTTTGTTTTCGCAAAGGCACAATGCAACGATCTCTGGAGTTGCGACGATCTCCGGGGCGACGATGCGCGAACCAGCGGTGATCTGCTCTCTCGCAGCTCCTCGATGCAATGGCTTCTGCGATGACACTCGCAGCGACGTGATGCGGTCCGCAAGCAAGCAGTGCGGGGATCTCACCTAGCGACGACAGGCTCTGCGACGATACTCGCAGCGATGTTAGGCTTCCCGCACAGATCGGGTGCGTCCCGCAAACGAAGGATGCGACGGCTCTGACAGCTGCAACAGGTGCTGCGACAATCTCGACCTTTGTAGCAGCGGGAAACTTCTCGCACTGTCGGGGATGCGCTCCGCAGCGAGCGATGCAATAACTTTTCAATTGCAAAAAGTCTCTCAAGCTTAGTTTCAAGCTTCCCAGCACAGGTACAACTTCCAGAGGCCCCAAAACTGTTGTTTTTGCATTTGTCACCCCGAGTGGGATGGGTATGCTCAGACATGAGTCCCATGCACTCCACACCACTGGATTCAAGCAAGCTGGGCTGAAGACGCCTGGAATGCCAGAAACCGGTCCTCGGAAGCTTGTTTCCAGTCCAGGGAAGGCATTTCCTGGCAGTTCAGGCTGGACTGTTCCCATGAGGCACAGGGTCAGACTGATTTGCATATGGCCATGTCTGAACTGGGGTGGTGTGGAGTGCAAAAAAACGATGGATTTAGGCCCAGATCTCTGTACTGGGGTGAATGTATGACATTGTTCTGCATTCTGTCCATCAACTGTGGTTTTTGCATTTGTCACCCCGAGTAGGATGGGTATGCTCAGACGTGAGTCCCATGCACTCCACACCACTGGATTCAAGCAAGCTGGGCTGAAGACGGCTGGAATGTCAGAAACCGGTACTCGGAAGCTTGTTCCGGTCCAGGGAAGGCATGGCTTGGCAGTTCGGGCTGGACTGTTCCCATGAGGCACGGGGTCAGACTGATTTGCATATGCCCATGTCTGAACTGGGGTGGTGTGGAGTTCAAAAAAACGATGGATTTAGGCCTAGACCTCTGTACTGGGGTGAATGTTTGACATTGTTCTGCATTCTGTCCATCAACTGTGGTTTTTGCACCAAAACTGGATCAAGCACTCTAGGAAGGACAGAACTCTCTCAGCAGAGTTCAGGGAAGTTGGGGTGAAGTCCTTTTGTTCCTGGGACTTCAGAACAGGGAGCCAGCTCTTCTCAGGCCCTTCGAGATTCCTTCAAGACAGGGGACACAGCCCAACAGCAAAGTCCTTCCCCTCTCCTTGGCAGCAAAGCAACAGGTCAGTCCAGCAGAGCAACAGCAGGACAGTCTTCCTTCTTCAGATTCAGCTTTCTCCTTGGCAGAGGTTCCTTCTTGATTCCAGGATGATCTAATTTTCTGTTGTCAGGGGTCCTGTACTTATACCCCTAAAAGTATTTGTTCTCTTTGTGCAAGTGGGCCCTGAGCCCGGTCTGAACCAGTTCTGGGTGTTGCTTGGGCACTTTGTTTGCCTGGCTTCTCCTTTCCTTTCAGAGTGAAGGGCAGGGTCGTCAGCCACCCAGCAGGAGTGGAGCCAGCATTGTGGCAGGCAGGCACAGCCCTATTCAGGCCCAGGTGCTAACTCCTCCCACCACTCAGGTTGCAAATGCTGTCATTCAGCCTAGGGCTGACTCAGCCAGCCTCCTGGGGAATCCCCAGCCCCTGTCACCCTCAAACCAGACAGTCAATACACAAACAGGCCAAGGCACACAGAAGGGTCAGACAAGAGAACAGCAACTTTCTAAAAGTGCTGTTCTCAAACACAGGATTTAAAAACAACCTTTCCTAAAAGATGTGTTATCAAATTCTGAGTTCAGGGATACTAGATACTTATGTCCTATCTTGTTCCTATGGGAAGAAATGCTGGAAGCCACTGTATCAAGCATCCCCCATGTTAATCTATGGAGCAAGATAGCCTTACAATAGTGAAAAACGGAAATGGCTGTAATTCACTACCAGAGCATGTCACCTGCACTAGTACATGCCCTACCTTTTACATACACTGCACCCTGCCCAGGGGGGTACCTTGGGCCTTCCATAGGGGTAACTAATGTGCACAAAAAGGGAAGGGTTAGGCTTGGTCAGTGGGGACACTGACCAGGAGGACATGGCAGTTCCTGGACTGCACACAGGCACTGCAGTGGCAGGCCCGAGATAACATTTTAGGGCTAGCTACTCATGTGGGTGGCACAATCAGTGCTGCAGGCCCACTAATAGCATTTGTCATCACCAGCCCTGACACACCCAGTGCACTTTACTAGGGACTTAGGGGTGATACAAGTATGCCAATCATGTATATCCAATCATGATAACAATTTACATAGGGAGCACTTACACTCTGGCACTGATCAGCAGTGACAGAGTGTCCAAAGCATCTAAACCAGCAAAAACGAAATCCAGCACAGCATCAAAAATACAGGAGGCAGAGGCAAAAAGATAGGGGAAAACCACGCCAAAGATGCCAGGTCTAATACGTGTCCCCTCCAGCTGAAAGTGGGGAGAACTACCCACCCTCTTGGGGGTTCTCTTCACTAAGGCGGAAAAACCTGGACAGACCATCAGCGTTGGCGTGCTCTGTACCAGGGCTGTGTTCCACCGTAAAGTCCATTCCCTGTAGGGAGATGGACCACCTCAACAGTTTTGGGTTCTCACCCCTCATTTGCATTAACCACCTGAGGGGCCTGTGGTCAGTCTGAACACGGAAGTGAGTCCCAAACAGGTAGTGCCTCAAATTCTTCAGAGCCCAGACCACAGCAAAAGCTTCTCTCTCAATTGCACTCCACCTCTGTTCCCTGAGGAGTAGCCTCCTACTAATGAAAGCTACCGGCTGGTCTCCTCCCTCCTCAGTGATTTGTGAGAGTACTGCTCCCACACCATGCTCTGAAGCGTCTGTCTGCACTATGAACTCACTGGAAAAATCAGGTGCCTTGAGCACCGGTGCGGTGCACATGGCAGTTTTCAGGGTTTCAAAAGCAGTGTGGCAGGCTTCGGTCCAGTTCACTAAATTGGGCTGCTTTCTAGAAGTGAGTTCTGTCAAGGGGGCAACGATGGTGCCATATCCCTTGACAAACCGTCTGTAATACCCGGTGAGACCTAAAAAGGTTCTCACCTCTGTCTGGGGTTTGGGGGGCTCCCAAGCCAGAATGGTATCAATCTTTACCGGTAGGGGTGCCACCTGGCCGCTCCCCACCTGGTGTCCCAAATACACCACAGATCCCTGCCCTATCTGGCACTTGCGGGCCTTGATAGTGAGGCCTGCCCTTTGCAGAGCCTTCAACACTTCACAGAGGTGTTGCAAGTGTTCCTCCCACGTGGAGCTGAACACAGCAATGCCATCTAGGGATGCGGCGCTGAATTCCTCCAGCCCGGACAGTACCTGGTTAACCAATCTCTGGAACGTGGCAGGGGCATTCTTCAACCGAAAGGGCATGACTCGGAACTGGAAGTGTCCCTCTGGCGTGGAAAATGCAGACCTCTCTTTGGCCCCATCAGTTAAGGCAATCTGCCAGTACCCAGAGGTCAAATCAAAGGTACTGAGGTACTGGCAGGTCCCAACCAATCCACGAGCTCATCAGCTCTGGGGATGGGGTGTGCGTCAGTCTTCGTGATCGCATTGAGTCCACGGTAGTCCACACAAAACCGGAGTTCTGGAGTGGCACCGGGCGCAGCAGCTTTGGGTACCAGGACCACTGGGCTAGCCCAGGGGCTGCTGGAGGGCTCAATCACCCCTAGCGCCAACATCTTGGAAACTTCTTGCTTGATGCTGGTCCTGACCTTGTCAGCAACCCTGTAAAATTTCCGTTTCACAGGCAGACTATCTCCGGTGTCCACATCATGGATGCACCAATTGGTGACACTTGGGGTCAGGGAGAACAGAGAGGAGAATTGACCCAACACCTGGCGACAGTCCCTTTGCTGTTCTGGGGTCAGGGTGGGCGAGAGGACCACACCATCCACTGACCCATCTTGCTCCTTAACTGCCAGGAGGTCAGGGAGAGGATCACTATCCTCTTCCCTTCCTGCATCTGTAGCCATGAGCATTGTCACTTCAGACCTCTCAAAGAGTGGTTTGAGGCGGTTCACATGCAAGACTCTCAGGGGTTGCCTGGGGGTCCTCAGGTTAACCAGGTAGGTTACCTCACTTTTTCTTTCCATCACCTCATATGGCCCAGTCCACTTCTCTTGGAGTGCACAAGGCTCCACTGGCGCCATCACCCACACTTTCTACCCAGGTTGAAATTCGACCAGAGTGGTATTCTGGTCGTACCATCTTTTCATTTCTTCCCGACTAGCTTCCAGGTTCTCCTGAGCGAGCTTCCTGAAGCGGTGTGTCTGGTTGTGAATGGCCAGAACATAGCTGAACACATCCTGGGGGATTTTCCCACAGGATTTCTACCACCCCTCCTTCACCAGTGTGAGAGGTCCTCTAACAGGGTGGCCATACAGGAGCTCAAAGGGACGGAACCCTAAGGACTTCTGAGGCACCTCCCTGTAGGCAAACAAAAAGCATGGTAACAAGACGTCCCACATCCATCTCATGGGCTCCGCTAGGCCCATAATCATACCTTTGAGGGTCCGGTTGAACCTTTCAACCAACCCATTTCCTTGAGGGTGGTAAGGGGTGGTGAACTTATAAGTTACCCCACACTCCTCCCACAGAGACTTCATGTACTTAGAGATGAAGTTGGTACCCCGGTCGGAGACCACCTCTCTGGGGAACCCCGCGCGGGAAAAGATCCCCATCAATGCACGGCCCACCACGTGGGCTGTGATTGTCCTGAGAGGGACTGCTTCCGGGTACCGGGTGGCATGGTCCACCAATACCAGGATGAACCTGTTGCCTAAGGCTGTCTTGGGGTCCAGGGGCCCTACTATGTCTTTGCCCACCCGCTCAAAGGGGGTGCTCACCACTTGGAAGGGTTGAAGGGGTGCCTTCAACTTCATTCCAGTCTTGCCACTGGCTTGACAGGTTTGGCAAGATCAACCAACGTGCAACCAACGTGCTTTCTCATCTGGGGCCAGTGGAAGTGGGTGACAAGCCATTTCAGGGTCTTGTCTTGCCCCAGATGTCCTGCAAGAGGCACGTCATGAGCCAGACCCATTAGGAAGTTTCAGAAGAGCTCAGGTACCACCAGCCCACGGGCTGCACCGGGCTCAGCAAACTTAGGCTCGCTATATAGTATGTCATCTTCCCAGTAGATAAAGTGATCTCTGGATGCTCCACCTGCTGCCTGGTCTGCCGCCTGTTGCCGCAGACCAATGAGTGAAGGGCATTCTTTCTGCGCCCGGCCGAATTCCTCCCTGCAGGGACCACTTTCTTGCTGCCAATGGGTCAGCTAAGGTAGGTCGCCCAGTTTGGCCGCCTGTTCCCCTGTAGGTTCCAGGGCATCCCCCTCAGGTTCTGCCCCTTCCTGGACCATGAGAACTGCTGGGTCGGGTTTCTTGCGCCCCTTGCCTCTTCCTCTCCTGGCAGGTTCCTGGGCCACTGTTTAAGGCTCCAGTTCTGCTGAGTCACCCTTACTGGCTGCCATAGCACGCGTGGTCACACAGATCCACGCAGGCAACCCCAACATCTCCAAGTGAGTTCTGTGTTCTACATCCTTCCATGGAGAACTCTCCAGGTCGTTACCTAACAGACAGTCTACAGGCAAGGCATCACTGATAACTACTTCCAAAAGACCAGAGACTCCCCCCCATTCAAAGGGAACACGCGCCAGTTTGCAGAGGCGCACTGAGCTGTCAGCTGCCACTGCAGGGCGGAGTACATCAGGGATGATTTGCTCTTCAGACACCCACTGACACCTCACAGATGTCATGCTGGCTCCTGTGTCTCTCAGAGCCTCAACCTCCCTCCCATTGATGGTCACCTTCTGCCCATACTTCTTAGTGTTAGAGGGCAGTAAGGTTTCCTGGACATCTCTTGGTCTCCTAGAGAGACAATGGTCATAACTGCTAGCTCCCCCCAGTCACTAGAAATCAAATCCCCTCCCAAAGCTACACTTGCTAACGCTGGGGCGGGAGCACCAGTGGGTGCTGGCTTCTTCTTGGGACATTTTGGAGCAATGTGGCCCACTGCATTGCAGTGATAGCAGGTAGGGGGACCTTGGTTATCTCTTCTGTCTCTATTGTCCTGCCTGCCCTTAGGGGGCCATGGCTGTCTAGGTTTGGGGGATTGGGATTCCTTTCCCTGGGAACTATTTTGGGGCCCTTGTGAGAACTCCTTTTGGTTACCCTAGTCCCCCCCAATCTTCTGCTGGGGACCCTGGTACTGCTGTGGTACCCACAATTCCTCTGTGGACCCTGGTACTGGTCCAGCGGTCCGCCTCCTTGGCAAGCTCAATGGGGTCTGTCAGTTTGCTGTCTAAAGGAGGCTGGCGCAGGTCTGGAACACAAATACTACTCAAGTGCTCCCAACTGATTAAATGCAACAACCTCTTAAAATCAGTTACTTTACTGCCCTTCGTCCAACCTTCCAGTGCACGTGAGTACTGATTCACACATTCCATCCAAGTCTCAGACTCTCTCTTCTTAGAGTTTCTAAACTGCAGTCTATAATGCTCTGGAGTAAGGCCATACCTGAGACATAAGGCCTCTTTCATATTGGGGTAGGTCATGGCACCTTCCATTTCTAAGGGGTCTAGAGCACTCCTCCCAGAAGCCTCAAAATCTTTCCACAGGCCCGCCCCCCAATACTGATCAGGCACACCATTCATCTTCAATGTAATTTCATACGAAGTGAACCAGGCATAAATATCCTCACTCGCATGGTAATTCTGTACCAGGTCATTGGGAATATATACTTTACCCCCATGCACTGGCTGCGCGCTGCCACCATTTGAACTTGCATCCACCTCCTTGGCTTTACGATCCAGTTCTCTCAGGCTCAACTCATGAGCCAAAAGGAGGCAGAGGCAAAATGATTGGGGAAAACCACGCCAAAGATGCCAAGTCTAACAATTCACATTTTACTTCCACCCTAGAGTATATAGAATGCGGCGTTGCCCAGGTGTCCATGTTCAACAAAAAAGTGATGTTTCTGGTACAAGACTCCCATGAAAACTTCTCCTTAAATTAGTGGACAAATCTTGATTAGTGTGCATGTTTGCTGATTTTAATCTTGAAATAAGTCCTGTTACAAATACATCTGTGTTGAATATTGTCCATTTTTGGTACAGACCAAATAATATAAAGCTGTTTTGAATTGCACTTATGTTAGGCATCTACTTACTTACTTACTTAATATAATATTGTGTGACCTTTGTCCTGAATTTGTACCTGAATTCTGACCCATTTTTCCTGTACGTTTACAACCACTGTCCAGAATTTGCCTCCATGGCAGGGAATCACCATAATAGGGACAGCATATAAGTGACAAATCTTCATAATATTGAGAGAAAAGGGTAATATCAAGAGGTTCATTACAGAGTTTTTTTGAGTAATTAGTGAGTTTCTATTCAGAAGGTTTCACAGTTGGAGATCACTTCATTACTGGTGTGTAATGCAGTGGTCATTGGATAGAGGGGATGAGGGGATGTTCTTGTCCTTTCATTGTCAGATGTCCATGCATTATTCCAGGGAAAATGGGAAATGTAGTTCCATATAAAGTGAAATTTCAACTGTGTTTGTAATCAGCATCCACCGTTCTGTTGTTCTGATATTGTTGCTGATTTCAGAGTGACCCTATAGAATTAAGGCAATGCAGTAACTAAAAAGCAGTCTTAGATCATTTGTATCCTACATTGTGTGTCTGATTAATTTACAGGTAGCCTACATAGATTAGTTGGGGGGGACCTTATAACAATAGTGATGATGGGATTTTTAATGTTCAACAGCTGATCGAGGTGGCCATAGTAGAAGGGTGAATGATCAAATTCGCAGTCACTCCAAGTGATTTTAGACTTATTTTATTTATACTTTTTGTTATTGTGATCTTGTCATATGTCCAATATGGGACATCTGTTTGTCTTTGTATGCTTCTGACATTCTGTGTCTGGAATAGTTCATCAGACTTTGGGCCTCATTAGGATGCTGGGTGGACCACCGTAGATAGACCGTCGATGGCAGTTCACCCGACATCTATGACAGCGGTCCAACCCCTGGATTATGATGCCAGAAGTTGGAGCGCATCGTGCAAGGACGAGACTGCTGTCTCTGACAGGCTCAAGGAGCCTGTCAGGGCAGCAGTTGGAGCCTAAACCCTACAATGGAGGTGGTGCTCACGGAGGCACTGTCATAGGAATTAGGACGTTAGTTTCCCACAGCTTTTTCATGGTGGTCTCACCACCATGAAAAGGGTGTCTGAAAGTGACTTTGGGGGCCCCAAGCAGGACACCATCAGCTGTGGGCCTCTGCTATGTGCCCTGGGGGGGGCACATGTGGTGTCCCCCCAAATGTCCTTGAACCGCACCCACATGCAGCCTGGCATATGGTGCATGGAAGTTTAAAAACATCCCTTTTTCTATTGCGACTTGTGCTGTGGCCCCTTTCCAGGCTGCAGCACAGACTTCAACAGAAAAAGGGATGTTTCTGACCACCTACTCAGCAGTTGCATCCTAATCTGGTGGGTGGGAGCTCCAACTACTTGTCACGCGGTCGCAATCCAGCTGCTATGGCGGTCGGACACTCGTCCAACCGCCATCACAATAAGTTCCTTTCTGTGGTCTAGAGTCTTTACTTCTAATAACATCTGTGATTTTGTTTCCTCTTTTATTATACGTGGTATAAGGATAGATTTTCCCTGTGAAGAAGAGAATGCTCATGTGTGGGCCTGATTGTTCAGTACTTTTCGTGTTACCATATTTTGTGCTGCAGAGTCTACCAGGAGAGGACACAGAAAATATAATCAAACACTGCACCTTGCCACGCACATATATTTGTACCAGGCCCTTTAATTGAAAAATAGTGCTGGTGAGTTAAAAAAATGTAATCTGACTTTGAATGTATGTGTGTATTGTATATATATTTCTAAATGTACATTTTAAATAATTTTTGCATATTTGAATGTACATATATATATATATATAAAACCATTTTTTGGTAGCCCTGCCAGTTGTACATGAAACTTAATGAGTACTACCCTAAAATTAACTTCTACAGATATCAATGGATGAAAGACCAGAATTTGAACCTGTGACCGCGAGGTCAACCAACGCAGCCAAGGAAGCCAACAAACACAGATCTCTGCTGTAGATGCTTTAGTCCCCTGAACCAGCAGACCTGAACCCAGCCACTACATGATTGTAATCAATACCAATACTACAATAGCAAACCTGGTGACGTGATGGTGGGGAATTCTTCAGTTTTTTCCCATTGCTACCCAAAACAGAATTGAGGACATTATGTCCCTGAAAGCACTGATTTCAAGAGGGGTGTGTTTTGATGTTTCTATAATTTTCTCATGTTCAGGAGGTGGAGTTTGGCTACATGCACACTTATTAGAAGTGAGCTTTAAAAAAGTTCAGAAGTAAATCCAAAAGGGCCAACATGTCTCCAGGAAACCTTTGCACTAATCTGAGGACCTTATTGGTCTAATCTCAGTGTTTTGAAACATACTTATATTGCAGCAGATAAGGTGATGGTAAAGGAGCTGTTCTTTTTTTTGAGTTTAGAAAGCTTTATTGAAAATGATAAACATAGTAAAACACCATTACAAAAACATGTGGCATTACATGGAAAACGGAATGATATTAAAATAACATATATGCGGATAAATCCCCAAAAAAGGAAATAAAAGATATACAAAAGAAAAAGAGCCTTTTAAAGTTTTTTTTAGAGAGGATGGGAAAATAGAGAGATAGAGAGAGAGGGGGTGGCATGAAATGCATATTCGATAGCAAATCCTTCTGTAAACATTTAAAGTGGAACTAAAGGGGATGATGGACGGAGTGTTGAACATTGCAAGCACTCACCCCCAGTCAACTGATCTGGGTTTAATCAATCATCATTTTTAGCTCACTCCGCCACCCCAGTTCAGACATGGCCATATGCAAATCAGTATGACATTGTGCCTCATGGGAACAGTCCAGCAGGAACTGCCAAGCCATGTCTTCCCTGGCCATGTCTGAACTGGGGTGGGGGAGTGAGCTAAAGAATGATGATGGATTAAACCCAGATCAGTTCACTTGTTGTGAGTGCTTGCAATGTTCAACACTCCGTCCATCATCCCATTTGATTTGGCTTTGTTCGCCCTAAGTTGGCAGGGTATGCTCAGACGTGGGTCCTTTGCTCACTTTGCCACTGGATTCAAGCTAGCCTAGCTGATGAAGGCTAATTAGCCAGAAACCGGTCCCAGGATGCTTGTTTCTGGTCCTGGGGAGACATGGCTTGGAAGTTCGGGCTGGACTGTTCCCATGAGGCACAGGGTCAGACTGATTTGCATATGGCCATTTCTGAACTGGGGTGGCGGAGTGAGCTAAAGAATGATGATGGATTAAACCCAGATCTGTTGACTGGGGGTGAGTGCTTGCAATGTTCAATACTCCGTCCATCATCCCCTTTATTTTTACATTGTAAAGTGAACAAGTGATAAAGATAACAGTGGGTACTTTAGAAAAGAAAAAGGGTGACTCAGGAAAGGAGCTATTCTCGACACTGATTCCCTCTATGTATGCTTGTACACATATCCACACACATAGTAATGTGTGCAGCAGATAGATCTGTGCATATGCCACATGTCATATATGTATAAATGTGTATTAGGAAAGTATATATTCCTGTGCGTATTTAAACATAAATGTACATATCACTCACACATTTACATGTTACATATTAAAGCAACAATATTAAAGACATGCGTCATCTCTACAAATCTTCCTGTTTTGAATATGATAAAAATAAGAGAAATGAAATCCCTTTATGATTGATACTTGATAGGATGCTGAAGTTGGGGCCTGACACTCACCTAATGCGGAGCAACTCTGTGGGCAGCAGTTATTATATTGATAGGGACAAGGTAGCATTCGGGCCTTTTTGTGAATGGACTCGTAGACCAAGTGCTCTAATATTAAACACGTACAACCACGTTTATTAATATGAGAAAGCTTACAAAAACAGTAGTTGTGATTATAAAAGAGCAGATCCTTCTTTTATCCCCATCTTCAAGAAATGTTTGTGTGTTCTTGGTGCAGGAGGCAGAGAATGTCATAAATCCCAGATATTTCAGCCCTGCTGCTCTCTTTTAGACTTTTTAAAGTACAATTTCTGTGATTTTCCACTTTTTTTCTCCAAATGCATCCAAATGAGTCATTCCGCCATGTGTGATTTACAGGCATGTGGATGCATAATGACTCATTTAAATCACGTAACAAATAAAAAATAAACAATTTATGGTAAGCTGGCAATATGGGGGCCTGCAGTCCATGTTGTGAGATGAAAATGAATCACTCAGAAGACGTCCGTACTGTGAATAATAATATGCAGTTATTGATTGCTTACCCTCCGTAGTCTTGCAAGATAGGCATATTTATTGATTTTGCAAGACTTTGGCCAAGAGGCCATCTTGGGATCAGGCTGTCCTGATATGGTAAGTGACAGCTTAATACAGAATCATTCCTAAATTCAAGCTCGCACACTACTTCAGGCTAAGGGTCTAATTACGAGTTTGCCGGTCCATAGGGCAGCCAAATCCGCGGTCGCGTGATGGCTACTTCTGCACCAGTGATCTGACGACTGTATTACAACTTCAGCTATTGGACCCCTGTGTGACTGCTGCAACCACAGACAATACACTATCCCTTGGTGTGGTTTGGCATTCTTGGGCAGCAGACTTACCTGACCTCCACACTTTTCGTGGAGGTGATTCTGGCATGAAAAGTGTGGAAGTCAGGAAAGTAATGGGGCCCTATAG
Organism: Lissotriton vulgaris; assembly: GCF_964263255.1. Lineage (NCBI taxonomy): Eukaryota > Metazoa > Chordata > Amphibia > Caudata > Salamandridae > Lissotriton > Lissotriton vulgaris. Next base: position 611,306 of record NW_028241067.1, on the reverse strand, counting down.
GGCACCCTGGTACCCCTGTGCATGGAGGTACATGCAGGGGGGCACATGGTGTTCCCCTCTGAGTGAATGCACCCCAATCCCTGCACGGTATGGACTGCAAAGTCCATGCAGTGCAAAAACTTGCTTTGACGCTCCCTCACATATGAGCCTTTAAACTGCACCACCGCCGATTCCACTGCACCGTTCATTAGCTAGACTACAAAATAACTCGTAATGTGGCGGGAAGGCTGCATCCAAGTTTGGCTGACTTGGAGCTGGGCACTGGTGTGGCAGCTCCCTCCAACACTGCCAAACTCATAATCAGGCCCTAAAAAGCCTTCAGCAGTAAAAAAAAGCGAAACAACAAATGCTTGAGGATTAAGTTGAGAACTGATATATAGAATGATCACTCATGCATTGCATTACACACAGTCTGGAGGTGGTAGAATGATACACCAAACTGCCAATAACTACAGGTGAGAGGCAATCTTCTTGAGGCAGACAAAGCCCAATCTAGGCATAGAACTAATTTTAATAAAAAAAGAAAGACTTTAACCATTATTGGGATGGCCTCTTAAGGGTGTAATACTGATATAGCATAATCCTTGCTATATTATATGAGGCATTGATATCATGTCCACTCTTTTAGGAAAACAAGATTGTTGTTACACTGTAGAAAGTTCTATCACTTTATGGTAAATTTACAAATTTGGATAATACTGGCATTCCACTCTAACAATTCAGAACCTTGCTTTAGAGTCTAAGATTCGTCTTTTGGTTTTGACATTCATATTAAGAGAACAGTAAATTTTATGCTTTACGATCAACAGCTCTGCATCTCTAGTCGTTATAAAAAATGAAGGGACAAATGTATGCTGTGTCGATCTTGTTGACGAGACAAGAGAATCCCACTCCGACTGCTCTCTCTCTGTTGATTTATAGGACACTATGCAACACATGCAAAGAGTTTGAGGTGAAAGGGAGAGGGGAGTGAGAAATAAATGCAGATGGCAATCATCAGCTGCTCTGGACAGGCTTGTAGGCTGCAGACACAGATTGGTTAAAGGAGTTTGCATAAATGAAGCACATCGATAAAATATGAGACACCAGACAAAGGTGAAAGGGTAAGGATACGCAGAACAATCACAGAGGTTTAGATTGCCAAATTACATGGAGGACAGTGCTGTGTTGACCCCCACATGGATCTCAATACAGATGTCGAACCCAAGGATGCCATGGAATCCCAGATTCTGCAATATGGTAAGAAAGGGAAACACAAAGCAAAATCGGCCTACTCCACTAACACCAGGTAAGAGGGAGAAACAAGAAGGATGCAAGATATGGAATAGAATATGGAACAATTTAAGGAATTATGGTACCGCACTATATGAAGGAGAAGTAATGTAACTGCTCTGAACAGTGGCCAGGCACTTAGTACATGCGACAGTAGCCCTTAAGTATGCCTCTTGACCTAAAAGGCCCTGAAAGTGGCGAGTTTACGTAAAAGTGACTACACACCCTTGGGTTAGCAGCCTAATTCTCATTACTGGTTTTATAAACCTGTTCTCCACCACCTCCAACACACTTTAAGGACAGTAAGAATCCGCCAGTACCCAGGCACCACAATAATAATATCATTCCGGCCACAATTAATTTACCACCGGAATGTAGACCATACGTAGCGATCCTTGCTAATGTACCCAAACTACAGCCTACCCAATTTGAAAATCAGGAAACCTTAAAAAATAAAACCCTGCACTGGCTGGTGAAAAACTGTGGCTTCCCAATACGTGGGGCCAGTGAGATTATTTCTACACAGAGGGTAGGATGGGTGGGACCAAATAAAAAGGAGATAATGGGGATTGCATAGTTATAAACTACAGGACTACTGAATGGGCGAGAGATTCGATTTTACATGTACCCATGCCATCTAATCATGAATACAACACCACCTTGTTCCCACTTGATTTTTTTATAGGAATAAGTCAGGAAGACAAATTACCACGCAACCCTTCGAGCATCCAAGAGCTGCCCATATTAACCATTCAAATGCTCCCCCCACTCCGTCCCCACTGTTCAACATATATGACAACTTTGCAGTTCCAATTTACAACAGATTCCAGGGGTTCAACTCACTAGAGGAGAATGATTGACTGAATGTACCCTCTATGGCCGTACAACCTGAAATCGTTGTATCTGGTGATACAGTAACTATGGTAAAAGAGTTGGGGGGTCAATGCTGTGTAAGAGTTGTAACTGAGCAAAATTTAAACTTGTCCAATAATGAATTATGCAAAGATAATGCTGTAATTATGACAACTGTAAATGCCTCACAAGACATCAATATGATACCGAGTATAGAAACATCATTATTGACTAACCACTCTGAGGACACAAGAGACAATCATGTTGATTCCCTCGTAATTATCACCTGGAACATAGCGGGAATTGCCGCTAAACTAAGTACACCGTTTTGGGACAACTTTATTACACACGGTTATGATATAATATGTCTACAAGAGACGTGGCACAGAGACCAAATACAAGTTGATGGTTACACCTCTTACAGTGTGACAGCAGTAGCCTCTAAGGCTGGCAGAGCAAAGGGTGGCCTACTGACTCTGGTCTCTACAAAACTAACGGAATTTAATGATGGGGGATATGTGGTGGTGGGCGAGCACGCTTCCGTCTTGCGCCTAATACACAGTAAAGGCAGGGACTTAATTATTGTGATTTTTTACAACAACATTGTGGGACCCAATCGGGATAAGATCGTTCCTGATGTTGAGTGTGCAATAGAAGCAGCAATCACACGTTCAAATAACAGAACTGTAATACTGTGGGCAGGAGATTTTAATATCAAAGCATGTAGTCAAGCCCGAAAGGGGATTTGTGGACATCGGGAAGAGTACCCGGGCGGTGACAATATCTTTTTTAACCATTTCCCACACAGTAATTATGGTAGTGCACTGAACAATCTGGTAGCCAAATTAAATCTGGAGCTACTAGAATTTACAAAGAACAAAAACAATGAAAAGTGCCCCACGTTTAGAGGGAGGGACACCCACTCTAATATTGACCATATTTTGGTGACTAATGGCTCTGCTTACTCCAACGTCTGGGTAATAGAGCAGCCCGTGAGTGACCATAATAGTATTTCAGTGGAATTAATGGGCTGGGGCCCAAAAACAACAGTATATGGTAGGCCTGTCCAAGGGATCACGGCCGAGAGACCGAACGGCATGAGAATCAAATGGACCAAGATAGACCCCAATAAATTGACGAAGGATATCATTTGTAAATGTAATACAGAGATTGAATATTGCCTAGCACCAATTGTGACCGCGCCCACCTTACTCTCTAACTTTTTAAAAATAATGAGTACTGTTGAGAACTCTTTGGCCGTAAGAAATAGAAAGCCCAAAAGAAATAAAACTGTGTGGTTTAATAAACATTGTGCCCAGGCTCTAAAAAAGCTAAAAATAGCACTTGATGACAAACCAAGAGACAAAGAAAGAGTCAGAGAAGGACGAATTAATTATAAATTTGCTTTGGTATCTACGAAAAAAGAGTTGCAAAATGATGCTTGGTATAAACTAGATATGGCTGCTGAAACTAAAGATCACAAACTATTCTGGGAAACTATTAATGGTCCTTTTTTAAAGAATGATAATATTCCTGAAGTTAGTTCTCATGTCAGCTGCCACGCTTGGATTGTTCATTTTTCAGAGATTTTTAACTCTGATCTTAATCTAGATGGGTTTGCTTTTAATGCAGGTACATTATTATGCCTTAAATGGCAGAAAATGCAGCTTTTTTTTAACTTTGGATGAAGTTACAGAGGCAATTAAAAACAGTAAGGGGGGTAAAGCACCTGGGCCTGATGGGGTACCCATGGATTTTTATAAACATGAAATAATTCTATGGGCTCCAATTTTAACACGTTATTTTAATGCTGCACTGGAAGATACTTTACCACTGACATGGGGTCAGTCAATTGTTGTACCCCTCCACAAAAAAGGATCTAGGTCCGAGGCCCAAAACTATCGATTCATCTCACTCTTAGACTGGACGGTTAAAATCCTTAGTCGAGTCCTACTAGTGAGATTGGAAGCCTGGGCTGAGGAAAAAAACATCCTATCCCCAGTCCAGTATGGGTTTCGTAGGGGGATGGGTACTATGGAGCAGTGCGTGAACCTGGAACTCATAGTCGGCAAGTACACCAAAGCCAAAGCTGGTAATCTTTACCTGTGCTTTGCCGACTTGAGTTCAGCATTTGATCTGGTGGAACACGCACTGCTCTGGCCTACTTTACTGGAGATGGGCGCCCCCATTGAAATTATCCATCTGCTTGCCCGACTGTATAATAATTTGTCCAGTAAAGTGAGATTTGGAAGAGATGGGGAATGTACCCCGTTTTTTAAAATCAGGAGAGGTATCCGACAAGGATGTGTACTTGCCCCTCTACTGTTCTCTCTTTTTATTAACCACTTGGCTGCTAGGCGTTTTCCCGTCCTGCGCTGAGTTTTATTCTTTTTCATTGTTTTATGACGAGCTGGCCTTGTCATCCGCGCACGGCAGGTAAGCGCCATGACGAGGCCAGCTCGTCATTAGCCTCGAAGGGGTTAATCAGGTCGATCAAATTTTAAGACAGATTAATGCAGATGCACCTATCATTAACGGTAACCCAATTCCAACCCTTTAATATGCGGATGACTCGGTCCTCCTTTCTAGGACTCATAACGGACTGCAACATCTAATTAATCAATTCCACCTATTCATCGAAAGTAGGAAGTTGAAAGTTAATAAAGGGAAGACGGTTACAATGGTATGTGGTAAGAAACTGAGAAAATGTAAGCCCTTCTTTTTAGAAAGGGAGAGACTAGAATCTGTCAGTAGTTTTTGTTATTTGGGTATTACTTTTTCAGGAGATGGGAAATGGGTTAATGAACAAAAAAGTGTCCTTTTTAAAATGGTTAGGAATACAAGTTGTATTTTTAGATTCGCAGCAAAATTAGGGGGTCGTAGAATTCATGAAATGCGATCTATATTTAATGCAAGTTGTATATCTTCAGCCATATATGGAGCCGGGGTTTGGGGTTATGATGTCCAGAGTGCCAAACTGATTCAGCGTGAGGAAAATGTGTTTTTAAAACGACTATTCAGTGCCCCGGCTACGGCCTCAACTGAGATAACACACAGGGAACTTAATATGAATCATGTTAATGATTTAATTGTTTTACGTCCTTTGTCCCTATGGCGCTCAATTTGGGCAAAGGAGGAGACAAAGTTTACCCAGGATGTAATTAATGACTGTATTAAACTTGGTCGTCGATCAAATATTCCCTGGCTGAGCCACATACAACATTGGTATAAGACACTCTATGGCCTAAACATTTTTAAAGATCTTGCAATAGATTTTGCACCATCGAAGCGGGAGCTTAAAATCTCATTCCTTAAACATACAGCTGGGATTAGAACGGAAAAATATGTAAAAAAATTACGTTCAATCTCTACCTGGAATATAATATTAATGAAGACTTCCAAACTTATCTTAGTATTGTTAGTAATAATTCTCAACGTTTTGTATTGACCCGTCTCCGTTTGGGAATTGTGCACCACCTTGTGGCCTTTCCCGTGGTTAAGAAACCCTCCACCTGTTTGTGTCCCTGTGACGGTAAATCCAAACAGAACGCCTGTCATTTTATGCTATCCTGTAACTTTTATACCTCTTTTAGAAAATTTTATCTGAAACCCATCTTTTTAAAATATAATACGCGTGGTATACAAACAGCGATGCAACTGATGTTCAATCTAGAGACCCCAGATGTATGCTTTCACGTGGCCACTTATATTTTAAAATGTATTTCTGCAAGAAAGTCAATTATTATATGAATGTATTCAATGATGCTGTATCTTTTCTAAGTATTTGAAATTTGTGCTGCTAAATGTATTGCGTATTTTTGGTAGGATGACACTGACACTTTGCACTTCATCATGCTAATTTGCACATATATGAATATTGTATAATTGCTGCTATCGTATTTTGTGCACTGAAAGAATGCCATAGCACTTGCACTTTACTATGACGTAGCTTGGACCTATTAAGTATTCGTTTTTTTGTGTGTTTTTTTTTGCTGCTAAATGCATATTGCACTTTAGGAAGGACGGAATTAATACTTGTACTTTATTAGGCTAATTTGCACATATATCAATATCAGATGAATGCCGCTATATTGTAGTGTACACAGAAATAATTCTATAAAACTTTGTGCTTTATTTTTGATACATTTTGTAAATATTTTAGCGGGAACATGCTTCTAAAAACCTGATATTTATGTATGTTGTTTTGTTACTATGTCTGTTGCTATATGGTTGTATTTTTACATACCGAATAAAGCATCTTTTGACTTTGACTTTGACTTAAGGACTCTCTTCCTGATCTATGAGACTTGTGGACTACACGATTTCATTTTTTTCCTTGTATTTGCATGTTGGCTTACAAGGTATCTCAGCACTTTTTCCTTTCAGATATTTCTACAGGCAGCAATATATCCTAAAATCGGACATGAACCAGGTTTCTAGGAAAAATCTTTTTGCTTTTTTCTTAGAGGTAGTGCACTCAACATTTTATACATAGCCACAAGGCATCAATATTTTTTCTGGAACATACAGTATCAGAAAGTACAATTTTGAAATGTAAATTGCATGAGATTTTCTTTTATCTCCAAACAATAAATGTGGTAATTAGCAAATTACAAAATAGGCAAGAAACATCAAGCATATTATATTTTTGATACAAAGGTTGTGGGATACAGTGTCCAAGGATATGGTAAGGTCCGGCATCAGCAGTGCTGCAGTGTCTCCCCTGTCAACAATTTGGTGAATAGACTCAAAGGCCAGCAGTAAGGCAGACTCTGTAGTATGAGAGTGTCGGAAGCGTGACTGAGTTCTGAGAAGAAGCTCCTTCACCTGAATAAAGGTCAAGAGCTGCTGGTTTACATAATTCTCAAAAGGAATCTACAAGGATGTGATAGGTATGGTCCCTACAACGGTGGGGATCACACTGTGTTCTTTAAATGCCCCTCACAAACCAAAAGGGCCCTTGGTGTCATGCTTCATCATAGGGGTCTTCGCATCCCTCTACGGAATGCTGCGTGCTACTCACCAACAACTACGCGGGAGCACTGATGTAATCTTTATGTGTGGTGCGTGAGGGTATTGGATGGTAAGTGAGTGGTGGGGTCAAAAGTGAATTAATACGTGAATGAAAAAAAATACCTGGCACGTGAGGTCTAAAAAGAATTTGAATGGGCCTCTGTGCTGGTATTGATAAAAGGTGGTGTGGTATTTTGTATTTAATGTACAATACCTCTCTTGTGCGTCTACATGTTTCGAAGCAAAAGCTCCTTCTTCACGACGGGGAGCACAGATCCCACATTACTCACGCCAGGATGGGTATTGGCTTAAAATTACCAACCCTGTATGTGTAATAAATATAAAAGACAAGGGGGCATATTACCAAGCAATAGCGATAATTATCGCTATTGCTTGGTTAGAGACAAAAATTTACCGCTGAGCTGCGGCAATTTTTACCGCAAAATAACCTTGGTATTACCAAGGTTTATCGCAAATGCGATAAAAATCGCCGCAATGCATGAATATCGCTGAAAAGTCAGTGATATTCATGCATTCCCAAGCTAATGCTCTTAGCCATGTTATCCACCTCCCATTGGTTAACATGGCTAAGAACTGCTCAGGGCAGGTGTTAGCTTTTGGAGATATTCGCGCTTAGCGCAAATATCTCCAAAAGTCGGTAATAGGAGATAGCGATGTTAGTGACTGTTTTCAGTCGCTAACATCTTGGCACGCCCACTTTGCATGTCATTAGTGATTAATATCACTGACATGCAAAGTGGGGCCCAAGATGGTCGCTATCTCCTACTAGCTGTCGCTAACTGGTGTTAGCGACAGCTAGGTAATAGGGAGATAATTTTATCTCCGCTTTCTTGGCTTTTAAAGCCAAAAAAGCGGAGTTAAACCCCCTTGATAATATGCCCCTAAATGTGCCTATTTGTTTTCTACTTTAAAGTACCTGCAATGAGGACCTGGAGTAAAAGGAGAGAAAACACAGGGAAGAGGGGAGAGACCTTGATCAGAGCCCGAAAATTGAAGCAGCAGTATTGGGGAACACGGACTGGAGGTGAACCACACACCCCCCCACAGAGCAAAACTCATCACTTCTCACGTTTCCCGCTTCACGGGAAATGCTCGCATCTTGGGAATCTGTGTGACTCTGTGTGAAGGAGCAGAGGGCTGACCACATAGCCCAGAAGGCAACGGGCACAGCTAAACCCTCCGACAACTCCCAGCCCAGCACAGGTGCATATAATCAGCACCAGAACCATGCATCGCGGGACGCACGCGGGATGAGCCGGGCGAAGCCCGGGCCAAAGGCGGGCCCGTTTTAGCCCGTTCAAGACTGTTGGAGACCGGACCGGGCCACCCCTCTTTCATGTGGCGCCCCGAACATTCACGACATCAAGTTAAACTGTAAGTACCAGCTTGGTTGATCACCTGTACAGCAAGATGTCAGCACGCGAAAGCAGAAGTAAGGGTGTGAATCCAAGTGGGAATTTAACAGGGACATGGGACAATTTTATAATTCAGGCAAATTCAGGTATTGATCAGGGGATCATTTTAATGGAGCAACGGGTTTTCCAAGACCTTGCCCTAGCGAAAAGATCCTCCATGGGACACCTTGCTAATGCCCGTACCCCTGAGCCATTACCCCGAGTAAACATCATAGACGCTCCTGTGACTGTACATAACCCCCCTCCTTTGCAGTCTCATGAACCAATTCACCTCACTACCTGATCAGCTTCAAATATCCTTGGCTGCAGAAACGTCTATAGTGTCTAACTATGGTTCACCTGAGAGACCAAACACCAGGCAGATGCAAGGTAGGCGTGAGGGAGCGATATCGAAAAGGAAGCGGGGGGCAAATGATGCCACTGGAGGTAGAAAGCCAAACTTGCCAAACAAGCTTGCAATAGCAAGTCTTCTTCATCGGGTCCGGGCACCGTGACAGTAAATCAATTAGAGACAACTGTGCCTTTAATGCCACCTGTATCCACTCCCTGTGTGTCTAATCCTGATGGTACAGCTTTGCCATTGGAGGATTTTGATCTCGCCAAGCTTGGTTCTTTACTAAAGTCATCTTCGAAATCATTTGAAGAAATTGCGCTTCGGCTAGCCAAGATCGAAGATGCAACATTGCGGACAATATAAAGCTAACTGGGATGTCTTTGGGTATTGACCACCAGAATTTTGTACAGGGGGGGTGTGTCGCATGTTACTGCTCCAACCTTAGCCCCACCCACATCAAATGTATCTATAGCTAACTCGCATGCTCCTGCGATATTACCTGTCTCTTCAACTATAGGGGTGGACACTGTTAAGTCTATTGAAACCCCCCTGGACGTACCAGATTCAGTACCCTCTAGGAAGCTAAGCCTTGATTTACCACTAGAATCAAGCCCGTATACTGTAGTTTTAACTGGGGTACCTGAGTTAAGCAATCCGAATAATGAGTCATTCATGTCATTGAAAAATAAGCAGCGAATTGGCTTAATAGAAACCGACCACTTTCCCGTAATGTTTCCTGTGAAATCCTGATGGTGCGTAGGGTGCCATGGGTTGGGCAAAGGCCAAAAGATATACAAGGTGATTGTGTGCTCATGAACTTCAGGGACCCTCGTACCGTGGGACATATTTGTAACTGGATACACCACAGTAATGGGTCAACGATTCAACCTCTCCCTCTGACATATTTTTATCCCGTGCCCCACCATTTAGACATGGACGGGGACTGGACTCTAGCAAGGCACCGGGGCAGAGGGAGGGGGGCCGGGGGCTGGCATATGCAACCATATACACCCAGTCAAATACCCATACAAAACAGGTATAGCGGACTAGAAATGGTCGACTGACTCTTTAATCTTGGTGACAACTCTCCTGGAGTATCTGACACTGTGAGAATTGTACAACATGAGGGAGCGACAGAGGCACAAAGCTGCCAAATTCCCTGTGTCCACCTATCCCCTGTGAGGGTCAGCACTGCAGTTAATAATGTTGACCCCTTAGAGAGTATGTCGGGAGCCCAAACCCTGTTTCCAGCCGAAAATAAGGTTTCGGTTTATAATGTTGTTTCCTGGAATATTGCTGGATTGGCAGAAAAGGTGGAAAATCCCACTTGGTTAGCCTTTATAAAATCCTTTTCGGTGATATGCTTGCAAGAGACCTGGCTGGTAGAGAGTGACATATTTATAGAAGGTTGCAAAAGTTTTTTTGTACCGGCAGAGCCGTCACGAAGTGGCAGAGCTAAAGGGGGATTGGCTGTGTACATTGACTTATCCTTGTTCTGCACTGTCAAAACAATACCTACTTACAATACTGACATTCAAGTAATGACGGTTAAAAGAGGGAAGGAAAAGGTATCCCTGATTAACTTTTATAATGCCGTAAACCCAAGAGGGGAGTGTAAGCTTGATGATCTGGGCAACTTTGTTAGGCACCACTGCGAGAGCCTCTCCCATTGGATGCTTATTATGGGGTACTTTAATGTACATCCTAGTGGGAATCCCAAGAACACTGTAATTGGATCGTTGGGCTGTCACAGTCTGGGGGGCCTCCACTTCAAACATTCTGGCTGGGGAGATAGGTTGAATGAACTCATGAATGAATTTGACCTAATCACTGCCATGTCATTGGTGGATTATTGTAGCTATCAATTAGTTCCTACATTTAAGGGCTACTCGGGGGGGTCTTATATTGACCATATATTTCTCTCTAGTGGCCTTTATACAACTATATTAGGATTTAAAATTCAGGAGGATGCACACAGTGATCATAATCCAGTCTGTATTTTACTGGGTGGCAACCTTCTAAAATTTTGGGAAAAGATGCCAAATAGTGGTATTCTTAAGTATACTGATGGAAGGCGCCGTCTTAAATGGGCCAAGGTGAACTCAGACCAACTTTATGACAAGATTCACAAATCCTACCCAGGATCACTGTGCGCGTCCTCTGTATCTTTCCCCCAGACATCCTCCTTGCATTCAATGGTATTGTATTAAAAGTAGGCGAAATGCTAACTGTACCATCGTTGGGCCCTGTTTGTAGGGATCCCAAATGGTTTGATCACTCCTGCTCAAAGGCAGGTCGTGACTTAAAGGCGGCCCTGAAACTAAAAGCTAGGGACCCCATACTGGTTAGGGCATCAGGCCTGTCTTATAAAAAGGCCTTGGCCAAGCGCAAGGCAGAAGTGAGGGATAATATCTGGCAAGATCTGTTAGACCCCATTACCCTCGGTAACAGTGAAAAATTCTGGGGTATTATCAACAAACCTCTATTTGATACGGTAGGTGATACCTCAGTGTGCACGAATATCACTGAAGATGAGTGGGTATCCCATTTTAGTCTTACTTTTGACAGTAACAATCCACAGTCAGAATATGATAGAGGTGAACAAAGAGTAAGTCCACCACTCTTTACCAATAGCGAAGTCGAGAAAGGCATCATGGGGTTATCAAGTAATAAAGCGCCAGGCCTGGATGGCATGCCCCCTGACTTATTTAAATCAAGGGTATCTCTCTGGGTGCCAGTCCTTACTGCTGTGCTTAACGCAGCTCTTGGGGGACATCCACGATAGTACCAGTATTTAAGAAAGGGGACCGAAACCGCACTTCCTGTTATAGGTCAATATCTTTAATTGACTCTGTGGTCAAGGTAGTGGGTGGAGTAATTTTGAATATATTAACAGCCTGGGCGGAAGAGCATGGAGTAATCTCCAAAATTCAATATGGCTTCCAGCCCGGTCACTCCACAATAGCGCAGTATCTTAACCTATACGTGGTCCTAGGTAAATACACCCTTGCGCGGCAGGGCACCATCCACATTGCGTTCATGGACCTCTCTTTGGCTTTCGACTGTGTTAATTGGGGAAAGCTCTGGGAGGCCCTATTGCTGCACTATTAAAGATCTATCAGGCAAAGAGTGTGGCAATAGGAAGCTATGGTAGCGAACTCTGGGGGTATGTGGCAGCTAACAACATTGTGGTGGCAGAGAATAACTTCTTGAAACAATTGTTGGGGTCCCGAGGGGCACTTTCAACTTGATAGTACATGAAGAAACTGGCACTCCATTTATAAGTGATACCTTAGCACTACGGCCACTAATTTGCTGGTTCAAATGTTGGCTAAATAAAGTCTTGACTTTAAACCACCTACTCCTGAGGCTTTATCCCTGGATAATATGTTCAAAATCCTGTGGCTAAAATATTTGAAAGATTGTTTCTTTGGTATGGGGCGTTCAGAACTCTTTTTAAATCCTGATTCTATTAGGCTCGCTGATGTAGAGTTTGTGAGGAAATCTTTTTCCCTTTCACAACGCATGCATCGCGAAGAGGTAGAACTAAACAAACCTAGTGTCTGGAAACATGCTATCTTGAAGACTGTACCTTCCATGGAGCCTTATCTATCTTGGCCGATGTCGGGCTTCGATCGATACCTCCTAACTAGGTTCCGACTGGATTATTTCCACCTCATGTTAACCATTCCAAAGGGTTCCCACCGAGGTCAAGTGCTACCCCCCTGCAGCTGCGAGAACGAGTCTCCGCAGGACCTGTTGCATTTTAAATTTATCTGCCCCTTTTACGATTTACCTCGGAGGTTTTACCTAAAGCCCCTTCTAAAAAAAACTGAACTTCACCCAGGTTAGACTAGCTATGCCGTACTTACGAAACAGGAAGGGCTCTCTGCCAAGGGTTGTCCCGTCCGCGGCTCTGTGGTTCAAAAAGGAGCATGGCCGGACCAGTTTAAAAACCCAAGTTAATTGAATAATTAAAAACAACTGTGGGACCAGTTGGGGGATGCTCCATACCATCTAAGGTACTTCCGGGTTTAGTTCTGAGCCACAAACACTACTGCGCCTGTTCTTTGAGTGGGACAGAGATTGTTCGCACATGCACATTAGCGCAAAGGTCCATCTACAATAGGGCTCATGCGCGGAGTAACTGGTAGCTGTTACCAGGGTTTTCTCGCACATGCAGGATTGTGGTTAGCTTCTTCTCATTAGGCGCATGCGCGTAGACACTGTCAGGCTGGAACAGCCTGAGAATCGTGTTAAGTTAATAGCACATCCCCAAAGGGGAGATCTAAGTCCAAAATACTGCTTATATATACACAGAGTGGTGGAAAAAGATGAGGCATTAAAACCCCCTTTAATGACTATACCAGTTTTTAAGGACACGGCACAGGCATTTATTATAACACTTATGTGGAGTGATAGTACCCATGCCACCAAAGAGTATAACATAACCAACGCCCCCAAAGTGAAGGGGCGGAAGAGTTTTTTTCACAATACCACTGGGTGTGTCGTAACTGTTTATACACCGTTACCCAAAGCCAGTGGGGGTATCGTGAGAAGCAAATAGGGGGAGGTTCATAAGCTCAACATTTGCCTAAGTGGTCAGAAAACGGGTGCTGATATTGGAGTGACTCATTGCCCAAAGTAACAATTAACGGAATTGATTCCATGGGATATCATCATTCAATCCAACGGTATTAGTCCCTAGGCAAAAAACCCAGTGCTGCACCTTTTCGAAGAGGCCATTCTCTGAAGGTAGCTGTTCTATTATGGTCCAGTTCAGATCATTCACTGTACGTGTTTCAGATAAGAAACGGGATGCCATTTTTGTTGTGCTCTTCTTATATCTAACATTACTTTTGTGTTCTCTAATTCTGATTTTAGCCAATCGTGACGTCATGCCAATGTATTCGTGGCCACTTGGGCATGTGATCATGTACACAACATTCCGGCTATTGCAGTTAGTGAATTTCTTTTGTTCCCATTCACTTCCATTGCGGAATTTATGTCGACTACTCTTTTTGGTTAGATGGCAACTGCTACATTTACCACACGGATGTCTGTGGCCGAGTATGGACCAGGACATCTTTCAGTTCCTGTCCTTCTTATGAGCGAACAGTGGTTTTTCCAGGTCCGGGTCGCCACACACCAGTGTCCTCCAATGTTTATTCACGATTTTAGAAATCTCGTTGGAGTGGGTGTTATGGGTGGTTAAACAGATAGGTCTTTTGTTGGGATCTTTTTGAACCTTGTACTCCAGAAGTGCGTCCCTGTTGGTATTGCGTGCCATTTTCGTAGCTCTATCTATGACTGGTGTTGGGTATTTTCGTTTTTTTAGCTTAACTTTAAGGTCCACTGCTTGTGACTTGTAATCACTCAAGTTGGAAAAGTTTTGTCTCAGACGGAGGAACTGCCCGTAAGGAAGGTTATCATGTAGATGAGGTGGGTGGAAACTATCGTACCTCAGTGGGCAGTTTTTTGATTTAGGCTTGAAGTGAGTAGTCGTATTTAAATGCCCCCCTTATGGGTAAATGTTAAGATCTAGGAAGACCATCTGGTCACGTGATGCGGAGCTGGTGAATTTAAGAAAGGGGTTTTGTGAGTTGAGCCACATCATGAATTGTTCAATGGATTGGTAATCACCTTCCCAGATCACCAGCACATCATCTATATAGTGTCTCCAGGTCTTAATGTTCTGTTTGTAGGGGTTATTTAGGTGGAGATTTTTGTGATGTTTGTTATTCAATTAAGTTGTGTGTTTTAACTTGTCCTGCCGTGCTCCTCATTGAACCATGGAGCCGCGGACAGGACAACCCTTGGCAGAGAGCACTTCCTGTTTCGTAAGTATGGCATTGCTGAGCAGAGCACCACAAGACTTCAGGACGCTTCTGACTAAGTGAGTACTAGTATAAATGCCAAAACAAAGACTATATTTCCTTAAACCATTTTGCAGGTTGCTAGTAAGCACGTGACCCCTCCGTTCTTCAGGCTCATGATGCCATTCAACTAATGGTAGCAAGTAGGCACTTTATCTTATCATTGTGTGTTTTTCTACCTCAGCGAAGAACCATTCTGATCTCAAACAACCAATATAATCAGTGGACTAATAATAGAGTGTGTGTTTTATGTTATGTGTTTGTTTGTCTTGTATTTGTTATTTTTTTTTACAGGGCAGTGCACTGGATTAGGATGACATATTTTGTCTAGCGAGTGCCTTGTTTCACCATTATCGGTCACTGGACCATCATGCTGGATATTACAACTAAAATACCACATGTATATTTGTTTCTTCCCTGTGTTCTCTCTCCTTTTACTCCAGGTCCTCATTGTAGGTACTTAAAAGTAGAAAACAAATAGGCACATTTAGTATTTTATATTTATTACACATACAGTGTTGGTAATTTTATGCCAGTACCCATCCTGACGTGAGTACGGTGGGGATCTGTGCACCCTGTCCTGAAGAAGAAGCGTTTGCTTCGAAACATGTTGGCGCACATGAGGGGTATTGTACCTTAAATACAAAATACCTCGTTCGTTTAGAGGTTTCTTTGCCCAGCAACTGTCGCCCTTCGCTACAGGAGAAGCTTCCCAGACTGCTGACTTTCCCTGAGTCCAGAGGGAGCAGAGGACCAACTCCGTGGCCGCTGAGGAGGTGAGAGGCGCGGCCCCCAGGACTGCGAGGACCAGCATTCACCACCAACAGCTGGGTCCTTTTCCCGCGTGAGCTGCGCCCCCTCCCAGAGCCACACCTTCAGCTGTTTGCTTATTACCTCTCGCGGCCCCCGCTTCGCGGGAGCCGCTCGTTTAGAGGTTTCTTTGCCCAGCAACTGTCGCCCTTCACTACAGGAGTAGCTTCTAAGACTGCTGACTTTCCCTGAGTCCAGAGGGAGCAGAGGACCAACTCCGTGGCCGCTGAGGAGGTGAGAGGCGCGGCCCCCGGGACTGCGAGGACCAGCATTCACCACCAACAGCTGGGTCCTCTTCCCGCGTGAGCCGCACCCCCTCCCAGAGCCACACCTTCAGCTGTTTGCTTATTGCCTCTCGCAGCCCCCGCTTCGCGGGAGCCGCTCGTTTAGAGGTTTCTTTGCCCAGCAACTGTCGCCCTTCGCTACAGGAGTAGCTTCTAAGACTGCTGACTTTCCCTGAGTCCAGAGGGAGCAGATGACCAACTCCATGGCCCCAGAGGAGGTGAGAGGCACGGCCCCCGGGACTGCGAGGGCCAGCATTCACCACCAACAGCTGGGTCCTCTTCCCGCGTGAGCCGCGCCCCCTCCCAGAGCCACACCTTCAGCTGTTTGCTTATTACCTCTCGCGGCCCCCACTTCGCGGGAGCCACTCGTTTAGAGGTTTCTTTGCCCAGCAACTGTCGCCCTTCACTACAGGAGTAGCTTCTAAGACTGCTGACTTTCCCTGAGTCCAGAGGGAGCAGAGGACCAACTCCGTGGCCGCTGAGGAGGTGAGAGGCGCGGCCCCCGGGACAGCGAGGACCAGCATTCACCACCAACAGCTGGGTCCTCTTCCCGCGTGAGCCACGCCCCCTCCCAGAGCCACACCTCTCCCCTTTCAATTGGATTTAGGCAAGCCAAGCAATGCGCACCGTGGGCGCGCGCGGGTCGTAGCCCGGGGCGAAGCCCGGGCCAAGGGCGGGCCCGTTGTTGCCCGTTAGTGCCCGATAGAGACCGGACTGGGCCATTCCCCTTGGCTTTCCACACCAGTTCGTCCACCTCTCTGCACACAGGATCTCTTTTATGTCCACCATGCCTGGAAGAACCAGAAGCAAAACTAAAAATGCTCAGGCTGTAGCCCAAATCACCGGCCCAATAGATCAGTTCATCTCAAGGACCACCGAGGTAATTGATCATAGTATATCTCTTCTGGAGCGTAGAGTGTCACTTGACCTTATGAACGCTAAACGTTTGTCTCTGGATCTCACGAAAGCTAAACGATCGTCTTTGGGTCCTTTAGCATCTGCAGCTTCCCCCATCCAGCAAACCTTATCTACCTGCACTCCGGCCCTACCTGTGACTATTGCTGATATTAATACATTGTCATGTTCAGTTGATCTATCTGTAACACAATTAGAGTCAGAATCACTACTATCTGATGGTCTAGAGGCCACCCCGGACCTAGAAGCCTGCCAAAGTCTAGAAACAACTATAGATAATCACCTTCAGGTGTAAGGGAAGGAGCTATCCCCAAGCAAGGTAACTCTCACCCATCTGAAAATACAGTAGTTTCTGATCACTTCACGGGACCTGAGAGGGAACCCGGGAGGGATCGATACAAACAGTTAACACAACCTGCACAGTCAACGACAATTACCTCAGTAGAAAACAATATTTTACCACCTCCTATTTTTATTCAGGATACAGATAACCCCTGTAGAATATGCAAAACTTCATCGCAATTATTTACCTTAATCAAAGACCTTCTCTCACAGCAGCTCAAACCCAAACAAATTAGTATAAGAAACCTGGAAGCCCAACTAGCAATTCTATCATGAACACATTCCAGCATAAACAACCGACAATTACCTAAGCAAGGGCCACAAAACGTTACTCATCCTCCAAAAGTATGTCATCAACAACAATCAGTCGTTGTAACCAAACAACCTGCTTCGACTATCCCTCCCTCCCAAAAATAAAAACCTAGTCCCCTAATACAAAACCAGCAAGTTTTAACGCCTAGTGTACAAAAGCGATATAGAAAAGGGGGTGGTGATGAACAGAGTGTCTGAGTTAAACAGACCACTCTTACCCAGTCCAAAGATCAGGGCTTGATCCATCACCGTTATTTATCTCACTGCCCCATCCCAGCTCAGAACCTGGCTATATGCAAATCAGTCTGTCCCTGGCCCAGTGCATCATGAGAACAGGGCAGACTAAACTACCAAGCCAATTCTTCACCAGAAAGGAGACAAGCTACCGGGGACCGATTTCTGGCATTTCAGCCTTCTTCGGCCCGGCTTGCTTGAATCCTGATGGAGCAGTGAGAAAGGGACTCATGTCTGAGTATACCCTGCCACACCTATAGTGGCCAAAAACGATTTAGAAAAGGGGGTGGTGATGAACAGAGTGTCTGAGTTAAACAGACCACTCTTACCCAGTCCAAAGATCAGGGCTTGATCCATCACCGTTATTTATCTCACTGCCCCATCCCAGCTCAGAACCTGGCTATATGCAAATCAGTCTGTCCCTGGCCCAGTGCATCATGGGAACAGGGCAGACTAAACTACCAAGCCAATTCTTCACCAGAAAGGAGACAAGCTACCGGGGACCGGTTTCTGGCATTTCAGCCTTCTTCGGCCCGGCTTGCTTGAATCCTGATGGAGCAGTGAGAAAGGGACTCATGTCTGAGTATACCCTGCCACACCTATAGTGGCCAAAAACGATTTAGAAAAGGGGGTGGTGATGAACAGAGTGTCTGAGTTAAACAGACCACTCTTACCCAGTCCAAAGATCAGGGCTTGATCCATCACCGTTATTTATCTCACTGCCCCATCCCAGCTCAGAACCTGGCTATATGCAAATCAGTCTGTCCCTGTCCCAGTGCATCATGGAAGGGTACTACCAGATGTGAGACCCTTGCTCATTGCACCATCAGGATTCAAGCAAACCGGGCCGAAGACGGCTGTAATGCCAGAAACCGGTCCCCGGGAGCTTGTTTCCTTCCTAGTGTAAGAATTGGCTTCTGTAGTTTGGTTTGCCCTGTTCCCATCATGCACTGGGACAGGAACAGACTAATTTGCATACAGCCAGGTTCTGAAACTGGGATGGTGCAGTGAGCTAAAAAACGGTGTTGGATCTAGCCCTGATCTCTTGACTGGGTGAGAGCTTTCTGCTTAATTCAGAGACTCTGTCCCTCACCACCCTTTGTTGTAAATATTTTTGTCCACCCTAAGCGTGGAAGGGCATTCTCAGATGTGAGACCCTTGCTCATTGCACCATCAGGATTCAAGCAAACCGGGCCGAAGACGGCTGTAATGCCAGAAACCGGTCCCCGGGAGCTTGTTTCCTTCCCAGTGTAAAAATTGGCTTCTGTGGTTTGGTTTGCCCTGTTCCCATCATGCACTGGGACAGGAACAGACTAATTTGCATACAGCCAGGTTCTGAAACTGGGATGGTGCAGTGAGCTAAAAAACGGTGTTGGATCTAGCCCTGATCTCTTGACTGGGTGAGAGCTTTCTGCTTAATTCAGAGACTCTGTCCCTCACCACCCCTTGTTGTAAATATTTTGTCCACCCTAAGCGGGGAAGGGTATTCTCAGATGTGAGACCCTTGCTCATTGCACCATCAGGATTCAAGCAAACCGGGCCGAAGACGGCTGTAATGCCAGAAACCGGTCCCCGGGAGCTTGTTTCCTTCCCAGTGTAAGAATTGGCTTCTGTAGTTTGGTTTGCCCTGTTCCCATCATGCGCTGGGACAGGAACAGACTAATTTGCATACAGCCAGGTTCTGAAACTGGGATGGTGCAGTGAGCTAAAAAACGGTGTTGGATCTAGCCCTGATCTCTTGACTGGGTGAGAGCTTTCTGCTTAATTCAGAGACTCTGTCCCTCACCACCCCTTGTTGTAAATATTTTGTCCACCCTAAGCGTGGAAGGGTATTCTCAGATGTGAGACCCATGCTCATTGCACCATCAGGATTCAAGCAAACCGGGCCGAAGACGGCTGTAATGCCAGAAACCGGTCCCTGGGAGCTTGTTTCCTTCCCAGTGTAAGAATTGGCTTCTGTAGTTTGGTTTGCCCTGTTCCCATCATGCACTGGGACAGGAACAGACTAATTTGCATACAGCCATGTTCTGAAACTGGGATGGTGCAGTGAGCTAAAAAACGGTGTTGGATCTAGCCCTGATCTCTTGACTGGGTGAGAGCTTTCTGCTTAATTCAGAGACTCTGTCCCTCACCACCCCTTGTTGTAAATATTTTTGTCCACCCTAAGCGTGGAAGGGTATTCTCAGATGTGAGACCCTTGCTCATTGCACCATCAGGATTCAAGCAAACCGGGCCGAAGACGGCTGTAATGCCAGAAACCGGTCCCCGGGAGCTTGTTTCCTTCCCAGTGTAAGAATTGGCTTCTGTAGTTTGGTTTGCCCTGTTCCCATCATGCACTGGGACAGGAACAGACTAATTTGCATACAGCCAGGTTCTGAAACTGGGATGGTGCAGTGAGCTAAAAAACGGTGTTGGATCTAGCCCTGATCTCTTGACTGGGTGAGAGCTTTCTGCTTAATTCAGAGACTCTGTCCCGCACCACCCCTTGTTGTAAATATTTTTGTCCACCCTAAGCGTGGAAGGGTATTCTCAGATGTGAGACCCTTGCTCATTGCACCATCAGGATTCAAGCAAACCGGGCCGAAGACGGCTGTAATGCCAGAAACCGGTCCCCGGGAGCTTGTTTCCTTCCCAGTGTAAGAATTGGCTTCTGTAGTTTGGTTTGCCCTGTTCCCATCATGCACTGGGACAGGAACAGACTAATTTGCATACAGCCAGGTTCTGAAACTGGGATGGTGCAATGAGCTAAAAAACGGTGTTGGATCTAGCCCTGATCTCTTGACTGGGTGAGAGCCTTCTGCTTAATTCAGAGACTCTGTCCCTCACCACCCCTTGTTGTAAATATTTTTGTCCACCCTAAGCGTGGAAGGGTATTCTCAGATGTGAGACCCTTGCTCATTGCACCATCAGGATTCAAGCAAACCGGGCCGAAGACGGCTGTAATGCCAGAAACCGGTCCCCGGGAGCTTGTTTCCTTCCCAGTGTAAGAATTGGCTTCTGTAGTTTGGTTTGCCCTGTTCCCATCATGCACTGGGACAGGAACAGACTAATTTGCATACAGCCAGGTTCTGAAACTGGGATGGTGCAGTGAGCTAAAAAACGGTGTTGGATCTAGCCCTGATCTATTGACTGGGTGAGAGCTTTCTGCTTAATTCAGAGACTCTGTCCCTCACCACCCCTTGTTGTAAATATAGTGTACAAAAGACCAAAACCACTATGGAGCTGCCCCAACACACGCCTACTACAGGCCCGGAAAAAACAGGAAAAACTGGGAAACCAGCAACTAACGCAACCATAATTCATTCTACAAATAAACCGACACCCCCATCCCTTAAACCATTAGTTACACAACCCCAGCTGACATCAAAAAAGACATTAAGATTTAGGCGCCCAGTGCACCTCCCATAAGAGGCAACTCCATATACAATCATTCTCACAGGCGTACCTGAATTAACGGAAGGCATGACTGAAACCGCTTGGTCACTTAGGAACAAGGTCATGCAGTGGCTAAGTATAAATAGACCACTAGAACCATATCACTCTGGAGGGATTTCCACAGTCCGCAGAGTAATATGGATAGGGGACGAACCCAAGTCGATCCACGGAGACTGCATTATAGTAACTTGCAGGGCTCCATCTACCGTGGACCACATCTGTTTATGGCCCTCACTGGAGAAGAAAGGCGGAATAGACGCCCAACATCTTTCCTTCTTCTATCCCACAAAGAACACACACCAATATACTTCCATTCCGAATTGGCAGCACCCTCAAGAAGACCAATGAAACCAGGTGGGATATAGCTACGGTCACGGAAATAGAAATAGAACTAGAGAATGGCACAACCAGCCCTGGCAAGGTAGACCCTATCATCCACTGGAGGGCTGGCAGGGTATTCCAACAAGAAACCGTTACGACTGTCTAGAGATGGTCGATTGACCGTTAAGCTCCCAAAAACCCAAAAGTAAGAATGCCCAAGCCCACACTATGCTTTCTCCATCGAACCCCAGACCGCAGTTAACACCACCTAAATCCGGAAGTCAACCACAACAAATGTTCCCCATTATTATTAACTCCCAGCTCGAGACCATTGTAGATACCTACCCTCCTACTTCTAACGAAGTGACGACGAAATTTTCGGTTATCCCTATGGACAGTATAGATCTAACCTTTCATCAATCAAATGATTTGAGAAATACAACTAACTCTCCTCCGATCCCAATAGAGCGACTTCCTAGCGAACCCCCTGTCATACACATACCTCTTGATTCCAATAAATTGATTCTTTCTATAATGTTTTGGAACGTAGCAGGACTGTTCTCTAAATTAACGATAGAATCATGGTCCGAAACAGTGAGGAAACATCAAGTATTATGTTTCCAGGAAACATGGTGTACTGTTGTAAACCATTTAACGGGATATAAAACCTTTTTTACTCCAGCAGTGCAGGGAGCTTTGGGAAGGCCTAAGGGAGGTCTTGTGATTTATGTCGCTAATACTCTCCCCCTTTCATGTATTAAAATGCTAAAAGAGTTCCCCTCATATCAAATCATGCAATTAAATTTCACTAATGATTCCATTTATTTCCTTATCAACTATTATAATAACTCAACTACAACGGACTGCTTGACAATCCTAGTGGAGATTGCCACTTTTCTGCTATCCCTGTTAAATGATTCTAATTCCAATATAGTACACCTACTATGGGGCGGCGATTTCAATCTTCCACTCTGTTCAACCCACAAGAGTGGAAACTGTGGATTGCATAACGAACATGGTACTCCTATGCCCCATTTTGCTCATTCGACCTGTGGAAACAAGTTAAATGAGATCAGTCGGAGATTATAAAACCTTCTAACACCCAGATCTGTGCAACACAACCTCTTAAAGGTATGCAACCCTATTTGTCGTTTTTTCTATCAAATCAGGAAAAAATGTTATTAACAAGATTCCGCTTCAATACCTTTTTTCGTTTGGTCTCTTTTCCTGAAAGTCACAACTGGTCCCGTACGCTCATGAACTGCCCATGTGATGGAATGTCTCCACAAACAACAATTCATATTATTTTTTTCTGTAAGTATTACAAAATCGCTCGTAAATCTTGGATACTCCCACTTCTTCGATCTGCTGGTCTCAGACAGTGCCACCCTGCATTCTTGTTTTTGCAATGTCTGCACTCACCGCATTTAGCTAAATTCGTAGCAAGGTTTTTAAAGGTTTCCATCACAATTCGTCAAAAACTCACAAACTGAACAGAAGTACCCAAGCAACAAGTTCTCTCTCATGCACTCCTCAAAAGTTCTTTCTTTTTTAAACCTATGTATATGATGAAATGTTTGGCTCTGCCTTTTTTAACTATGTACTTTTTATGATTATACAAATTGTAATCGAATAAAAGTTATTGAAACTGAAACAAAATACCGCCACCACATCCCTTTTTATCAATACCAATACGGAGGCCCATTAAAATTATTTTTAGACCTCACGTGCCAGGTTTTTTTTAACATTCACACATTAATTCACTTTTGACCCCACCACTCACTTACCATCTAATACCCTCACGCACCACACATAGAGATTACATCAGTTCTCCCGCGTAGTCATTGGTGAGTAGCATGCCACATTCTGTAGAAGGATGCGAAGACCCCTATGACGAAGCTTGACACCAAGGGCCCTTTTGGTGTGTGAGGGGTATTTAAAGAACACAGTATGCTCCCCACCATTGTAGGGACAATATCTATCACACACTTGTGGATTCCTTTTGTTTATGAAAATTGTGGCAGGGGAGACCGAATCCACGAGTCTCTACACTCCCCTCTTGTTCTATTTATTACATATTTCTCAGCCTCCTCAGAAAAAAACAGAAGCAATGAAATAGGCTTATAATTTTCAGGCTTTGTTCTTTGTTTGGGTTAAAAGAAGTTTTTTAAGAAGAGGGACCATTATTGTGTGTTTCTAGGCACTGTAGAGCCTGGCCCATGCAAAGAGGCTATTAAGTAGATCACGGAGCTACTGGCATTCCTTGTTCCAGGATGGCGGGTGGTGCAGGGTCAAAAGGGAGCCCTACTCAACTAATGTCAACAGAGGGGACAGTTCCTCAAGTTCAATGGGTTTAAAAAATTATAGCCTTGAGTTACCAGCAGGAGGCTTGAACCACAGATTAATGCGTGGGGCACCCCTATTAGCCTCGAAAGCCCCTACAAGCCTCAGAAAAGAAGGAGTAGATAGATGCCGTTTCATCAAAGTAGAACTAAACAAGAGCATTGCAGTGTTCTTCCAAAGACAGAGTGGATGCTGAAACTCGGTCCAGTGAAAATAAAGACTTCACATTCTCACTAAGCTGGAATAAAGTAGATCACTGCCTGTTTAGCGAACAGACTTTCTTCCCAATTCCTAAAGATTTTGCAAAGAGTACCTGTGACTTATTCTTGTCGTACAGCTGGCTTACATAAGAATTCCAGGAGTAAGTCAGGTGTACTCCTGGAATTCAAGAGTTAGCTAAGCGTGCTATATACCCACTCACAGCAAAATGATTTGGAATTGGTACACCAGCTTTCTTGGTTACCATCCAGAATAAAGATGATTTTCAATTTAGGTTTCTCTCTTTATGATTCACTTCTAAACCTGATCATCACTTACTCCATAACTAGCCCTTGTACCATGGACATGTAAACTGATTTTACTTATTTTTTAATTTGATCAACAGCCTCCACCATCCCTGAGTCTTCTGAACAGACCGATCACCAGCTCCCATTCAAGCACTCAAAATGTATTGGATGTTTCTGACCATGCACTCGGGTGTGTGACCTGCACTTAATGTACATGTAAACATTCAGCATTCTATCACAAATTGTTTGTAATTAAATACATGTAGCCTATAGACGATTTCCAGAAATACAATCTTTGGAAATTTGTGAAATTTGGAAATTTGTGAAAATAATTCCGTCCTGGGGGTGCAGTGCTCTGTGATAATGCAAAGTATTGGAATATAACACATTCTGTACAATAATGAGGTCTAACATTACTCCCTCACGATACAATATCAAATGTCTACATCAGACATGCTTATTAGAGCCAGGCTTCTAACTTGTATGTTTAAATAATCTGTAAATGTCCTTAGCGATGGATCCTATTGGGAGGTGAATTAATATGTGACAAAATGGAATGAACAATCACAGTAGCCACATTCTGAAGACTTAACTACTGCTCAAGTGTCGAAATATTCACACATGGTTCTAGTGACCGACACTGAAAATGATGCCAGGCATTGGCACTGCCTTCCAGGAGCCATGCCATACACTGATAAATCATTTTAATGCAATGGCTTTGGCATGCTATTATTAACAGATGAGACTCAGTTAAGTCACTGTGACAACAGAAAGAAACTTCAAACGCTCTCAGATTTCCAGGGTCTTTTCTTTCATTATCCTGTTTTGACAGTTGCACTGACATGTCAGATTGTGCTACCTTACAGCAAAGGTGCTTTTGTCTGACATAACTAATCCTATGTATTGTTTTACTAGTATACTCTCTACACAAATCTTCTCTCGGTCTCTTCTGCACCTCCCTTTTTTATGTCTGCCCAGCTTCCTCTGACTGCCTCTTTTTCTCTGTCTCTCTCTAGGACCCAATGTACTATTACACTGATGCCAACATTTGAGACCAGTATTTTTGGAACCAGAGTTGAATTTTCAAAACTGACCTATGTATCAAAAAGACGTTCACAAAATTCTGAATTAGAGTGAGTCACACTCAGACCCACCTCATTAAGATTCATATGGTAGTATGCATTTTGCAACTCACTTTGATTTGTTATCGTCACTGGGATGGTGGCCTGCAAGGGTCAGAAGACCGCCAGGTCTGCGATTGTGCTTTTTTTTTTAAATATACCCTGTTTTCCTTAAAAGAAACAGCACTTAATTTAAAAAATATATTTTTTCCTTTTAAAAATAGTTTCACTGAGAGTTGGAAGTGGTCACATGGGTCTGACTGTTTGTCACCGGGAAAATATTTACTATATTTGGCCACTAGTTTCTATCCTAAGAAAAATGTACCAAAGCTGTTTTGTGGTGAACATGCTCCTTTGCAAGTGCAATACAGTCAAAGGCTGGCAGAGATCAGGACTATATCGACATGTGCACCCAGATGAATATTCAGGAAGCCAATATATGTCCCCTGCCAAATTACGGTCGGCCCTCACAGGCACAAGCATATATTTTCATGAGTAGATAAGCAAACCATAAGTGGTTATTATGTGCCTTCCATTAAAATAGTGCTTTTTTATCATTTTCTCTTACTTTTGCTGTTACTAGTCATTATAACAGAGGGAGCTTGCTTCCCACAATGATGGCTGTACACTAAAGGGTCGATTACAATGTCGTTCAGAAAGGTTCCAAATGGAATCTGATTCTGTCGAATCTGATTCAGAAGCCTTGTATCTGATCAACTTGGACACGTTTGCGGACGACCGATTATGATGTCCATAAACCGTTCAAACAGTCTGACTCCGTTCCGAACAGCAATCGGAGTAACAGAGTCAGTCAGAGCCGACTCGTACAGGTCTACGGGCCACATTTCCAAACGAGCGCTTAGGATGTTGGATTCAGACAGCTTTTCCAAATCGGTTGTTCCGACATGGATCCGCTGTCTGAATCTGAATTTGAGGGTGGTATCAGGCCCCCTTTCATCAGGGGCCCTCCTAATTGGGTCAGTTGGGGTACCCATTGGCCCCCCTTTCCAAGCATGCACAGTGTGGCAGGCACCATTGGGTGCCTGCCACAGAGTGCCAGGTTTCCCCACCCACCCCTTTTTTCAATGGGAGCCTGTGTTCTCATTCGAAATACAGGCTCCCATTGAAGTCAAAGGAAGTCAGACCAAACGATATTCAAACACATCAAAATCAGTTGGTCCCCATAGCTGAGTTATTCAGAAAGCATTCCAAAACCAATTCGGTCTAACTGCTTTCGCAACGTCATTATAATCGGCCCCTAAGCTGCTGTAAAGAGTTCTCCTGTGTCCTCTTTTCTTCCAATTCATCCCATACGATCCAATCCCATGCCATCTGATCTAGAGGACTGCAGATCTTTTGCATCATGATTGCAATAAGGCTCTGATTGGACATTCTCTGTTTGTTCTTAGAAAAGGACAAGCCCAGTTGTTTATTTGCGGCTCAGGAGGTAGACACTTGAACTGGGATCAGTAAATAAGTGTGTACACTGCAGCTTTAATTTTGGGAATGAAAATCTTCCTTCATGCAAATGTATCCTTCTTCATCTGTCTCTGTTCTGATAATATTCATGGCCCCTTATTTCATTTTGAGATGCCCCATTCTTTATTTTTTTCTTTTCTTTTTTTTGGTATTCCTCATATACCATTATTGGAAATCTTGATGGGAGACTGGCAACCTCTACGCAGTTGGTCATCCTGGTCCAGCCCTGATTCTATCGGCCTATAGCGAGGTGGTAAGCCTGATCCCTCAAGTAGCCACTACCTTCCCAGCTCTACTCCATTTCACACCATAGTTGCCGCCCGTGTTACTTTGGAGTCAAGGGAACCAGCAGGGCCCCAGATAAATCATTGGAAAACCAATCATCCATCTTGCCATGCCACTAGAGCAGCCCAGATTTTAACCGAACTGGTGGAATCACATGCCATGTCAGACTTGCTTGTAAAAATAATGTGTCTTAAGCAATTTGAAAAAGTGGGAGGGGTTAGATCCTTCCAGGCTCTACAAATTTCGCGCCTTGCAAGGAGCATAACATAAAAACCAAATCTAGTAAGGGGATCATTCACATTGTAGTCCAGACGCAACCCATATGGGATAGTTCTTGTTGTAACCTCCAGGGGTACTTAAAGGACATCTTCCAGAAAGCCTCAAATCTTGACCCAGTATCTTTTATTTCTGGGCAATCAGCGAACATATGAACATCGTCCGCCTCGGGATGCCTACATCTCGGACAATGGTATTCTAAGTTGGAGAATTTCGCAAATTTTTTAGGGGTTATGTATACCCTATACATAGTATACAAATGATTTCTTTTTAACATAGCAGGCTTAACTACTGCTTGCAAGATGGAAAAAGAATTAAACCACAAGTCCCCAACATTCCCACTATTCGAGTTTAAAAAATGACCCCAATGTTTTTGTATCTCTGGTTCCGTCACATTTTCAGCATCAAGCATGGCTGATTAACAATATGAGATTTGATTTTTCCACCTCCCACTCCTGGTTACTGAATCAAACTTTGGATTTGAATTGTTAAAGTCACAAGCTCTAGTTGACCTCCATCCGACTAGCTGATAATATCTAAATCTGGTAAGTGTACTCCCAGTCAAATTAGAGAGGGCTTCCCAACTCAAAAGCTGGGCATCCACCTGTAGGTCCTCCCAACGTTCTAGCCCGGCCAACCTCAGGGGCCGGGATAACTGGTCGTCCAGACAGGCTGGAGTCCCCGGAGAATCCCATATCGGGGCCTGCATTGCGTAATATGGAATATTGAGCCTTTTCCTAACATATGCCCAGTTTCTTAAGGCCGCCCCCAGAATCTTGAGTCTCACTTTTAAAAATAATGTAGTATCCCCAAATTTAAAAAAGAAAAAAAAGTCTTGTCGATCGGGGTTTCCTGCAACAATGCTGAAAAAAGTAAACCCAAGGAAGATTGATCTGTTTTACCAGCCAATATTCTGAAGTTCTTGAAGTGAAATGCATGGCAATAGACGAATAGGTCTGGAAAAGCCAACCCCCCTGTTCTCAAGCTTCTCCTGAGCCTTTTCCAGGCAATTCGGGGAGACTTTGAGTTCCAAATAAAGGATACCAATTTCCCTCGTAGTTTTTTATTAGCCAATATGTGAAAAGATAAAGGGATGGAATTAAATAGGAACGTTATCTTTGGGAGGATAATCATCTTGATTAGGTTGACTCTCCCAAAGATGTTTAAAGGTAGAGACGACCATCGCTGGAGTAGGGTACAGACATCTTTGGTGACTCTATCTAGGGTACTTTTTGGGATATCCTTTTTAGCCAAATGTACACCCAGATATCTCATTTGTGTCTTTGATCCTAACGTCCCTGCCTCTTGATTCCAATCCATAATCTCGGTCTTATCTTTATTGATTGTATACCCTGAGATCTCTCTGAAAATTTCTGCTAACTCTATTAGTCTTGGCAGGGCTTCAGCTGGATTTGAAGTATACATCAATAAATCATCCGCGTATAACGCAAATTTTAATTCTAGGTTAAGAATCTTAAAGGGCTTAATTAATGGGTCAGACCTCAGCAGACACACAAAAGGCTCAATATATAAATTAAACAAAAGAGCCGACAAAGGGTAGCCCGCCTGGTTCCACGGGCGATGGGTATCCAATCCGTAAGAGACCCGTTCACTAAAGTTTTAACACACGGTGCACAATAAAGAGATTTTATAGCTGTTACAAAGGTGTTTGGGACACCAAAGCTGGCCAAGGCTGTCCATAAATATGGCCAATATACTTGATCAAATGCCTTGGCGGCGTCAACCGCTACCAGGGTCAGAGGTCGTTTTCTTCTATGGCAACACCTATTGCAGCAAAAACTTGAAAAGTAAGCATGGGTGAATTTTGCGAATTTGCGATCCGCAAATTTGCGGATTTGCGAATTTGCAATCCACAGAATTCGTGAATTCGCGCAAATTTGCTGATTTTTTATTTTTGCGTGTTTTTCGGGAAACTTTGCGTATTCGCGGGGCGCTTTGCGTGTTCGCGTTTTTTTTTTTTTTTGCCTGGTTCATCACTGCCACCCTCTCGTTTTTTATGCCCTTCTGCCCTCTGTACCACTTGTTTTTGTGCCTTTCTGCCCTCTGCCCCACTCTTGTGTGTGCCCTTTTGCCCTCTGCCCCACTGGTTTCTGTGTCCTTCTGCCCTCTGCCTAACTCATGCCCTCTGTCCCACTTTGTACCCTTCTGCCCTCAGCCATAAGTCAGCTTCAACAGGAAGCATTAATAGATAAAGTATAGCAGGTGCTTGAGTTGAAGGTAAAATTAAGTTACACAGTCATTAATCACCCCAAGTTTGGGTGAATAATGATTGTGTAAATGAATTTGAGATTCAACTCTAGCACCTGCTTTACTTTATCTATTAGTGCTTCCTGTTGAAGCTGACTTTTTGTAACTATTTTAGAGGCTCTGGCAGCTTGCCGGCGCCATTCTAAAATAGTTACAAAAAGTCAGCTTGAACTTTTGACCCAATCCGTTTCGCTCGGGGAATTTTTTAGCGGGAAATTCGCGAATCTCACGGATTGCGAATTTACCGAAAATCCACAAAATCCGCGAGCGGAACGGATTTTTCGCCCATGCTTATTGAAAAGTTAGCTCGTTAAGTTGTCTATCGGGAATAAAACCCCTCTGATCACTCTGGACAATAGTTTTAACCACCCTGGCCAGTCTCGCTGTTAATACTCCCGCAAAAATCTTATAATCTGCATTTAATAAAGAAATTGGTCAGTAGGACTCGATCTTTACTGGATCTTTGTTTGGCTTTGGTATTGATGTAACAGTAGCTTCCGACCACAAATTTGGGGCCTGTTCTCCCCCTATAAGAATCCCATTGAACAGTAGTATTAAATCAGAATTTTTTGATCAAGGACTATCCTGTACAGCTCTACAGGAAGCCCATAGGGGCCAGCTGCTTTTCTTTTGGCCATTTCCAGGATTTGGGTTCTTAACTCGCGCTCCCTAATCTCAGAGCTGAGAAAATAGCTATCTTCTTCTGACAAACTAGGAAGCTGTATCTTACCTAGCCAATTTTCAGCCCGCTGCATGCAATAGCTAGAGTTGGTTCTATATAAATTTTGCATATAGGTCTTAGCCTCTTCTTTAATCAGATCATCATCGTAGGTGGTAACCCCTGTACTAGCAAAGGATAGACTGTTAATCTGGTTTCTGGTCTTATCTGCACGAGCTTTCCATGCGATTAAGTGACCACATTTCTCCCCATACGAAAAGTTTTGGAGCTTACTAGCGTTCCATCTATTTTTTAAAACCTTATCTAGATTGGCTTGATACTCTGCCTGTAGAGTGTCATGTTGTTTTTGTAGTCGGGATCTAGTATCCAACTGATCTATTGATGCTCTCTGTAGCTCCTGCTCTTTTAATTTAAGCTTGAGGAGGCGTTCTTCTTCCTCTGATCTCATCCAATTATTTCTCCTGATCATCAGGGCACTCAAAGAGCCTCTGATAAAGGCCTTGAATGTTTCCCATATCATCTGTTTACTTGTAGAACCATTGTTAAGCCTGAAAAACTACTCCGTCTGTGTTACCAGATCCAGCCTATCCTATCCAGTGTCCACCTCCTCTGCTGTACCTTTTGTTTAAGATGAATTACAACCTCTACAGTTGAGTGATCAGACAAAATCGCCATGATATAGGATATTGAGTCTACCGCTGAAAAGAGTTCTTTATCCAATAAAAAAAAGTCAATTCTGGAGTGATGTCCATATCTTTTACTCTAAAAGGAGTAATCCATTTTCCCTTTATTTTTAGCTCTCCAGATATCAATAAGGTTAACATCTTTCATTATATTCTTGAGCTCCATTCGGAATCTTTGGGGGGGTGTGAATCTAACCCTGGAAGTACGATCTAATTTTTCATCGAAGATCAAATTAAAGTCGCCCCCTAAAAATACTGGTCCTACGGTCTCCGCTAAGCTAGCTTTAAGCTTTATGAGGGACCCCTGAGCGTCTTAATTTGGCCCGTAATAAACTGCACATATAAAGGGGATCTGACCACTTATTAAAGATGCCACCAACCATCTCCCAGAATGATCTGTCTCAGACTTGACCATCCTAATCCCGGCATTTGATCTAATCAGCATTTCCACCCCTCTCGTACTACCACTTTGCTCTGAGCAGAGCATATCCTGAACCCACCCACATTTATTAAACGCAGACTTGCACTCTCGCGTCTCTAGATGTGTCTCCTCAAGCAGGCAAACATGAGCTCCCGATTTATACAAATAATCTTTTACCCTATGCATCTTCTTCCCGTCCCTTAAACCATTTACGTTCCAACTGATGATTTTAATTTTACCTGTCATATTGGCCATACGGACCGTTTTTTGGAAATTTCTCTGTCCAGCTACCGTCTAAAAAATCTTTGTTTCTTCGTAAGTACGTGAGGATTATTTTTTCCCTTTTTTACCCCTGCCACCCTACTAACTACCCACCTCCCATGAGGCACCCCCCATACCTATTTGGGTGATCTTTGTAGCCTGTTGGGAGCCCCTTGGTGTCTGATCAGGACTTCCCCTCTTATAAACGGAGAGTAGGTACCAAAAAAGTGATCTCTCTGGCATTTTATTGTTTTTTATTTATCATTTATTTGGATGAGGACCATAAGGGGTAAACTGTCAAAAGAAAAAAAAGAGAAAAATGTGTGTACACATAAGGGGGTGGGAAATTCTGAATTAATAAAAGAAAATAAAGGGGAGGATACACATGGAAGTGGAAAAAAAATAATAAATAAAAGAGATGCTCCATTCTTCCCAATTTGTATTGCTTTTTTTGTTTAGTCTTTTGGACTACTTTAAGTGATATGTCTGTGAATATTACCCATGTGCTTTAAAGTGGAACCAATCAATGTGGTTTCCAGAATATGAGTTCCAAATCCCTTACTGTTTTGGTCATTATTGAGGCACTTTTTATCAAAGCCCCTTAATCAGGTGTGATTGCCCAGGGTCTACTTTATGTTTTTTGTAAAGCATTCATTGACAGTTATTGAGAGAAAGTGGACAATTACTTGTGGTGAGTGCAATTCACCACAGGTAACAGTGCCACTATTCTTGTTAGTTCCATTAATGGTTTCAGTAATTTAAACCTGAGATCAACCAATGGTAGCAATAGCAAAAAAGCAGATAGGTTTAACTTAATAAATCGTGTAAAGCATTTTGAAGTACAAAAACAGTTGAAAAGTCAAAAACTCATCACAATAAAAATCCTACTCCAAATTATAAGGTTAGAGAATATCTGAATTAACAAAATGACACCAATATGACAAAAACTCAAAAGGGGAACTGGAGATTTGAATTTCCAAAGTTTTAAATGAAAATAGCACCAAATCAATCAATCAATCAATCAATCAGGGTTTCTTTTAGGTATGCTACTCACCCGTGAGGGTCTCAGGGCACTGGAGAGCGGGGCAGCTCCAGTTAGTCAAAGATCCAGGTCTTGAGGGTCTTCCTGAAGATGTGCAGGGTGGAGGCGTGTCTGATGTCGATCTGGAGCTCGTTCCAGGTCTTGGCCATGATGTTGGAGAAGGTTCTGCCACCCTTTCTTGTTCTGCGGATGCATGGAGGTTCGGCGAGGGCAAGGTCGGCCGATTGGAGGTTCCTCTCTCACTATACAGGAACAAGGGTAAGGTTTAAGGCCAACTGTGATGAAGCGTAGGTTGGCACAGAGACCAGGTTCATCCTGGTCAAAGTTAAACATCGGATTTAGGGTTTGATTATGAGTTTGGCAGTCCATCGGACTGTCAAACTTGCTGTGGTGTGGTGGGAAGCGCCGCACTGATGGTACGACCGCAGCATTGCGAGTGCGGCAGTCTCACCACCACAGGACCGCTGCAACCACCGCACATTTCTGATGCCTTCGGTGATGGCATGGTGGTCTGGCCCAGTAATCTGCTGGCACTGCTGCTGCAGAACCGCCAAGCATAGTTTTCATTGCGGTGAGCCTGCCATGAAAATATGGCAGTGAGGAAGCGGGCCCCTGTTGCATCTGTGCCAGTGGATGCATGAAGGGGAGCACATAGTGTCCCCCTGTGTCTGCTTGCACCTCCAGTACCTGCACAGCATGGACTCAGCAGTTCATGCTGTGCAGGTACATGCTTTGGCGCTCCCATTGCGGTTAACCCTGGGAAGAGCTGGAGTAGCGGGACTACGCAGAGGTCTACGGAGTTGGGAACAAACTCTGTGGAACTCCGCACCGCCACGCGCCTCCACCCCTATTAAAAATTAATTATATATTAATAAAGACAACAAAATAAACACTTACCTGTACTACGACGTCCCTAGGCTGCCCTCTTCCTCGCTGTCTCTCTCTTACTTGGGTTGATCATCTTGCAAAAACTGCGCATGCACGGGAGAGAACGCATGTGCAGTTTTCACAAGATGATTTGCCCAAATAGGAGAGAGATGCAAGGAAGAGGAGGAGGGTAGCCCAGGGATGCCGCAGTACAGGTAAGTGTTTATTTTGTTGTTTTTAGTTAATGTGTAATTCATTTTTAATAGGGGGGTTGAGGCGTGGGCTGGCCAACTCCGCTCTGCTGCGGAGTCGGAGGTTTGCCCTATACTCTGCATTCTGCGCGGAACCCATAGTAGACAATTCTCTGCACACTCCACCTGCCCCTAATTGTGGTGCCTTTCTAACAGGCACCACCGTGGGACATGCCGAAGCACCACCGCCAGACCACAAATTAACTTGTAATCTGGCCGGCAGTGTGTGGATGAGCTTGCCCCGCTCCGACACTACCAAACTCGTAATCAGGCCCTTACAGCCTGATTCATCAAGCTTGTTTGCGCTCGCAAAGGGCCAGATTCTGAGAATCCGGCCCTTTGCGAGAGCAATTTTTGCATTTGGGATTCAGCATCCCAAATGTAAAAATCGCTAATTGCGATCTCGCAATTTTGCGAGGAATGACATTTAAGGAATCTCTATTTGAGATTCCTTAAATGCAATTCAACATCCTATTTAAATTTGCGAAATCGCAATTTCTAGGCGCAATTTACCGCGAGGTCAGACCTCGCGGTAAATTGCGAAAACTCAGAAAAATGCATTTAAATGCATTTTTCTGAGTTGCATGTTACACACACACATGTCCTTTGGACATGTGTGTGTGCAACACCTGTGTCACAGATCATTTGAGGGGTGCTACAGGGTGTCCTTTGGACACCCCTGGCACCCTTCAAATCGCTATCTTATTTGCGATTAGCAAATTGCTAATCGCAAATAAGGAATACTCACCATTCATTCCTATGGGCCTTTTGGCCCATAGGAATGCATGGGGAGTTTTTCCTTATTTGCGATTAGCAATTTGCTAATCGCAAATAAAGAATGTGTAGGAATCGCAAAAAATATTGTGATTCCTACATGAATCCCGTTTTGCGAGTCCTTAATAGTGATTCGCCATGAATCGCTATTAGGGCCTCGCAGAACGGGAGAATGATGAATCTGGCGGCTGGTCTCTGAAATGGATGTCAAACATCTTCAGTGCATCAAGGTAGCAGGCTGTGGTCAAAAGTGGTTCCTGGGGGTTGGATATCTGTTAGACAAAGTCCTGGTAAAGCTGTTGAATTTTGGTGGGAAAGCTCAGAGCAAGAGAAATCCAAACTTTGCACTCCAAGGAAGGTCCCTCGCTGGCCAAAAACCATTAGTGCCTTTGCCCGGTGAAGAATTCTACCTTCAGAATTAGGGCCTGATTTTAACCTTGGCAGAGGGAACTTTGTTACAATGGCAATGGAGTTCACACAACGCCAAAACTATAGTCTGCTAAGATTATGATCAACTCACCTGATTTGGATTTGGGCGGAACACAGTTTGATGACAGCAGCGACTACTCTGTGTCTGCTGTGGTTAAACTACTCAGATGACCCAATGGAGAGTATTAAGGGCCGTCGGAGATGTGGCTATATGTCTACCAACTTAATTTAGATGGGTCGACAAATAGCACTACTTGAATGCCAATCACTGCTTGGGAAATCTGGCAGTAAGTGGCACTGAAAAGTGCTCAATGCCCTGCTTGCTATGGGAGGAAACTCCCATGGCGAATAGCCATTGAATTTTTATTTTCAAAAGAAAATCCCACTATGGAATTTCTTTTTGCAAAAATATTTTTTTTATGTTTTCAGACGGCTGGGTTATGCCTGATGAAGCCATCAAGCAAAGTTGCACTAAATTGACAAAAACCACCTAATGGGCCTCTGAACATGAATCATGGGCTTTAATGTAGAACTGGTCAATGTGGCTTCCAGATCATGACTTTGAAAGCCCAAATGTTCTGGTCATTAGTGAGGCACTTTATAATAAAGTCACTTGATTAAGTGTGCTGACACAGGGTATCCCTCTTTGTTTGCTATGTCCTCCATTAAAATAACTCAAATTATGACTTTGAATACCTTCTCTGCAATGTCCTGCAGAAATGGATTTGGTGCTGTGGAAAAACTTAAAGTGGGAGAAACCTGAATATTTGGTCTAGCAGGAGTTCACCTTCCTCAAGCGGACTTGGCTGATTTGTTCTGATCTGTCGGTTTGCTAGGAAAAAACTTCTTGAAAAAGTTGAAAGTTGAAACTGGCCACCTGGGCTCCTTCTGGAATGTGGGCCTCTTGCAGGTTTGTGTCCCCGTAGCTTAACAGGAGGTCAGCCAGCTGACCCATGCAGTCTACTTCTTAATCCTGGGTACAAGTTGGAGGTGGACCCAACTTTAGGGTTGCCTCAGAGGCCACAACAGCAGGTGTCTTCCACAGGTCCAGTAGTGTAATGAAGAGGGTGCCCAGACCTGCCACATTAATGCCAGCCACTACGTTGTGGGTGACCCCTGACCCCTTCCAAACCAATGGGGAGAAACTTCCCAGAGGTAACCTGGCCCACTTTTTAGGAGATCCTGTGTGCCCTACAAACAATCCCACAGTGCATACCCCCCTCTGTCTAAATCCAACAGGGTGGAACCTTTCCTCCCTTGTGCAGTTTCTGTGCCCACCCTAGAGGTATGACCAGGGAAATGAGCAAACCCTCCCACTGGTCACTCAAAACCAGTTCCTGGGGCAGATTCTATCCCACTAGATTAGTGCCTGGCTAGCTAGCCCTAAGATGTGAGCTACATTTGCCAGAGGCAGGGTGGGAATCCCTTGACAATATTCAAGGGGTTTGGCACAGTTCCCAGGTCATTCTGTCAGGGAAATGTCAACTTCTCCCTACACAAAAGGCATTTGTCTCAGCTCTGGAAGCCAATTCACCTAATCAAGGAGATATCCAGATCCTGGGTGACAGTTGGAAGCTCAGACAAATGGGCTTCTACGGGGCTTTGGATAGATTAAAGTCACCTTTTAAAACATACCTTCTATAAATTATTTGTCACACATTTATCTTTACCAATTAATTGGATTTGTAGTAAATATTTTGTGGATCAATTTTGTAGCAGTTCAATGAAAAACACAGCCAGTCGCCCAAAGCCCAAGGAGCCGGAATCATTTAGTGAAGCAGTTGAATCCTATTTAACACAGCTTTCAGACTACAACCCTTGGGCTGGCAGTGTTGTTTAGGCATTTTAAGTGAAATATAAACAACACAAATCAACATCCCTCCTCCCATATCTCCTTCTGTGGCAGTAACTAAGTGGTCAATAGTTGGTGAAAATCAGAATCAGTAAGAAAGAGTCAAGTGTAGAAAGTGTTCTCTAATGTCAGGTTGGGGATGAGTTATCTGTGGATGTAGTTTCAGGGTGCAGATGTAACCTCTTTAGATAGGCCAGGCATGGCAGCTCTTGGAGCTCAGAAGAGAGAATGTGAATGAAAGATGCCCACAAATCTGAGTAGGAGTTGCGTTCTCAGCCAACCGAAAGATACTGTATCTCCATTTTTATGATAAATCACAGTTTGAGGAGACAGTAGGTCTAATTGAGAGACCTGTGAGTAGCCCACTGGGTGAGAATCACCTGATGGGCTGCCCCTAGAGCTAAGACCATTTACCACCCTTGCATGGAGTGAAGCGGAAAGGTCAAGGGGTTTGGAATCCCAAGTGTGGTGTAGGCAGGAAACCTAGGGATTGAGGAGTTAAAGACGTGGTCAATGTCAGTAAGGATTTGGTTCCAGAAACAAATTCATTTCATGCAGTGCCACAGAAGGTGGATTAATGTTCCAGTGCCCTCACACTCCAGCCAGCACTCCATCGAGCGTCACATGTTCCAGGCCTGGAATCTCACAGGAGTCAATTACCAGTATGATACTATTTTATATGCAGTTTCAATGCGTGTCATGTTCTGTGATTTGTGTCAGGTCCTATAGTAAATGTCTTCCCACTCTTTGGAGGAAACGGGTCTGCCCAGCTCAGCATCCCATCTCAGTTGGCCCTTATATTTAGTTGGCGAAGACCCTTTACCCAGCAAGGCATCCAGTTCCGTATTAAGGTGTTTATAATCTGTCTTAAGAAATACCCATTTTTCAAAGGGGGTCAGAGGCTTCCAGCTTGATCCTTAATGTGAGGTTGCAGCACCCAATTTTGTATATGGAGGTATTGTATATGATCTGTTTTCTACAGGGCTCAGATTTCAGATGTACAAAGGGAATATTCCCTTGGGTATTAAAGAGGCATACAATTCATAAATAACTGCCTTCCAGCCAATGCCGGATGCCTTCTTGTTGCATCCCAGGACTAAAGTGTGAGTTGGCCAGAATTGTTTACATTGGGGAGGAAAGGGTAGTCAAGCCTGCCCTAATCGCTACAGCATCCCAAACGAATAGAGACTCTAGGCCCTGTGTTTATGGGGAGGCCAGGCTTCCTTCCATATGCTGGAGCCCACTAAAGTGTGGTGCATATTTTTCAGAGAAAGGTGGGTTCCACTCTACCAGAAATTGGAGCTGGGAGGCCTAGTAGTAGCGCAATAGCATGTGTATTGCCATACCTCCGTCCTGTGTTGTTCAATAAAGTAGGTGTTTGTGAAGGTGGGGTTTCTTCCCATTCCAGATAAATGTATTAATTTTTTAGTTGGAGGGAACAAAGGGTGAGTGGTGGTGGGGTCAAAGGAAGAGTCAGAAAGAAAATAGATTAGGTATGTTAGCATTGTAATTTTAACGGCTTTTACTCTGCCCATCCAGGAAAGGTGGAAGCGACTCCAGGTGGACAGATCTCAGCGTAATTCTGAGGTGAGAGAGTCGTAATTGAGGATTATGGTTTTAGGAATCTATCGAGCCACATTAATCCCAAGATAAGGTATGAAGTCACTTGTCCATTCAAAACCAAAAATGGAGTGCAGGTGAGCTTCATGGCATGGGGTAATGGAAAGATTTAAGATTTGGTATGTTTTAATGTTTTCTTTCAATCCAGAGACTTCTCCAAATGCCTGGAGCTCCCCTACTAGAGCAAGGATTTAGGTCATCAAATAAGTGATAGATAAAATAACATAATCTGCGTAAAGGCTGATAATGGTGGTTGTCTCCACCCAAGGGATTCGGGCAACAGCTGGGTTGGCATTCAATCGTTGTGCCAGGGGCTCCATGTACAAGGCAAAAGGCATTGGAGAAAGGGCGTACTCCTGTTGTGTACCCCAATGGATAGGTAAGTACAAGGGTGTCAACCCATTGACCTTCACTGCGGCCCGCAGAGCACTATAAATGTAGTGAACCCAATTAAAAAATGGGCCGCCAAGGCCAATCATCCAAGGAATGGTCACGATCATTGTCCAAGGGAAGGCAATTGGCAGTCACCATAACTACACAGGCCTTCTATAACCTTGATCCTAGGTCTACGAGTGCACCACATTGAAAACAGAAACCTTGAGGTGGCAAAGGCAACAATGGGGTAGAGTCATATTTCAGGATCCTATATACTGCTAAGTAGTTCCTGAGGCCCAGGCTATTACATAATTGCCAAATCTACCTTGCTCTGGCTTTTTTGTAAAGGGGGCAGAATAACACAATGTGGAGGTGGATTCCTCCTTTTCTGTGCAGCCTGGACAACCCAAAGGAGGGGTAGAAATGCCTCTCCATTTGTTAGTTAAAGCCCTTAATGGGAGCTTTCCATGCCTGAATTGCAGGCAAAGTTTCTTTGCCATAAAGGGCTCGATGTTGTCCAGAGTCTGCTCAAATTTATAAATATATTTTACCTCCAGAAAGCTATTGATAAGAACACCCAATCGGCTGTTCTGTGTTAGACACGCCAAATTATATTCCTTTAGTGCAAGGGAGACTGATTTCTTAGAAATAAGGGGACATGAATCCTCCAGTGAATTCCAAAGGATAGGTCTCCCAATTTTACAGCAAAGGTGTCTGATATGCTGGAGCCATGGTAGCTTCCCCGCTCCCAAAGTGGACAGGACATTCTTTAGTTCCTCCCTGTAGGTAACAAGTTGAGGGGTGCTCCAAAGTCGTCGCCAAAAAAGGAGAGGACAGTTGGCGATTATATCCTTTATGTGGTCAACTCCCAGATCGAGTCTCAAAGGGATAAGTGGTGTACCCTTCGGAAGCCCCAGGAGGCATCTAAAGAATTTGCTCTCTGTCAGAACCAGTGAATTGTCGAAGCAGTGGCCCACAGTTCAACCCCGTAAAGGGCTTCCCCCTGGCTTGTGTCTTGTAGATTTCCACCGGAGGGCCCACCATTTCCGGACTGCATTTATTGTGGACCTTAAGAACACCACCGGAAGATTGTAGTAATTTAAGATTTGCTTTTGTTACTTGGGACCCCCAGTCCATTTGGTCATTAATAGTGACCCCCAGGTATTCAAAAGTGGACGTTCACTCCAAGGCTATCCCATTAATTTGGGGGTGAGGACAGTTGAGAGTCTTTGCATGAAAAACCATGGGCCTCATTTATGAGGCGGCGTGTCACTTTTACACCGCTGGTGTGTCATTTTTTGTGACGCACCAGCAACGTAAAAAATGTGCCTTGTTGCACCATATTTACAAAGTGACGCATCTAGTTAGATGCGTCACTTTGTAAACCCCTGCGCTACATTATACCTACGCCAGGTATAATGTATGCACGGGGGCGTTCTGACGCAAGAAAGGGTCATAGAAGTGGCACAATGAAATCTAAAAGATTTCACTGCGCCACTTCTAGGACACAAATACGTCAATTTCTTACGCCTGCCTCACAGCAGGCGTAAGACTGACGCAGACCCTTTCACATGGGGCTTGCCCCATGTGAAAGGACATATTGCTGGAGTTGCGTCACTTTTGTGACACACTCCAGCAATGCGTCACTTTTGCGCCATATAGATACGTCAGAAATACTGACGTATGTGTAACTCATTGCACCATGATGCGTCATACTGTAAATATGACGCATCATTGGTGTTGCAAGGAGGGCGCAGTGAAAAGTGACGCATCGCTGTTTTCACGCAGCGATGCTTCACTTTTCATAAATGAGGCCTCAAGTATTTAGTCTTAGAGAGATTAATCTCAAGGTTTCTATTTTTACAAAAGTTGCAGAACTCTATCAAAGTCCTTTGCAATCTCATAGGGGACTTGGATAATAAGAGTGTGTTGTCCGCAAACATAAGTGGAGGAATCTTACGATTCACCAGCAAGGGGGAATCTAAATCTTTTGTGGCCAATAGATTGGCAATCAAGCCATTAAGGAATAGGGAAAAGAGTGTGGGGGCCAGGACACAACCCAGCCTAACCCCCTTTTCCACCGGAAAGGGGGCTGTTAGTTCCCCTTTCTTCCCAAAGCGTACCTTTGTAAATGTTTCTTTATGCATGTGTTCAATCTGATCGCATAGAAAAGTAGCACACCCATGGCTCTCACTATGGCCCAGAGCTTTTCATGCCGGACCATGTCGAACGCACATAGGTCTTGGTGGATGGTCTGGAAAGAAAAAAGGTAGACCTGGCTAAAGCTGACATTTGGTAGGCTAGAAGCATTCTCTAGAGAAGGAATGGCAACTTGGTATAATGTGGCAACCTTCTCCTCTGCCTGTACAAACTTGGTCCATATAACTCTTCTCCCTCCATAAACAGCTGTTAAATTAAAATAGGGGGCAAGCTCCTCAAAGGGATGATTTTTACAATGACCCACAAGGGATTTTAATTACAAAACCAGTGAATTATGATCGGTGTTGGGCCTAGAGCTTACCCTAAAAAATGATATGCAGCTCCAAAATTCGACACTAACCATAATGAAATCTATGGTGGAACTGCTTCCAGGCCTGTTGTAAGTAAAGTTACCAGGAATATCCAAAGGGAATCTACTATTACATGCTCTAAGTGAATGGGAGACGGTGAGCTTATAGAGCTGCAGCCCTAGGGGGGTCCTCTCATGAGCAGGATACATATTACATTCTGGGATGGAACATACCAAATCTTCATCGTGGGTAATAGAATTAATGCCAAGCAGTGGTTCATAGTGGCAGTTAAAGTCTCCCACTATGACTTTATATAC
Source organism: Lissotriton vulgaris (assembly GCF_964263255.1). Taxonomy (NCBI): domain Eukaryota; kingdom Metazoa; phylum Chordata; class Amphibia; order Caudata; family Salamandridae; genus Lissotriton; species Lissotriton vulgaris. The sequence goes on along the minus strand of NW_028241067.1, from coordinate 569,511 downwards.
AGATGCGGATAGGGAAGAAAGCAGGGTGTCAAGGAAAGTCAGAATATTTGATGTCTGCATGATTGATATAGGACGAGAGTAGACATTAATGAGGGCTACCTTTGGACCATCCACAAAAGATAAAAGGATGCACAAAATATCTGAAGATTGGGTGTCAACCACTTTCACGAGGAAACCTAAATGGGTGCCCACCCAGATGCAGAGACCCCCAAATGGTCTCCCCCTAGCACCCTTGGAAGCGGATTTGCAAATGTGGTGAATCCTACTCTATGGGGGGCTGTCAAGGCCCTGGTTTCCTGGAATAAGCACAGGTCAAACGTATCTATGTATTCCCCTAGTCAGGGATGTCCAGGTTTGAGCTGATTCCTGAGATATTCCAGGATATGATCCTTATATTAGGGCGCTCGACTACCAAGGTGTGAGGGGGCCAGGGGTGGGGCTCCGAGCTAGCTGACATCGCGTAGAGAAATACCCATCGGTTTCTAAATTCTCTGGGGGGATTGCAAAACAAGGGAAGCACTCAATACCTCCCTCCCAATGTGTCTAACATAATTGTTTGTCACTTCTGGACGAATGCCATGGGAGTGTGGGTGCGTCTCTGTGTGTGTTACTAACAGAGTTTGCAGTCAATCCACTAATTCAATGGAACTAATTCTAGTATTAACTGTAACACTATAGTTCCCAGCGTTCACTCCAGATAAAGATTGGAAGTCCCTGTGTCCCCTGGGTGTACAGGTTTCCCTTGTCGTCTGGTCAGATCTTCCCATAGAGGTCATCACATCAGGTTGGTAAAAATAGCCTAGTGGGAGTGGCTGTATAGTACCAGCTGTGTTCTCACACCCCCACTCGAGTATATGGTTGACCACACCTCGGTCCCTAAAGTTAATCACTACACAATCCCCGAGACGTCTTTGCGCTTCGACCCGACCCAACTAACCCTGCGAGCAAACAAATATTTCTCCCTGCTCTGGTCCATTAAGTGGTCTATTCCTGTTCAACCACAAAGTTATCTTGTTTTTTAATTCAGGACGATCTGGTTTTAAGATCGGGACCCCAGCTAAAACAACTACATAGGGAGATGCCGCTGGGGTGAAATTCAAACAGGGTAGATGGCTGGTATCGTTAGAGTATGATTTTGTTTTAGCCCTAGTAGGTGCTAATGTCGATTGTTCGTGCCTTTGTCTTGCACCCTGAGTGTTAGTTGGTGGGTTTAGGGCATTAGCCTCATTTGTGCATTCTTTGTGGGTACTAGCCGTTGTTTTGGGCTTTGTAGTAAAGGGCAATTCAAGAGGAGGCCTCACTACCGGGGAACTTGTGGAAGATGTGTGTTCTGCTGGAGGTGAACTGTTCTCTCGGTTAGCAGAGTCAGTAGTAGTAATATTCTTCTCCATTGCTGCTGCGCAGGTGATCCCACCCACACAACGTCCCTTAGTTTAACAAGGTGACAACTTTGTCAATCCAACTTAACACAGTTTTAAACTGTGATTTAATAAAGTTCTCTAGGTGCATTTGTGGATCTGCCAACAGATGACACGCCCATTCTGGAGGGATTTGTAAGTGCTGGGCTGTATCGATGCCCTCCTGGGCTCCCACACTTTCTTCATTGGCAACTATTTGCGGTTTCTTAGTTGTCTTGCCTCTCCTCATTTTTGTTTGATTCAAGCTAACTTGTTTGTTATTTTTGGGACCCTTAGTGTGTTCAGGCGTTGCTAATAATGTTTCCAAGGGTAGAGGTTGCGCGCATGGTATCTCTGCAATAGAAGATTCAGGCGCAGCAGTACAAGTATTAGAGATGTGAGAAATCTCTGGCCCTTGGTTCACTGAATCAGATACAATCAGGGGGGTAAGCGACAGGCACCTCTCTGTGCTTTCAATGGCACTGGATGCAGCACAAATAGCTTGTTGGAGCATTTTATCAACCGCAGTGGGATGGGTGACCAGGCCAGGTAATTTAAATTTCTGATTTGTCACGGGTCGAGCATTTGAGGGTGAGGATTTGCCCATTGTTAACCAAGGACTGTGCTACTATTAGAAACTAGAGTGCTCTAACATGTGTATTAAGCAGCCTAAAAGGAAGTACCACTTGACTGAAATATTACAAGCCCCAGCAATGACTCCCAGAGCAAGCCCCAGCGCTATATCCCACAGCGAATGGCAGAACAAACAAAAGTTTTATCTGTTACCAAAATCAAATGAGGGGGCCCAGACCAGTCTCTCCCAGTCACGGACAGGCACAGACAGACCAGCCCTTTGTCCAGGCTTCGTCCCGGTCGTCATCCCGCGCTGCGTCCCGCTCCGTGGGGGACGAGGCAGAGCTTTTGAGCGTGATGGCAACGCATCCCCTCACTCGCGGCAGGTGAGCAGGTCCCGGTGCAGCCTGGGTACTGGTGTTCTTGGGCAAAATGCAGGTGTTGGTTTGCCGGTCTTCTTCCACCAGGGAGCCCGCGATTCTACAGGACAAACAGGACAATCAGCAAAGACACCTGCAGCAAGGGGGAGAGGCAGCGCTTTTGAGCGAGATGGCAACGCCTCCCGCTCACTCACGGCAGGTGAGTAGGTCCCTGTGCAGCCTGGGTACTGGAGTCCTTGTGCCAAATGCAGGTGTTGGTTCGGCCAGTCTTCTTCCACCAGGGAGCCCGCGACTCCACAGGACAAACAGGACAAGCAGCAATGACACCTCTGAATAGTAACAACTGCTCAAGGCACCACTTCCATAGCAGATATAATCAGAAATCCTAATCAAGAGGCACTCATTTCAAAGTCAAACATCAACCAACTCCATTAGGTCCAATCTAACACTTTGATATATGTACTTAACAAACTTAAAAGTACCTCACACAATCTGTCCTGAGAAACCTAAAATACTTTCCTTGTGCAACAAGAACCACCAGCAAACTTATTTTTTTGAGAGTTTGTGAAGATTCATCTAACGACAGCAAAGATATAGGCAAGTTAAAAAAATGCTTTTCCTATGGAAACATGGTCCAAACTATAACTACCTACTGGTGACGGCCAGTAGGTAATAAACATAAATCACTATCTATATATCTATATATCTATATAATAATAATAATAATAATAATGAAGTAGTTTGTAAAGCGCTTGGTGATGCCATCACGGCGTGTCCCCGCGCTAAACCTATATATAATATCTATATATATGCTTTCCACAGTCACCTTCGTTTCCAAGACAGACTACTCGGACACCTTCCTTGTGCAGGTAAAAATAACAATTCATTGGCAAAAACAACATGTTTCGGCGATTAAGCCTTGGTCACGCTTGAAGATCTCAACAAACAAATGCCATTTAAATCCACACATAAGGACATAAACACAGACATAGGACTACTTTGAAGGTGTCACATGATTGACGGAGATCATGTCGGCCATATTGAGATGTCAAAAAGTCGTTCTGAAGATCGAGTGGGCACCGAGCCCACATCAAAAAAAAAAATATCGCTAGAATGCGTGGATCACATGCGCTCCCCGTGATTTCTCCCCCCCAAAAAATAGGGGCCCTGGGAGACCTTGAGGGACCCCCTTAGGAGACCTAGAGGATCAGGGTGTGTCTACCCTCCACTTTTCACGATTTTAAACACACATTTCACAGGGTTCTTAAGCTTCCCTTGTACCGAGACATAAAATGGCTGCCAACAGTTTCTAGTTTCGAATGTTGACAACCACTTGACAGGCAGTTAGCCTTCAGTGCATGATCGGAAGGGTGCACTTATGGTACAATGACAATAAGCGGAGTATACGTATTCAATTTGTTTATGGGAACTGGGCCGCTTGGCCCCCCTCCCATCCCCAATTCCGGGGCGTGGCTAATTATATATTAATATTTTATGGAGGAGGGCTGCAAAGCCCCCCTCCTGAAGCCACTTCAAGACCACAGGGACATCCGAACTCCATCTATGTATGTACCCCGTAGGAGTTTCCTTCACTTTGCCCATGCATGTTTGTGGTAGCGCATGCGTGTTGATGTTACGCATGTGCACAATACGTCCCACCGTCTGGCTATGTACCCCTAAGGTATTTCATTTTATTTGCGCATGCTCAATTACAACATGCCCAATCACAGCTCTCACACCCAGTGACATCATACTCAAGCAATCATCCTTCTGCAAAGCATTTATAAGCTGTCAACCTTCTTGAAATTTTTCTATTCCGCAGTCACAGCCATTGAGAGTGTTCGTATCCACTTCTTCGTAGGTGAGCACTTTTTTAGGAGTAATTAAATTAAATAATCTGAACAATCTTTAAATACCGGGAACATGAAAATGTATGTTCGATTTGGCAATGCTGTTTTTAAGCACGCTTTCCTGCTTTTTTATATCATTAAAGTTGACTTTTTAACTTTTGTTTCTGTGCAAATCACTTAATCCTGGTGCGTTTGTTTAATTTGCCAAGTGCCACGTGGCCGCCCCTACAGCAGTGTGCTACGTGCTGTTCAAGTGAATGCGATGTACTTTTTCTTGTGGAAATAGTGCGTCACGTGCCCCATTACTTTGCTAAAGTAATGTTTTCGGCATAAGTGAATTTTAGCACGCTTTCCAACTCTTATAACTTAAATATTTTGCCTTGGTAGGCGATGTTTCTGGGCAAATTACTTAATCCGGCCGCATATAATTTTTTAAGTAGTGCGTCATGTGCTCCTTCCTCCCCATGCACTGCACATGTAATTGATTGCTCAATGTTGTATTTTAGCACGCTCTCCAAGTTTTTTAATAACATTAAACTTCATTTTCCCCCTGTTCTATCTCGTTATATAGATATCTCAGCCATGAGACGTAATGGTCGCCACAAGCTGTCCTGCCCATACACTATACCACGTGGTGGTGAACAACTCGACACACCAGATCCACTGACTGCTCTCCATATGTTATCAGCCCAAAATTGCAATGTAAATAAAGTGAGTGATCAATCTCGGCCTAACATTTGTATAATGCAATGCTATTTCCTATTTTGCTTGCCAAATATAACCTCAGATAATTGCTTTTCATCCCCAATCCTATTGAGAACAAATGTTTATATGTACATTTAAATTAATCTTGGACATATGTACAACATATACATTTGTAACTATTTTTTCAGTTTGCAGAATGTTTGTTGCCGAGGTTGAAGAAAACTATATCCTCCTGGTCCAGATGATTACACCGATGTCTCAAATATGGCATTTACTAGTTGTCCGAAGCCATCCACATTCATACATTTTTAACTGACAACGTTAAGGTAAATACTCACAATGCGACTACTCAACGAAGTTAAAAAGTAAAGGATATAAGTACTTGAGGGGTTTTCGGTGGCAGATGATCTAAAATTCACACTTCTACGAAAGAGTCTGATACAGGGTGGATCTTGGTATAACTAATGGATAATTAGGTTTTTGGATGGCATACAGAGCTCCCAATCTTCTTACTTTTTTTCTTAAACAGTTCCAAATTGGGGACGAATATTAGGCTGTGCAGTAGAGGTTGACAGTGTTGCTCCACTGGTACTTGGGCCTCCTCATGAAGCAGGAGGAGCCTCTCTCAGTCTCCTTAACTCTTCCCTTGCAAAGTTGACCGGATTCTTAGTCTGCAAGTGCTTCTGCATACTTGCAGTTCCACACCAGTCATCTTTATTGGGGTCTCCTCTTGAAAGCAGTCTTGCATATGTGGCAAGTAACTTTTCTTGAATTCACCTTTTTTAAGACTTATGCACATTAATTTCAAAACATTCAATACATACGGTGTCACTATGCATTGTGTCAAATGCTTTATTAAAAATATGCAGAAAATATTCCTTTTAATTTGAAAGGAGAAAGTAGGAGATGAATAACAGAGGTGACTAAACTGTTTGAAAGTCTGAATTAGTTTCAAATTCAAATTCAAATTCAAAAAGTGCTTTATTCGAGTATTACTCATAATAGCAAGACAAACAAACATATAATTAAAAAACCAATTAAATTTACATACTCAATCAGACAAGCGCGTGCACATTTTAACAATTTAAAAAAACAATGCACATTTGTAAAAAATTTCAAAAACAATGACACGTCATATGTACTGGTGCAAAAATCATTACCGTCGGAAAAAAGAAACCAGAGGGGTGACATTCCTAATAACAGTGTAAATATCCCCAGAAAATCATTACATTAAAAGAGAATTCATTACATTAAAAATCGACGTTCAAGCCAATGACACATTGTATAAACAGAGAATAGACAAAAGTCTAGCAGTCTCTGATCAACTAAAAAAAATTTACAGAGAATAAACATTAGTTTAGCAGTCTCTGGCTATTTACTAAACAGTTACAGAGAATAGACAAATGTCTAGCAGTCTCTGATCGACTTGATGGCAGTTTTTAACTTACCAACAGTCTCTGCCTTAAAACCCACGCCCATCCCAGGTACTTAGCAATTGCAATATTGATCCATTCTTCAGTAGTAGATTTTACTATGCGCAGTGCCACCATACTACTTTTTGTACCTAAATTCCTACACATAGGAGCCAACCAGGCTTGCCTTGGGGCAGAATATACTGGGCAACAAAACAGGAAATGGCCTAGGGTTTCTTTTCTTACCCCACAGGCTGGACATAGTACTACCCCCCCTGATTTCCATTTAGCTGTTAGGTTACGAAGGGGGAGCGAACCTACCCTCATTTGAAATAACAATTTCCTGTCCAGGGGGTTCATTATGTAGTCCCAATACTTTTCATAAATGGGGAACATTTTAGCTTCTAGGTAGTCAGTGGTCATGGTCCCACTGTTGGTATTAAGCAGGCTCCTAGTAGCAACGTGTTCCCAGAATATGTCTTTTAAAACAGTCTTAGTGGGAAATAACGCCCCAGCAGGATCTGTCCATAAGGCATGTAGTCCTAAATTAAACAGTGCAATCTTTAGTGTTTTAAACCATCTGATTTTATTATAATGGTCAGCTTTGATGACATCAGAGAACCCTTCCGCGTAATGAGAGAGCTCTGGTGTAGTCCAAAGTCTACGCCAGAATAATATCGGGCGCAGTTTGGCCTTTTCCGTGAGTTCTCTTCTACCTAACTCGTAACGCAGGGGCAATAATGGGCTACTCTGTGGGGTGCCCGTCAATGACCTCAGAAATTTATTTTCAGATAGTTGGAGTTCGTGGAGGTTTTCGTACCCCCATAACTCCGCACCATACAAAGCAGACCCAATTGCTTTTGCCTCATATATTATCAGGGGCGGTTTAATAGGTTTTGTCATTGACTTCCTATGTTCCTTAATTATAGTGCCGGATAGCTGCTTGTGCCTTAATGTAGCAATATTAAGGTGTTGCTGCCACTTATTGTCATTGGAGATCAGGATCCCCAAATAGGTGAAGGATTTTACAACTTCAAGAATGCGGCCACTCATGGTAATATTTGATTTAAAATTTCTATGTGGGTTAAAAGCCATGAGTTTTGTCTTGGACGCATTCACCTCAAGACCATGGTCGATACAGAACTCATCAAATATTGCCAATGCTTTTTGTAAATCACTGGGGGTTTTCGATAAAATTAAAGTGTCATCGGCGAACATTAAAATGGGGACTTTCTCCCCAGCGAGAGAAGGGGCATCCACAGCCCGACATTGCATGCGGGAAACGACACCATTAATAAAAAGAGTAAACAAGGTGGGGGCCATTGAACATCCTTGCCGAACCCCGCGCTCAACAGGGAATTCGGCAGTGTCGTTCCCATATCCTCCCCATCGTATTTTGGCATAGTTGCCCTCATGCAGTCGCATAATTAAAATCAACAGATCCCCGGGGACCCCTAGTGTCTCAAGCACTTCCCACAGTTTCGCCCTCGGTACCAGGTCGAAGGCAGCCCGCAGATCAACAAATGCTGCATACAGGCTGCCTCCGCCTAGCACCACGGTCTTCCACTGTATCAGTTGGAAACGGAAGACTTGATCCACAGTGCTGGTTGCCCTGCGAAATCCAGCTTGAAAGGGGGATAAAATGCTGTGTTCATCAACCCAATCGAGCAACCTATTAACAATTACTCGCCCCACTATTTTCTGGATGGTGTCTATTAAACTAATGGGGCGATAGTTACCGGGCTGTGCCCGATCTCCTTTCTTATATATAGTTTCTCAGTTGGTGTGTAAGCGGCTGCATGGGTTGGTGAGTAGCTACATGAGTGTCTATATAGGTTATTGATTTGTTGTCTGAGTATCTGTATGGGTGCCTGAGTGTCTGTGTGGGTGGGTGGGGGTATTTGTGACTCTATGCATAGATGTCTGAGTGTGTAATTCACTAGTTATGTGGATTCAAAAGTGCATCTGTAATGGGCTGTATGGGTGAAATAGTGTGAGTATGGGTGTGTTGGTGAATGAATGAATGTCTCAGTAGAATATGTGTAAATAACTACATATGTTTTAAGGCAGTATATATCAGTGTTGGAGTATATAAATGAGATTAAGCTATTTGAAGAGTGGGTGTATAAATCACTGTCTGCTTGTATCAGTGATTGTATAAGACAGTAGGTATGTCTTAGTATCTGCATAAATAAGTGATGTGGTGTGTGTATAAATAACTCAGTTGGTGTATATAACTGTATACATGAGTAAATGAGTATGTAATTCATTCTTTGCATGACTGACTGGGTGTGTAACTAACTCTATGGATGAGTGTGACTGTACGTATAGGTATATCAGTACATATTATAGTACTGTATTGATGAGTAACTGTATGTATAAGACACTGGATGTGTGTATGGACCTAGGATATAGTCGGTGGTATGTAGTATCAGGCATTCTTGTGTGTATGGTTTCAAAAATAGTAGTCTGTATTTTACAGTGTGTGTATCATAGTTTACATTAGGGCATCAGTAAGTGCATCAGATTATCACGTGGATGCTGTCATCAGTGATGTCATCAGTGATGTCATTTCAGATGTCATGAGTGATGTCATCAGTGATGTCACTGACCATGTTATGAGTGATGAAATATGTGACGTCATCCGCAGTGCATTGCGGGCACGCGAGTTATAGTTAGCTCAACTAACTATAACTGGCGAATTTCTCTGGTTTTATATGAGTCAAATATCCAACTAACTATAACGTCCCTGAAACCTATGATTTTTTCAGTGAATTTCTAAAGCTTTTTAAATGCTAATCACTAACTATAACGTCTGTAAAACCTATGTTTTTTCAGTGAATTTCAAAGGTTCTTTAAATATTAATTTTATATTTTAATATTTATAAAACATATATTTTGTTCTAATTGTTTTTTAATATTTTCCAACTCTATTATCCTTTTTTTAACTTTAAAATTATGTAATGTTTTAAATCTTCCCCAAAAAATATGCACATCAAACTTTTTGTTGAAAAAACTACAATCCCGTACCGGTAGTCTATCAACCTCGATCAGCATGCAAATCCTATCCACCACATTCAAATGATGCGTATTTTGTATTCGATGGGTTTTTGACACCCCATCCCGCGTAACAACATGTACGTATGAGGTCGCACCTGCTTCTACAGTGGTATGCGACCTGTAGGCACTACCAAGAGGCGCGTTATGTCATGTATGTATGTGGTGGCACCCGCTGCGTATTCCAAATGCGCCGAATGCACGCTGCCACGCCCTGTGTTATGTTATAGACGTACGATATCGAGCCGCATACGCCATTCCCTCATTTATTTTTGTCTCAAAACTATATCTAAATAACTTTAAAGTGTATATGAGAGCAAGCGATAATTACAAATGTTTTAAACAGTTATATATTTCTAACTGTAATATTTTCATAAGACACACCTCTTCTGCTTAGAGAGCTTTGTTCTAAACTTTTTGCAATATACACATATCTTACACTACACACAACATGCAACCATCATTTTCATCAATATTTGTGCTCTGTAAAGTAGCCTTCCACCTGTGATAGCTATACACCTAAAAGTTACATCACCAAAATGTTCTTCAATACCAGAGGTAACATGGTTGCATACGCTGTCCACAGCCACGTGGCATTGACTTGAGCTCTACAGTTTCAAATACGTAAAGCAAAAAAAAAATGTGCAGAGCCTGCAATAATGTGTATGAGTGGTGCAGACAGTACGCACTGGAGCAATGTCTTTTCCTAAAGGACTACCTCATCTACAATAGCAACTCGATCTCAATTATAAACACTGCTATCTGCAGTGTAGGCCAGAGAGAGCAGTCAGCAAGGGCCCACAGCCACATTGCACTGACTTGCGTTCTACAGTTTGCAATACGCGAAGCAGAAACAAGTGTGCAGAGCCTGCAATAATGCATATGAATGGTGCAGACAGTACACACTGGAGCAATGTCTTTTCCTACAGGACTACCTCATCTACAATAACAACTCAATCTCAATTGTGAACACTGCTGTCAGCAGTGTAGGCCAGAGTGAGCGGTCAGCAAGGGCCCACAGCCACGTGGCATTGACTTGAGCTCTACAGTTTGCAATACGCGAAGCAAAATAACATTTGCAGAGCCTGCAACGATGCGTATGAGTGGTACAGACAGAGCGCACTGGAGCAATGTCTTTTCCTACATGAACAGCATCATCTACAAAACTGACTCAATGTCAAATGTGAACACTAGAGTCTGCAATATAGGCCAGAACGAGCGTTCAGCAAGAGCCCACATCCACGTGGCATTGACTTGAGCTATACAGTTTGCAATGCGCGAAGTAAAGAGAAATATGTGCAGAGCCTGCAATGATGCATATGAGTGGTGCAGACAGTACACACTGGAGCAATGTCTTCTCCTACATGAGCAACCTCATCTTCAATATCAATTCAATCTCGATTGTGAACACTGCTATCTGCAGTGTAGGCCAGAGAGAGCAGTCAGCAAGGGCCCACAACCACGTTGCATTGACTTGAGCTCTACAGTTTGCAATACGCAAAGCAAAAAAAACGTTTGCAGAGCCTGCAATGATGCATATGAGTGGTGCAGACAGAGCGCACTGGAGCAATGTCTTTTCCTACAGGACTGCATCATCTACAATACCAACTCAATGTCAAATGTGAACACTGAAGTCTGCAGTATAGGCCAGAGAGAGCGTTCAGCAAGGGCCCACAGCCACGTGGCATTGAATTGGGCTCTTCAGTTTGCAATACGCAAAGCAAAAAAAACATGTGCAGAGCCTGCAATGATGCGTATGAGTGGTGCAGACAGTATGCACTGGAGTAATGTCTTTTCCTACAGGACTACCTCATCTACAATAGCAACTCGATCTCAATTATGAACACTGCTACCTGAAGTGTAGGCCAGAGAGAGCAGTCAGCAAGGGCCCACAGCCACATGGCATTGACTTGAGCTCTACAGTTTGCAATATGCAAAGCAAAAAAGAGTGTGCAGAGCCTGCAATAATGCATATGAGTGGTGCAGACAATACGCACTGGAGCAATGTCTTTTCCTACAGGAATACCTCATCGACAATAACAACTCAATCTCAATTGTGAACACTGCTGTCCGCAGTGTAGGCCAGAGGGAGCAGTCAGCAAGGGCCCACAGCCACATGGCATTGATTTGAGCTCTACAGTTTGCAATACGTGAAGCAAAAAAAAACGTGTGCAAAGCCTGCAATGATGCGTATGAGTGGTTCTGACAGAGCGCACTGGAGCAATGTCTTCACCTACAGGACTGCATCATCTACAATACCGACTCAATGTTAAATGTGAACACTGAAGTCTGCAGTATAGGCCAGAGAGAGCGTTCAGCAAGGGCCTACAGCCACGTGGCATTGACTTGAGCTCTTCGGTTTGCAATATGCAAAGCAAAATAAAATTTGCAGAGCCTGCAACGATGCGTATGAGTGGTACAGACAGAGCGCACTGGAGCTATGTCTTTTCCTACATGGACAGCATCATCTACAAAGCTGACTCAATGTCAAATGTGAACACTAGAGTTTGCAATATAGGCCAGAACGAGCGTTCAGCAAGAGCTCACATCCATGTGGCACTGACTTGAACTATACAGTTTGCAATACGCAAAGTAAAGAGAAATGTGTGCAGAGCCTGCAATGATGCATATGAGTGGTGCAGACAGTACACTCTGGAGCAATGTCTTTTCCTACATGACTACCTCATCTTCAATATCAATTCAATCTCGATTGTGAACACTGCTATCTGCAGTGTAGGCCAGAGAAAGCAGTCAGCAAGGGCCCACAGCCACGTTGCATTGACTTGAGCTCTACAGTTTGCAATACGCAAAGCAAAAAAAATGTTTGCAGAGCCTGCAATGATGCATATGAGTGGTGCAGACAGAGCGCACTGGAGCAATGTCTTTTCCTACAGGACTGCATCATCTACAATACCGACTCAATGTCAAATGTGAACACTGAAGTCTGCAGTATAGGCCAGAGAGAGCGTTCAGCAAGGGCCCACAGCCACGTGGCATTGACTTGAGCTCTTCAGTTTGCAATACGCAAAGCAAAAAAAACATGTGCAGAGCCTGCAATGATGCGTATGAGTGGTGCAGACAGTATGCACTGGAGTAATGTCTTTTCCTACAGGACTACCTCATCTACAATAGCAACTCGATCTCAATTATGAACACTGCTACCTGCAGTGTAGGCCAGAGAGAGCAGTCAGCAAGGGGCCACAGCCACATGGCATTGACTTGAGCTCTACAGTTTGCAATATGCAAAGCAAAAAAGAGTGTGCAGAGCCTGCAATAATGCATATGAGTGGTGCAGACAATACACACTGGAGCAATGTCTTTTCCTACAGGAATACCTCATCGACAATAACAACTCAATCTCAATTGTGAACACTGCTGTCCACAGTGTAGGCCAGAGGGAGCAGTCAGCAAGGGCCCACAGCCACATGGCATTGATTTGAGCTCTACAGTTTGCAATACGTGAAGCAAAAAAAACGTGTGCAAAGCCTGCAATGATGCGTATGAGTGGTGCTGACAGAGCGCACTGGAGCAATGTCTTTACCTACAGGACTGCATCATCTACAAAACCGACCCAATGTCAAATGTGAACACTGAAGTCTCAAGTATAGGCCAGAGAGAGCGTTCAGCAAGGGCCTAAAGCCACGTGGCATTGACTTGAGCTCTTCAGTTTACAATATGAAAAGCAAAAAAAAACATATGCAGAGCCTGCAATGATGCGTATGAGTGGTGCAGACAGTATGCACTGGAGTAAAGTCTTTTCCTACAGAACTACCTCATCTACAATAGCAACTCGATCTCAATTATGAACACTGCTACCTGCAGTGTAGGCCAGAGAGAGCAGTCAGCAAGGGCCCACAGCCACATGGCATTGACTTGAGCTCTACAGTTTGCAATATGCAAAGCAAAAAAAAGTGTGCAGAGCCTGCAATAATGCATATGAATGGTGCAGACAATACGCACTGGAGCAATGTCTTTTCCTACAGGACTACCTCATCGACAATAACAACTCAATCTCAATTGTGAACACTGCTTTCCGCAGTGTAGGCCAGAGGGAGCAGTCAGCAAGGGCCCACAGCCACATGGCATTGATTTGAGCTCTACAGTTTGCAATATGTGAAGCAATAAAAACGTGTGCAAAGCCTGCAATGATGCGTATGAGTGGAGCTGACAGAGTGCACTGGAGCAATCTTTTTTCCTACAGGACTGCATCATCTACAATACCAACTCAATGTCAAATGTGAAAACTGAATTCTGCAGTACGGACCAGAGAGAGCGTTCAGCAAGGGCCCACAGCCTTGTGGCATTGATTTGAGCTCTACAGTTTGCAATACAAGAAGCAAAGAAAAAGTGTGCGGAGCCTGCAATGATGCGTATAAGTGGTGCAGACAGAGTACACTACAGCAATCTCTTCTTTTAGAGGACTGCATCATCTACAATAGCGACTCAATCTGAATTGTGAACACTACTGCATTGTTAATTGAAGGCAGTGCTCACACACACAACCATCAATACTTTTTCTCACTCCCTCTTTACAAAATACAACAACATAAATTACATAAAACTCTACAATAAATAAATCAAAAGAATTCAAATTGGGATTTCATCTGTCCACAGTCTACACTATCCACTGTTCCTTTCGACTTGCAAGATGAATTTGATCATTTTACTAAACCTATAACTCATCTAAAAAAGCTTCTTCAAGCAAGTATACTATAGCCTTATAGCCCACCGTAGCAGGCTATACCGGCTATTAAAGGCCATCTCCAGCATTAAAGGTCCAAGCCGAAGGCGAGGGCCTTTATCAAGTGAGAGGGACTTTAGTAGCCACTATAACCCAGCTACAAAGGGCTATACGGCTATTTGATCATTCTGCCACTATAGGGTAGAATGTTCTAACAAATAAAGCAAAACCTTCAGAGAGCGCAAGGGGATGGGAATCCCTTCAGGCACCCTGAAGCATTTGTTCACAGCCAGAGCTTTGCAATGTTGGAGCTCCAGGCTTATACAAGCCATTTTAAGAACGGAGTTAGCTCCCAACATTCCAATGTTCTAATGAAACAATATTGTGTATGTTTCAATAGACATTCTAATTACTTAACTACTGGATTATGTAATTAAATAATCACCACTCAATCTAAATTGTGAACCCTGCAAACCGCAGTCTAGACCAGATGCAGTGGTCATTAACACCTCACAACCACATACCTTTGGATTCGAAAGCACGGAGTTGGTTGCACCTGATCAGAGAGGGTACAGAGAAATCATCAGAGACTTTAACTTATGACATCCTAAATCATACAATCAAGACCCCATTTCACTGTTCGCACCTGCTGTACCACAGTATTCTCCAGCGACTAGTGTCAACCAAGCCCAATAATCATGTGCAGCAGTTAGCGATTGAAGCACAAAGTGTGATGCACCTCAACACACGAGAAAAGCAAGCAGTAGGTAATATCAGACATCATCCTTTGTGGGATCAAGACAGCGTTCCACTGTTCGGACTTAGAGTTGATTGCACCTGATCAAAGAGAGTACCTTCATCTCCACTCTCAAATGCAGATCTAACATCGTCCATTGTGGAATCAACACACTGTTCCACTGTTGGGACCTAGAGGTGGTTGCAGGTGGTCGAAGGGAGTACTCCCATCTCCACTCTCAGATACAGTTCCAACATCGTCCATTGTGGGATCAAGACACCGTTCCACTGTTGGCACCTAGAGTTGCTTGCATTGCACCTCATTGGAGGGGGTACACATAAATCATCACAAACTTTAACTTCTGACATCCTCAATCATAGACTTAAGACCCTGTTTCACTGTTTGGACCTGCTATACCGTGGTGTATTCCAGCGATAGCAGTCAACTAAGCCCAATACCCATGTGCAGCAGTTAAATACAGAAGCACAGAGTCTGATGCACATCAACAGAGGGAGTTCTGTGAAAAACCAGCAACAGGTAATATCAGACATCGTCCATTGTGTGATCAACTCACCTTTCCACTGTTGGGACCTAGAGTTTATTACACCTAGTTGAAGGGAGTACCTTCTTGTCCAGTCTCAGATACAGGTATATCATCGCCCACTATGGTATCAAAAACACCTTTCCACTGTTCTACTGTGTTGGTAGTATACAGAGCACTCAACTGTGCTGGGCCTCAGGCTGGGCGCTGTGTGTCTGTGTCGCTGTACCCAGCATTATTCTCAGGAGCCTTCCGAGCTCGCAGACCTTGGCCCAGGAGCTTCCCCGACACAGCGGTGTTGAAAGGTGACCTGTGGAGCATATATGCGTTGCAGCGGCCATTATGCTTTCTAGATACCAGCACACTGAAAGCATCATTTATCAGCTACCTTCACTCATGGCGTCAGCCTCGTGGTGGTGTAAGCTGCCCAGACCTGGCAGACACGTTCTCCAATCCGGAAGAGAACCACACCCAGAGAAGCGTGCCTCTTCTTCAAACCCCTACACTAGCCTTGCATACCCGAGCCAAGAAAGTGGCTGTATAATAAAGGGATTGAGTTTGAAAATTATATAGAAAGTGTCTTTAAGTGCCATAATTGGACCCAGTGGTGAAAGAGCTAGGGCATCCATCTGATGCAAAATTGAACCACTTCTGGTGTATTCAAACATAAGATCCTGCATCAGTGAATTGCATATTACATGTGCAGACCAGTAGGGGTGAGTAGTTCGCTTCCCATTCCCTGTATAGTATAAACGTACACTAACACTACTTACACAGGTATGCTACAATGATCGTTTTTTTGCCAATTTATAAGCTAATTTTGTATTAGGGGCATAGTTCATTCTCCAGTGTCTTTCAGAAGCTTTACATTTACTTGTTTCTTCTTTTAGACTCTCAGGGAACCAGGGGGCTGGTGGTTCTTCATCTTTTGATCTGATAAAGGTAGACAGACGTCAACATAGTTGAGTAGCCAATTATGTATTTCATTCACATTAGCTACCGAAATTGGGCTAGTGATAGGGGTACTCTCATTTAAAATCTTATTAAAAGTGTCTCCCATGTTTAGTTTACCCCAATTTCTAAAGTTTCCCTTATCACGAAGCATAATAGGGGCAGGGCTCAGAGAAACTTTCCTGACTCGAATACTCAGCAGAAAGTGATGTTACCAGGGAACAGGAAGTGCAGGAGGACAACTAATGTTTAGCAGCTTAGAAAAAATGGGGTCTAGTAAATGACCTACTACATGCGTATGACCCGAATTACATAACAAAATGTTCATAGCTGCTAGATCTAAAATGAGTGTAGCGCTTTTGGAGCATGCTGGGTCATTGAAATGCAAGTTAAAATCCCCTAGAAAAGTAAAATTAGCGGTATCCAAGAGATACCGGGCAGCTAGATCAGGAAAATGCCCCAGCAGGTCCCGGAGGGCGGTAGAGCAAGATGCCAGAAAAAGTAACCTGAGGACTAATAATAAGTTTAAATAATGCACTCAAAGCCACTAAAAAGAAGGTCTTCAAATTTAAAAGTGTAGAAATCTTTGTAAATAATTGTAATACCACCGCCCACTTTTAAAGTCCTGTTTCTCCTGACTATTAAGTAGTCGGGAGGTAAAGCAAACGCAATGTCCGGTCTTGAGCACACCTGTGACCAGGTTTCCGTAAGGAAAATGGCGTCAGGGTGTTTCTTGGCCAAGAGGTCAAAAAAGTCAGACTTGTGTCAACAACCCAATCCAACGCTATAATATTATTATTACTAATTTAATGAAAAGCTCCAAATCACTTAAAATTACAAACTATATTTCAAACAATTGATAACAATCATACAAATATTAACACTTAAAATGGATACATAAACAATAACACATTAAAATAATTAAAAAAAAGAACAACTATATTATTGAGAACAATGTTAACAACAGCAATATTCTTAACAACAATATTACGTACCTAAAAAACGATATTCTTGACAACTAAGGCCCTAATTACGATGCTGGTTGGACGAGCGTCCATCAGGCATCGTGTTAGAATAGAAACTGACCGACTAGTAGTCAAATTGGGATGCAACCACATATGAGAAGATCGTAAACATCCATTTCTCCATTGTGGCTTTTGCATCGGCCGGAAAAGGGCTGCTGCAGAGCCTGCATCGAAAAATGTATGTTTTTAAACATCCCTGAACTGTGTGGTAGGCACCATGCGATGCCTGCCACATGGGTCAAGGATGTTCAGGGGGCCACCTGGGCCCCATAGCAGAGGGTCAGGGCAGGAGGGTGCCTTGCTATTGCCTCCAAAGCCACTTTCTGCCTGCCTTTTCGTGGCGGACAGACCAACATGAAATGGCAGACGGAAAGCAAAATCGTAATCCCGACGTTAAAGCCATGGCTGGCTCCACTGTTCTTTTGGGATTACAATATCGTCCATCAGAAGTGCAGTAGAATTCCCCCAGGGGTTTCCCTCCAACTACCAACACAAAGCACAGGGGAACAAGGACATTTGGCAGAGGAAGCACTCCAGAAAGGGCTCACAACATGAGGAAAACAGCAACAGAGATGATGATGGGGTGGTTATTTGATGATGGGGGAAACACACATGGGAGAACACTAGAAAACACACTCTTCTTAAGTTCTTAAGCAAATAGAAAAATAATCTTCTAAAAGTGAGCTGTAGAAGGCTGCAAGTCAAAAAGTGGCAAGGAGACTATTCTCCAGGGAAGGTACAAACACAAGATGGAGCTAAATGGACAAGGAAAGCCTTTGAATGCGGAACAAACAAATGAAAGTCACAATGATAAGCAATGAGCAGGTTGCAGGCCAACTGGGATCTTTTGGTAAGCCCACAATAGGTATTTTACAACCAGGCAGCTTCCACTGTTTCGCAGGCAAGACCTAAAAGTGAATTGTTAGGTGGGCTATAATGTAATCTTTTTATCCTCAGAAAGCAGCTGCATGGCACACCACAGCTTTCTAGGAAAATCATACTGATGGCATTTCAGATTTGTTTTTTTTTCCTAGAAAGGATACACATTCTTTATTTGCTTTTAAAGTCAATGTGAGACTCTTTCCGCAATCGGTATTCCAGCGACATGTCAAAATTAAAAGCATATGCACCCTTTTTAATAAACACACAACCTTTGGGCAACAACAGCTCACTGCAGATGTGTGATGTTTAATAACATTACATTATGTAGAAAATGACCGTGTATCTGATTTTTGTGATCAATAATTGCAGTCACAATAAAATAAAATGTCACCTGATGAAAACGAACATTGTTTATTGTTGATAGAGTGGAGCTAAAGGTACGGCAGTGAAAATTCTGCATAAATACAAGCATCTTCATTCAAAGCAAATATCTTATCAATTCTGTTTCATGTCCATAAGAGGTCAAATTTGGAAAATTAACTTTAAGACCGAAGCTAAATACACACATTTTGTTGCACTTCAAAGTCTTTGCTGAGACATCTTAAAATTTAGAAGGCAAGAGAGTTGCAGAGAAAGAGTTTATAAATGGGCATTGCACCTTCGCAGTTATATATACCCGCCTCAGTGGGGAGCCTGGTATTGCCACGGTCTAGTATTTCACTGCGGCGACTCCAATTTGCTCGCTAAGCCTGGCATGGTCCCAGCTGTCCCCTGCTCTAAGATGAAAATACTCTTGCAAATCCTTCTCATAAAAATACCAACAGTATTCCCAAATACATAACTCGGATAGCTTCCAGTGGGGATCTGGATGCTAAAATAAGCTGCATGACTTCAGAGTCTCCTGACTGGGATAGAGCTCTTTTTCCACTATATGGATTCTTGCAGCCGCAAAATTGGGCATCTGTGCAGGACTAATGTGGAGGCATTCAGAAGAGAAACTTATGCGACCTTCTTTAGCAAATCACTTGGCACTGATCTGTGAACAAAACGATTCACCAAACGTGGGTGCTTCTACAGTGTCTCAACTTTGCTAGGTTCTTATTCAATAAACTTTTCACGCTATATCTATTTCAACACACACACACACACATGCTCGCATTTGCCTGTGATCGCATGACGTTTTATACATATATGTTTCATAAAAAATATTATTTTTTATCTAAATTGATGCCATGTTGTGCATTATTTGTACTTTGTACTTTCGTTTTTTATCATCCATTGATCCCAAATCTTACCCTCTCCCACAGCGGGTACATGCCCTCATACTTACACACAAAGGCCTTCATATGTAGGGTGTTTACTACTGTCTGTGTCACAGGTTGTGCGAAACACCACAGTAGGTCTTCCAGCAATAAACATCCTAAAACACACACCCCAATATGATTGCAAAAAAAGCATTCTGAGGAACGGCTACATAGTGCACTTAGTCGCATTAATAGGGTTTACATGTTTCAGTCAGACTTTAGCATCAAAAGTGTATGTAACACATAAAAAAACACTTACAAATTCAAATGTTGCACTGCATCACCCCTCCTTAAATAAATACATCAATATTCATGTTATAATTTCAGATCAATCATATATATATATATGTATGTTTGTGTGTGTGTGCCTGTGAGTATATATATATATATATATATATATACATATATATATATATATATATATATAAGATATAATATGTATGTGTATATGACTGTGAGCAAGGGCAACTGCCCAAAACGCGTCAGTTTTGCTGCTCAGTTTGCCTTGAATAAAATTATATTTTGCCTTACTGAGGATTCGTCTGGTCATCTGTTCTGGTTCCTTGGGGCCAGGTTGCAGTTTTGGCTGTTTCTGAGTATATACTAGCAGCCCGTCCCGACGTTGTCCGGGTATGAATTGCTGCCGGGCAGTAATATATTGTTTTGTAGGATTTCGTTTTGATAGCATTTCTTATGTGTGACAGGCCTGTGAAACGCTCTGATTCACAGTGCACTGCTGATGCACTTAAGAGTGCGCGTTCAGTCGTGTGTGAACTCGAGTTTCCTTACTTTATATTTCCTTGCAATATTATATAGTGCGAACTCGACAGCATGGCATTAGCACAATTTACATTACAGAAGAACACATTAATTTGTGGTAGGCACGGGGAGACAAAGCGATTTGCCTGGAATCACAGGATGTTGAGCTGATGCCGAGATTCAAACGTAGCTCCCCAGCTCTAAAGTTCGCAATTCTAGAACTTGTGGCGGGAGGTGTGTCTAAAAGTGTATGTCGGAGCTGGCCATCAATGAGAGAGACCTGTGCATTTTTCAAATCGGTGGTGAAAAAATATGAGTATGTTGCTGGAGATGTGGGCCGCCGTGCCACCAATGTACTTACTTGGGGAAGGTAAATACCCATTATTCTGCAACTTTCTTTCCGCATACCATCACTCCTCATACTTTCATTACGAAAGTACAATGACTCCGCAATGCCATTATAACGCATGGCATTACATTTTATATGCTTTTACCACGCATACATTTACAACGAAATTCGTTGTAAATGCTTGAATGGTAAAAGCATGTTTTTTTTTAATGTTTGGACAAGGTAAGTATGGTTAAAGGGGTATATGTTTTGGGGTACTGAGGTTTATGTTTTGGGGTGTTTGGGTATTTTAAGGGTTCAGATATAGTTTTGGGTTATGGGGTACAGGGGTAGTTTTAGGGTTTAGGGATAGGTATGGGTTTTGGGGTACAGGGGTATTTTTAGGGTTAAGGGCTAGTTTTGGGTTTTGGGGTATAGGGGTATTTTTAGGGTTCAGGGGTGGGTTTGGGTTTTGGGGTACAGGGGTATTTTAAGGGTTCAGGGCTAGATTTGGGTTTTGGGGTATAGGGTAGTTTAAGGGTTCAGGGCTAGGTTGGGTTTTGGGGTACAGGGGTATTTTAGGGTTCAGGGGTAGGTTTGGGTTTTGGGGTACAGGGGTATTTTTAGGTTTCAGGGCTAGGTTTGGGTTTTGGGGTACAGGGGTATTTTTAGTGTTCAGGGGTAGGTTTGGGTTTTGAGGTACAGGGGTATTTTTAGGGTTCAGGGGTAGGTTTGGGGTTTGGGGTACAGGGGTATTTTAAGGGTTCAGGGGTAGGTTTGGGGTTTGGGGTACAGGGGTATTTTAAGGGTTCAGGGCTAGGTTTGGGTTTTGGGGTACGGGGCATTTTTAGGGTTCAGGGCGAGGTTTGGGTTTTGGGGTACAGGGGTATTTTAGGGTTCAGGGGTAGGTTTGGGTTTTGGGGTACAGGGGTATTTTTAGGGTTCAGGGCTAGGTTTGGGTTTTGGGATACAGCGGTATTTTTAGGGTTCAGGGGTAGGTTTGGGTTTTGAGGTACAGGGGTATTAATAGGGTTCAGGGCTAGGTTTCGGTTTTGGGGTAAATGGGTATTTTTAGGGTTTAGGGATAGGTTTGGGTTTTGGGGTACAGGGTATATTTGTAGGGTTAAGATGGGTTAGTGTTTAAGGGTGTTGGTGTATTTTAAGAAGTAAGGGTGGGTTATGATTATGGGGTGCAGGGGTATTTAAAGGGAGCAGGGTGGACACCCGGAGCTGGAATGTACAGAACCTGGGAAGAAAAAACAATGAAATATTGGGCACAACGCTAGCTTTTTTTTCTTAATCCCGCGCCCGCATACGCCCAGGCCTCCAGCACACGCCCACAGCACACGATATGAGACATGGCATGAAGGGCGGAACGTACCACACTCCCCCAGCGTTTTTCACGCCCCCAGCACACGCCCACAGCACAACGCAGACACTCCCACAAGGGACTACTTTGCTGGCACGGTTCTTTTACCTTTTAAATGTATTTGGTGGGAATCTGCATAGCCTATGTCCTTCTGCTGCAACTGCCCTTTCCAACGCAGTATTGGGTGTTGTGATTGGTGCTGTGGTTCCTGAGATTACCCCCCTCAAAGGTTTGGGCTCTCTCTTTATTATATTAGTATAGATATATATATACTAGCAGCCCGCCCCAGCGTTGCCTGGGGCAGAAGGGGGCTGGGGGCAGCCTTTCAGGCTTGCCCGTCCCTCGACCCGTCCCTCGGCCCGTCCCTCTGCCTGTCCCTCTGCCTGTCCCTCGGCCTGTCCCTCCAGGTTCACTTACCTTACTCGCTGCTCTCGCTGGTCATTACCGCTTGTCCGCTGCTCCTCCCCGCCTGTCCACAGCTCCTCCCCGCGATCATGTCATCCGCTCTTCCTGTTGCTCCTGAACGCCGCTCCTCCCCGCGCTCTCCATGTCATGACGCAGACGTCGCGGCCGGCGCTTCTTTCAGGGGACTTTTTTGTTTTTAAAGTTAATTTTTTTAATTTACGTTTTATTTTAATTTTATGTGGCCTATGTCCATCTACACACCCTGAAAATTTCAAGGATGTATCGGGTGTGTGGATTGGCGCTGTGGTTCCCGAGTTTACCTTGCCAAAAGGGTTGTGTTCTCTCTTTATAATAGTAGTATAGATATATATATGTATATATATTCCCAAAATCCAGGATGTGATCAAGGACCCAAGAGGTTTGAAATGCGTCATGGCGGCTATGCACTAAAAAGCAATAAAGAAATATGCACTGATAAAGTGGAATTTGTGCCTTTTTCATGGAAAAGCGGGGAACCGACTGGAGAAAGGAGTGAGAAATATATATATATATATATATATATATACATATATATATATATATATATACATATATATAGAGAGAGAGAGAGAAAGAGAGAGCTATAGAAAATCTATGCTTATTTACTTGTCAATATTTCTGTTTTGATATTTTGTTTGTGAAATTCTTTGCCATAAATGTGTTGCTTTCGATATTTAGGGTGCGCACCTGTAATTTCTCAGATTCCTGCCGCGGCCGGTGGTGGGAGTATCTCCCGGGCGGTGACGTGGGGAGGGGGAGGGGCAGGGTGGGGGGTAGTAATGTATGGATTACAGAGTTTAACAGGTAAGTAAACATATAAATAAATAAAACAAATTTTGTTGCAAGCACTGCATCGCATTTGGTGATGCAGTGCACGTAACGTAATTCATTTTATTTTTTTATATGTTTACTTACCTGTTACACTCCGTAATCCATACATTACTACAGCCCACCCTGAAACACACCCTCCCCACGTCACTGCCCGGCAGGTACTCTCACCACCGGCCGCGGATGTCAGATTCTGATGTCTTAGTTCGGCTTTCTTCTCACAGTTTAGTTATAGTTCTTCAGAGCGCCACGAGATATTCTGGTTTGCCTGTCATTTACAAACACCTACGATACAAGTTACAACATAATGTCAGTGTTATTATCCGGTCTCCACAGTTGATCAAATGATAGATACAGCAGGTAGATTGCACTTAAAAAAGAGGAATTGTCAATAGACTGGTAAAGAAAAGTAGGTGCTGGGACATCATTTTCATGGAAAACATGAAAATGTATTCACGCTCTGATAAAGAGTGTGGTTAATTGAAATATGACATTTGTGTTTGTAATGTATATTTATATTCACATCATAATTATTCCTTTCATGTATATGTCTATTGTGATCAGTACACACATATCACAATAGGATAAGCAAGATACCTGTTTATGGGATGCAGACAGAAATCAACGTATCTTGTGGTGGCACTGCATGTGCTAGGACATCACTACTGTGGCACAACACATTTCCCATTTCTCCAAATATTAAGTAACAAACACTGATCTACTTTGATCTTCCTGAGATGAATGAACTGTAACACTAAATTTAAAATCTGGTCATTTCAGATGATTTCCTTTCTTATCAGTTCACTTCATCCAAATTTTGAAACAAACATTGGCAGTGTAAATTGGACTAGATTATAGCTGAAAATGCCCTCATTGATGAGTTTAGTAAAGTATGAGTCATTATGCATGCTCGTTGCCTTACATCCTCATACATCCATTCACACACACAGTGACTCATTCTTTCATTCACCAACTTGCACATCTGAACTAAAACAGACACACAAGCTCAATAAGCATATGGACAATAAATAAAAAGAATAAAAGTAGAACAAAGAAAACCTACAACTTTTAAACTTGGCAGATATATGCTTGGAATACAAAAGTAAAATGAAACATAAAACTGGGTGGATGTCTTGCAATGGTATTACACACAGTGTAGCGTTGCTTTAAAGTTCCAACATTTAGAAGCGACGTGTAGGCCATCTTGGAGAAGTACAAATAAACGATACACTATGCACAATAGCATTTTGAGATGTCTGCATACCAAGCATTGCACTGGGTGGCCACTATCAAATGCTAAAGTGTGCAGTGACTGATGCAGTGACCCAATGTGACCAACATAATGGTTCCTCGTTCACAGAAATTCAGTAAGACACAATAGACAATACCCTCCCAAGATTACATCCCACTTTAGAAATCGTGGTCACACAATATGCAGCACACTTCAAAAGAAATAAGCAGCAGATGAGAGGTCTAGTGTGAATATCTGTGAAGCTGCTGAACCTTCTGAAAAGGAGATAAATATGAAATGTGTTTACTGTCGTCAAAACAATATACAACTCATTTTAAGAAGGTCTATCAAAAGAAATTGTCATAGGGGGTACTAACACCAAAACATGTGTTTAATATGAAAATCCATGTAACAAAACACCAGTCTACAGCCTTCAACAAAGTGCAATAACAATCCACAAATGCATTTCACAATAAGAAAGTCAGGCCTACAGCCTTTACTGTAACATTTCATAGTAAACACATTAGACCCCTGGTAATTTGTGAGATTCACTGTAATAAAATACCTGTCTATAAACTTTAACACAGTGTAATGTCAACCCACCCCTGAAGGCGTCCTCGCTTCAACATATTATTTCCACAATAAATAAGTCATGCCTTTGTGATCTCATTTCATAATAAATGGGTCTGCCATATAGATTTGATCACTGGCTTGTCACAATAACAATCTCAGTCCTGATCTGTTGAGTCTCAGATTTCCACAAGGCACATATTGCAAACAAGCACTATTTTTCAATGGAAGCATACAACTTCTGCTCAATCAAACTTTTTACTATAAGAATCAACATTTGGGCGGACCCAAAGCCCTTCTCTTAGTAATCATACAATACTACATATGTACAAAATTGAAGTTGGGAAAATATGCGACCCTGCTTAAAATGGCATTACAAGGATTCTCAAAGTACAAATCTATGTGATGGTTTAGAATTTTCACAAGGTGCCAGCCAGCATCGAGGCCATATGTATCATCATGACCATTTGCGATTTCTAAATAGCGATTTTTAAAAAATCGCTATTTAGAAATCGCAAAATGATATGTATGTAGGAAATCGCTTCTTTTTAGCGATTCCTTAACATTCCTAAATTGCGATTAGCAAATTGCTAATCCCAAATTTCCCATTCATTTCTATGGGCCAGGAGGCCCATAGGAATGAAGGGGAAATTTGCGATTAGCAATTTGCTAATCGCAATTTAGGAATATTTTCAAGGGTGCAGGGGTGTCACAAGAAAACCCTGCTGTACCCCTGAAAATGACATGTGTGGGCATATGGCGCACATACATGCCCTAAGGGCATGTATGAGCGTCAAATGGCACCTTTGGATTGTAAATAAATTGCTTTTTTAAAAGAATTTGCAAAAACCACCAACTGCAAGTTGGTGGTAATTTGCGAATCCTTATGGGCATTTTTGAATTAATTTTCCTTTGATACTTTGCATTTAAGGAATCGCACAATTTGCGATTCCTTGAGAGCAATCGCAAAATAAGGAATGGCAAATTTTGCGATTCCTTATTTTGCTGCCAAAATGTTTCATACATGCCATTTTGCAAATTTAGGCCTTTGCGAATGTTAATTTGCTTGATACATATGGCCCTTATCTACTATGCTAATCTGCGATATCCCTGTAACAAAATACCAGTCTACCAGCTGTAAAACAGTGTAATGACAAACCACCTATTGGCGTTAACAAATACATTTCACAATAAGTAGCTCAGTACTACATCATTTGTCATAACTTTTAATAAGCAGATCAGGCTTCTAGCCTTGATCAATTGCCTGTCCCCATACCAGCTCAGCCCTGCTGTGTTGAATAAAAGCTTCTCGCAATGCAAACCGTGCAACATAATAGCACTTTTTTTTACAGTGGACGCCCATGTCATCCACCCGATCAAAATTTGTTCTCAAAGAAATCAAGAGCCACTCTCACAATAGCGCTTCTTAAGCTATTTTTTTGTTTATCGCATAAGGTCTAACGGCAGCTACAAGGTCAAGCCAGACCTAAAAATGGCATCTGGCACAAACGTGGAGCAAATGTTAGAAAGAATCCTGCGATGACAGACTTTCAGGGAGCTGAAACCTGATCTGAACATGCCAGCTGTTAATCTACACTGCGCTGCAGTGTGTCTTCTGTGCTTGCAATAAACAAACTGAGCTCCATGTTACATTGCAATGTATTCAAGCCTTTCAACCAATGAGGCAGCTTTTCACTGTTTGATTACGTAAAAAATATTCATATTTGCTAGTTTTTGAAATGTTAAATCTACAGATACTTTGCCGTAGCCTGAATGCATCATTCCGAATTATGCACTACAATGGATGGTTTAGTGAACAATATTTTGTATGTGTAGTCGAGAACTGATAGCTGGAAGTCACAGTATCCACTCAGCCAATGGACACTTCCAATAGGGCTACAGAATGTGTTGAGCATCTCCCTGTTTACTCTTGGCACTGGAAGCCTGTCCTGGCTGCCACATTATTCTTCAATCACACCACTCATTGTTTGTGCTCCCCATTGCAGGTCAGAAGCTCTATGAAAAGTTGACTCTTCACCTCCAAGGGATAGCTGTAAATATAAATGTCATCTGGATTTTGCAAAGGTCAAAAGCGAAGAAAGGTATTTTGTCTATTTTCTGATAATTTAAATCGTTTCTGTGTCATCAGTTACATTTTTTCAGGTAGAACTCTTCAGGCCTAACCCACCCCATCAGAGGGGACACAGCTGAATAGGAATTCTAATTTTCATACCATTTAATTCATAGATAATAAACATAAATGATGAGTAAAAGTGATCTACAAGCACATCCCATGTTATATTTATCCTCAAAAACATAGTGCCTCATTTAGATTTTGGCGAATGGAGTACTTGTCCACCAAACTGAGAGTCCACCCATGCTATTTAGAATCAGGTGCACCTTCAAGTTCCCTCCAGAGGCGCTTCTGCTGGCTTTGTAGGTGAAAAACTTTGGACACAATACTCGCATAATTTGCTGTAGAGTAATTGGGCAAAATTAAGCAAGATTATGAAGAATTACGTAAGAAGATCAAGGCTGCATTAAGTGCTATTATCGTAGAGCAAAATGCCCTCTCTCAACAAACATCAACCCAAGAATGCACTTTTTACTAAGAAAAAGGCATTAATTGTGAAAGAACAGGAACAGCATCAGCCAGCAGGCACTCACGCTCTCTGCTGTGCTTTTAGGTAAAAACGACAGTTGATGGACAGAATGCAGAACAATGTCATACATTCACCCAAGTACAGAGATCTGGGCCTAAATCCATTGTTCTTTTGCTCACCATGCCATTTCAGTTTGAACCCAGCCATATACAAATCAGTCGAGACCCTGTGCCCCTTGGGAACAGTCCAGCCCAAACTGCCAAGCCAGTTCCTCCCTGGACTGGAAACAAGCATCCTAGGACCGGTTTCGGGCTTTCAGCCCTCATCAGCCAGGATAGCTTGACTCCAGTGGCACGGAAGGAAGGGGACTTACATCTGAGCATACCATCCCACTCGGTGTGACAAATGCAAAAACAACAGTTAAAGGACTGAATGCAGAACAATCACCGTCAGCTCGACCAAGCCAAAAATCGTCAGAGAAAGCTGTTTGAGCTAATCAAAACACAATCCAAGGTACAACCCCAACCACTCAGCACTTTGGGCGAAGCACCCTCCTGTGAAGACTTAGCCTCTTTCTTTATCCAAAAAACCGACAACATAAAGAACGATCTCCTCATTGATGTAAGTCTTTACTCCAAACCCCACTGCACAGCACCCACTGAACCAAAAAACAATGCTACATGGTCATCCTTTGTCACCTATTCGGAAGAAGAAATTGGTAGACTGCTCAGCACTGTGAAACCAGCCAATCACCTCACGGACCCCCTTCCTGCCAACGCTGTCAAAGACCTTACCCCGTCGCTCCTCCCACTCTGGACTAAAATTATTAACAGTTCACTTCAACAAGGGACCATCCTCGACTCCCTCAAAGTTGGACAAGTCACACCTCTATTAAAGAAACCTACAGCCGACCCCTCTGATCTAAATAATTACCGTCCCATTACCAATATTCCGACTCTTGCCAAACTGTTGGAAAAATGCGCACAAATACAATTGACTAAACACATTAATCAGTTTGATCTACTCAACCCTCACCAATCAGGCTTCAGAGCAGATCACAGTACAGAAACTGCTATGACTCACGTAATTGACGACGCCCTTCAAATCCTAGATCAAAACGATACCTGCCTCCTCATCCTTCTTGATCTCTCTTCTGCATTCGACACCGTCAAACATGAGAATTTACTCGAACTATTAAACACAAGAATGGGTATATCTGGAACTGTGCTCAAGTGGTTCACGTCCTTTCTACACAACAGATCGCAGAAATTCAAGAGTAACAACTTGATGTCTTCACCAATACCTGTATCGCTAGGCGTCCCACAAGAATCCTCCCTATCCCCAACTTTGTTTAACCAAGTTATGGAACCTCTCACCACCTTGCTATAAGCATCCAATGTTCACTTCCACATGTACGCCGATGACACCCAACTTTATCTCAAATTACAATCACCCAAAGACATTATGCTCTTGAATTCAATGATCAGAAGCACCCAATCCTGGCTGGCCGCTAATCATCTCAAACTCAATGCTCTTAAAACAGAGTTCCTCTTGATTTCACCTCCCGCGAAGATCACTACCGCTCAAATTTGGCTTAAACACCTAACGGCACTCAATGTTCATACCACCATCGTGGACTCAGCAAAATCTTTAGGCATAACACTTGACACCAACCTCAACATGCAGGAACACATCAACAAAGCAACTAAGGGTGCAAACTACCAGATCAATACCTTAAGGAAACTCAAACCCTTCCTTCCAGCCAAAGATTTCCAAACTGCGGTACAAGCACTAGTCATCCCTCGAATAGATTACGGCAGCTTTGCCCTCTGCGGTCTCCCCCTAACTACTACGGCACCCATAAGAGCCTCTCTAAACGCCGCAGCGAGACTCATCACTGGATCAAAAAAAACACTCACACATTTCCCCTGACCTGAAATCTCTGAACTGGCTGCCTTTTGAAGCCAGAATACATCTGAAAATCGCCTGCATGACACACAAGGCTGTCCACCTGAGCTCACACGGATACCTCGCTCAGAAGCTGACGATTTCTGGAGGCTCCAGAAACACTAGAGGCACAAACAATCTTTTGCTAAAGCCCCAAAGATTCCGCAAGGAAAAAACCTATAAACGCTCCTTCTCAGGAATGGCACCCAGGATCTGGAACTCACTTCCCCCTGAAACCAGGCTCATCTCCTCTACCATACTTTTTAAGAAAGAAGTAAAAGCTTCTACTGATCTTTTTGCATTTTTGTATGACTCGTGTTATTGACCTACCTGATTGTTTACGCTACCACTTATTTTTACTTGTATCATTATTGATGTATCTGTCTGACTATGCTCCCGCATGTACATTCCCCACCCCAATTGTTATTTACTCACATGTTGTACCCTTCGTCTGTAAAGCGCTCTGTTATCTGCAAAGATCTTGTTAGCGCTATATAAAACTTTCAAAATAAATAAATAAAGTAAATAATGTCATACATTGACCCCAGTACAGAGATCTGGGCCTAAATCCATCATTTTGTTGCTCGCCATTCCAGTTTGAATCAAGCCATATGCAAATCAGTCTTTACCCTGTGCCCCATGGGAACAGTCCAGCCCAAACAGCCAAGCCAGGTCCTCCCTGGACTGGAAACAAGCATCCCAGGACCGATTTCGGGCTTTCAGCCTTCATCAGCCAGGATAGCTTGAGTCCAGTGCCATGGAGAGCACTGGACTCACGTCTGAGCCCTTAGTTGGCAGGGTATGCCCAGAAGTGGGCCCCTTGCTTACTTTGCCACTGGATTCAAGATAGCCTGGCTGATGAAGGTTATGATCCCGAAACCAGTCACAGGATGCTTGTTTCCGGTCCAGGAAAAACACGACTTGGCAGTTCGGGCTGGACTGTTCCCATGAGGCACAGGGTCAGACTGATTTGCATATGGCCATGTCTGAACTGGTATGGTGGAGTGAGCTAAAGATGATGATGGATTAAACCCAGATCAGTTGACTGGGGGTGAGTGTTTGCTTTGCTCAAGCGCTCTGTCCATCATCCCCTTTGGTATCGCTTTGTTCGCCCCTAAGTTGGCAGGGTATGCCCAGACGTGGGTCCCTTGCTCACTTTGCCACTGGATTTAAGATAACCTGGCTGATGATGGTTATGAACCCGAAACCGGTCCCAGGATGCTTGTTTCTGGTCCAGGGAAGACATGACTTGGCCGTTCGGGCTAGACTGTTCCCATGAGGCACAGGGTTAGACTGATTGGCATATGTCCATGTCTGAACTGGGGTGGTGGAGTGAGCTAAAGAATGATGATGGACTAAACCCAGATCAGTAGACTGGGAATGAGTGTTTGATTTGCTCAAGCGCTCCGTCCATCATCCCCTTTGGTATCGCTGTGCTCTTGGGTAGGCACTGCTCCCCAAATTAGGGTAAAATCACCTACTTTTCAGTAATTTTCCATCGCAGAAGTAAAGCGATATTAAAGAAATGACTCTGATTCCTCTGACGTAATTACAATTTTGCCTAGGCCTCGAGAAAACCTTACACTGATCGTCCAATGTATTTGGACTATCAGGGTACGTATCTAAGACCACACACCCTATGTAGGGCAGGCTGTCTGATGTACTGTGTTTGTTAAGGACTGCCAAGAAAAGACAAGGTGTCTAGTACTGGAGAAAAATGACTCCACACACTTGGAGTATTCTCCCAAGATGTCAGGTTCATCAGTTTTCTTTTTCAAAAACCAAACTCCAGCTTTGGTAGTTGTTTTTGTAAAACATAAACTATTGCTTGTCAGCTGTCTGAAACACAGCAGCCGCTCAGCAAACTTTCAGTCCATTCAGAGGTGCCACTGTGGCAGGGTCTCCCATCATACAGCGCTCCACCAACGAGGAAGAAATCTCTAAATATGGTGAGTTATGGATAATCATGCAGGAGATGGTTAGCAGGTTTACATGTTGGCTACAAATCCAGAATAAAAAAGACACACCACGTGCAATTGCTGTAATTTGTGAATTTCCAAATGTTTTGGGAACAACACACAGCCCAGTCTGCGGATGTTTCCTGCAATAACTGGAAGAATATTTAGCAAACTATTATTGTATTATAATACCTCTGACTCAATATCACTCCACCTCCCATGAAATAGGCACTGACTGATTGACCAAACTACCAAAAGGGAATGTGTTGAATGATCATGTCAGATGCTCATCTTAGACCCATTATCCAATATCCTAGTTGTGAGAAGTTGGCCTGGTATATGATGCTCACTAGTTGTAGTGATCACCTTGTACCATGCCAAGCAACCCTTATGATGATTGGTTGTAAGTCAACCTTATAGACAAGCTATCCTAGTAGCGTGGACAAAGCAGTCTTAGGCTAAAATCTGTAAAGGCATGTGAAGCAAGCTGTTTTACCATACACAATCCCCTTGAATACCAAATGAAAGTACACCACACAGATATATATTGAATATATATATATATTTATTTACTACAAATATCCCCTATACTCTTTATGAGCACAGGAGCAAATGGGTTAAAACAAAACACAGTTTAAATATACAAACGTTGTACCGTATGGATGAGCCCTAGGGGCCACCTAAGCCATATACTAAAATAGTGGTATAAGTACCATGAATCAAAAAGGAAGTAGGCCTAGGGCCTGGGGAATCACTGGAGCTGTTCGGGACTAACAGTGAAAAAGTCGGGAAAGGCCCGCGGGACTCGGGCGCAGCGCTTAAAGCACACGCATGCACCAATGCAAAGTCAATGGTGCGTAAAAGTTACAAAGTTAATGAAAAGGGAACCTTCTGGATGACCTAGAACCTAGCAACTTAGAAAATAGACAC
Source organism: Lissotriton vulgaris (assembly GCF_964263255.1). Classification (NCBI taxonomy): domain Eukaryota; kingdom Metazoa; phylum Chordata; class Amphibia; order Caudata; family Salamandridae; genus Lissotriton; species Lissotriton vulgaris. Next base: position 537,050 of record NW_028241067.1, on the reverse strand, counting down.
GAGAGGTGTATTGCTACACAGGGGCACCCGAGTGCCTGGTTTACCTCACCCACAGGAAGCAGGTGCATATGTCTCAAAGTGTGTCGGGTTTCGTCGTGCTGGTCTATGGAGCCTGTAGAGGAAGATGCTGCAGGCGGGTCGTCGTGGAGAGTTCCGGTGGATCCAAGGGTGGATCTAAAGAGGTGAAGACCTGAAAGCAGAGGGGACAATGTTCAAAGTCACTAACCAGTGACTACCGTGGAACCAGGATGGAACCAGGCGATGTCGGGTGCAAACAGGCGAAGAGGTGAAGATTGTCTCTGCAGCCACGTGGACACGAAGAGGTCGAGGACGTCCAGGCATCGGTCACAAACTGTCCCACAAAGGCTCTAGCTGATGGCGGTGTCTGCTTCTTGATGGGAGCAAACAGGCCTTGGTTACTGCAAGTCACGCAGGAGACGATGCAAGCTTCTCACTCGGACCAGCAAGGTCAGATGGGGTGCTCCTTTTTACAGGAGCAATGGCCAGTCTGGAGCAACCAGACCAGTGGTGTAAATGTCAGATTTCTTCGCCAAGATGGCCACTAGCCAACGGACTAGTAACCGGGATGGCGCGTTGGGTAGTAAAGTGCAAAAGGGCCCCACGCAGATCGTGAAGATGCTGGGGGCTGATCTTCGGTGCAAATGCTGCTCGGTGGAGGGGCTTCTCAAACCCCAAAGCACAGCTTCGAGGGTGCCTCGGGTGCTGCGCAGTCAGCTTCTCGGGGGTCTATCAAGATGGCCGATCCCACGTCTCTCGGTGCCTCCACGGGTCTCTTCTTTTCAGGGACTGTGGATCGGGCTCTGAGATGTCTGGGAGTCTGGGTCTCGTTGGGCTCTGGGCTCGGGATCCGGCAGGAGGCGGCGGCAAAGCAGACGTCGAGTTGCTGGATGGTGCCTGTATTCACAGGGTGGTCACTCCTTGGCCACAAGGGAGATGCTCTTCAGTCTTCTGTGCAGCAGAATGTCGAAGTCCAGTTTTCTTCTTCGTTTCAAGTCGAGTTCAGGATGATCTGAATTCTTGGGACACAGCTCCTACTCCTATTCTCAATCTGGGGACCGGATCACCTGCTAGGTCCCTCCTCTGGGTGGGACCAGGAAGGGGGGCGGTTACACCCCCTTTCCTTTGTCCAGCTCCGCGCCAGGACTGGGGCTGAAAAGCCCCAGCACCGGTTTGGACTGGCTTATGCACGGGGACACCTTGTGCGCCCCAGGCATGTCTCATTCTATTCAGCCCTGTCCTACCCAGTACACAAAATCCTGTCTGGGGTGGTGCTCGCACCTCCCAAGGCAGGAAACCCTTAGTCCATGCCTCCCTAGCTGGAAGGACTCCCAGCAGCAGGAGGTCAGACTTGTGTCTGTGGTGGCAGCATCCATTTTGTGATGCTGAGGCTCGAGTTTAACTTTAACCGAGGTTCAGGTTATGTACATGTCGTGCCCCACTAGAAGGGTGGAATGCTACCCCCGTTGCCAGAATTGGCGAGGGGGTAATATCCCAATTCGTATGACACCCTACTCAACATGTTTTGATAAAGCCAAACCAAAGTTAGCAAATAACTGCGAGGATTATAATGCACTTAAGAGTATATGGTATTGCAATATCACGGAACAGCTAAGGGAGTAGTTCTCGACAGATGCAGACAGGCTCAGCTCGTGCCAGAGCACCATCTCACATGAAACCAAGCACTCTGCCTCCAGGATTGTCGAGGCCTTCCATAGGATTGGCTTATAGGTTAACATGTGTTCAGATAGGTTTAGATATAGGGATAGTATATCTAAGTAAGAGGTGTTTACACCAACTTACCCCAGCTGAGTGATCAGCCAGTTGTGTCAAATATGGAGGCCAGGCCAGGGGTGGCACAATACATGCTGCAGTCCCTGGTAGACCTTGGATACACCTATGCCCTGAGTACCTGGGGTACACTGTTACAGGGGCCTATAAGGTGAACCAGTTCTAATTCGTAATGCACCTAGAGTGCATTGGCATTAATTTAGAGAGAGAACAGCAGGCTGTGGGTCTGATTAGCAGGCCCACAGCCACATTAAATCATAAACCAGTGAAGCAAAAAGCTAAAATTTGGGGTGACCATAGGATAGCAGACCCTACTCTCCTACACAACCCCCCCCATACGCAGGGACATTAGACTAACCTTGACCAGTTGTGTCTTCATGTTCTAAGTGGAAGTACCTGGAGAGACCATCTGCATTACCATGGTCAGTCCCTGGGCGGTGCTCCACTGTAAAGTCCATCCCCTGTAGGGAAATGGACCACCTGAGTAGTTTGGGGTTTTCACCCTTCATCTGATTAAGCCATAAGAGGGGCTTATGGTCGGTCTGAATCTTGAAGTGAGTGCCAAACAAGTATGGTCTCAACTTCTTCAGGGCCCACACCACAGCAAAGGCCTCCCTCTCAATAGCTGACCAACGTTTCTCTTTGGGGGTCAGCCTTCTGCTAATAAAAGCAATGGGCTGGTCTTGACCATCTACATTAACTTGTGAAAGCACAGCTCCCACTCCAACTCAGAAGCATCTGTTTGGACAATGAACTCTCTTGAGTAGTCAGGACTCTTCAGGATAGGTGCAGAGCAGATGGCCTTCTTCAGGTCATCAAATGCCTTTGACAGTTTACTGTCCACTGAACCTTTTTGGGCATCTTCTTGGATGTCAGATCATTAAGAGGAGTCACAATGGACCCATAGTTCTTAACAAACTTCCTGTAGTACCCAGTCAGGCCCAAGAAAGCTCTGACCTGAGTCTGGGTAGTTGGAGGGGACCAGTCCTTTACGGTCTGGATCTTACTCTCCAGTGGTTGAACTTGGCCTCCACCTACAAGGTGGCCCAAGTACACAACCTTACTTTGCCCTATCTGGCACTTTGTGGCCTTGATAGTGAGGCCTGCCTTTTGCAGAGCCTCTAGTACTTCCTTCAGGTGGACCAGGTGATCCTCCCAGGTGGAGCTGAATACAGCAATATCATCCAGATATGCTGCGCAAAAGTCATCCAACCCAGTAAGGACTTCATTCACCAACCTTTGGAAGGTGACAGGTGCATTTTTCAAACCAAAGGGCATCACCACAAATTGGTAATGACCTCCTGGGGTAGAAAATGCAGTTTTGGCTTTGGATTCCTCAGCTAACCTGATTTGCAAATAGCCAGCTGTCAGATCAAATGTGCTTAAATATTTGGCAGAAGCCAACTTGTCAATGAGCTCATCTGCCCTTGGAATAGGGTGTGCATCTGTCCTGGTGACAGCATTGAGTCCTCTGTAATCCACACAGAGCCTCATCTCTCTCTTGTCATCTTTAGTGTGAGGTTTGGGGACCAGAACTACTGGGCTAGCCCAGGGGCTCTCTGAAGGCTCAATAACACCTAATTCCAGCATCTTTTGCACCCCAGGCTTTATACAGTCCCTGACATGGTCAGGTTGCCTGTAAATCTTGCTTTTCACAGGAAGACTGTCACCAGTGTCCACCACATGGGTACACCAGTTAGTCTGACTGGGTGTCAAGGAGAACATATGTCTGTATGACTGTAAAACTTGTCTGCAGTCATTTTGCTGATGTTCAGTGAGGCTGCCATCTAATGCCACACAATCAACTGAGCCATCTTCAGGGTTCTGAGTTAACAGGTCTGGGAGAAGGTCACTCTCTTTCTCCTGCCCCTCATCTGTAGCCATGAGCAAGCCCATGTTTGCCCTGTCAACATATGCCTTCAATCCGTTGACATGGAGCATCCTGTGGGGGCTCCTGGGAGTTCCTAGGCCCACCAAGTAGGTAACCTCTCCCTTCTTCTCAACAATTGTATGGGGTCCAGACCATTTGTCGTGGAGTGCTGCTGGGGCCACTGGCTCCAACACCCATACATTCTGTCCAGGCTGGTACTCAGTCAAGACAGCCTTTTGGTCATGCCTAGCTTTCTGTAATTTTTGGCTGGCCTCAAGGTTTTTGGATGCCTTCTTCATATACTCAGCCATCCTGCAGTGGAGACCAAGTCCACAGTCCACTATGTCTTGTTTAGGCTTTTTGAGAGGTAACTTCCATCCTTCCTTCACCAGACATAGGGGTCCTCTTACAGGGTGCCCAAACAACAATTCAAAGGGGCTGAAGCCAACCCCCTTTTGTGGGACCTCTCTGTAAGCAAACAGAAGGCAGGGTAGAAGGATGTCCCATCTCCGCCTGAGCTTTTCAGGTAATCCTCTGATCATACCCTTTAGGGTCTTGCTGAATCTTTCAACAAGCCCATTACATTGTGGATGATAAGGAGTGGTGAATTTGTAGTTGACACCACATTCCTTCCACATAGCTGTTAAGTATCCTGACATGAAGTTGGCACCTCTATCAGATACTAGGAAACCCCATTCTGGAGAAATCTCCAAGTAAGGCCCTGGCCACAACAGGAGCTGTTGTGGTCCTAAGGGGAATTGCCTCTGGGTACCTGGTGGCATGGTCCACCACCACCAGTATGAATCTGTGCCCAGATGCTGTAGGGGGATCCATTGGACCTACAATATCAATCCCCACTCTTTCAAAGGGAACCCCCACCACAGGTAGTGGTATCAGGGGGACCTTTGTTGTGCCACCTGCTTTACCACTGGCTTGGCAGGTTACACAGGAGCGACAAAACTACTTGGTGTCTTCAGACTTGTGAAGCCAGTGAAAGTGAGGGACAAGCCTGTCCCAAGTCTTAGTCTGGCCTAGGTGTCCTGCTAAGGTAATATCATGGGCCAAGGTTAGAAGGAAGCCCCTAAATAGCAGAGGTATAACCAGCCTCCTGGTTGTACCAGGCTTGGGGTCTCTACCCTCTGAATAAAGGAGCACATCATCCCAATATACTTTATGGGTGCCTTGAGCATTCCCAGCAGCTTCCGCAGCAGCCTGCTGTCTGAGGGGTTCAATGGAAGGACAGGTTAACTGAGCCTGCCCCAAGTCTGCCCTAGAAGGTCCCCCTGTCCCCAGAAACTCAACCTGATCAGGTTCAAGTTCTTCAGGGACAGTTCCTTCAGGGGTCTCAAGATCATCTTCCTGTGAAGGCTAATCCTCACTTGTAGGCAGGTGGGAAGGCACAGCCTTTACCCTCCTGTTCTTCTTCTTGGAAGGTGCTTGGTCCATTGTTCCAGGATCCAAGATCTAAGGTTCAGAGAGGCACTTTTTGGCCTGTGACCTGGTCACAGCAAGGACATGTGATGATATCCCTAACATCTCTGCATGAGTCCTGTACTCAACTTCTGACCATAGAGAGCTCTCCAGGTCATTGCCCAACAAACATTCAACTGGGAGATCAGCACTAACCACAACTCTTTTTAGGCCAGTTACCCCTCCCCAGGAGAAATTAACAATTGCCACACTATGTGTAGTAGTGACATTGCTGGCATTGGTCACCAGGTAATTATCACCTGGTATGTATTGTCCAGGGTCCACAAAGCCAGGCGTCACCATAGTGACACTGGCACATGTGTCCCTGTATGCTTTAGCCACTTTTTCATTAATCAAAGGTGTCTGTCTGTACTTGCCCAGATAACTGGGACTTATAGTAGGGGTCAAATCTATGTCCACATCACAAATCAGAACAGCCTGTGTATGGGGTTCTGACGAGGCCAGAATCTCCCTCAGTTCCCAAGGTGATACCCACTACCCCCTTAGTTTGTGGACCAACACTGCCAACTGTACTAGTGGGTGCAGGTGCCTTAGGGGCTGCAGTGTTGGGGGCTCCACCCTTTCTACACTCAGTGGTCCAGTGAGAGGTGTTTTTACATGTACTACACCAGGGTTTTCTTTGACCTTCTTTCTTCTTCTTCTTGGAAGTTTGGGACCCACCCTCTGTATTAGTTTGGGGCCCTGTTGAAGACTTCTGGTCTTTAGCTTTTTGCTCCCCACCCTTCTGATCTGTTTTCTTTTGGTCACCACCCTGGTTCTGGTTCTTTTGCTTAACCCTGGTTCTAACCCATTTGTCTGCCCTCTTTCCCAATTCTTGGGGAGAGGTCAGATCTGAGTCAACCAAGTGTTGATGCAATTGCTGGTTCTGACAATTATTTAAAATGTGTTCTCTCATAAGCAAATTGTACAATCCTTCATAGTCGGTAACCTTACTTCCCAGCAACCATCCCTCCAAAGCCTTAGTGGCACATTCAACAAATTCAGACCAGTCCTGAGTCTGTGTCTTCTGAGTCTCTCTGAACATTAACCTGTACTGTTCAGTGGTTAAGCCTAACCCATCAATCAGATCACTCTTCAGGACCAGGTAGTTTCTAGAATCCCCATCACTAACTGTGAGGAGTCTGTCTCGTCCTCTACCTTCAAAGGAGAGCCACAAGATTGCTGCCCACTGCTCCTGAGGGATCTGCTGTACTCTGCAGGCTCTCTCAAGTGCAGTCATCCATTTGTGGATATCATCCCCAGCTTTGTAGGGGTGCGCAATCTTACTCAGGTTTCTATTGTCATAGGACCTGCCGTTATCCTTAGGGATAATGCTGCCAATAGTGAATCCTAATCCACCCTCTCTAGGCTGTCTTGCTCTAGCAAGTTTCTCTTGGGCCAGGGCACCTTCCAGTTCTCTCTTCTGGATCCTAAGCTCAGACTGTCTCATGTTGGCCTCATGTTCCCTTCTCTGAGGGCTAGTCATCCCCCTTCTGGAGTGACCATGAGAACCTCTAGAAGCTTGGGAGGTGTTGGATTCACCTGAGTGATTCCTCCTCCTCCCGTGCTCCTGGTTAAGTCCACTTGGGGGTCTGAGTGGGTTTACCCCTGACTCAGTCCCAAATAGGCTTAAGTTAGCCATGCTAAGCCCTCTGGCTGGCACCTGACTATTTCTGCCATCATCAGAATCACTGCTCTCCCCTTCTGTCTCCTCTTCGTCCTCCTCCTCCTCAGGCTGAGTATCCCCAGTGACTTGGTCTTCCTCATCTATCTGGACAACAGGGACAGGAGGGTCAGTATTATCATCTTCAGTGGGAGAGCCTCCTTCAGCATTCCCTGTGGGGTCTGCTTTAGAGAGGTTTAGAGCTTCAGACTGGTCTAAAAGCTCTCTGAGGTGGGTCTGTGGTAGGGGTTGGACCCGTCTTGAGACCTCTTAAGGTACAGAGCTGCCTCAGTTCTTTAAAGTTTAACATAGCAAATTTGGATGGTGCCCTTGGAGGGTCACTCTCAACAGGGGTAGGTCCACTGGACCCCACTGCTCCAGACATTGCTTTAGTGTGGGTGGATATGTTGCAATCTACCTACACTGGTGTTTACCTACTAAACCTATCTAGTAGTTGTAGTCAGGGTGTGCTACTCCCTATCCTCTACAACAACTAAGTTCAGTGGAACTTAAGTATACTAGTCTTGTTTTATATGTACCTAGCAGGTACCTGTAGGATCTTTCAAATGATACTCTCAAAGATTGCAATGGTAAAAAACAGCAAGCTCAAATCCCAACCGCTGCTCACCAATGTGAGAAGTTGGTCTGGTATATGATGCTCACTAGTTCTAGTGATCACCTTGTACCATGCCAAGCAACCCTTATGATGATTGGTTGTAAGTCACCCTTATAGACCAGCTATCCTAGTAGCGTGGACAAAGCAGTCTTAGGCTAAACTCTGTAAAGGCATGTGAAGCAAGCTGTTTTACCATACACAATCCCCTTGAATACCAAATAAAAGGACACCACACAGACATATATTGAAAATATATATATATATTTATTTACTACAAATATCCCCTATACTCTTTATGAGCACAGGAGCAAATGTGGTAAAACAAAACACAGTTTAAATATACAAAAGTTGCACTATATGGATGAGCCCTAGGGACCACCTAAACCATATACTAAAATAGTGGTATAAGTACCATGAATCAAAAAGGAAGTAGGCCGAGGGCCTGGGGAATCTCTGGAGCTGTTCGGGACTAACAGTGAAGAATTCGGGAAAGGCCCGCAGGACTCGGGTGCAGGGCTTAAAGCACACGCATGCACCAATGCAAAGTCAATGGTGCGTAAAAGTTACAAAGTTAGTGAAAAGGGAACCTTCCGGATGAAATAGAACCTAGCAACTTGGAACATAGACACTAGAGGTGTATTGCTACACAGGGGCACCAGAGTGCCAGGTTTACCTCACCCACAGGAAGCGGGTGCATATGTCTCAAAGTGTGTCGGGTTTCGTCGCGCTGGTCTATGGAACCTGTAGATGAAGATGCTGCAGGCGGGTCGTCGTGGAGAGTTCTGGTGGATCCAAGGGTGGATCTGAAGAGGTGAAGACCTGAAAGCAGACGGGACAATGTTCAAAGTCACTAGCCAGTGACTACCGTGGAACCAGGATGGAACCAGGCGATGTCCGATGCAAACAGGCGACGAGGTGAAGATTGTCTCTGCAGCCACGTGGACACGAAGAGGTCGAGGATGTCCAGGCGTCGGTCACAAACTGTCCCACAAACGCTCTAGCTGATGGCGGTGTTGGCTTCTTGATCGGAGCAAACAGGCCTTGGCTACTGCAAGCCACGCAGAAGACGATGCAAGCTTCTCACTCGGACCAGCAAGGTCAGAGGGGGTGCTATTTTTTACAGGGGAGCGAGGGCCAGTCTGGAGCAACCAACCAAGCAGTGTAAATGTCAGATTTTGTCGCCAAGATGGCCACTAGACAACGGACTAGTAACCAGGATGGCGCATTGGGTAGCAAAGTGCAAAAGGGCCCCACGCAGATCGTAGAGATGCTGGGGGGCTGATCTTCGGTGCAGATGCTGCTCAGTGATCGGGCTTCTCAAACCCTAAAGCACAGCATCGAGGGTGCCTCGGGTGCTGTGCAGTCAGCTTCTCAGGGGTCTTTCGAGATGGCCGGTCCCACGTCTTTCGGTGCCTCCACGGGTCTCTTCTTTTCAGGGACTGTGGATCGAGCTCTGAGATGTCTGAGAGTCTGGGTCTCGCCGGGCTCTGGGCTCGGGCTCCGTCAGGAGGTGGCGGGAAAGCAGACGTTGAGTTGCTGGATGGTGCCTGTATTCTCAGGGTGGTCACTCCTTGGCCACAAGGGAGATTCTCTTCAGTCTTCTGTGCAGCAGAATGTCGAAGTCCAGTTTTCTTCTTAGTTTCAAGTCGAGTTCAGGATGATCTGAAGTCTTGGGACACAGCTCCTACTCTTATTCTCAATCTGGGGGCCGGATCACCTGCTAGGTCCCTCCTCTGGGTGGGACCAGGAAGGGGGGCGGTTATACCCCCTTTCCTTTGTCCAGCTCCGCGCTAGGACTGGGGCTGGAAAGCCCCAGCACCGGTTTGGACTGGCTTATGCACGGGATACCTTGTGTGCCCCAGGCATGTCTCATTCTATTCAGCCCTGTCCTACCCAATACACAAAATCCTGTCTGGGGTGGTGCTCACACCTCCCAAGGGAGGAAACCCTTTGTCCAAGCCTCCCTCGCTAGAAAGACTCCCAGCAGCAGGAGGTCAGACTTGTGTCTGTGGTGGCAGCATCCATTTTGTGATGCTGAGGCTCGAGTTTAACTTTAACCGGGGTTCAGGTTATGTACATGTCGTGCCCCTCTAGAACGGTGGAATGCTACCCCCGTTGCCACAATTGGCGAGTGTGTAGTATCCCAATTCGTATGACACCTTACTCGACATGTTTTGATAAAGCCAAACCAAAGTTAGCAAATAACCACAAGGATTATAATGCACTTTAGAGTATATGGTATGGCAATATCCCGGAACAGCTAAGGGAGTTGTTCCCGACAGCTGCAGACGGGCTCAGCTCGTGCCAGAGCACCATCTCACATGAAACCAAGCACTCTGCCTCCAGGATTGTCGAGGCCTTCCATCGGAGTGGCTTATAGGTTAACATGTGTCCAGATAGGTTTAGATATAGGCATACTATATCAAAGTAAGAGGTGTTTACACCAACTTACCCCAGCTGAGTGATCAGCCAGTTGTGTCAAATATGGAGGCCAGGCCAGGGGTGGCACAATACATGCTGCAGCCCCTGGTAGGCCTTGGATACACCTGTGCCCTGGGTACCTGGGGTACACTGTTACAGGGGCCTATAAGGTGAACCATTCCAATTCGTAATGCACCTAGAGTGCATTGGCATTCATTTAGAGAAAGAACAGCAGGCTGCGGGTCTGATTAGCAGGGCCACAGCCACATTAAGTCATAAACCAGTGAAGCAAAAAGCAAAAATGTGGGGTGACCATAGGATAGCAGACCCTATTCTCCTACAGTAATTGTTGGAAAATGGCCCTCTCTGCAGGGCAACCCCTAAACCTTTTGCCTTCATCCTTTACTTTTTCTGACTTTGTTTTTGTTGGTCTTAGGACTCTGAGCAAGTGCTAAAGTGCATGTGCTCTTTCCTCTAAACATGGCAATATTGGCCCATACTCAGTTGGCATTTTTTATTTACTTATAAGTTCCAAATACAGTGCACTACATGTGCTCTGGGCCTGTAAATGTAATTATACTAGTGGGCCTGCTGTACTGATTGTGCCACCCACTTAAGCTGCCCCTTTAACCATATCTCAGGCCAGCCACTGTAGAGCCTGTGTGTGCAGTTTACACTGCCATTTTGATCTGGCAGGATAAACCTTTTGCCAGGCCCAAACCTTCAATTTGTATCCATTTAAGTCACTGCTAAGGTAGGCCCTGGACAACCCGGCAGCTAAATACTTAAAGTGCAGGAAAAGTTATTTTGACATTTACTGGTAGTGAAAAGCTCTCAATATCATTTTTCACGTCTGCACGGCCTATCTTTCCTATAGGATAACAAAGGGATTACCATATTATATTTTAGAGGAGTAAGTCCCAATTGTGAAGAGATAGACATTTTGAGTTTGGTGTCTCTGAAATCACAATTTAAAATCCAAACTTATGGCATAGTTGGATTTTAAATCGCAATGCTGAAAATGCCACTTTTAGAGAGATGGCATTTTCTTACTTTACATAAACAACATATAATCCATGGTTCCCAAAAGCAAAAATACAGACTGGTAACCTGAGCAAATCAACAGGACAAAATGAATCAAGGAAGTCCTATTTAAGAGGACCGAATCCCATCACCCACCAAGGTGGCATGCTTCATCATTTGGGATCTCCACTTGGCTGCAACCTAGCGCTGCCAAGGAGCTACATCTCCTAGCTAGTGTATAGGAGGAGCTTGCTTATGTTTTAATGTTATCCGGGGGACTATTTTCACTTATTTTTTGCAGTAGTAATTATAACTAGGTCCTGAAGAAAGCTGTGATCAATTTGTGATCAAGATTGGCTGAATGCAGACCTTCCAAGCAATTTCACCATTGGCCTCAGTTTGAGGTTGACACCGGCAACTTCTGATCCCCAAATGTGCCTCACTTTCCCTTCCGTTTCCATATCACATTTCTCTTTCAATCTGCCATTGCTGACATACTTTCTCTTTCTTCCTCTGTGCTGAACCATTAATCACCTTATTTTCCCTCTCTTCCTGTCTCTTTCCTGGTTGTGCCATATTGTATTTCCTTGTCGCATTCCCATACATGACCATTCCCATATCCCAATACATTTTTCTACTCCATGTCACTTTTTCTCTGGACCCTGCCATATCCTTCATCTGATCTTTATGGTTGACCAAGTCGGCCTCCTCTGATACATTTGCTAGCATCTTAGATGCATCTGTGATTTCTGCTTTATGCCCATCCATCTTCTCATGTCTTTTACTGTTTCATTGGTTTCCTTGTTCCACCATTCTGTGTGCCCATTTGCTAATTTTCTATGTCAAAGATGACCTCCTCCAGTGTTCCATTATAGATTTGAGCCCATGCCAATTAGCAGGGATTCCGGCCGTATCTACCCTCTATCAGCCATTTCTATTTCTTGTCTATGGGCATAGAGGCGTCATCCATTTTTATGGACCCTAAATCTCTGCAGTTGTAAGTCTTGCAAATGGACACACAGGCACTGTTAGCTAAATTAAAGTAAGAGGTTAAATTGCCTCTTTCTAATGCCTGAATATAGAGTTAGGTAAGCCTCCACATCAGTAGCATTTCCTATAATTGACTGATTTTGGATCCAGGGTCACTCACCCTGCAGCTTACATGGTTCATCTTCAAATTCTCTTCCTTTTCCTATAGCACCAGTGTTCCCTATGGATCAGGACTTTCTGGAGTACAATTTACCCCATCATCTGCATTATTCTGTCTCCTTCTACTATGTGTATCTTTCTTAAAGCGAGTTACACAATTTCTTTGTAGGTTATTTGTTCACCACATGTTTGGTATCCTGGTTAAGGCATCCCTCTTGAGGATCCCTCTTTTTTGGTCTAGCAATCCCTCTCGTTGGAATGACAACATGGGCTGAGGCAAATTGAGGACCTTGGTCTGCAAAATATCATTTCATTTCAGTGCACGTTCAGATCGCACGTGCCCTTCGTCACCTGCATCTCAATTGACCTTATATTTAATAATTTCCACAATTTCATTGAAAATTGCTCCTCCGCCACCTTAATGAGCTGAATGCATCAAATATAGTCTATGCATCTCTGGTTGGCTAAGGCTTGTGCCAAAGCCAGTCAGAGACCACCACTCTACTCAGGTCAAGGGAGTTACATACCAAAGATAACCCCTGCTCACCCCCTTGGTAGCTTGGCATGAGCAGTCAGGCTTATCCTGGTGCCGATGTGTAAAGCAGTTGCACAAAACACAGACAACAACGTCATACTAGGCACACCACAAAAGGAACTCCTCACAAGGTTATATCAAAAATAGCCTTTGTATGTTCATAAAACACATTAGATGGTAATCACACAATATACACTGTGCCAACTGGTACTGGGCAATATTTACAAGGGATTATATACACATGAAAGGGCCACATGGACCACTGTCAGAATCATCACTTTATACAAATAGTAAAAGTAAGACATATCATAAACTTAGAACACAACCACTAATTCCTGTCAGACACTATACTCAGCATCATCCTGTAACATAAATCATAATACGCACAGTATCACATCAGGCGAGAAATACATTCTGCGCCAACTTCATAAGCCTAAACATAGTAGACCATAACCTTCTAAACATATCTCGCATTAGGAAATAAACTTAATAACATAAACCGCAGTAGGGAATAACTCATACCTAAATCACAGTAGAGATGCGTTTGGGCTCCCAAATTGAAAAATTATTATAAAGCAGCCATGTGGGTTGGGCACCCTCGATGGCCACCCACCAGGATTGGCATCACAGTGGACTTCCTACACTGGGGATTCCCCCTCAGAGGGCTGCAGCACTGCTCTGCGAAGCCCACGCTCCCCCGCAGCAGAAAAGAGCCAGGCACTCTTAAAAATAAAGCAAAGCGCTCACAGGGCGTAGGAGCAGCCTTGAAGATGAAGCCCTCCTGGCAAGTCCTCCTTGGCCCCAGCAGCAGCACGCCCGCAGGAATCAGGAACCAAGGCAGCACAATTTCATGGGGTCACAGTCCCTATATTTATACCACATATTCCTTTTTATGAAAGGGCAAGGCATGGGAGATCCAGACGCAACTGGTTCAGGGGAGCTTTGGAGCACTTTGTTTTGCTCAGCTCCTCTCTCCTTTGTCAGGTGGGGGCTCAGGGATCAGACGCACCACAGGGGCGGAGCTGGCATTGTGGAGGGAAGGCACAGTCCTATTCAGGTCCCAGGTGCAACTCCTTCCACTCATCTGCATGCAGATCTCTCTATTCACCACTGAGCTGACTCCTCCTGGCTCCTGGAGCCACCCACATCTCTCAGCTCATGTCACTCACAAGCCAGACATGCAATTCACATCAGGCAGGCAGACACATAGGAAACAGAAATGCCAACCTTTAATAGTGGCATTTCTAAAATAACCACAATAAATATGCTCACACTATTGTGCAGCATTTATTCACATGATTTCAGACATACCAGAGTTGACCACACAGCTCCTCTCATAACAGGAATAACCACTGCACACACTGATCAGGGAATCTCCATGCATTCCTATGGGAGGGCCAGCCAACCTTCCAAAGGTACCACAGAGAGCGCATGCACTTTACACTGGGCCACAGTGCTAAACTGCGCAGAGGCCTAAAATCAGTACTACTATGTCAGAGCTTAAGGCAAAAAGTACAAGGGTGAACCTGCCAAAAAGGGCCAAGTCCATCAGTCTAGTAGATCAGTGTGCAAATAGTCCCCCATCTATTTTATTGGTTCACAAGAGAGCACGCTCATGAGTGCTACTCCCATCCAGAATCCAGCTTTACCTGTTTGGAGGATTCTGGAGTCAAAGCAACCTTTATTGTTAGTAAAAACCTAGGACACTTCCTGCAGTATAGTCCCTAAACATTTCACTTGACAGTGGTTCACATAGATCATGATGCTGAAAAAATGAAAGCCAAAGCACATCCAAAATAATTCTTAGCAGACATGAGTTAAACAATCAAGAGTGTAATGCCCTTGCGTCTTTGTGAATGAAACTTAGATCTAGCAAGCAACTTTTTCACCCCACATGGGCACCAACCTTCTTACTTTTTGCAGGTTTACCAACTTCCTCTTGTTTCTTTTATTTTAATTCCCTTTCTTCAGCTTATTTCAGTTGCCATAAAATCACATCTTTGAAATAAGAAGAAAGGTCCTCGACACCTTTTCACAGACATGATGTTCAGCCAAGACAGTATGCACAATAACATAAGACATTTGAGAAATATCAACCTAGGCAATTTAAACATAAAAACACCCTAATGGTAAGGAAAGATAAGTAGTGGAATACAGCTGACTAAAAAAACTTATTTTTTATTTATTACATGAAACAGTTAAAAAATTCATTCATATAACATAGAATCACAGTTAAAATTTCACAATGTACATTTAACATAAACACCATTACAAAGAAATTCATAAACAGAATAAAAGAGTTCTTTATCTATAATAGATAAGTGGCACAAAAATGAGTCTCTACGCGCGTTTCGGCGGCCAGCGCCTTCTTACTGGAGCAGCCACGTAAAATCTATAGAATAAAGATGCATATAAAATACATAATTATATCGTTTCAAAATCATGTAATTACAACCAAAATTCTAACATCAATAAGGTTTACATTTTAGCAGCTGTAGTCTATTTTATAGATACAATCTAGTTTGTAATTTACTTATTTGTTGTCATTTCCTTGCGGTATTCTGGTATCAACAAGTGATAAAGTGACAAAAAGGAAACACCATCGATGGGTATATATGTAATATTTATGGCAATCGTCCCTAATTTATCAAATTATCGTTTTTCTAGATCATTGTAAGGGAACAAGTATTTGTCAGCGATATCTTTCTATTTGTTCTCTTGGCATGGAAAAAAGTGGTTTTGAGGACATTGCTTTATAGAATATTTGGTAAGGAATCAAAGGTATGATAAGGTACATCAGCATTTATTATATTTTAGACATATATGCTTTTTAGATAAGGATGGCATTCTTAAAGGATAACAGATATTATTTTCTGAGGATGGTTATATAGTTTCTCTGTTTTTATGTTGGATCACTGTAGACCACTAGAGACCATAAATACAGGCAATTTTTCCTTGATGATGGTTTAAAAAATCAAATTATTTGGTGTTAATAAAACCATCTTCTAGGGCAGATTTGGTTAAGGACATGATTTTTTTAGATAAATTTATTAAAGAGTGGGATCTCAAGGGGACATAAAATGTCGGATCATCTAACATTTTGAGCATATTAATTTCATATTGTGATGTATCGACGATCACTATACCGCCTCCTTTGTCGCATCCTTTAAAGGTGAGATCTTTATTTTTAGAGAGGGATATCAAGGCCTGGTGTTCTTCCTTTTCCAAATTATAGATGGGTTTAGGGATGAATCTTAGAGCCTGGTCTAACTAAACCATCATCAAGGAAAAATTGCCTGTATTTATGGTCTCCCTAAAATTCACAAACATGCAAGCAACCCCCCCTACAGACCAATAGTCTCTACAATAGGGACAGCAACTGAACCACTCTCCAAATACGTGGACAATTATTTGCGTCCATTTGTCCCAAAAATAGAATCCTACATACGTGACACAGGCAATATGATACAAAAGATTGAAGGTATCTCGTTCAACTCTAACAGCGAACTACTAGTCACAATGGACGTTGAGTCTCTATATAGTAATATTCCTCTGACCGACGCAATGAAAACCACCAGTTGGTTCATCGATCTACACCAGATTCCTTGCCCCAAAGAATTTCTACTTGCCTGCCTAGAAATTGTACTTACTGAAAATGTTTTTGAATTTGGTACCCATCTATATCGCCAAATTAAAGGTGTTAGTATGGGTGCTTCAGTAGCCCCATCGATAGCTAACATCTTCATGGCAGCATTTGAGAAAGAATTTGTCCATAATGAAATTGCCCCCTTTTACGAGTCTATCTCCCATTGGTCCAGATACATTGACGATATCTTCTTTGTCTGGACCGATGGGAGAGAAACTTTAAATGAATTTCTCCAATGGATAAATGGAGCAAACCCTAATTTACACTTTACTTCTCATGTGAGCAATGAGAAAGTAGAATTCCTAGATATTGAGATTATAAATAATGCAGGAAAACTGAATGTAGATCTCCATATAAAACCCACTGCAAGGAATACATTACTTCACTATCGTAGTTTCCACCCTCAAACTCAGAAAAATAGTATTCCGTTTTCGCAGTTCCTACGTGTCAGACGCAACTGCACAAATTTGAATGACTTTGACAAACAGGCTGCAATAATGAGATCAAAATTTATTGACAGGGGTTATCCCCACCGTTTAGTAAGAGATTCTTACAAACGAGCTCGATACTACGACCGAGACTGCCTTTTAAAAACAAAATCTCCCAAACCTAATGATCAAATAGTTTGTATAACAAGGCATTCAACCATAAATGAAAAAGTAAAACAAGTCATAAATTCAAACTGGTATATATTAAATAGCAACTGCACAAACGATCAAAAACTAATGAAACCTCTCTATGCACACAAAAGAAACAAAAACATAAAAGAATTCATTGTTCACTCCCGCTTTAAAAAGAATACCAATCAAGAAACCCTGAGTCAAAGATCAATTGTAACTAACAATCCTTTAAAAGGAACGTTCCCCTGTTCCTCATGTAACTCGTGTGGAAATATTCTATCAGGCGAGGAATTTGAACATAATGGACACAAAACTAAAGCTAGGGAAATTTGGAACTGCAAATCAAATAATGTGATTTACTTTATACAGTGTCCATGCCTGCAAGGATACATAGGTGAAAGTTCGCGAATGATTCAGACACGCCTAAGCGAACATCGCTCAGCTATAAGAACGAAAAAACTGCATGTCCAATGGTAAAACACTTCATAGATAAGGGACATTGCGCTGACGATTTCAAATGGAGAATTTTAGAAAAGATCCACATACCAGACTCCAAAGGAGGTATGGCTATTCGGAAAAAAAGAGAAGTCTTTTGGATTTTCGTTTTTAACACTTTTCGTCAAGGCTTAAATAACGAAATTCCGTGGGAACACGCAATCTGCTGAGTATCCTTAGAATTATAAATATATAAGGATGTCAATATTACGTGGAAATACATAATATACCACGAAATTAAAAATTGGAAAATACACATTATATTTCCAGATAAGATCGATTAGGGTAGAATAATATGCTGTGATCATGGATAATTAAGAACCATGCGAAATAAGATAGAACAAACTCCATATGAAACAAAATTATAACATTTTTTTCATTGCTCTCTATATACAATATTATGTAAGCGCCCTAAGCTCACGTTTGTAATTTTGCACATTGATAGGTGAAGGCACGGAATTAATGAAGTGTAATTCAACAAGAAAACAATTTCCTCCCCTTTCCATTTTTCTTTTAAGTATTAACTAGCAATCAGCTTTTTTCCAGGTATTGAAATAATAGATAGGAACTAAAGACGGCAAGTCTGTTGTCTCTTTTAAAATACAAACTTCCCTAACATCGAAAGTCCAATCAATGTAGCCCTTGTTAAACTCCATGAATGGTGGATATCCAATCATTGAAGCCCAAACAAAACTCCGCATACGTCAGACAGCCAATTGGTATAGCTTACGCTAGAACTTCGCCACTCCGCATAGAAAATGACGTATCCAAAAGAAAACCATGTGTAAACGATTTACACCAATTAACTTTGGTATATATACAAAGCCGGCAAAAAGGGAAACCGTTAATCATTTCGCCGAGCTTGCTGCCATCAGACGTACCGCCCGCCGCCGGACATAAAGAGCCCTGCCGACCATCCTCAGGTGAGACTCTTGACTGCAATCAGTCACCAGAAACTATAGTCTAACTGACCACAATGAGATACTACAATTTTCTTTCCCCTATTTTGTTTATATCCACAGGCAGGGAGATCTTTTAACATAAAATCCCGCATATACAAGAATCAAGAATCCCTTAATAACCTCAAGACCTTTGAAGAATAAGAATCCAATTCTATAGGTAAGAATGTTAACAAGAAAGCTAGGGATCGACTTATCAGAAAATAAAGAATACACAGCTTACCCTGTAAATCCTTATTTCTTCTGGGCTAATAGGAGGCCACTAGAAACCAACACGTTGCCAACAGAATAGTTCACAGAATGGAAACTTGAATTTAAGACATCGAGATAAGATTGGTATACCTACTAGGTAAGTTAGGAATAAATGCTTACATAGAAACACAGGCACCGCCTGATACATAATGAGCGACGTTACCTAACGACGATCACCACTGAGAATATTCCATTATCTCTCTTTATACTCTAAAATTTAGATACCTAATATACTCTTGAAAAAACTCAACGTGAATACTATCCAACGTGTCTCTGTACAAAGGGTTCCGGTTGGCGGGCTTGAACTAATTCACTACTGAACTGATCAGGTAAAGACAATGCGAAATGCTTGTGTTGTTTGTTAAAAAATAAGTAAGGCTAATTGGACAATCCGAAAAAACTAATAGCCAATATGATATCTCTTCCAGTCTTTTAAAGTTTTATCCAACCTGATGCTGAAAGAATCATAATAAGAAACAGAAATTTTATCTGACATTCTCCCACTAGTAAGTATCTATTGAATAATATAATAAAATAAGAGAAAATAATTTCTTTAGACTATAGTGATCCAACATAAAAACAGAGAAACTATATAACCATCCTCAGAAAATAATATCTGTTATCCTTTAAGAATGCCATCCTTATCTAAAAAGCATATATGTCTAAAATATAATTAATGCTGATGTACCTTATCATACCTTTGATTCCTTACCAAATATTCTATAAAGCAATGTCCTCAAAACCACTTTTTTCCATGCCAAGAGAACAAATAGAAAGATATCGCTGACAAATACTTGTTCCCTTACAATGATCTAGAAAAACGATAATTTGATAAATTAGGGACGATTGCCATAAATATTACATATATACCCATCGATGGTATTTCCTTTTTGTCACTTTATCACTTGTTGATACCAGAATACCGCAAGGAAATGACAACAAATAAGTAAATTACAAACTAGATTGTATCTATAAAATAGACTACAGCTGCTAAAATGTAAACCTTATTGATTTTAGAATTTTGGTTGTAATTACATGATTTATTATTATTATTATTATTATTATTATGTTTCTTATATAGCGCCTGAATCGACCCCCGAAGGGGTATCTCCGCGCTTGCCTTGGGAACCCGTCCTGGCTTTTCCCTGTGAGATAGCCCCTACAGGGCATCCCCAAGGTGAAAACCAGGCATCCCGCCGCGGGGGGCCGTTGTGGAGATTAAGCAAGCTTAATGCCCAGAGTTGCAGAGTGTGAACCCATGATTAGGTCAGGCACCGAAGCGAGAATTATCGAGTCCATGGACATTTGAGCTCAGGACCCTGCCGCGTTGAAACGATATAATTATGTATTTTATATGCATCTTTATTCTATAGATTGTACGTGGCTGCTCCAGGAAGAAGGCGCTGGCCGCCGAAACGCGCGTAGAGACTCATTTTTGTGCCACTTATCTATTATAGATAAAGAACTCTTTTATTCTGTTTATCAATTTCTTTGTAATGGTGTTTATGTTAAATGTACATTGTGACATTTTAACTGTGATTCTATGTTATATGAATGAATTTTTTAACTGTTTCATGTAATAAATAAAAAATACGTTTTTTTAGTCAGCTGTAGTCCACTACTTATCTTTCCTTACCATTAGGGTGTTTTTATGTTTAAATTGCCTAGGTTGATATTTCTCAAATGCTATGTTTTCCCTGACCTAGGAATTACAAGATTCACTTATTCAGGGGGTCCTTGTTAAATACGCATATACAATAACATAAGACACGCATGGCATCAGTATATGTATGCATTGTTTCAGCACCCGTGCTCTTCGAGTGCATTGTTGGGATTATTTATTTATTTTATTAATAGAGTTTTATATAGCGCAAACGTGACGCTTGGGTATCAGAGCGCTTCACAGTTACATGAGGTACATTTTGGAGTACAGCGGGTATAGCAGCATTAACCCCTTCCCTGCTTGGCACATTCCCCCGCTGTGCTGGGGGGGGGGGGGCGCGCACAACGCCCCTGTGCTCATGACGAGCTCAGCTCGTCATGCAGCACAGTGCTCGTGTGCTCATGACGAGCTGAGCTCGTCTTGACCACACCCGTTTCTATAGAACGTTCGCACAGCAGGGGAATTTGCCCAGCGTGCGAGCGTTTTAAAGGTCATGATGAGCTCATGAGCACACAAGAACCGTGGCTCATGACGGGAGGGGTTAATATACATAATATTTGGGTACATGTCTTTCTTAGCAGTTTCAGCAATAACAATTTTAGGAACTGTTTAGTGTACAAGGTGTAACAGTATTCCTAAACAAATGGTTCCGATGTGTCTGTTCAGTGAGTTCTACATCAAAAACAATTCCCCAGTGGTACAGTACAGTTAAAGAATTTTTCTCAACTTAACTGGTGATTCTATCTTTACATTCGTTGTTGGCCTGTAAAGGTAACATCTACATCAGCTGTGGCTGGCTACAGTCTTTGGTTAGTTTTGGTGTCTTTGTGGGTATTTTGTGCCGGATGTATCCATATCTGACCACACTATGCGACGTTTGGCTATTAATCACGACGCTGGTGATGAGCAGTCTTACCTAAGGAAGGACCTCTCTGGGAAGCAGCAGCATTTACAATGTGAACACAACACTAGACTATAACCGTCCGCGGATTTTATGTAGGCACTCAAATATAATGTCTGATTAAAATATCTATTTAAGATCAAACTCAGCCGTTCTCATGTTTTGACTGCTGAAGGCTGAGTGTAAGAGTCAGCCCTATCGTGGATTAATGCTATTTCTTGCTTTTATCTTGACGACTTGTACACATCCCTCTACTCAGCTAAATGAAAACGTTCCCGCATTTCTTACAGTATAACTAAACGCATTACTTTCTTTAAAGAACATTTCCCAAAATGGC
Source organism: Lissotriton vulgaris (assembly GCF_964263255.1). Taxonomy (NCBI): domain Eukaryota; kingdom Metazoa; phylum Chordata; class Amphibia; order Caudata; family Salamandridae; genus Lissotriton; species Lissotriton vulgaris. Next base: position 515,621 of record NW_028241067.1, on the reverse strand, counting down.
ATCTCTGACAACTTTTAAAACACTTCTCAATCACTGGGTTCACACGTAACTATCAACGTGCAAGCAGAGGTCCTGTAGTGACCATCCCTGACTAAACAGAGCATTTTGTTCGGGAATTCTTTGCCTTTCCAAATCTTCATCAGATCAAATGGAAATATAATAATTCTTCAAATGATCCCTCTAATACACACCACCCTCTTGTTTTCTTTATTTGTATGGCTTGTGTGCATCCTTTGCTCTACAGGTTCTCTGCCCTGACCTGACATGCACACATGGTACATTGGCACTTCATGGAGGCATAGATGGCTCAAGTCACAAATCATATCGCACACCTAAATTCATTTAAGGAGTTCATGTTTTTCATTTTGAATACTGATATTCGCAATCTTGGCAGATTTTTGTTTGCATTCACTGCCTTTGTGAATAGAAAAAAATCATTATTCTGATTTAGAAAATGTAGTTCTAGGATTGGGTTCAAGGTAGATCCACTTGTAAAAGTTAGTGAACACAGATAAATTCGCACTTTTTGGAGAATGTTCACCAGCAGTTTACAAGTTATATTCCTCTTTGATACCAATTGAAGGGCTAGGTGTGATTCCGAAGTAGAAATATGAGCCCTCCATGTTGTATACAGGAGGGAATTTCTTCAGGGTAACATTTTTATTTCCGTATTTTTTTACTTACATTTCCATATATGGCATTTTCTAGTTGTTGAACATTTCAGATTCATAAATGTTATTCATGTGAGTATTCCGGAAACATTAACGCTGTCATACTTTTAAGGATTATTCCTGGAATTTAAGAATTAACAAAAATCTCAGGTATTTGCTTTAAAAGTAGGTGTAATCCTATGGTAGAAAATGTCCTCATTTTCCCTTTTCTAAATGGGGTCTTGTTTATCTAACCTTTCATGAGTAGATAGTATTTCGCCTTCTCAGCTCAAGTTTTGTGGGCTGATTAAAGTAAAAAAAAAAATTGGTAAAGGTAGTTTATTTTTGAATTTTATATTTATTCTTACTTCACATATTTCCCTTATATGTGAAGAAAGGTTTACTGATGTGCATTTCGATGGCCTTTCGTTAATACCAACCCTGTTTGTCCAGGTCGCTTTTTAGAGGCATTTTTTAGGCTTTCATTGCTTCTATGGCAGCTAGAGTGCCAGAAATAAAACTGCTGTCTCGGTTACAAGTGTCCTTTAAGTGACATGCTGCCAGTTTCTCTTCTTCTGTGCCACCTGAAGATAGTACAGGGTGTTTTCCCCTGGGTGCTGGTGAGTGAAAGGTAAACCATTTCTCTTATCTGAAGCCATTATTTCTTAGACCGAGAAGAGAAATAAAAGCGTCGCCATGCCATTTGAGGTAACAGCAATATCAGAAAGCAGTTTTCACCACGTGAGTGACAGGTAGGCAAAGGGAAAGCAAAACAGTAAGTCCCGTTGGGAGGCAGGCTCACTTAAAATGTTCACTAGGATGTTTACAAGTAAGGAAATATGTTTTAAAAAACACCGACCTATTTGCAAATGACTGTTGATGAGCGTTAGACACGAGTGTCTGAGCATACGCAATGCTGACTTTCCTTACGATGCCCCTATATTGTTTATTTCAATCCTGGGTGTGTATATATATGTTACCTACTGGCGGTCGCCAGTAGGTATATATAGTTAGGACCTAGTTTCAATAGGAAATCCACAACATTCTATTGGGAATAACTTTGGCGCCGGTTAATGAATCTTTGTGAATTTCTCAATGAAAATGGCCCGTTACGCTCCGCTCCTTCCCTGAAATTTCGGGGGGATTCGTGAAGCGGGGGCCGAGAAAAAAGGGGGGTCCCAAAACGTGTTTTTCCCATAAAATTTTCCATAGGACATCTAGACAAGGCTACAGCCCAAACCGATGAACGGAATTACACCAAACTTGGCAAAATGGTAGGGCCCGGTACGGAGTACGCCCTTTAGTAAAATGGTGTAAATCCCTCCAGTAGTTTCTGAGAAAATCAACTTTGAAAAATATATATATCTATAGGTGGGACACCGTGAGTGCACCCGTGCTCGCATGGGTCCTCGCACCGTGCGCGCACGGGTCCCCGGCATGCGCGAGCGAGCTCCTGATTGGCTGGCAGTCATCTGTCAACATTCCAAACTGTTGAAACCAGGAAGTGTTGGCCACCATCTTGTTTTTCAGAGAACTGAGGCACAAGAGAGCCCAAAACAAGAGTGGACAATGGGAAAAGGGGGCAGGGCATAGACCCTCTGACCCCCTAGCCCTTCTCAGGGGGTCCCAGAAGGATCCCCAAGGGCAAAAAAACATCAAAAATTCAAAAAATTGCGGGGTACGCACACCGTGCGCGGACGCGTGCGAAAACGAGCGTGCACGTGGGCCACGCACGGTGCGCGTACCCCGTGATTTTTGGGAAAAAAAAATATTTTCTTTGCCCTGTGGGTCCTTCTGGGACCCCCTGAGAAGGGCTAGGGGTCAGGGGGTCTCTACCCTGCCCCCTTTTCGCCTTTTCCACTCTTGTTTTGGGCTCTCTTGTGCCTCAGTTCCCCTGAGAAACAAGCATGGTGTAAAAAGGGGCGTGGTCTCAATACTTCAGACGACTGCCAGCCAATCAGGAGCACGGGCAGACCTTTCCGAGCATAGGCTGCATTTATTGGCTGTGAACACTCCAAACCAGGAAGTTTGGGCAGCCATCTTGTGCTCGGTAGACCTAGGCACAAAAGAAGCATAAAAACAAACGTGTAGAATGCAAAAAGGGGGCAGGGTAGAAACACCCTGACCCCCTAGGGGTGCTCAGGTGGTCCCACAAGGATATTAACATATTTAAACGTTATCCGCTAATAGAATTAGCATTTAGAAAACCTTTGAAATTCATTAAAAAAAACATAGGTTTCCCACCTGATATAGCTAGGAATTCGCATTTAAAAAACCTTGCAAATTCACTGAAAAAAACGTAGGTTTCAGGCCTTATATAGTTAGGAATTAGAATTTAAATAACCTTGCAAATTCACTGAAAAAACCATAGGTTTCAGGCCTTAAATAGTTAGGAATTAGCATTTAAAAAACCATTGAAATTGCTCCTATATAGTTAGTTGTACTAACTATATTTTGCGCACCCGCAATCCACTGCTGATGATGTCACATATTACATCATTCATGACATGGTCAGTGACATCACTGATGACATCTCAAATGATATTTTGATTCGAGCTGTCTGAGACGTTTTTCATTATCGCCTCCCCTTTTACTCGGGTTGACAGCATCAATAACAAAATATCTGAGATGGTTGGGGTTTTGGTTGTGTACACTCTTAAAATGTCGAGCTACAGGGTAACTGGAGTCGGCATTTACTATTGCCCTCAAATGCTGTAAGATGCGCATGTGAACAGGTAATTTGGTACTACCTACATAGGTAAGTTCACAGCAGCATATCAACACGTAGACTGCCAGTTCGGTGCGGCAAGTATAATGTCCTTTTAACGTGATAGGTGTGATGTCAAATGGAGTTGGATGTGTTTTGACATTCACTCCAAACTTGCACACCCGGCAACTGCTGCAACGAAAAAACCCTTTGCGGGGGGACAACCAGTTGTCCACTTTTGTCATTTCTTTGCTGCTGCATACTAGATCGTTGCGCATTGCATACGCTCGTCTATAGGTGATTGTTGGAGTTTTGGGCATGATGTCTTTAAGAACAGGATCTGTAAGGATGATGGGCCATTCCTGTTTGATCAATTTAGTGATCTGATGAGCTTGGCGACTGTATCCTGTTATGAGGCGGATGGTGTTTGCCTCCTTATCTTCTTGCGGTCTAGTGTTGTTCATCCTATTAGGATTTAATAGCTCTAATCGATTAAGTTGGTTAGCTTTAGACATGCTCATGTCTCATTTTTTAGCATTGTAGCCCCTAGCAAGCAGTCTGTTCTTACAATCCTGTTGGTGTTTATCTCTCATTTCAAGGGAACTACAAGACCTATGTATTTGCAAGAATTCCCCATAAGGGATAGCTGTGATGGTATGGTGTGGGTGGAAGCTTCTAGCGTGCAAGATAGTGTTGCCTGATGTGCTTTTCCTAAACAGGCTAGTGGTTATTTTGTTTTGCACTATGTTAACCTGCACATCTAGAAAGGTTGCCTCATGTGAATTGATATTGGCTGTGAATTTTAGGTTCAGTTTGTTGTTATTAATATCATTCACAAATTGATTTGCTTCCTGTATAGAACCACGCCATATTATAAACACGTCGTCTATATATCTCCAATTCCTCATGACATTGTTGTTCCAATATGCTGCATGTTGAACCCTGAGGACATGCTCCTCCCACCATCCCACGTGGAGCCCCGCGTAGGTGGGGGAAAAGCATGCCCCCATGGCCACCCCTCTTAATTGCCTATAAACAACGTTATTAAATGAGAAAACATTGTTATTTAAACATGTATTAATCATAGTGATAAGTATTTTGTTGTGTTGATATAATTCAATGGGGCGTTGGTCCAGGTAATGTTTGACCGTTCTTATTCCATCAGCATGTGCTATACTGGTGTATAGTGTGGCTATATCCATAGTCATGAGTAATAAGTCGTCAGTCCATGTACATTGATTTAAAAGATATAGGAACTCCATTGTGTCTTTAATGTAAGCTGGTAATGAGACCACAAATTCCTGCAGGTAGAAGTCTATGTATTTTGATGTGTTTTCGAAAACACTATTAATCGCTGACACAATTGGTCGACCTGGTACTGGTGTTTGCTGTTTATGTACTTTAGGTACAAAATAAATGTTAGGTAACACCGGGTGAACTTTGTGCAAAAATTTCAGTTCATCTTTGGATATCAGTCCGTCGCGTTTCCATAGATAAAGATCTTTTTTGTATGTTTCTTGGATCTTTTTTGCAGTTTTGAAGTCTATCTTGGCATAACACAGTTCATCATTGAGGTGACGGTGGGCTTTATATATATACACACACACACACACACACACACACACACATTATGACTGCACTAGAAAATACCAGTGTTTTTCAGGACAACTATAACATTATATTATATATAAATGTTAGTTTAATAGGTTTATCACATTTCTTCAGGTGGGACAGCAATAATTTAGCAGATGCTACTTAAAGTAAAAATAGTTACTTATTTTTGTATGTAAATGTATGTTTCTCTAGAGAGGGATTGTGGTCTGGGGTATCATTACATTGATGTGGGTAAAGGCCAATGTACTAAAGTAGGGTCGCTATCCAGTTTGTGTTATTTGCCTATCCACTACCTTTGCAAGCCCACCTTCAGTTTTGCTCTGTGGCTGATGTACTAATCGTGCTTCATCACAAAATGTCAATCTGCTCAGAGGCCAAACCACACCAGCCTCTTAAATAGTTAACAGACAGGAGCCCCTTTTGTGACTCAGAGAAAAGAGAAACATTAAATATAATAATAACGAAATATGACTTAACCTTTCTAAGTTAAATGACCGATACGGCTAAAGCCCAAATCCCCTCTTTTAATATAAACTCAAAAGGGAGCATTAATGCCCAAATTACGACAAATAGGTTTGATCCATTTCTTCCTGGATTTAACAGAAACTGGGCAGAAAAATAGTATGTTTGGGTCATTTTCTCTTGTGCCAGATTGGCATAATACACAGCACTCATTATTGTCCTCCCCTTGTTTACAGACCCATTTCGAGGTCTTTGAATTAATTTGCTGGAACCATATCGAAATTTCATATATAATGATTTTTCGAACTGTGTTCGCACTTCGTCCAAGAATAGCTCAAAGGCGGAGTTGGTTTCATAAGAAGAAACTGTGTTGTAAATGTGCCAATCAATGTGCTATGAGACACACTATTTTGGATATAAGCCCAAAAGGTCATTTTTAATATTATCTTAGAAGCCGTAGTCAATTTGACAGGCTCCTCCCAAAAGTGCTTCAGCCCTAATTTATGAAACCAACAAGGAAAGTGCTTGAGGCACTGTAGCCCTGTACCATAATGGAATCTTAGGATGTCCTACAGCCCTTCTTTATAATGGGCAAGTTCTGCTGTGGACCACAGTGGCACTCAAAACAATAATGGCCTTAATATAGTTTGGTGATCTATACGTTTATTATTTAGGTCCATAACAATTGGGATTTAAGGTGTACACATTGGAAGGCATAATAATTTCCTAAAAAATGTGTTTTCTCCTACCCCAAAAGTATTCTTACATGAGGGCCCCCATAATTCTGCCCCGTAAAGAGATGCCGATTGTGCCCTATACTTATATACCTGAAGGGCAGGGCATATTGCCTTGGAACTACTGCTCTCATGTTTCTTTACTATCGGTAGAAAGTTTTGAAGTAAGATAATCTTACTTTTTTTCCAATTGCGGTTTCCGAGTCATTTTAGTGTCCAAGGTTATACCTAAATAGTTAAAATTATGCACATATTCCAGCTTCTGGTTCTTAACAGTTAAATTCTTTTTAAAATACTTGTGTGGGTTGACTGCCATATATTTTGTTTTACTAGAGTTTATTTCCAGGCCCGTAGTATCACAGTATACACGAAAAGTATCTATTAAACATCGTAAACCTTTTGGAGTTTGGGGAATTAAAATGGTATCATCTGCAAATAAAATGACAGGTACTGGCACCACCCCCTAGCTTGGTAGAATCATGTTCGCAGCCCAATTCATACTCTGGAATATCATTTGCATACAATAAAAATAGGGTGGGTTCCAGCACACAGCCATGCCTTATGCCCCTATTTACTCTAATTGGCTCAGTAAGCTCACCACTCGGACCCCATCTAACCTCTGCACAATTATCCTCATGCAATCTTATTATTTGCATGAGTATTTCCCCGGGTACCTCTTGATATTTTAGGGATTTCCAAAGTAGGTTTCTAGGGATTAGGTCAAAAGCAGCCTTTAGGTCGACAAAGGCAATGTACAGATGACCCTTCTTAAAAACTGTGGGGCATATTACCAAGCATAAGCGATAATTATTGCTATGCTTGGTTAGCGGCAATAATTTTATCGCCGTGCTTCGCCTATTTTTATCGCTTAGGAGCCTTGCTATTATCAAGGTTTATCTCCTAAGCGATAAAAACCGGGCCAAACGCATGAATATCGCTGAAAAGTCAGCGATATTCATGCATTACCGAGCTAATGCTCTTAGCCATGTCATCCACCTACCATTGGATCACATGGCTAAGAACTGCTCAGGGCAGGCGTTAGCTTTAGGAGATATTCGCGCTTAGCGCAAATATTTCCAAAAGTTGGTAATCGGAGACAGCGATGTTAGCGACTGTTTTCAGTCGCTAACATCTTGGCACGCCCACTTTGCATGTCATTAGCGATAATTATCGCTGACATGCAAAGTGGGCCCCAAGATGATCGCTATCTCCTACTAGCTTTCGCTAACTGGTGTTAGCGACAGCTAGGTAATAGGGCAATAAAATTATCGCCGCATTAGCGGGAAAAAGTCTCGCTAATGCGGCGATAATGGCCCTTGGTAATATGCCCCTGTATATTTCCTGCTTATTCAAAGAAATCTAAAGACCTGGTCAATTGTGCTATCCTTAGCTCTGAAGTCAGCCTGGTACTTCGATAAAATACAATTCTCCTCAATCCAATCATTTAATTTTGCTAAAATTTGTCGAGCATACTTTTTATGTAAAACATCTATTAAAATAATCGGTTGATAGTACAAAGGGTCTTGGTGGTTACCTTTTTTTAAAATAGTTGTAATTTCAGCCCCCTTCCATGATTCCTGTATTGGTGCACCCACGGTAAACTTTATTGCAAAGAAAATTAATGTAAGGGCCCCAAACTATGTTATCATGCCTTAATAGATCCCCTGGTATCTCGTCTGGGCCTGGTGCTTTACCCGGTTTTACTGCGTCAATTGCTGCCACAGTGTCTTCCAAACTAAAACATAGGGGGGGGCTATACTTGGGATTATTACATAATCTTACAGATTGAATGTTATATAACTCATAGATGTTGGATAAAGAGGGAAAAAATGGTTGACCCAAGTATTGGCATCTAAAAAGAGATCCTTACTACATCTTCACACGTTATTACCTTTGGATATCAATCGCCAAAATCCAGCATGGTCTTTGGTTTTAGCTGCACAAATCAATTCAGTCCAGATATTATCATCCCATTTTCTTCGTTTGTACTAGTAATCTCTTATATATTTTCCTTTTCTCCCTTAGAGCCACAACGTTTTTTGTTTTCGTCACCAGAATAAGTTATTTTTTTGCCTCACAGCACTCTTTGTTGTACTAGGGGCTATCAAACGTACTTGTATCAATTTTCCCTCTTTTACATTCTTTCGGAATACTACTCAAAATAGGGTTTAATGCATCTTCCAATACATAATGTATAATCATTATTGGTAACTCTGCTGCAAGCAAATCAACATGTGGAGAAATAATGTCTACAAAAGTGTCATAGATCTGCTTAATGGCCTCATCATTTCCCCCTATAGATGGCCATTTTAAGGCTCTAGGGTTATTGCTTACTAATGGTTCATTAGCAATGTTGTTAGTATCTCCATTATTCAAAGGTGTTGGTTGAAACAAGTGATCTGCTAATGTCAAATGTAGGGGATAATGATCACTATCAATTCTATCTTCAACTAGAAGTCATGTAAAATTGGCCAAATATATATATAGTCAAGGTACATATATGTGAAGTTATATATAGTAAAACGTTGCTTGCACATAGAAACTTATGTTCACAATATTTGGGTCCTCGATATTCTTGACACAATATTTTGGTCCATGATATTTGCTTCCAATATCTTGTTTAAATTCTGATAACAGCACAAGAAAGCACAAAGCGCCAACTCAGGATATCTGATCACAGTGGACCTCATGAAAGTCATACTTTCAGGCCGACTTCGATGGAGCACCAGTCAATTACAGTCATCAGGTTCGGCCCGCTGACGTTTACCTTCTCAAGTCTGGGCTAAGTGTCCTGTTAGCATTGAGGAGAGCAGCAAGGAGATCATCACAGGAGGCTGTAGGCATAGTGCAAAGATCCAGCTAGCACCATGGGTGGACATTGCTGGAGCTTTGCTCTGGCAGTGCCCACTAGTGGTCGAAACTGGAGTGTGAAGAGTCAGGCAGATGGAGCTTTGCACTGCAACGTGGTGCGAGCGGCGGGGTCTTGGTGTGAATGGGACACACCAAGAGACTAGGACCTGAGAGGCACTACTTGAGGGTCTTGGACCTTACTGCAGCTGGGTTCAGGGGCTGATGTGGGAAGTTGGGGAGCCTTTTACATCCCCAAGCTCAGATCAGGAGGCCAGTAGACTAGCCCTTGAACTTACACTGGTGTCTTGGGTGGGTTCAAGATCAAGTTGCAGATCCAGTTCTTCCTCCCCAGGCAAAAGAGCAATAGGCAGCGGGTTAGCACAGCAGGGCAGAAGTTCCTTCAGATCAGCTGTTCAGCAGAGTGGCAATACGTTCCGCATCATAGCAGCCCTTCCTGGTAGAGTACCCATGGGTCCAGTAGTGTACTGAGGGGGTATGCAGCCCTTTTTGTGGAGACAGGACACAGTCTCTTCAAGTGTAGGTAGGGCTGGGTTGAACTCCTCCCTCCCATCCAGACCTATCCAGTCACACCTATGCTCCCCATTGTGTGTGGTTGTCTAGAAGGAATACACAAACCCCAATGTTATCCTATGGGAGCGGCAGGCCTTGCAGTAACGAAAAATAAATGTTTCACTACCAGGACTTGTAAAAGTTAAAAGGACATATCCAACTTTTAAAATTCTTTTTGCCATGTGCTCTGGACTGTCCTCTAGTGGTGACGTATATGTATTAAAAAGGAAGGACTGGGCATAGCAAACGGTTTATTTTGCCTGCTCAAAATGGGTTTTTAAAACCTGCATACACAGGCTGCAAGCATAAGCCATGTGTAAAGGTCTACTTCAGTGAGTGACACTCCAAGTGCTGCAGACAGAATCTGGGGCCAATAAACAATGTAGAAATTACAATGGTTCAGGGATAACATTCTGAAAAAGCTGGTATGACAATTGTCCTATGATTAAACCAAAGATGTATAATTTAAATCAATAATGAAAGCAAAAGACAGAAAGCAAAGTACCCACAACAATTTTTTGTAAAGCGTTTTTTTGTAATTTGAATTATGCTCTGTAGAACAAAGCAAGACAGCATCCAATGCAAACAATTGGTGCTCACAAGGTTACAATAAACAAACATATAAACCCAATGACAATATAAACAAAAACACACACAATGGCAGAGGACTAAAGATCCAAATATGTGCACGTTTTATAACAAGAACATGTTCCAAAATATGTTACCTCTTGATTTGAAAAAGGAAAACGTTGATGGAGGTTTGACATTAGTGATTTGTTGGGTCATCATTAGCACATATAACATTAGTTGAGAGCAACCATCAAATGCAATCTTACCAAATAACATATATAATTATAAGGGGGAAAAAAAGGAATTCCAAAGTACTCAAACCAAAAGGCCAGGCCCATATTATTAAGCATTGGACAAATTACAAATTTTTCTTTGTGCATCATGCATACCAAGTTAACCGAGTGCCATCACCAACTTAGCCTAAACAGAAATCCCCAACCGAAATGTGAAGTGCCATGTAGTGTCACCAATAATTAAATAAACCACACTAGTTAAGCACACACATGCCAAGATTATAGGCCAAAATAGTGTATGTCAGGCAAAAGAGAAAACTCAAAAAATGCCAGTGTAAACAAAACAATTATTAAAAAGATTTGTGATGCAGTCCCACTTGAAGCATATGATATGTAGAGTATGATATTCCCAAATGTCAATTCAAAGTGCAGTCTTGTGACCTTAAAATTCCCAACCAACTCAACCCCAATATCTCTGGTAAATTAAACACAGACAATATTCCAACCATAATTTGCCAACAAGGGGTGAAATGGATCCATATTAAATACTCAAGTACTCACCAGGAACCTATAGTTCCCATACCACGTGTGTACAAACTACATGGGTACACCGGAATTGAATTCTGTAAATACATCCAAAACATGAACCATTTCACAATTTAAGGTCCCTAAAAAAATGAAAAAGCAAATTCTTAATGGCAATATGATCTTTGCTGCCAAACTTACCAGGGAAATGAATTCACCTCAGACTGCAAAAACGATTTACTCTAGATCATCAGGGAAAATGCTGAATTCGAAATGGCGTCTCAAAAAGCACTAATCAGTAGAGAAACCAAAGGGAGACTTCCTGTCCATGACTTCAGTCAACCACCTTGTCAATGGGCTATAACGTGTTCAAGGTGGAAAAACGTTTTATTCAACAAACTCTTCATAAATGCAGTGGAATATAAGAATTAGAAAGACAAACAGAGAAGTCACAAAAGTACATAACCACGGCGGAATAAGAATGCACAAACTTGAGACACTTCAAGTAGTAGATTGCATGGAACTAAACCAATCATATATCTCATCACTTGATCAGCGGGTATGGCTAACCTAATTACCACATCTTTGTATATCCCAATGCACAGCATGCTGACACTTATTTCCTCAATAGGAATAACCTGCAAGCACTCTCATACTGATACTTGGGCCCACATGCATCATTGTTACATTTTGCACTTCCTAATTTGCGAAAAATAAGGAATCGCAAATTAAGAAGTGCAAAATGCTATGCATCATTGTTTTCGGTATTCATTTGGGATTCGGTAAAAATCGCAATTTTTACCGAATCCCAAATGAATACCGAATTCTTAAGTGCATTTTCGCAATTCCTATTGATTCCTATGGGCCAAAAGGCCCATAGGAGTCAATGGGAAGGCATCAGCAAATTGCGAGTGGCACTTTGAAAATTTCATGCACCCCTGAAATGTATTTTTCGCATCATGTTTCACACACACATGTCCTAAGGACATGTGTGTGTGAAACATGAATGTAGAAAAAAAAACATTTGCAGCATTTTAAACACTTTTTCCAAATTTACCGAGTGGTTCAACCACTCGGTAAATTTGACACCCTAATTGCGACTTTGCACTTGTGAAAGTAATGATGCATTGCTTTTAAGAAATCGCACATCTGCGACTTCTTAAAAGCACCCGCAATTTTAGAACTCGCAACAATGTTACGAATTCTAAAATTGCTTCATGCATCCCAAAAAGCACTTTTGCATTCGCAAACGGCCGATTTTAAGTAATCGCACCGTTTGCGACTACAAAAATGCTTGATGCATGTGGGCCTAAGTACCTCACAAATAAAATACCTTCAGTGGGTGGTATGCAAGAGGTGCTTGAATAGTATAAATACATTGTACGACAAAAGCAAAACATTAACAGGCAAAAAGAAGTTTACAGACACAAAGATGGACAAATTCAGTGTCAAACATTTCTTTTCCAAATCCAGTCACACAAATAACAACACGCTATTTGTTACCAGTGAAGATATTTGTTACCAGTAAAGGATTTTGATTCACCCATGATGGTTTGTAAGTACAGTATGTGTGCTACCATGTGCTTAGAGTGAAACAGACCACATGCATAATAAAACCTAGACAATCCAGACATGAGAAAATGTGCAAATGCTTTCATTGCAATAGTAAAGTGATACAAGCAGAGTGTAATTCCAAATTGATAGGACATAAGCTTCCAGTGTTTTCATATATGCTTCGGCCGGTGATGATAATAATATTCAGGAAAATTACAATCACATTTTGGAAATGTTTACATATAGCTAGAACAACAGAGTCATAAAAAGGAAAAGTCACCAAGAGCAGTGTAATCATGTAGTCTTTAAAAACGAATACAGCAAGGAATTAACAAGGTGTTAACCAATGAGAAATAATACAAAACTAAAGAGTTACAATCTTCCATTGTGTTCAAACCTGTATTAATACTGTCACATTTTAACCCCTCCCATGCTCATGACGAGCTCAGCTCGTCATGAGCCACGGTTCTCGTGTGCGCATGACGAGCTGAGCTTGTCATGACCTTCAGAACCCTCGCACGCTGGGCAAATTCCCCTGCTGTGCGAACGTTCTATAGAAACGGGTGTGGTCATGACGAGCTCAGCTCGTCATGAGCACACAAGCACTGTGCTGTATGATAAGCTGAGCTCGTCATGAGCACAGGGGCGTTGTGTGCGTCCCCCCTCCCCCCAGCACAGCAGGGGAATGTGCCAAGCAGGGAAGGGGTTAATATCCAACGGCATTCTGCTCTATTTAACATCATCTGTCGGTGACCATACATGGATTTTTTTTGTATCTGTTCAATAATTTGTCACCTGATGTCATTCTGTGAATTATTACATTTCAGAAAATGTGATACCAGAGGTGCCGCGAAAGTCTTGCAGAGTATGCAATTCTTTTGTTGTGGCAGAGTGACTTAACTTTTTGAGTTATATGTCCCACATAAATTAAATTACAGGGACACCAGAGAGCATAAACCACATTCTAAGAGTTACAGTTACAGACCCAATAGTAACATTGAAATTACAGGCCCTGGGCACATTTAGAGCCCCAGTACTAGGGACTTCAAATATGTCAATTTGGGTATAAGCCAATGTTACTATGTATTAAGCAGAGAACACAAGCACTTTAGCACTGGTTATCAGTGGTAAAATGTTCAGAGTCCTAAGGCCAGCAAAAGCAAAGACAGCAAAAACAAGGGAAGCCACAGTAAATTATGGTTCATAATGTTGCAGCTCAAAGAGGAAAAAGAACTGTTAACCACAATAAAACACATGCACAGGGAAACCTCTGAAATAGTCTGTTAATGGCATTTATGTGAAACAACCCATCTGTTATAGCAAACACATGCATATGACAGGGGCACACTTTTGCCCCTTTCTGTTCTTGCTATAAATAAATAATGTTAGTGGCTTTTTATTGATGAAGGGTAACGCTATGCCTAGGATGGGAAAGCATTTATTTCCCATTCTATTTTACGTTGATAATTCAATTCATATTTATAGAACAGCTAATGGTCTTCAACTTTTATTGGATTCTTTTCTATCGTTTATGGAGAGCCTGGACTTAAAAGTCAATTTTACTAAATCATTTGTTATAACCTGCAGATCAGCTAATACCAAATCTATGTCCCCCTTTTTAGAGGATACTCAGTTATCAAGAACTAAGATTTTTAACTACCTGGAGGATGTATTTGTTTCGTCTCGCACCTGCACTTTTCTGTTAACCCTAAGACACAAACAATTTTGTAAAAGATTTGAGGCTGTTTTTAGACTTGCTCATAGATTAGGCCAAAAGTCAGTTAAGGAATTAGTAGATATTTATATTTGTAACTGTATCCCTGTATGGAGCAGGCGTTTGGGGCTACGATAACTTGTGTATTTTCCATACTTATGGAAAATAGCTTTTTCTCAGGAGCACTGCATCACTAATCTGCATGAGAAGCTAGGCTTAACTTACTTGTAAGACCACAGTTGGTCATGCCCCTCTGAATCTAGGGATTAATTTTTGAAGTAAACCAGAAGTTGTGTCCTGTTGAGAGACTTTCTTAAGGAATTTTTATTACTGGATCATTTGTACTAGATTCTATGGTTTGTTTATGTAAAAAAACATATTTGTTAGGAGTACCAGATGTGTTTACAAACCCAACTTCACTCCGTGATGTAAAGATATGGTTAAACAGCAATATTTGGAATACCGTATCGCAACATATAACAATACATGGAAATGGTCCGCTTTTCGTCAGAAATAAAATCACCAAATGCACACAATTAAGGAACCTCGTGTGATTCTGGGCAAATCACATAATCTCCCCGTGCCTAACAAAAATGAATGTGTGTCCTCATGTAACACTACTGGTGCTATGTAAAGCACTCTGATACCCAATACCGGGTCAAGTTCGCGCTATATAAAACTCCGTAAAAAATAAAACAATAAAATTTATTTTTTATACAATTCATAAATCTCAAGGTTTAAGGGTAAACAGTGCTGTGGTAAATATTGGAAGTACATATCTTGTACTCCTTTAATCACCCAGTCACTATCCTTGCAGTCTTGCAATAATCCAGGCACTACCTCTGTACTCATATAATTACCCAGGCAGTACTCATACTCTTATAAAAACATACAGGCACTACCTATGCACTTATGCAATCACACAGGCACTACTGATGCACTCCTCAATGCACCTAGCCATTACCCATGACTGCTCCAATTATCCAGCCAGTACTCTTGCGCTTAAAAAATCACCCAGGAACTACATATACACTTTTACAATCACCCAGACACTACCAGTACAGTCATGCAATGACACAGACATTGCTCTTGCACTCATGCTATCAGTCACACATTTGTCATGCACTCCTTCAATTATCTGCACATCACTCCTGTAGTCATGCATTCACTTAGAAATTACCTATCAACTATTTTAATGACCCTTACATAACCCCTGCACTCAGGCAATCACTTAGGCATTACCTATCCACTCCTCCAATGACACTCAGGCACTAGCCAGGCACTCATATAATCACCCAGGCATTACTCATGAACTCCTTCAATCACTCATGCAGTACATTTGTACTCCTTCAATAACCCAGGCACTATGCCTGCACTCATCCAATCACAAAGTCTCTACCTATGCACTCATGCAATAACCCAGATACTACCCTTGCACTCCTGCAATCACCAAGGCACCATCCATGCACTCATGTAATCAGTCAGGCACTACCCATGCACTCATACATGCACTCAGGCACTTCTGCAGCACTCATGCATTCACTCGAGCACTACCAATGCAAGTTCAAATCACCCAGGCACTGCCTCTGCAATCATGCAATCACACAGGTATTACCCATGCACTTCTTCAATCACCCAGGCATTATCTATGCACTCTTCAATGCACCCAGGCATTATTCATGCACTCTTTGAATCATTCAGGTACTACCCATGCAGTCATGCAATCACCCAGGCACTACCTATGCATTCATGGAATAACCCAGGCACTACCATTGCACTCCTCCAGTCATCCAGGCACTATCCATGTACTCCTCCAATTACCCAGCCACTACCCATGCACTTGTAAAATCACCCAGGCACTACCTATACACTCGTCTAATCACCCAGGCACTATCAATGCACTCCTCCAATCACCCAGACATTACCCCTGTATTCATGCAATCACCCAGGCATTACCCATGCTCTCCTTCAATCATTCATGTAGTGCCCATGCACTACTCCAATCACCCAGACATTTTCCTGCACTTATGCAATCACCCAGGCATTACCCATGCACTCTTACATCCTCTCAGGCACTTTTGTGGCACTCATGCAATCACCCAAGCACTACGCATGCACTCTTCCAATCACACAGGAACTACCATGCAGTCCTACATGCACCAAGGCACTATCCATGGACTCTTACTTGCACCCAGGTATTACTCATGCACTCCTCTAATCACCCAGATATTACCCCTGCACTCATACAATCATCCTGACATTATCCATGCACTCCTCCGTGCACCCTTGCATTACCTATGTACTCCTTCAATCACCCAGACCTTACCCCTGCACTTATGCAATCGCACAGTCATTACTCATGCACTCCTTCAATCACTCAGGTAGTTCCCATGCACATCTATAATTATGCTGACATTACCCCTGCACTTATATAATCACCCAGGGATTACATATGCACTCCTTTATTCACTGAGGCAGTACCCATGCACTTATAAAATCCTCCAAGCACTATCTATGTGCTTATGTTGTTGCGTGTTTATCTAGGTTCCTGATCGATACTGTGACCTTATGCCCCTATTCGGCTATAAATCCATTTATTCCCTATATTGGCATAACCGTTCAAGTGCGATATTCAGAAAGTCATCTCTGACCTCACACGAACAGAGCCACATTCCAGAATAGTTCTCTGCCACTTCCTTTGCAACCAATTAGTGCAATGACAGAGCAGAAGTCACTATCTGATATTCCTAGATTAACACTCCGAGTTCTTCAACAAGATAAAAACTCAGCAAACCTGGAAATCCCCGCTTGCTGTGTTTTGATTAGTAATGGAACTCTAATGAGCAACTGATAGCTATCACTTCCTAGTGGCATCTTTAATTGACGTCTTATGTCCAGCAAACTTGCGTCAAACCAGGCACCTTTCAGGTATAAATACTACCAACGTTGCCTTAAGCAATTGCTGGTGTCCCATTGCTGTTGTATGCTGTATGCAGTACGCTGATGCTGCTGCTGTCCCGCTGGTGGTGAAGCTACTGATACCATTATCGCTGCTAAAGCGCGAACGATGGTGTGGTGAGCTTAGGAGCTGAACAGCCGTCCCTCTGCGAAGAAGACCAGCAGATGCCAACTGCCCGCGGACGCTGTCCCCCCTCCTCCTCCTCGACGCGCTGAAGAGAGACGCTATCTTTCTCCTGCAGAGAAATCCAGCTCCAGCGTTTCTAGTCTGCCCTCGCGGGTGACTGGGATACCGAGTTCCCCCTGAAGGAGATACCAGACCTCCATCATTCTATTCAGAGGTATGGTGTTGACTAAACCTTTAAAAGAGAATTCTTGAAGCAAATCTTGGCAAAACCAACTTAACTTAAAGCTACTTACTTACTCCCCTTCCACGTGTTAGGCTTAGGTCAGGCACACCGGGGTAGGCTTAGTCAGAAGCACCAGTTGAGTATTTTAGCCTACTGTATATATGACTGTATATATGTTTTATTACTTTTAAATCATTGTATGGCTAAGAAACCATATCAATGCTTTTACAGTATTATTTCGCAATACTTATCTTACTGTACGTACTTTTTATAATAACAAGTCTTGCAATTGTGGCAATACATTTCTCTTGTACGAGAATAAAGACTGTTCAATAAATGTTAACCCTTTATTGACAAACGCCCGTCTCTCTAGTCTCTACATATTGTGATAGTAATCTGCACTAATCTGACTGAGTGAAATACCAGTCTATTGTTTCACACGACCCGAGAGATTGACTCTTGATCTGAGGAGCAAAGTTGTCATGTTGCACGGTTGTTGGAAAGCTGAATCTCTTCTTGTCTGTGCCAGGGAAGCTGATCACTTCCTATTCAGTCAAGAAAGTTTCCAGTGACCTCTGAGCTAGTTGGTAACAAACCCAATTAAGTTTAGCATAGTCAGTAGAGGCCTGGAAGATCCGCACTTCTACGTCGATACTACTGTTTATGTTATTCTAATGCGCAAGGCCTAGTGGGAAATTAGGAACTACACCACATGGCGCCCAACGTTTGGTAAGGCGATAAACTAACGCAAGACATTAGAGTAACTCAGTCGTGCATATTTCACACAGACCCCTTTCTCCCGTAAATACTCCAATAGACGTCTGGAGTGGGTGAAAGGTCAAAATCCGCCCGACCTTAGTAGGAAGAGATTCCTATGTAAAGCTCTGGTTTATTCAACGTTGAAGGATACAGTGTTCCAAAATATTGTGCACCTAATATTTGTCTCCTTGGAGACCAACTCTGCAAAACCTGCATTTATACAATGTCAGTAGAAAATAACGGAACCACTGGGGCCACAGTAAATGCAACTCAGCAGGATTCCAACGATACAGTACCGGGTGCAATAATCATCCCGGCACATTTAAGAAAATCTATAACGTTAAAACTTATAGAAAATGGACTGACACCACAAGGTGGTACAGTAATTTTCGTGATAGAGGCTCACGAATATCGGCAGACAGAGGTATTCTATTCATGGATAAACTTTCCAGCGGCAAAAACTACAACAAAAGAGTTTCACTATTACAAAATAGAGGAACCTCCGGAAGAGTACGCTCCTTTCGAGGAGATTGAAATTCCATTTAAATTCCAAGAGCACCTGCTCTGATTTAATGGCGCCCTAAAACACAATGATCACATAACCAGGCTCGGTCCACTAGGTAGACCAGGAGCACGTGGCCGGTTCTAGCCAGCTACACACCACATCCGGACATTGTAAAAATGTCAAAGGAAGAGCTGTTAGTACAGCTAAAAACATTAATTAAAATACATAGGCAATTATTCCAATATGTAATGCGGACTGCAACAGTCCAACCAGCTGTTAATGTACCACAGCTGACCCCTCATCAGGGGAACACTAATAAAATTACACCACAGAACATACAGTCATGTCTTGGTAAAACACCCGTAAAACGGGAACAAATTCCTTTCTGGTTAGCACAGAAAATCACTCAAATAGAGGCAGTATTTCCTGATACTACCCCTATTGAGAAACACAGAAACTTGACCATCTGCCTTCCTATGGGAATCGCACCACACATAGAGGACTGTGACACTTGAGGTACAGTCTTTGCTTCCATTTACACAAAAACACACGGTGTTCCGTCTATTGCGGTAATACCAGAAGTGCTAAAACAGATTCAAAATGAATACGGTCCAGAGCCCGCTTTAACTCTTGGTATGAAATTACTGAAAGACTTCAAGCAGGTCTCGGCTATATTATTAGCCAATATAAAGGGAGAAGCAGCATCTGTGGCGATCCGCCAGAAGTTGAAGTAAACAGATATAAAAGATCCAGTTGAGCTTGCCAAAATCATAGAAAAATGCTATGAAGAACTAGGTAGAGACAGCTTGGGTGGAAAACCGGTAAAGCCCCAACTGCTCGAAAATCCTGAAAAATTATTTATTAAAAATAATTTAAACACTCCTAAAAAGAGCTGGGATGGAAATAAACAATCCACTCCCAAGGAAAAAGTTTTCCAGTCCAGAGGAAGGTCTCCTCGACGGAGGGAAAGAACTCCGACTCGAGAACACCAGTCTCCCCAACGGGAGCCCTCTGAGAAAAGATATAACCTTAGAAATATGGATAATCTGAAAAAACCTGATAGATATCAAAGTATTGATACACGTCCCTCTCGATCTTTTTCGCAGAAATCGGAAAGAAGAGGACGGTCAGACCCAGGAGAGCACACCAAGTCCAAAGACAAGGAACCTGCTCAAAATAAGAAATCTCAATTTCCTAAAAAGAAGGTAGCCAGTATTAGGGTAATCAACCATGCCGAGAATACTGAGGACACAGTTGAAAAACGGGGAGTGGGCATTAACAATGTTGGACAGTGCAGCAGAAATCAGTATAGCGCGCAAGATCTTGATGAGTCATCTGGAGACAGTGGACACAAATGAATACATTCAGGTTGAAACTGCCGAAACCAGACTTAGCGAGCCCCATAAGATATACGAAATAACATTGCGTATAGAGGGTGATAAGACTAGGAAAATTAGGGGTCTATTTTGGGATAAACTCTCCAAAGGCTATGATATTCTGTTAGCTGAAAAAGATTGGCCCCCAGAGTTTGTCAGGGAGTGCCCTCGTGGCGAAGAGATGATTATGCCTGCCTCCTCGAATCACATTCCGATTCACAAAAAATATACATATGCAAGGAAATGGGCAGTAGCCCAGGCACCTGCATTTTATAAAAATCATGTAGGATGGGATGAGGACTCAACTCCTCACAAAATCCAATTAAAAAGTGAACCAACTGCCCAACGGCAGTATCCCATAAAGCAAGAAGCTAAAAAACAAGTCAGGGAGATCTTAGATCAACTTGAATACCAGGGGGTGATTGAAACATGCACCTCTCAAATGAACAATCCTTTGTTTCCTGTCTCCAAGCCAGACAATTCATATCGTCTAGTTTTGGACTACAGACACCTTAATGCATGTTGCAAAACATTTGCAGTACAAAACTCGCATAGTGCAGCCCTAATGAATAATATAGTTAGGAAAAAATATAAAACGACATTAGACATATCTAATGGTTTCTTTTGTCAAAACATTGCACCAGAAAGCAGATATTTGACCGCTTTCTCAGCATTTGGGTCACAGAAAAAATTCTGTTGACTCCCACAGGGGTTCAAGAACAGCCCAGGACTATTCTCAGCTAGAGTAACAGAGTTACTACAAATATATGATGATGAGGCATTATCTTATGTAGATGATATTTATCTCACAGACGACGATTTGGATACTCACTTGAAAAGAGTGAACACCATTATACTTGGGTTCGCAGCAGAGGGTTACAAATTCAACTTTAAAAAGTCTCAAATTGCCCATCTGACAGTACTATTCTTCGGTTACAAATTATCAAGTGAAGGGAAAAGCCTAGCGGACAACTTCTTAGAGAAGTGCGCTGTACTCCAAGCTCCAAAAATGCTGAAGAATTTACAATCCATTCTAGGTTTTCTGAATTTCGGAAGAACTTACATACTAAATTACGCAGAGAGGGTTAAACCTCTCTACAAACTAATTAAACCTGATTTTAAACAAATCAATTGGACTCAAAAACACACAGAAATGTTGAGATCACTGCAAACCGATATGTTAGCAAAAACTAA
Source organism: Lissotriton vulgaris (assembly GCF_964263255.1). NCBI lineage: Eukaryota > Metazoa > Chordata > Amphibia > Caudata > Salamandridae > Lissotriton > Lissotriton vulgaris. The sequence continues at coordinate 494,296 of NW_028241067.1, read as the reverse complement.
ATTAGATACACGTGACAACACACGCGATCTTGTAATCCGAGTCTTCCCAGGAAGATGCGGATTCACGTACCTAACCTCCAATGAGGGAGAAAAGGTACCTATTTCAATTAAATTTCACTTGTACACACAAGCGGAAAAAACATTCAGTCCCACAGAAAGAACTGTGAACGCAGTGCAAATTGCATTAGCAAATGAACGAGAACTAGCACATGGCAAAAGGATTAATATCCTTACAGCGGAATCCGCCTTCGAGGCGCTATTCAGCCCAGTAAACCTGCCTACAGTGTCACTGGATCCGAAATGGATACAGTGTGTAGATTCTCTAGGAGCGGAAGATGTGAAATACTATTTCGCTCCGCAATTCGAAGAACTGAATGATTTAGAATATGAAGAAGAATATCCTCTGCCAATCGAGCTTCTGCCTCTCCCACAATACACCTGTATAATCTATACTAGTTAGTTTTGTACAGCATTTTAATGTAGAGAGCAAATCCTACAATGCAGCATGTGCAATTATTAAAGGTCGTTGGCTGTGCTGTAAATTCAGACCGAAAGTAACAAAAACTGAATCTGTAAGAAACTGTTCGGTTCAGAGAACTGAAATCAGATCTTTAAAGAAGGCGCTTAAAAATGCAGAACGTGAATTCCCGACACTTATCGTGTTCGATTCTCATTTTTGCGTCAACTCTTACAATAATAAACTACAGAGGTGGATTGAAAACGACTACAAAGATGACACAGGTGCCACAATAAAGCATAAATTGCTCTGGAACGAGGTAGCTCTTTTACAAAAAGAACTACAAAAGACTCACGTGATTCACGCACAGAGTCTTCAACGTGATGGCGTTCACGTTGCAGGGAATTCATTGGCTAATACAGCCATAGCGGGAGCAACTAAACCGGCTTCCGTAGCCACAAAAAAGCGTACAGAAAAATACATAGACGGGGAAACCATGCTGGCAGTGAAAACGACCATAAAAGGCGACTGTGCAGCATTACCCGTGAACTATCCACTCAATTATGCATACGTAATCGATACAAACTCCGTTCCTTTTGCTCGAATCCCTGGAGTGGGGGACAGAGTAATTCCAAACAGGAGCAGGAGGGGCTTCCTCTTACTGGAAGCACACATGGGGTTGGGTCTGAGACATCAAACAATTAAGGATTCTCTGAAAGAATTACAATCAGAGTACTGGTGGCCAGGAATGAGCATAGATATTCAATGTTTTGCTCAAAATTGTGAAAACTGCAACAGAGATCGCAGTAATGAACAGGCCAGTGTAGTTTCAGGATCCCTGCTAGACAGCATAAGGCGGTCTATCTGCGCAATCAAGGAAGAGAAGCGCGTCCCAGTGTACACCATTAAGACAAAAAGCACTTAAAAAATGTGGCCTCCAGCGCTCGGCTGACGCTAGAACGGTTATAAAAGATTTGCGAGTCTTTATCGGCACATACGCAATTACCACGTTCCATTCTGACCAGGGTCCTGCTTTCAGCTCTCGAGCTTATAAGGAGGCCATGGCTAGCATGGTAATTGGGTTGCGGTATTCTTGTCCGTCGCACCACGAAGGGAATAGTGTGGTTGAAAGAAAAAACCGGGACATAAAGCGATCTATAACAGCGAAGGTATTAGGTTCAGGCGCTGGGTGGGTCAAACATTTAATAAGTGTCCAGACTAGTCTTAATAACTTGCCAAGAAATTCTCTAAAAGGTTTCAGCCCATACGAACTATTGTTCGGAATTAGAATGAACATTCAGGACCTCGATAGTCAGATGTCAGTGGTACAAGAAAAAACAACAGACTTTGATGTAAAGGATCGTTCGGCTGTTTTACAGGAACTGAATGAAACAAGAAAATCCTTAAGCAACATAAAGTTAAAGCAACAGCCATCTACCACTGACGAGGCACCACAAGCAACAGCCCCAGCAAGGCCTGTCTGGATTCCAAAGATTGGGGATCTAGTCAGAGAAAAGATCGCGGTGAAGAAGGAATTTGGGCCTTCTTACAGAAAAGCAGTACCTGTCTTGGCAATCACCGGAACAAGATCAGTAGTACTACCGCCCCTTGCTGGTAAAAAGGAGAACAGAGTCATGTCCATCGACCTGGTAAAACCACAAGCATGTGGACTATAATCAACAGTAGGCCCAGTGGACTCCCAAGAAACAACAGAATACCCAAACTTGCAACAATCCAAGAGGTTCAAACTGAAAGACTCATCACATTCGATCAGCCTGCAGTGCACAGAGAAGGACTATGCAATAATGCCATGGAACTCGTGCCTCTTGAGACACAGATTGAAACAGTTCGTCAAGAAACACCAGTCTACAATAATGTGGCATCAGAAAGTGCTACCGAGAGACAGATTGAAAGAACAATCCCATCAATTGACAGAACTGCTTCTGGTTATTTCATCAACTTCGACAACTTCTCTGAAGATCAAAACGACCCCGAAGTGATGCCTGAAACAAAAAAGTATTCTAAAGAAACTACAACGGAACTCTTTCAACAAATCAAAGAATTGTATCTGGATTCACCGTTGATTGAGCATTGGATTATTTCAGGGGTATTCATACTCCTACTATGCCTGATTTTAGTTTTAATTTTATGAAAGTTTATTACAATTGAATGGACACAGCAATTCAGAACATCAACCTAGTCCTGAAACCACACAGATCATCCCACGTGAAGAAAAGAGAACTGTCAACAGTAAATGTCACAGCCATTCCAATACCTGGTGGGGTAGTATGGGAGAAAACTGACTATGAGATCTATGGTCCGGTCGAGATCCTGAAGTATCCTCATCAACTGAAGGTTTCCTTAAGTGACTTTGTAAAACCTAGTACATTCTCTGATGATTGGGACTTTAACAGTATTAATGACATGATGTCTGATTTAGTAATGTCAGCTAGATTCACAGATCATGATTATTTACAAGGTTCATCTAGTTATGAGCAAACATTCTGTTATACACATTATGGTGATCATTACTTGCATAAATCTGCACAGCCTAGAAATGTTTTTATGTATAATCAATGGAAACATTGTGCTACACCACCTAAAAGCAGTTCTAAAGCATTTTTTGAGAAATTCAAATACTTCTCAGGGTTTAACACCAGTGATGCAGAAACGTTTTATTACAAACTGTTAGATAAAACAGGAATGAAAACAATGCTGACAAATTCTAAATTGATATATTCGGAAGCATTTTATGACAAAATGATGACATTTGGTTTTGATTATTGGAAAAATAACATTGAAACGAAAACAATTTGGGGTACAAAAGATTGGCAGGTACAAGGCCTTGAAGCACTATTTAGAACCTGCATGATACCAGAACAAATGTTGTTTTTAAATGACACAATACACCAAACATCCTGTCTTGGCCTAGCTAAGATCAAAGACCTTAACAAACCGTCTATACCAAAGCCAATACCTGAAAATGCAACAGCAGATATTGAGATAGACGTATCCCAAATTTTACATCAGAACAGAACACATGCTGATTGGAAAAAGTGGTTAATCTGGCCTACTGACACAAACAACTGTCAAGATAGATTCCTGAATAAAACACAGGGGTTAACAATGACCAGACTAGACCCTAGATACTCCCAGAGACACCATCCAGGGATAATAACAACATACAGTGTAGGGAAACTCTGCCTTGAATGGCTAACATCATCCACACTGGCTGAAATTAAGCAACACTTGTCTTTACTTAAAGATGGTGCTGATTTGAGCGATTTCATTCTTGGACCACGCAAACAGCGTCAAAAGCGTTTCATAGCGACCAGTATCTATGCTGCGTACAACGAGGCTTGGAAAGTCAAACAAATTGAAACAGCTGAAAAAATACGAGAAATTGATCGTATTAATTTGGAGAAATCACTTTCTGTAGTGGACAATGGGTTAATGACTCTGTCTTCCAGAATATATTCGTTGGACAATATTGTATCTTCTGCCTTTGACATAATAGACAGGGATTTGCTAATGTTACAACATGGCCAATCTCAATTACGTTCTATTGTACAATTAGGCTGGACGCTGCAAAATCTTCGTTCAGGCTATGTGCCTTGGCGTTTAATCAACACAACGTCATTATTTTTCATTTTTAACCTTACTGATAAACAAATCAGTTTGGCACAGAAAGGAGCAGACTATACAATCCTGAACATCGAAAAACTTGAGAGATTACCATTGACAATGTCAGAGAGTCCTGTCATTGAATGGATAATACACGGAATTATCACCATTCCGATAACAACTTTCCGATTTAAAAAGTGCCTTGAGTACATACCTACTGGCCAGTATGAACAATTGGGTAAAGGATATGTAAAATCAGAATGGAAATTACCATACACACATTCTTGCTACAGTGACAGCGACAAAAATGTATTTCTTAGTGGTGAAAACTGTAAACACTCACTAAGCGGTACACTTTTGTGTCAGGGTATTAATTTACACGGAGCATGTGATGGAAATTCTAACAACCTTTCATGCCACCAGCTTGTCACACCTGCAACTCAGATAGAGCCCTTCTTTATGCAACTTGCAAACGGGAGTTACATTCTTAGAACGGATCACAGATGTTGTGGCGTTGTTCCAGGGAAAAGTTATCTTGTAAGAGTAACATCCATGGTCAAATGCTGTATGCAGGCTTTGTTCCCGAGCGGGCCTGTAGACACAGAGACTCCCATCTGGCCTCGTCTGAATCTCTATTCTATACGAATTGATACTTTAAGCAAAATGAAGTCTGTGCTTTTGCAGACAACAGTGCCTATAACGTCATCAAAAGAGACGTATGATCTTCTAGTTGCAAGGACAGCTACTGAAGTTCATGAACTTTTATCAACAAATTGCCCCGTGCATTTCGTAGAAATGCTTAGCCAACTCCTTAACATGTCTAGTGCCACAAGCATCCCAGGCATATTTAAGACGATTTTTACGGGACTGCTAACACCTTTTCAAGCAATTCTGGGAATCGTTCCTAATTTTGTTCACTCTGTTTTTGGCGGCATACCCCTATTTTTGGGACTTGTAGCAGGGATTTTATTTTTGACCCTCCTGCTTCGTTATGGCAAGCCGAAACTCAGACATACCTCCCATGGGAATGGAAGAGACAATCCTAGCAATGCGCTACCGGGACAGGATAACTAATGTCCTCGGATTGGCCAGGCTGAGAGATCTAAACATGACCTGGTTCCTTTCATTCAGACCTATATGGCAGAACTGTATCTTACCTGTGCTACGATGTATGCTTTGCGGCGATGAATGCGTGTTGGACATCTGTCTTTCACTTCCATCAGCAGTACCAATGGACGTCGATACTTTGCTCAGTCCAATAACGGCTCACGCATTGTGTTGTCCCCAGCGGCTACCAATCCTGATGACGGCATTCGTGGAGACTCCTGTGCTACAACCAAGTGGTAACAGTGGAGCGAGTGACAAAAGCAACATCATCCAGGTACAACGATCTGAGAGCATTGCTGACCCAGACTATGATGACAGCAATCATTCTCACACCTGCCAAGTTACAGCACTATCAAATTTGGTTGAACTGTCACCTGATTTTGTAGACCAATTCTTTGAGAGCCTGTCTGATATGATGTTCTCACCCGAAGAGAAACAATAACTTTTGAGAAGCTTTCTGACACACAGCGTTCCCATGAACTCTGAATTCGGCCTTCAGTTTTGAACATCAAAAACTGCTAAAAGCGTTGGAACTCTATTGGCCCGTTCAAGCAATAATTCTTTTGAATTGAATTTTTTTTAATATTGACCCTTTTTTTGGCACAAACAATTCTTTGCTTAAGGTAAAAACTATTCTTAGAGAACAGAAGTTCAAACTTCTATTCCTGCACACATCTAGAGACATAATAACTTACATCAGCCTCTAGCACATGTTATTGCAATGCATTTATATGTGATGATTTATCTCGCCCTTCTTCTGTTTCAGAGATATTTCATGTGTAATTCTTTTTGCATAATCGTTCATTGATTTCATATGCAATAATTTTTGAATGATTTCTATGCTTCAAAAACGTACAGTACCTAATTTCACGTATTACATTATACGCCTATTTCGAATGCATTTATGTATTTTGGGGTGGGCAATGTTACACATGCATCTTATTGCTCTAGTTTTAGTAATTTGATGGACATGAAGCCGTGGAGTGGGTGTTGCGTGTTTATCTAGGTTCATGATCGATACTGTGACCTTATGCCCCTATTCGGCTATAAATCCATTTATTCCCTATATTGGCATAACCGTTCAAATGAGATATTCAGAAAGTCATCTCTGGCCTCACACGAACAGAGCCACATTCCAGAATAGTTCTCTGCCACTTCCTTTGAAATCAATTAGTGCAATGACAGAGCAGAAGTCACTATCTGATATTCCTAGATTAACACTCCGAGTTCTTCAACAAGATAAAAACTCAGCAAACCTGGAAATCCCCGCTTGCTGTGTTTTGATTAGTAATGGAACTCTAATGAGCAACTGATAGCTATCACTTCCTAGTGACATCTTTAATTGACGTCTTATGTCCAGCAAACTTGCGTCAAACCAGGCACCTTTCAGGTATAAATACTACCAATGTTGCCTTAAGCAATTGCTGGTGTCCCATTGCTGTTGTATGCTGTATGCAGTACGCTGATGCTGCTGCTGTCCCGCTGGTGGTGAAGCTACTGATACCATTATCGCTGCTAAAGCGCGAACGATGGTGTGGTGAGCTTAGGAGCTGAACAGTTGTCCCTCTGCGAAGAAGCCCAGCAGATGCCAACTGCCCGCGGACGCTGTCCCCCCTCCTCCTCCTCGACGCGCTGAAGAGAGACGCTGTCTTTCTCCTGCAGAGAAATCCAGCTCCAGCGTTTCTAGTCTGCCCTCGCGGGTGACTGGGATACCGAGTTCCCCCTGAAGGAGATACCAGACCTCCATCATTCTATTCAGAGGTATGGTGTTGACTAAACCCTTAGAAGAGAATTCTTGAAGAAAATCTTGGCAAAACCAACTTAACTTAAAGCTACTTACTTACTCCCCTTCCACGTGTTAGGCTTAGGTCAGGCACACCGTGGTAGGCTTAGTTAGAAGCACCAGTTGAGTATTTTAGCCTACTGTATATATGACTGTATATATGTTTTATTACTTTTAAATCATTGTATGGCTAAGAAACCATATCAATGCTTTTACAGTATTATTTTGCAATACTTATCTTACTGTACGTACTTTTTATAATAATAAGTCTTGAAATTGTGGCAATACATTTCTCTTGTACGAGAAGAAAGACTGTTCAATAAATGTTAACCCTTTATTGACAAACGCCCGTCTCTCTAGTCTCTACATATTGTGAAAGTAATCTGCACTAATCTGACTGAGTGAAATACCTGTCTATTGTTTCACACGACCCGAGAGATTGACTCTTGATCTGAGGAGCAAAGTTGTCATGTTGCACGGTTGTTGGAAAGCTGAATCCCTTCTTGTCTGTGCCAGGGAAGCTGATCACTTCCTATTCAGTCAAGAAAGTTTCCAGTGACCTCTGAGCTAGTTGGTAACAAACCCAATTAAGTTTAGCATAGTCAGTAGAGGCCTGGAAGATCCGCACTTCTACGTCAATACTACTGTTTATGTTATTCCAATGCGCAGGGCCTAGTGGAAAACTAGGAACTACACTACAATGTAATCACACAAGCACTTACTGATACACTCCTTGATGCTCCTACACATTACTTATGCACTCTTACAGTCACTGAAGCATTACACATGTATTCATGCAATTACTCAAGTAGTACACATGCACTTCTCCAATCGCACATGCACTAGCCATACACTTCTCCATATATTCAACTTTGCACAATTTATACAAAACTTACAAATTTGTCTATTATTAACTGAATAGGCAGTTCTGAAAAGAACCATTTCTTCTTTTTTAGTTTTATATTTGTGCTTTTTAACTCTTTTTTGAATTTTTGGGGTGTTTTTTTGGTTCAAAAAATGAAAAAATAAACAGAACCAACAAGAAAAACATTGAAAAAATTATGCAATTAAAAGTCTCTGCATAAACGAGAAAAAAAGAAATTAACAATTGTGGTTCTTTTTATTTTTATTTGAGATCGATAGCAGAGAAATACATTGTACATAACTAAAAACGTACATCAAGACATCAAGATTGATTAGAATAAAATTATAATAAAATAAACCATGGTCCTGGCTAGTGGCCCCCTGAAAGAGAATAGCATAAAATACATAATAACAAATTAATTTACCTGCCATATAATCCCTCAAAAAAACCCAAATCAATAACCCTAATTTACTTTTTCTATATCCTTTGACAACATATAGACTGTATTCCATGTTGTAGACATTGAAAAACTTGGCATGCCACATCTCGAAAGACGGGGCCTCTTGATGTAACCAAAGTGACGCTATTGCTAACCTAGAAAAAATAATTGGAAGGTTCCCCTGGTTCTATTCACAGGGAGGGGAGCAGGTACAGTGAAAAATAAAACCCTGTGGTTTATTTTTGGTCGTAAAAAGTCAAATATGTTGACTGTTTGTTAGAACAGTGTGGCATATAGGGGGGGGAGGCGAAATGCTAGTTAGAATGCATTATGTAATGTACAATTAACATTAATACCAATGAATGTCACTCTTAAGTACAAGAAACAATTAAACTAGAATTTATAAGAATATATCACGATTTATTAGGGTACCTCCCTCTTAGGGTTACACTCTAAATTAAAAACATGGGTTTAAAACAATACATTTCATTATAAAAACCGATTACAAAAAACATAAAACAGTCAAAAAACAAGGGTCGACGCGGCGTTTCGGTGGTTTTGAAATAGTTGCACCTTCATCAGGACGTTTTGACTAGATTAACTTGAAGTCTTAAGATTGAAGACTTTGTTGGGAGCAAGACTTTTTCTTTAATGTTGTCTTGAGTTATTGTAGATCTTTGGGCGAAACTGGGCCTCTTAAGGGTTTTTTTTCGCTCATATATCGGCACGGAGGAGCCACCGTATTTAATTACGTGGTCTTGTCTTGATTGACCTTGGAGATTCCTTCTTCACATTGGAATCACAGAAAAAAGACTTTGTGTTTATTCTGTAGATGGCGCGATGAATATTTTGCAGTTTGATAACAGGGAGTCGGTCTCTCGCTTGATAGCCTTGTTTGTATAAAGCGGCCTCCCTGCTCCTCCGTGTCCGGGTTTTCGTATATGCCACACTGTTCTAACAAACAGTCAACATATTTGACTTTTTACGACCAAAAATAAACCACAGGGTTTTATTTTCCGCTATTGCTAACCTAGCCACCGCTGTGGCCATAAAAATTAAATAACGATATTTAGACAATTGCTTCCCCTGGCGGAGGTCTTTCCCAATTCCAGCATCATAGATTGAGCCATTTTAACAGGAACCCCCGTAATTTCTGACAAAACCTCTCTATAGCTCCTATCAGAGAGTCTAATGCAGTACAAGCAAAAAATGTGTGCAAAATATCTGCACTATCTATTCCACAGCGAAAACATTTCCCATCATGCTGATCCCCCAAACATTCAGAAAAAGAAATGACATGGTGGGTTATCGATGTGGTCAAACCCTCAATCAGACAAAAAAACTGTGACAAGAGTCTGATTATTCATGAAAACCGTTGGATTGAAATGGCCAATAGTGTTAAAAATGGACTTAATTCATGCACCGAATGGCACACTCTGGCCTGCCTAACCTAATCTGCCTCAGTAACATTTTGTCAACTACATTTGTACACATTATTATATGTCTGCCAGCACTCAAACAATAATGTGTATACCAGATTGGAATAAGAACATACTTTGACTGTTAAGACCTCAAGTGGCTAGATTGTGAGCACCTATAAAGTGACAGATTCAATTGCCACTGGTCAGTATGTATCCCAATACTGTTTTATTTTGACTGTAAAGACCCCAAGTGGCTAGCTTGTGAGCACCTGTCCGGTGACAGATCTGATTGCCACTAGCTAGTCTGTATCCCCACACTGAAACCTGATGTGAGCCACCATTGCAATTAACTCTATAACAATTTGCCGTCATATTTTGAATGACACTGATGCCATCTCATACATTGTCGAGTGAATATAATATTGAATGTACTTCCAGTAATATTTTTTGATAATTACTGTCTACTTTGACACTACTCATTTTTTTCACAAAGAGCGCTAATAGTACAATAACGACGCGTTTCTCTAAAATATAACCACTTGACCAATCAGTCTTCCTCGACTATGTTTAATAACCCACAATTAATTTATCTGCACAAACTCTAAATAGGCTTTTTGAACGCGCCTGGAACACACTAAGATGGCCGCCGTGATTACCAATATACAACAAGTCACTAACCGCGTCACAAAATATCGCGAGACTACGCGAGGGTTAACAAGCCTATGAACAGTATATAAAGAGAGTGTAACTGCAACACTGTTACATCCTCTCGATCGTACTTCATTGACGTTCCAAGGCGGATTGTTCCCAAGTAAGTAGATTCAGAGCTGGGTCCTTGCGCATGCGCGTCTGCTTTCTCTCCAAAAAAAAGCCGGTTCATGACACCCGCTTTAGCGCACTTGCTTGAATCATCATTCTTGATTTACAGCAACCTAACCACTTGCAAGAGGAACTTATCTTTCATGCATTCAAAGGGCTATTTTCTCAATGGTACTTTTAAGTCCTGTGGTTCTTACCATTGTGCATAACGTAAACCCTGCTAAGTGCCTAAATACCAGATGGTTCCTTTAGACTTCCATTTATTGCCCATAACGTTAGCTGTGCCTTATACTTGATGTGTAATTAACATTGTAAAATTGTCACAATGTATTCGACAATTACACAACTCTGCAATCTGATAACACTTGTTATTATTTCCTTAAAAAAATATATACATGCAGTCTTTTAGAGGATCAACTGCAATACTTCTAATTTAACCACAATTCTTATGATTTATGCGCCACTATGTAAAATCAAACAACGCTATATCATTTGCACAATTCTTTTTCATTCAGTTCCCATTCTGAGATAATTGATCTTCAACCAAAAGTGGACTAACTATCAGAATCCATCTACTGCTTCGCTTAACTCGTTGCAAGGTAAATGTTCTAACTCTAAATATAAAAAGGAGTTTTTTTCTTACACTAAACAGGAATTATAGCTATATTTTGTTCCTTCCAGTGTATTTTAGGCACAATTGATTTACTTCTGTGCCCAACCCCAACGTTATTATTCAAAAGTACCGGTGCCGTCAAGAATTTCTAACTGGCACCGTTGCTATTCTGAAAAGTAAGTGCAAGCCACAATTCGGTGCCCAGCAATCAATACTTCTAGCAAATTCTGCCGATTAGGCTTAGCATTCTTGAACAACTCAGTGAAGTTTTCCAAGTTGACTGTCTTTTCTTAAATTGAATCACTTTAGTCGCCACACCGACTAATTTTATTTATCATGAAATGTTAAATGTTAGCAATGTAATGCAAATATGTTTATTGTAAATATTAAAATGTAAATATTTCTAGTTTTGTCATAACAATTCTATGTCAATAACCAGGTATTCAACTAAAACTGTACATATTGTAATTTACTGTTGTTTTTTTACAGAGGGTCATCAATTGTATATACCACTTTGTAGTCCTGATGATGGTCTTAAGAATAACCATAATAAGACCGAAACGTCGACCTGTTCAGTCCAATTCTGCCTAGTTTGTCTCAAGTCATCTTTTGATTTTCTTCTGACTTTGAGTTATAACCAATCAACTACTGTGACGCAGCAGTCTGGACTTAAATTTGGATATGTCCAAGGACAAGCAACCAAGGCCCTGGATATCCTTATTATATCCATGTATGCACCCTATTCTTCATGATTGTTCATTGTTTTTGTACAGAAATTTATATATTTTGCCTTGAAGTTCAATAATAACTTTCAGACAATAAATCCTGGTTCCTCGTTTTATTGAGTATTTATGCTTAAGTTTGATGTTAGTGTGGTAACATCGTATGTTTTTTTCTTCATCTGAATTGAATCTAACAGCCACTGATTAAACTCATGCTTAGGTACTGTGATTAAAGCTAAACAAGTCCTAACGGTGCTGTCAAAATCTTAGAATAAACAAAACCCCTTGCTGGCCATTCTCTTTTACGATCCCCCACTTCATCATCTTAACAGATGTGTGATACAAGTTGAATAACATTTTATAATGTCGACTTTTTAAATTAGCTGCCATAAAAATCCTCCCAGCCAAATAAATAGATTTCTCTAATGAACTTTCCGGATTCCCCAACTAGGTTCTCCATTTAATATTACACTTTCTAAGACGTCGGTTCTAACCTCTAGCAGTGTTTTACAAATTACCCCAATGTTTCCCTGTCGTCTAATAATCTCTACAATTTTAAACTTTGTGGGGCAGATATGACGTTTGCCCAAGAAGTCCCTTACTTGCAGGTATGTAAAAAATTGGGTAGAGGGTAGAAGTATTTCTCCGCCAACTACGCAAATAAACATAGTCTCCCATCGGCCTGATACATATCACCAAGTCGGATAATCCCCTTCCTTGTCCAGACCGAAGCAACCTGGTCCCCAAAGATCAGAGTCAGCTCCCCGGTGGCATTAATAGGAGAGTACAGGGATCTTAAAGCTTTTCCGTATAATCTTCCAGACTTTATAAACAGCATTTAATACCTAAAAACTAGTTATTTTAAAGTAGCTGCCATCCAATCTTTTGAAAAGAAAATGCCTCACCTCCGGACCTAGGATCATCTGGTAAATTGAGGGGGCTTCAGCTAGATTACTAATCTCTTCTCCAGTCAACAAAATACGTGTGTTAGCCAAAATACAAGAATGATAATAAAAAGCAAAATCGGGTATAGACAATCCCCCTCTTTCTCGAGAGAGGGACATATATCGGGCAGATTTTCGAGGTTTCCTCGGAGTCCACATGTACTGGGCACAAAGTGATTGTAAATACTGGATTTGTTTAGCAGATAACTCCAGAGGCACTGCCCTAAAAAATACATAACCTGCGGTAAATTGTTCATCTTCAAAACATTAGCTCTGCCAACTAATGACAGATGGAGATTCTCCCACCGTTCAAGTGACCATTTTACTCCCCAAATAATATCCCTCAATTAACCTCGACAATCTCTTTAACAGAGGTGCAAATCTTAATACCCAGATATGTGGCTTCCCTAGCCAACCTAGCATCCCGATATATTGCTTGACTTGAACATAAGATTTGGGCTTTGGCTGTATTTAGTTTGTACCCAGACACCCACCCAAAAATCTGTGCTAAAGATTCTATTTCGGGTATTGCGAGACACGAATTGGAGGTGACAATCGCAATATCATTGGCGTATGCCATTACACAAAACCGTTCTTGTGGTACAATAAAAGGCACTACTATGTTCTAACATAATAATAAAGGGGTTAATATACAACGCAAATAAGAGTGGTAAACAACACCCTTGTCGTGTGCCTCTAGAAATCACAATGGTCTCTGAAAAATGTCAAATTGAGCATATGTTCGCCAAGGGGAGATTATATAAAGCCTGTGAAGCTTGAATATTACCCTGCCCAAAACCCATTTGTTGTAATCTCTTCCAGAGGAAATTCCAAGACACCCGGTCGAATGCTTTTTCGGCATCAAGTAAAATCAAACCAAGTTCTCGAGATTCTACCTGTGCAATGTCAAGGAGAGTAACTACTCTACTCACATGGTCTACCATCCCTCTTCCAGGTATAAAGCCATGTTGTTTTAATGATACTATTGGTGTTATAATTTTTGCCAGCCATATGGCCAACATTTTTGCATAGATTTTACCGTCAGCATTAAGCAGAGAAATTGGATGGTAAGACCCGGGTAATTCAGATGGTTTCCCCTTTTTCTTAAAAATACAAATATTGGCCTTGGCCCAGGTTCGCAGTGTCTCACCTTTTTGTGCCATTTGAAATACTTTAAGCATATCAATTTTAATATCTTGGAAAATGGTCTTAACAATTTCCAGGGGAAGTCTTTCCGGTCCACCAGCTTTCCCTGCTGCAAGAGAATTTATGGCCTGTTTGAATTCCCCCAGCGTAAACGGCTCTTCACGCATTCAGCATCTGCCTGAGCAAATTGACCCCACAATGAGGCTGATAGTCCCATATCAATCAAAGAACCCTCAGTATCCTGCCCAGTATATAATTCTGTATAGAAATTAAAGAAGGCTTTAAGGATTTCCTGGGGATCAGACACAATAGCCCCAGCCGCATTTTTTAATCCCCGTTATTCTTTGTTCAGCCTCTTTTATCCGCAATTTCTGGGCTAAGTATCATCCAGTGGCCTCACCATATTCATGGCACTCTTTTCTAAAAGTTTGATATTTTATAGCAATCTCTTTATTCCATTCTAAATGTATTTTAGACTTACATCTAGCTAGATTATGCGGTAGTACTACAGTGTTATATCCTGCTGCCAACCCCTTAGCCAATTCCTCTGCAGCGATCTTAAGCTCATTATATAAGTCCAGTAATGCCTGCTTAACTAGTTTTGGTTTTAAAAACCCAAAACTCTGTGTTTCCCCTTTAAATGCTCCCCATCAATTCCCCAAGACGTCGAGTGTCAGTTAAACTAAAAAAAATCCTTTATCCAGGCCTTCATATGGTCGATAATCATCCATCAGGTGCTTCTTGTCAAATGTAAAAGCTCTCGGGACTGCACACCGCCCAAGAGCCGGAATTTCCACCACCACTGGTGCATGATCCGAAGTCACCCTTGGATATACACAAATGTTAAGCCCAGTAAACAATAATGTAGATAAAAAACAATAGTGAAGGCGTACAAGCCTTTTATGGGGGTATGAGTAAAACGGATATCCAGGATCTTGCCTGTGCAGGTTGCTCCAAACATCAAATAACCCCTGGTCAGTTAGCAGTTGAAAAAGAGCCTTGCATACCCTAGGTTTCCTGCCTTTGTAGTTTTGCCCATAATTTTGAAAATCCTCATGTGTCAAATTTATATTAAAATCCCCACACAAGTATAACGGAGTGGGCCATGTAGCAAGCTACCCATTTAAATATTCCAATATCGGGGCTTCATCAAAATTAGAGCCATATATTGTGCAGAGTGTAAATATTACTCCCACTGTCCTACATTCCACAATAGCCCAGCGCCCACACGTATCAGCCAGTATACGCCCAGTAGTTTGAATAGAAT
This sequence comes from Lissotriton vulgaris, assembly GCF_964263255.1. Lineage (NCBI taxonomy): Eukaryota > Metazoa > Chordata > Amphibia > Caudata > Salamandridae > Lissotriton > Lissotriton vulgaris. The sequence goes on along the minus strand of NW_028241067.1, from coordinate 479,089 downwards.
GTCTTGCTAAAATCGCTACCCCTCTTCTCATACTTGACTGCCTTGAAGTAACCAATACTGTATATCCTAATTCTGCCAAGATATTGCATTTCGACAATGGAATATGCGTCTCCTGCAGACACACTACTTGTGGTTCTTAATGGCAACCAGGATAGCATTCACTGATTGCTCAACAACACATAAGGTTTTCTTACATTTTAGACAATGCTGCTCACCTGTAGCTAAGTCAGGGAAGATGTTGGTTGGAGCAGTTGTTGTGCCAGCAGATGAGGTGCTGGGTCTAGCAGTGTTGTCGTCAGTTGTCTGTCATTGTTGTTCACAACGTAGTTGTTCTCTTGTGAGAAGCCGAAGGTGCATTGCATGTAAATGCTTCAGCATAGATGATGTCCCACAAGAATATATTTTTTCTGACCCTCAGGAGAGGACCTTTTGATAAACTGTACATGTCACACTTGGGCATTCACCTTTTTCTCCCCAGATGGTATCGAGATAAATGACCATTTGAAGCTCTGATACCAAACTTTGACAGGTTCTTTCAAATCTTCTTCCTTTTCAGGTGGAAGTAGCTGTGGTGGATTCCCAACTGCCATTTTTTGATGAAACAAAAAAAAACACCAAAAAGATAGGAAGAAGAGGAGCAAAAGACAACAGGTGTGACCTCTGAGATGCTCTTGAAAGAATGAAAACAATGGGTGGGGTCCTTCAAGTTCTAGAATGGAAAGCTTTTAAACCAATGAAATTGTTTCTTTTGAAGTCACAAGGGATTTGTGCACCCGGCGCACAACAGGTGCGCACCTAATGCGATTTCCGGAAAATATATTTAACAATAATATAGCTTTATTACAATTACAAATATATGATATTTACAGTTATAGTAATTAATGTTTTGGTATAATATATATAATAAAGTTATATACATATACTTTTAAAACTTAAAGATTTGTGATGCATTTGTGCACCCGGCGCGACTCCTGTAAGCACGTATGTGATGTTACGCGGGGCTGGGAACGCACACCCTTCACATACCATACGCACATCGAACATGATTTAACCAATATAGCAGCAACATTCTAGGATTCAGGCATCCACCGTGAGTGGTACACGATCGGATTGTGAATCCACTTTAAAAAAAAGGTTAATGCATATTTTAGAAGGGAGAAAACATCACATTATGTTAATAGAAGTTTAAAAAATTTGAAAAAGCATTTTTGGGACATTACAATTAGAAATTAGCATAAAAAAAACTTTGAAATTCACTGAAAAAGCATAGGTTTCAAGAACGTTATAGTTGGAAATCAGCATTTAAAATACCTTATAATTACACTGAAAAAAACCGTAGGTTTCATGTACGTTATAGTTAGAAATTAGCATTTAAAAAACCTTAGAAATTCACTGAAAAAACACAGGTTTCAGGGACGTTACAGTTAGTTGGACATTTCACTTGTACAAAACCAGAGAAATGTGGTCGTTATGGTTAGTTGAGTAAAATTTACAGATTCACAAAATTATGTTTGTACATGGCCATGCCCTAAATTGTGGTCGCAAACAGGCCGACTGCCCATTTACGACCACAATTTAGGGTCGTACATTTGGCCCCTTGTTGTTTACAATGGTGTGTGTGAACCTGATTAAAGAGTTTGCAGACAGTCAAATGAACTAAACAGGCCCCGTAAGGCCCCATATTAATTAATGGATTCTCCAACTCAGCCACTGAGGTCATAAAAAGTGGCTTAGATATTTTGCCTTTAGAAGGATGAAAACTGTGTGTTAAACAAATACATGCTTTAAAATGTTTGGTATTTACAGTGAAACACTTAATCAATATTATTTTTATGTTATGAATTGTATCAAGCTGTTCAGTGCCTCTCTTGTGTTATTAAAAACTAAGTCAGAGAGAAGAAACAATAATATTACCAATACAGTATTATCAAATGCTTTTCACATACCTTGTTATTTTGGTTACTGAAAGTCTACAATGTAGCTCTGACAGTTACTGAGCTTGAATTTTTGAACCAGGGCCAGTGGAATTATGAAATTCTGCGACTTGCATTTTCTGCATACACATTGATTTGTTGTACATGCTACAAAGCCCATCAACTCCTGCATAACTTGCCGATTTTAAAAAATGTGTTACTATCAGAAATGGATCAAAAGTTACTAAACACGTTTTCATGCATACTGCTTCGCAGAGGCTGGCACATTGCTGGGCAGAGGCAGGTCACCTTTCAGATGTTGATTGGTAGGTGTTAAACTGGTACTAATGAGGTTTAATCTTCAACCAGGCTACCTGTATTTTGTCAAAGAGTGGACGTGTGGAAATGGTTACTTACAACCATGTGTGCACTGGTACGAACAATTTTGCAATGACATTACCGCAACTGATGCACATCAAGTTGAAATTTCCTCCAACTAACTTGTGCAAATATTATATTTTGGGTCCAGTTGTTGATCGTCAATTGGTTGCATCGGCACTATTGTCATTTTTTATTTCATTAGTGTGGACTTAATACACTAGACAAGAGAAAAGAGTGCATAAAATAACAACAGACAGATATCTATTCGATGTTAAAGATGATAAGAAGAAGGCAAAACATGAAATGCATACAATTAAAATCTTCCCACCAAAGTAAGCATTTATAGAGCACTCAGGTTAAATGTTTTTGTCATTCGAGAAAATTCTGTATCTCAGTTGTCGATTGTGTCCAGCAACCATCTATAAGCAGGCATACGTGCCAGCTTTAGTCTGGTATTGCACCTTCTAAACAGTCAATGTTTATGAAAAGCACACTGCAAAACACGCATGAATTTATTCGCGATGTTCAACCCACTGCTCCTCTAACTGTGACCCTTCTAAAACTCCCTCCACGAGTGCATCCCGAGTCCGCCATCACCCATCTTGCACCTCACTATTAACATCACGTTTGTCTGTTACATTGCAGCTAGTTTTCTGGTGAATTGACCCCATACATAGTTACACACATAATCATGGCAATACAATTCATTGTAACTTGCTAAATGTGTAAGTTAATCTTTAACATAACGTACCTTATACGGCTAAGAACTTGTTCAGTTGGTGAAGTTAAAAAAATGAATGGAAACAGTTATATTAAAAATTGTGTTTTTTAAATGAGCACACGTGCAAAAAGAAATACAAATGCATTATCTGGCACAACGATGATTCAGAATGCACGCTCCAACCACTCCCCTCCGCTTCCCCAATTTATTTAAAACAGTATTCTGAGTTTTGTTCATACAGAAAAAAACGAAAAAATATGTTTTGCCTTTTGTAAAAAAAAATCTATATTTAATCAACGCCATTTCTATTGCCAGGGAAAATTCTACTAAGACTTTGTCACCACCACACATAGTGTTATGTTTTGGAATTAGCTTTAAAAACGTCGACACCATTAATCACTGAAAGGGTTAAGTATGGTTGATTCGACTTGAAGTGTGCATCTCCTATGAACAGACAGTCTGTCACCATCCGGATCTCCTGTTAAATTTACTACTCGAGGAACGCGTGATGACATCTGTATAATTAATAACAGCAAAGAGAAAGGAGCCCGTGCGGCGTCAACACCGCATGGCTGGAGAAAAATAGCCATTGCAGTGCTAATGTTATCTGCTCCCGAGCAGGTGTAGACGCACTAGCATGGCGCTGCCTGGCTTTTATTTTTAACACCCTGCTCCCAGGCGGTGACAAGGCATCGCTAAGTGAGGTAATAGCCAATTGATTTTCTTCCGTTTTGCAGTGGGCAGTAATAAATCATGCTGCTTGTCAGAGGGGTGTTTCATGTTTGCAGTGAGAGTGTGCCAACAATTAATCGGCAGAAAGCCCTCGTGGCTCCCCCTCTTGAAAATGTGGCCGCGGCATGACATGCAGGAATGAGGGCCTTCGTGACCAAAAAAAAATCGCAGCTGCGACAAGTACTTTAAAGTGCTTTTTTTCTCTTTCCCTTTCAGGCGCTGACTGGGTCGTCAGACGAGTAATTGATCTATGGGCCAGAGTACCAGCGAGCGCACCATTCAATAAAACAGAGTTCAAATTCAAAGGAACAGGCAAAGGAAAGTATCAAGATTGTATCATTTCATCGAACATTTGGGTTCGTTGTAATGTCTTTTTCAGCAAATACCACATAAACTGTGAGCTTGAAAGATGTTACCATGAACAGTCAAATGCTCTTTTTTTTAAATTGTCGAACTGTGCAGTAAATGATACTTAAAGTGGGCTGCTGCTTTGGAATTTGTACTGTAACACTAGAAATCAATATATTTATTTAAAATGTTAGACTGAAATGTCGGTATGGACCACGACAACAGCATTGCAAACAGTTTTAGATGCCACGATGTTGGAATGATAAGAACAGATACCTCCTATCATCTGGGCGCCATTTTATATTTCAGTTTTGCTTTGTAAAACGTATTGCAATTCATATCCGTGGTCTCCTTGATTTTTAAGGGGGAAAACTAACTGCAATTTCCGAAAGAGCTACTATCTCTACTGGAAGACACTAGTAAACAGCTCATGAGGATACTACCTCAAGCATCTTCCATTTTGCTTCCAAAATGTTCAAACCTGACTACACAGCCAGTGGATAGGATGTGGAAAATTCCACTTTCCCTAGGTAGGCAAAAATCGTCGCACTATCCATCACTCCGACAATGTATTATAGCCCGATCGCAAGCATACTAATGTCATCATCATCCAAAAACTTTATTTCGGCCCAAAAATGGCCATAAAAGCACAGATGAAACGACATTACATTTAGTTAAAAAGATGGCTAGAAAGATAACATTTCATTCATAGCGTTGTCATGACAAATAAACACCAACCAAACAAATAACAACATGTATTATGATCAAAATCCATTGGCATCTCTTTAAGCCTTCTGGCTCGTATCACAGCCCCAGAATATTGGTTGAGTGAGACGATAATGAAGAACTTATGCATCATGCAACCACTCTAGGTGATCCGCGCTCCATTTTCCTTCTGCCTCATTGTCATTTGATTAGAACATTCATAAAGTGCTTGTACATCATGTAGAAAAACTACAAAATATTAAAGTGCTTCTACATACTATGGGCAATCTTGGAGGTTAATACATTATCTAAAATATTAAATTCATAAAGGGCCCATTTGTAGGCGGAGCATGGCCATAATCTAACCTAGCAACAATAGACAATCGTGCAAAACAGCAATGGTCAAAATCTATTTTGAACAATATAGTTAAAAGTGTTTAGAAAACAGTTATACAATGGTTGCTTACCATTTACAAAGATACCAATGGGAAACTAGAAACAGAGCCCCTTGTACAAAGTGTGATACAGTGTGTTGGCCCATGCTAGGCGGATAACTTTAAAATGGCACTACGCGCACACCACATCAAGAATAAAAAACCTGAGACAGAGAAGACACTAGGTGGATGTGTATCATATTTTAATAACCTGTATGCCTCTCTACAGTGACTTACTGCCACATTTCTGCATATCTGGCAGAGCCAGTGCACCCTTGCCTTTAAATAACCCTGGCAAATAAAAAATACATGAATGTCTGTCTTCTCTATATTGCTACAAGCTGGGCAACCGCAATCAGATATGTCCGCCCATTTACTAGTAAATGCACACAAAGGGAGCACCCTGGGTCTAAATTGGAGATATAATGTTATGGCCAGAAATGGCTGGATGTCGTCCAAGACTAGTTCTAAACTGTATTGATCTTTTACTTGTAGAAACTCAAGTGTTAAACGACCAACTGTGGGATTCCCTGTGGCCTGAATTTGCTTGTATTCCCTGTAGCTCTCCACCAGGGTATTCCTGGGCTTGGCAGGGCAGGTTTCTTCTGCGTTGGACCACAGATTACCTTTCCCCATTGCAGCACAGGTATTCCTAATATGTACCAGCCAGGCGAGTTTGCCCGCTCCCTGGAGCCTCAGCCCTTCAGCCAGCTCTTCTCAATAGGCTGATAGTACAGGGGTGCTCCACAGACGGCACCAGAACAAAAGAGGTCTAAGGGCAGCTTCATCAGATATTGGTCTAATCCCCAGATCCATTCTGAGTGGTATAAGAGGAGAGCTGGGGGGAAGACCAAGGAGTTGCCTAGCGAAAGAGTTCTCAGCGTTTACCAAGGAGCCAAGAGGGCAATGGCCCCAGAATTCAGCACCTTACAAAGCTTCACCCCTGGCCTGTACTTTATAGATTTCAACTACCGGGCTAGGGGTTTTTTGGGAGGAGCTGCTATATACCTTAGTTAGCCCCCCATAGATTGTGCTAGCTGTAGGCTTGCCCTCTGTATTTGCACTCCCCAGTCTAGTGTTACTGTAAGCATAATGGCAAGATACTCGAAGAGGGAGACCCTCCCTAGAGGTTTTCCATCTAAACCGGGATCAAGTCGAGTACTAGTACTAGCATTGAAGTCCATATATTTAGTTTTTTGTAAGTTGATCTCCAAGCCTCGGTTTCTACAGAAAGAACTAAAATTGTTAAGAGCCTTCTGGTTTCCCATGGGTGATTTGGATAGAAGGAGGGTATTGTCCATGAACATCATCGCTGGAATTTTGCAGTTCGCGAGTTTAGGGGCGTCAATGTTTGGCTCTGCAGTTAGTGACTCAACTAAGCCATTAATAAGTAGACAGAAGAGAGTCGGAGCCAGAAAGTATCCTTGGAATACACCTCTTTCTACCGGCACTGGAGCAGATAGGTCACCATTTTTTCCATACCTAATTTGGACTTAATCCTATGGTGAAGGCGTTCCAGCTAATGAAAAAAGTATAGGGTGGGACACCCAAATCCAACAGGAGTGCCCACAATTTCCTCCTCTGGAACAGATCAAATGTGGACTTGAGGTTCACAAAAATCAGGTAGAGGCTGCCACCCTTTAAAAGTACACACTTCCATTATAACAATTGGAGCGTAAAGATTTGATCAATTGTTGAAATATTGGCACTAAACCTGGCTTGGAGGGGGCTGAGTACCTTGTGCTCATCCATCCAGCTCTGTAGCCATCCAAGAAGGACGCAGGCAAATAGTTTTTGACTTACGTCAATTACACTAATCGGGCGGTAGTTTACAGGTAGAAGTGGCAATCCCTTTTTGAAAATGGGTATGATTTCAGCCCCAGCCCAGGTAGTAGGTATCGCCATTCCACAGAGTATGGCATTGAACAAGGAGCACAAGTAAAGGACCCGGATGGCAGGTTCAGACCGAAAAAGATCACCAGGGTTCTTTTCCAGTCCAGTGACCTTGGAGGGTAGAATCTTATTTACTGCCTCAGATGTCTCTTTTAAGGTGACAGGTGGGGCATTTATCTTGTGTGGCATAGCAATGGTGCCCACTAGAGCGTCTGCATCCACTTCCCTAACATGTAATGATTGGAAATGTACCATCCATTCACTCTCAGCTATGTTGGGTTCTATTGCGCTTTTGTATTCCTGAGATCCTGTGTTTACTATGTTCCAGAAAGTTTGCATGTCATGCACACTTAGGACATTGTTCAGGGTTTCACATTTCTCATTTTCCCATGTTTTTTGTTTGTAGAATGGCTTTTGTTTGTAGCACTCTTTTCTCTCGGATAAATGGCATATCGTTCTTTTTGATTATGGCAATCAGATCTGACTTGGACTCAAGGCAGCTTGCATTGTACCATGGATGCATTACATTTCTACCCCTTTTTATTCTTTTGATTGGGTTAAATATATTGGGCAGACAATTAACTAAGTTTTGATGGTTATTAGATATTTCAGAAAGGGAGTTTGGAATCCCCTCAGCCCCGGTTAAATATTCTGCTGTTATGAGAAAGGGAATAGATGTTTGATATACTAGAGCCATATTTGCTTCAGATTGATAGAAATCGCCCCAGCTCACTCTGCTCCTGCAATTGCTCAATTTTAGCCTGTGATCTACAAGGGTTAATGCTATCAATTTATCCTTATCACAGGGTGAAATTACATCTGGCATAAGAGCGTTGTGGTCACTGCTGATACAGGGCTCAATAATAAAGTCTAGCACCCTGTGCCATGATTTAGAGTCTACCAAGATGTAATCAATGATAGATGTTTGCCCTGGTCTATTAACCCCTTCACTGCGGTGGCTATTCCGCCGCAGTGCTAAGGGGGTGGGGGGGCCGCGCGGTGGTCCCGTGCTCATGATGGAACCGCTCCGTCACGGCACGTGGGTGAGCTGTGCTTGTGACGGAACCGTTCCGTCACCAGCACAGCCCACCCGAAGCTCGTGACGGAACGGTTCTGTCACGAGCATGGGAGGGGTTAAAGGTGTGATGCCCTGGTCTATCTGATTTAGTGCGTCCATTGCAAGCTCTCAAAGAAGGTTTAAATGTAAGAGTATTCATTTGCAACACTGGAGAGGACCATGCACGTACAGGGGGGGGATATCTGGCACCGGGATAGCCCAGTGAAAATCTTCATCACTTCGATCTTTAGTTGTCCATCTATTCAGTGGTTCATACTGACAACTGAAATCCCTGCCCATTATAACCCAACATTTTCAGGAATTGATGAAAAGAAAGAGTGTGAGTTGTTCAAGGGTTAGTGACTCTGAGCCATAGTGAACTGGACGGGAATAAACATTAATCAAAGCAACTCTGGTCTTCATGGGGAAGGTTAAAAAAATGCAAAGAATGTCCCAGATGATGTCTCTATTTGGGTAGCGACACATCCCAAGTGCACACCAACCCAGGAACATCATCCCTCTGATGGCCTTCCCCTGCCCGTACTGGATGCGTTTATACTAAATGTAGCATAGCCCTCCCTGTGGAATTCCGTCCTAGCCCAGGTTTCCTGGAACAGAACTCATGTTGGTCAATAAATGAACCCCATTCAGGAGTATCCAGTTTTGGGGCGAGACCTGCTATGTTCCAAGAAAGACATTTTAACTTGGGTCGACCCTTACAAGCTTCAGGGTTTAGAAGGTGTTCGCTTTATTTGTCTATTAGGTTATGCAATGCCAAACATAATGCCTTTGGCCTAGCTAGATATGGGCATTTACTAATGGCTGTGGGGTCATCAGTGTTCTCTATGTTGTTTACAAGCACACACTGTTGTACTGTTGGTGAACATGGGGTTTCCAGGGGGTGATCAGATGTAGTTAGTGTGTTAGCAGGCACCTTCCGTCCTTTTTATATGCTCCTCTCTCTACCCCCTTCTGTTCTGCTGGTCCCTACCCTAGTGTGCACCTCCTGTTTTCCCCTATTATGACAGAATTCCAGTGAGGAAACCCCTTACACACGGGTCAATCCACCAACTCCAGTGAATCGAATCTGTTTGAGAGTGTCAGCGACGACAACAACGACATCACTCCCTCGCAAGACCTCTGCGACTCGTTCTTCCACGCAAGATCGCCGAAATACACAACAGCTTCGGCGCACCAACCACGCACCCAACCACCGAACCAGCACCCCCCACAACCACCCTCTGCGCCTGGACCCCGATCAGCACCGAAGACACCACCCGCACGATGAACACCATCCACTCCGGATCCCCTACTGACCCCTGCCCCCACCACGTCTTCAACAAGGTCGACTCCATCATCGCACCCCTACTCCGGGACATCATCAACGCCTCCTTCAACACCACCACCTTCCCGGAAAGCTGGAAGCACGCTGAGCTCAGCACCCTCCTGAAGAAACCAACAGCGGACCCCACCGACCTCAAGAACTTCCGCCCCATCTCGCTTCTCCCTTTTCCGGCCAAAGTCATTGAGAATACCGTCAACAGACAGCTTGCCGCCTTCCTCGAGACGAACGGATCCCTCGACCACTCGCAGTCCGGCATCCAAGCCAACCACAGCACCGAGACCGCCCTCATCGCAGCCACTGACGACATCAGATCCCTGCTCGACAACGGGGAAACAGCGGCCCTCATCCTCCTGGACCTCTCCGCAGCGTTCAACACTGTCTGCCACCGCACCCTAGTGCAGCGCCTCAGCAACATCGGAATCCAAGAGAAGGCACTGGAGTGGATCATCTCGTTCCTCGCCGGAAGAATTCAGAGAGTCCACCTCCCCCGTTCAGATCCGAGGCCACCGATGTCTTCTGCGGCCTACCACAGGGATCATCGCTCAGCCCCACCCTCTTCAACGTCTACATGAGCCCCCTCACAGCCATCGCACGCCAACACAACCTCAACATCATCTCCTACGCCGACGACACCCAGCTGATCCTCTCCCTCACCAACGACCCTGCCACCGCCAGAACCAGCCTACACGAAGGGATGAAAGACGTCGCCGAGTGGATGAAGAACAGCCGTCTGAAACTGAACTCAGACAAGACGGAAGTCCTCATCCTGGGATCATCTTCCTCCGCCTGGGATGACTCCTGGTGGCCCCCTGCCCTGGGCACCACTCCCAAGCAAACGGACTACGGACGTAACCTGGGCTTCGTCCTGGACTCCTCCCTCTCGTTGACCAGACAAGTCAACGCCGTCTCATCATCGTGCTTCAACACCCTGCGCATACTCCGAAAGATCTTCCGATGAATCTCCACTGAAACCAGGAAGGCAGTCACCCAGGCACTGGTCACTAGCCGACTGGACTACGGAAACACCCTCTATGCCGGAACCACAGCCAAACTACAGAAAAGACTCCAGCGCATCCAGAACGCCTCCGCACAACTCGTCCTGGACATCCCCCGACACAGCCACATCTCTGGCCACCTGAGAGACCTGCACTGGCTCCCTGTTAGCAAGAGGATCACGTTCAGACTCCTCACCCACGCACACAAGGCTCTCCACGACCTGGGCCCCAAGTACCTCAACAACCGCCTGACCTTCTACACGCCCACCCGCCAGCTACAGTCGACCAGCCTCGCCCCCGCCGCCGTCCCACGCATCCGCAGAGCCACCGCCGGTGGAAGATCCTTCTCCTACCTGGCAGCCAAGACATGGAACTCCCTCCCCATCCACCTTCGGCGAAGCCAGGACCATCTCTCCTTCAGGAAGCAACTCAAGACCTTGCTTTTCGAGCAGAAACAGACCCCTCTCCCCCCAGCGCATTGAGTAGCGCGCTATACAAATGTCATGATTGATTGATTGATTGATTGATTGATTGATTGATTGATTATAGTGAAGTGGGCTAGGGTGGTGTGTACCTCTAACGGGACGTGCTTGATCTGTTCCCACACCCCCCTTTCAGGACCATCCTGGCTTGTACATACCGGTGCAGTGCTGGGTGGCTAGAAATAACCCAGAGGGAAGGACCCTATACCCCCCCACATTGTATGGTTCCCCTCTAAGATTTTTCGGACTATGTTTGGCGACCTAAAATTGATCACAACACAGTCCCCTGTAACATTTTTCAGCCTCCAGCCTACCCATCCCACCCTGCGGGTCATGAGTATATCATCTGAGTGTTTTAAAGAAAAATTTCGATGCTTGGCCAACCAAAAAATACATTTATTTTTAAGTGCTGAATGAGATTCCCTATATCCCTTGTTCACCCCTGGAACCCCAGTTAGAATTACAACATATGGGTTTGAGGGCGGTGGGAGGTTGATGGATGGCAAGTCTGGGCCAACGTCAACACTTCCCAAACATTGAGTGGAATTTACTCCAGCTTTAGGTCTTGTCCCCTGTATTAGATGTTTATGTACCAGGGACCTTGCTGTTTGGGACCTACTATCTCTTCCTGTCATTTGGTGCTGTGTTTGTTCTTGTCCGTCAAGGGAATCGTTAATCCTTGGCCTAGCCAGATGACTCGGCTATTTGTTCCCTCCCTCCTGGCTGATATGGTTTTGTATAGGGTTAAGAGGCATAGCACTTGGTGTTAGACGCTCTATCGTGGTAACAGGGGGATCTTGATGTGAACCTAGATGTCTAGGATGGTCATTCTCCCTTACAAGGGCCTCAGTCTTACCCGCCCTGGTTTCAACCAAAGACACAAGCTTATCTACCCTTTCCAGGAGGAAGTTAAGTGTGTCATTTATAACGGCCCTCAATTGGGCCTGCATGTCCATGAGCAGGATATGAGCCCATGGTGGCTGTGCCAGGCCTTCCTGTAGAGCAGACCCCATGTCCATTGTTCCCAGATCATCAGGCACCAGGGGTTTTGTGGGGGGTTTCTTACATCTGGACCCAGTGTTTCCCGTTATCATACATTAACTTGTTCGTGGTAGAATAGGGCGAGTTTGTTCCGTGGTCACTTTGAAACCATCTGACTTGCTGACTTTAGTGCTTGGGGTTGGGTGATGTGCAGGCGGGCTTATGATCAGAGCTGGTAAAACTGGTGGGTTATTCTGGTAGTTCTGATCAGTGTGAGGTACAACAAATTCTGTGCCCAGCGATAAACACCTTTCTGTTAATTCGATTGATGTTGCCACTACACCTATTGCCCTTTGGAGCATCCTGTCAATAGAAGTTTGGTTGCGGGGTGTTGCATTTTGGGAGGATTGGATTTGGGATTTACTCTCACCAATGCGCTTTCCCATAATTTTCAATGCACCTTTACAAAGGACTTATGGCCAATATTTTAGCCTGTCTACCCTTCACTTCAAGAATATCATAAAAGGGATCTAGTCTCAGGCGGCCTTAAGTGAACAATTTAGTCAGAGGCCCCCAATACACGAAGCCAGTCCTAAGTCAAAGTCAATGCAATCCGGATTCTCTATAATGAAGAAATAACACAAGCTTAACTGACCTTAGCTCCAATAGTCTGAGAGACCAAGCTTAGAGGAATTGCCCAGCCCAGCCTCTTGCAGGCTCTGACGTGCGCAGATGGGCCCGCCCTGGCGTGACCCATGCGCGTCCCATGCCCCCGGAGCTGCAGCTGTGTTTTATGAGCCTCTGGGCACTATTGCGATGACTGTGGCACCGGGGATCTGGGGAATGGAGTCCTCACTCCTCACTCCTCTCTTACTGGTGCTGGCGCTATGCGTTGGCCGCCGGTACTGGCACTGTACTTTGGCTGCGAGGAAAAGGCAGATCGAGTGACAGAGACCCTGAGTAGGATCCCATGTTGAAGGTTTGATGACGTCCCCCCCCGCGGGAGTCGCACCTGTGTTTTATGCGCCTTTGGGCGCAATCGCGATGACGGTGGTGCCGTGGAGTCTGGGGAATGAAGTCTTCACACCTCACTCCTCTCCCACTTGTGCTGGCGCTATGCTCTGGCCGCCGGTACTAGCGCTGTACTCTGGCTGCAAGGAAAAGGCAGATGGAGTGTCAGAGACCCCGAACAAGATCCCAGGTTAAAGGTTTGGTGGCGTCCCCCCCCCCGCGGGAGTCGCACCTGTTTTTTATGCGCCTTTGGGCGCAATCGCGATGACGGTGGTGCCGTGGAGTCTGGGGAATGAAGTCTTCACTCTTCTCCCGCTGGCGCAGGGGCTTTGCTCTGTCCGCTGGTACTGGCACTGTACTCAGAATGGAGTGACAGAGACCTGAGCAGGAGGCATTTTCAATATTTATTTACATTTAGTAGACAAAGCACAATGCAGCCATTTTATAGAAAAACTAGGGAGTGATTTCTAAGAATAGTCCCTTTTTGAAGTAAGACAACCAGGTGAAATGAAATCTTGAAGGAATATTGTACTATTGTTTCTCTTCTGAAGAACCGTTTATACCCACTTATTAGGTCTCGGTGGCGGGGGAACTGCCCAAGTCTTCTATACCCTCCTTATATAGAAAAAAAGAGACACAGGACCTTCATCTGCAGGAGGAACCAAGTTGTATTCGAATAGCCTGGGCTATGGAACATAGTCCCAAGCTCCTCAGAGACAAGACAGAGGAGGCTGCTGCTTCACTCCACAGCTTGCAGACCTCATATCCACATTTCCCACCTTAAGAAACCAGTTTGGATGGGGGTCTGGCGCCTCCGAGTCAGAATGCAGTTACGCCATTCTTTGTTCAGGCAGGACGGTGCTGCAACAGATGGTACAAAAGATTACGGACAGGTCTTGCAAAACAGGATATGTACGTGAGAGAACAGACAGATCTTGAACAGCAGGATATGTGAAAGAAACAAGTTCTGGTACAGTGGTGTGACCAAGTCTTGCGCAACAGGGTGGGTGTCAGCAGGAGTTCAGTCCGAGGGTGGTGAGGCCAATTCTTTGTTCCCTTTTTTGAAATTGGGTTAACCACAAAAAGCGGGAAGGGCAGGGTGGTCGTGACAGTTAAAGTTTCATCAGACATCAGCAGAAACGACCAGGAGGGTCGTGCAGAGGTGTTTGACACTAAATGGCAATGCAAAAAAGTTATGGAGTGCTGACACAAAACAAATGCTGACAAGAAGGACACTTTTCCTCAGACCCTCCTTTTGCCATTAAGTGGCAAATACTCTAGGAAACGTCAATATTCATGAGATCATCTGTTTCTTGTTGGAGCATCATCTTCATATTGGTGTCGTGAATGTTAGAAGGTTGAGGCTTGAGAGCCTGAACACACGTTGCACAGAGCATTGGCATGCACTGAATGCACAAACAGCAGGCAACTTGGACCGCTACTCCCAAGGCAAGGAAGATGAGGACCCTCCATCCCCATTGGGAAAGGAGGCCCCAGATCCAGCCTGCCTTCATCCTGATGAATTTCAGAGGAAAGATGATGCAGACGTGGAATGGCATCATATGCTGTGGGTGCGTGATCTGGAATATACACACAGCAGCTGGAGCCAATCAATTTACACACACCACCACAATCAGCGAGGATGATGTCAAGGACCATACGATTTTGAAGTGTTACAAGGCGGTTTGCTTGTAGCTCTGCAGTGATGTTTGAGAGGCACCAGCTGTTTCTGTGATGGTGGCCTCAAGGACCCTGGTCAGTCCTCGTATAGCCCAACTGTTTGCCATGGGGCCCCAGAATGGGAGGAAACCCTTAAAGAAGTCCCCGGCTTCCTCGCCTACTGTATCCTCAGCTGATATGACACCCCTACGTGAGCGGCGCAAAACGCCCTTCATCAACAGGTAGTAATCTCCATGGGTAGAATACGTTGGTGGAAGGAGGAAGGCCAGATAGCAGGTACCAGGCCAGTTACAGGGGAGCCAAGTGTAGGCTGCTGTGCGAACAGATAAAATACGTGTTGAGGGACACCACCAACTTTGGAGGATACTTAGAGTTTAAAGTTTTAATGATGTCACAGATACTAGTACCAACTTTCTTAGTTCCCAAGCCATGGATGCAGCCACGGCCCACACATTTATAACATTCAGAGTGTTTTGTACATTAGGTAGTAGCCTTCTGGCGCGAAATCTGGTAAATGTTTGTCAAGAAGTTAAATACCACCATCTCACCGAGTTCATCCGCAGGTAATAGCAATGTTGATTAGCCGGTCGGGCAAAAAGGGGTATTGGTATTGCCAGACCTGTTTCGCCAGAAGTCATCTCGAAATGTTTCAAGGGCGGAATTGGCAGTACCATTGATAGTATAGACCTCCTGCATCAACATCCACCATGCAAGACAGGACCCAGAAATGGAAAAAGGATAAGGAAAGAATCGGACAGGTTGTATCGTAGCATGCAGCATCAGTTCACATACCCAACAGTTGGAAGTATTTATGATCATCTGATGATGATGTAACATCCGGACAAAGGTGTTATTGAAAAATTCTGCACGGCTGGGTAATTTGTGGGCGGGTAACGTGAAATACTGATGCTCTGCAGGAGTCGGGTAGGAGTTGGTGGGGTAACAGGATAGTAGATCAGTAACATCCAACCGATGATAGACAAGATGATTCAGACAAACAGCGTCACCACGGGGGCCACGAAGCACTTGCTATGTAAGAGATTGACATATCGTTTCTGGACTTGGGTGTATTGGACGGCTGTCATTGTACTAAGCCAGGGACCACTAGCGGATGTCAATGATTGGTGATTGCTTCACTGGATGCAGTTGCCAAGAGCCCTAGGGGCGTACCTTAGTCTGACACACCAGCACCGGTCTTAGCCGGGAGATCACAGCTCTACAGCCTATAGGTACCTGGGCGAAGTCAAGAGCAAGCCTTCCTTCTGGAACGCAAGTTATATCCGGTAGTAGTAGGAACAGTATGGTCGGGGAATAATTGTTCCTGATACTGAGCAGAGTGAGGGGAGTGTTCCACCTTTCCCTTCAGTATACGGTCACTCTCTGCTTCCGTAGACGTAAAATGTAATCTTGCGTCGCTCAATGGAACAAACGTTGGGACTATTTCTGTCTCTGAGTCTCCACGTCCTTGTCTCACCCACTGATCATAAGGGAGAGGCAGAGGCACTCGTCTACAGTGTGGTGTGTGGATCCAGTTCTTCTGACCTTCAACTTTCACGGCAGTGCGGGTGGCCAGTAACACCTGGCAGGGCTGTGTCCAGCGAGGCTCGAGGCTCTTAGTACGTTGAAAGTTACGAATCAGGACCCAGTCACCAGGTTGGATAACGTGTCCTGGGCCCTCGCTTTTATCAGGTATGGCCTCATGCACCTGGTGGTAAAGAGTACAAAAGGTGTTAGTCAAACTGTACAGATAATCACATGGTCAACACATGGTATTCAACATCAGACTGTTTCTGGGGCTGTGGAACACCCCACACATTGGCAGGCCTCCCGAACACAATCTCATGGGGAGATAGTCCTATCCTGGTATGGGCCGTTGTCCTGACAGACAGCAGAGCCAGGGGCAGAGCATCAACCCAAGTGACACCTATCTCCGCTACAACCTTGGCCATTTTAGTCTTTAGGATGCCATTGTACACCTCCACTAGACATGCTGACTGGGGGTGGTTAGCTGAATGACATTTTTGTTTCATACCCAGTGCTGAACAGACATACTCCATTATTTGAGCCGTAAGGTGTGTCCCATTGTCACTCCAGACAAAACGAGGCAAACCAAATCGTGGGAAGTATTCTTTCAATAGTACTTTGGCGGTAGTGATAGCGGTGCAGTCTTTGACAGGGTAGGCCTCCCCCCAACGGCTGACGGTACAGACCACCACCAGGACGTATTTTAAATTGTTACATCCGTCCATCTGGATTTAATCCATCTGAAGGGCTTCGAAAGGAAAGGTAGCGGGAGAGAATCCTCCTCCAGGGGCTACTGTACCTTTTACCGGGTTGTACATAAGGCAAATCAGGCATGTTTTGACCATCCTCTCAGCATATGCTGGTGTCTTTGAGTTATACCAGGTGGGTTCCAGCAACTTACATATACCTTTCGCACTAATGTGAGCAGGGCCATCGTTACTACCAGTAGCACATGACTGTTGGGCAACATCCATTGTCTCTCCATAGTGATACGGGCCCAACAACCATCTATTTCCTTTCCCGCCAAATGCTCTGTCCACATCCTCTGCTCCTCAGGGGTAGCATGGGACTGAATATCGATCACACTCTGTACGGTATCTTCAACCATGCCCCCCTCTGCCACCCACCTGGCGGGACCTCCCACATACATTCCTTCCTTTTTCTCAGGAGCTGTCTGGCTGTCTGGTCAGCCAGGGCATTGCCTTTTCCAACATCATCCGTCACTTTCTTATGCGCTTTACATTTTATAATAGCTACCTTTCTGGGAAATGTAAGGGAGTCTAATAATCGGTGAATTAGGGGGCCATGTGGAATTTTCATCCCATGTGAGGTAAGGAAATTCCTTTCTTTCCACAGTATCCCAAAGTTGTGAGCCACCCCAAAAGCATACTGACTATCAGTCTAGATATTAACCGTTATTATTTTGCTTAACTCACAGGCTCTAGTGAGGGCCACTAATTCTGCAGCCTGAGCAGAGCACTGCGGAGTCTGAGCTGTTTCTACTACTTGCTCCGATGTCTTGAGGGCGTAGGTGGCTGATGTGTTACCATCTGGCCCTCTGAGACATGACCTGTCCACATAAAGTGTACCTTCTGGGTCTGCTATCGGGGTATCCTGTAAGTCAACCCGTCCCTTTGTCGCCTCCTCTGTCCTCAATATACAGTCATGTGGATCTAAACAGGCATCCTGATTGTCTAGTGGGAGTAAGGTGGCAGGATTCAGTACAGTGCATCTCTTGATGTTAATGTGGCTGGAAAAGAGTGTTAATTTATATCCTGTGAGTCGTGCGCTAGTGAGGTACTGTGTCTTGGTGTTATTAAGGAAGGTATCCACAGAATGGGGAACCATCAGAGTCAAGGGGGAGTTCATGACGATCCCCGCACTCTGACGGACCATGAGTGCGGCCGCAGATGTCGCCCGAAGGCATCCTGGGGGAGCCCTCGCAACAGGATCTAAAGTAGTTGAAAAATAGGCACATGGCAAATGGGAACCTCCGAATATCTGGGTCAAGACAACACATGCACAGCCGTCTGTCTCATGTACAAAAAGAAAAAATTGTTTGTTATAATCAGGAGTACCGAGGACTGGAGCAGTACACAGACCTCTTTTTAAATCCTGGAATGCCTGCGTATGCTCTCTAGTGTATGGAAAGGAACTGTCTGATATGTCTTAAGTGGTGAGAGCAAGAAGAGGTTTGACCATGTCCAAAAAATTGGAAATCCACGGTCTGCTGTTTGAGGTTAGACCTATGAAGGCTCGCACCTGCTTTTGTGTCTGTGGGGCCGCCATAGCATTGATAACGGCTACACGATCAGCGTTGAACTGTCTTCCCTCCTTTGAGTGGATATGACCTAAATAGGTCACCTTCTTTTGACAAAACTGAAGCTTTTATAACAAGACTTTGTGGTTATGGAGGGCAAGGTAGGGTAACAAACAGAGGATAGCCTTTTTATATGTCGGGCGGAATTTGTAATAATGAGGAGGTCATCAACATACTGCAGCATTGTGGAATTATCAGGGAGTTCCAAGGAATCTAGTTGACTTTTGAGAGCTTGACTATAGATACTGGGCCTCTCGGTGAAGCCTTGAGGGGTGCAGCAAAATCTAAAGCTCTGCCCACCAAGGCAGAAACCAAAAAAATGTCAGCCATCAGGATGTATAGGAATACTGAAAAAGGCATTCTTCAGTTCTATGACAGAAAAGTGTGTGGCGTCAGAAGGGACCATTGTCAAGAGGGCTGTAATGTCGGGGATAACAGGGTATTGGGAGATCATTATTTTGTTAAGGGCTCTCAGGTCAATCACGAATCTGTATACTTTAGGGGAGAGAGCATCTCCATTGGTCTTTTTGAGAAACAGAATAATGGGACTGTTACAGATATTACCACGTGTCTCCTCCACTACGTCCTTGTCCATCAAATCAGATATTATTGTTAAAAGGGCCGCTTCTCCTTCCACGGGCAGTTGATACTGTCGAAGGCGGGGAAGGATGGCGCCGGGCTGAATACGTACCACATGAGGGGGTATATTGAGACAGCCGACATCAGTGTCTGATGATGCCCAGAGGGAGGTAGGTAAAGACTGCAACTCTAGTGGGAGGGGCTCGGACAGATACATATAAGAGGCTGAAGTGGGGGAAATTGTTATGGATACACCTTGGGGACTATATGATATGGTCGCATACAGAGCTTTCAGTAAATCCAGGCCTAATAAGTTTTCACTGCAACCTGCAGTGAGGACCAAGGGAGCGTCAACATGTGTGGGGGCAATATGGAGAGGGAGGGGTTCAGAGACAGGGCTGGTTTACCGGTGTTACTGCAAAACCCACAGAGACACTCATGTTGCCAGAAAGGGGTGCCTCCGGGACTGACAGACGTGCAATAGAAGACCTGGTGGCCCCAGTATCCAGAATAAAATTCTGATTGTTCCCCACAACTGACATTTGAACATACAGGCCCCTTTTATCCACTGGAATATGCACTCTAGTAATACCTGGCTGTCCTATGCTTGATAGAACCCTGTCTCATCAACTTTGTCATAATCATCATTGTAATAAGTGCGTGTTGCTTCATATCCATCAAACCTATTGGCCGGGCGTTGCCGGACAGGGGCGTCATCCCTGGACCTATGCTCTTTGTCCTGCGGATGGGGCGGGCCATGGTCCCTAGTTGGCCTCCCCTCCCTAGGAGCACGAGGCAGAGTCTTCTCTGTTTGGATGTTTTCACCTAATACGGGACACTCATCTAGCCAATGGCGTACCATTTACAATAAGCACACTGATATGTTTGGAGGGCTACTGTGCATTGAGGGCCTGAGGGAGTATATTGGCGAGCCCTCGGAGGGGGTTGGGGCTGTGGTCTGAAATTCTCGCGGGCATCGGGACCTCGGGAGGGTAAGCCTGCTGCAGAAGTACCTGAGTCTTAAGATCCCTAGCCTTCTTACTTTCCTTCTCTCTATTCTCGTGATACTGTGCCATAGTTAAGATACCAGTCATAGTCTGGGCAAACCATGTACTCTCAACTTTCTTGAGCCTGGTGGAAATCTCGGAAAGCAAGTTGCTGACAAACTTATCGACAAATACTGGGCTACAGCCTGGGATCCGGGGGTCCAAGCCACTATGTCCCTTGTATTCTGTTTCAAAACGGGTAAAGAAGTCAGCCACACTTTCATCTTTTCGCTGCCTACAGACATTTATCTTATCCCAGTTAATGACTGTTTCAGCAAAAATGTTTTCATAAGGGTTATTATTTTAACGGGCAAAGTCAGGATGGCAGCCTCTCGCTTACTCCCTCCTGCCCTTGCGTCTTTCATAACTTCCAAATTAGCCCATTTACCTCCCTGCTCTACTTCATGGTCAGTATGTCAAATCGTATCCCAAATTTCAGTAGGAACGACCGTAGCAAAGAGCAAGTCGATGTCTTCAAGAATAAGTGTACCAGCAGATATTATCTGGCCTGATTCTTTGTAAAAGGCAGCCAGATTTTTTCGAGGATCTGGTAACTGCCCTTTCAACTGCATTGCCTTTGACCTTTTCCAAGAGACATGAACTCATAGCCTACGCCAGTGGGCTTCAACAGGCCCTCTGCCATTATTTTGGGCATCGTGAGTGCTTTAACAAAGACAGGAGCCGCCTCCCTCATTGGCATTGCTGTCTCTAGAGGGGGTTTGGGGAAGGCGGTCATATCACAGTAAGCTATCAAAGCAGACATAGCGCCAAACCTCCCCTCTCCCTGCACATCGCCTCTTATATTTGTGACCTGAGGTCCACTAATCCCACGGGTATGTGCATAAATGAATTCTCAACTCTCTGCATAACCAAGGTACACATGTATTCAGCCCAGGTGGTCTGTTCCATAATCGTCCATAGGAAAAAGGTGGACCATATTTCTTTAAATGGATAAATATTCCCACTATTTATCCAACATTCACATTGTTGCTTTTGCAGGTCATCTTCTCGAAGGGACAAAAAGCTGACTGCAGAGCGCAAGGAAGCCAGTCGGGGGGAATTCAATAATCTATATAAATCCTACTTAACCGTAGACCATGGGGAAGAAGGGAAGGGGTGGGCAGGGGTAAAGCTGCAGGGATTGGGTGGATGGGGACTCGTTGTCATTCCCGTGGTGAGGACAGGGGTAGTGTGCGCAGTCGGGGTCATAGGCGTCAAAATAGGGGCTTCGGTGTGACAGGGAACAGTAGGAGGGGAAGTGGGGGCAGGAGTGTGCAGCACAGCTGGTAGAGCTTCATGCGGGGCAGGGGGTGTCAGCGCAGGGTACATAGGGGCATAAGCAGGAGGACTTTCCAACATGGTATTGAGCAGGGAATAGCCCTCTTCTCCCCCTTCCGTAAAGCCTTTTCCTTTCTCTTCACGGGTCGGGTAGCACTTCTGCACCCGCGCCCTATGTTCCCTATCAGCTATCTCTACAGATTTTTCCATTTGGTCCTGTAAGTGCTCCCTAGCATGGTCAGCCATTGACATCTGCTTCCTTTCTAGTGCATTTTCCTTCTTTGCTCTCTGCTCAATTTCCTTCCTCCACAACCTGACAGACTCAAACATCGAGGGACGAACCTTCAGTTTAAATAGCTGTTCCTCTAGATTTCCCAGAACTTGCGGGTCAAAAGACCCATAAGGCAGCCATTGTAATTCCGAGTTACCTTGTTTAGTGTATTTGGTCCAAAAAGGGGAAAACATTATAGCAGAAGGACCATGTTTAGTATATATGGTGTAACCAGGGGTCCCCTCTGGAGGAGCGGACAGGTCGCCTCCAGCTAGGAGACCTGCGCACACATAAAACAACATAATTTCTTAAACGTACTACTGACCGGCATGTTTGTAAACAGATAACAGACAACATCCGGTTTAAAAAACTCACCTCGCTGGCTTGGCTTTTGCAGAAGTCAATAACAGCAGAATCACACAGACTCGGTAGGTGATCAGCCCACCCTTACCTGACAGGGTTTGTTCTCTTCTGCAGACGAAGGGTTATGTCCTGTTCCAGAAATCACTTTGATAGGGGACCCTAGCGAGGACGCGGTCATGTGGCCCAGACCGGGCAGGGAGTAACAGCGGTGAGTCTTTCGGCTACCGGACTGCAAGAATCCCTCGGGTAGGGTACCTCCGTTGGAGTCTCTCCGTGCACCTCCTCACATTCACCGGGCCTGACCTTCGTGCTCATGGTGTCACTGTTCGAGCGCCATTTGTAGAACTGTGTATACCCACTTACTGGGTCTCGGCAGCGGGGGAACCGCCCAAGTCTTCCATACCCTCCTTATATAGAAAAAAAGAGACACAGGAGCCTTCGTATGCAGGAGGAACCAAGTTGTATTCGAATAGCCCGGGCTATAAAACAGAGTCCCAAATTCATCGGAGACAAGACAGAGGAGGCTGCTGCTTCACTCCGCAGCTTACAGGCCTTATATACACATTTCCCACCTTAAGAAACCAGTTCGGGTGGGGGCCTGGCACCTCCGAGTCAGAATGCAGTTACGCCATTCTTTGTTCAGGCAGGACGGTGGTACAAAAGATTATGGACAGGTCTTTCAAAACAGGATATGTACGTGAGAGACAAGACAGATCTTGAACAGCAGGATATGTGAAAGAAAAAGTTCTGGGGCGGTGGTGTGACCAAGTCTTGCAAAACAGGGTGGGTGTGTGCAGGAGTCCAGTACGAGGGTGGTGAGGCCAATTCTTTAATTCCTTTTTTGAAATTGGCTCAACCACAAGAAGCAGAAAGGGCAGGGTGGTCGTGACAGTTAGAGTTTCATCAGACATCAGCAGAAGCGACCAGGAGGGTCGTGCAGACGTGTTTGACACGAAATGACAATGCAAAAAAATGATGGAGTCCTGACACAAAATAAATGCCGACAAGAAGGACCCTTTTCCTCACTTCCTTGATATATAAACCAGGTAGTTTAGCAGGTATGCCCAGACATGGGTGCCTTGCTCACTTTGCCACTGGATTCAGGCTAGCCTGACTGATGAGGGGTGCTACCCCGAAACCAGTCTCAGGGTGCTTGGTTCTTGTCCAGGGAAGGCATGGCTTGGCAGTTATGGCTGGACTGTTCCCATGAGGCACAGTGTCAAGACTGATTTGCAAATAGCTGGGTTTGAACTGGGGTGTTGAAGTGAGCTAAAGAGCGATGCGGATTCAATCCAGATCTGTTATTGGGGGTGAGTGTCTGAAAAGTTTCAGCGCTCCGTCCATCATCTCCTTGTGTTTGCAGTTGAGCAGGTTTGCCTGTGCATTAACAATGCTCCTAGCCTTGGCAGAACAAAGGTTGCCACCTTATTATTATTTCCCTATGACACCCTCCTGGTTTTCGAAATCAATGGTTTACAGTCCCTTCTAGACAAGGTCGCTGATTAACTGTAGCAGAAGGTTTCTTCTATTTAATGTCAAAAAAGAAGATATGTATGATGTGTATAGAGGTACATTTAAGGCCCCTGCGGACCCCTTGCTGCAAGGGGTCTTAATCCAGGCGGCTACCAACCCTACAAGAGAAGCTCAATTCAACCCAAAGCCAATGCATATCTGTGAAATATGGGCGACTTGGAGGGGGGGGAGGCTCATTACATTCTGCATTGGGGGAGTCATTTTGCTTTACATTTCAAACCACATAAAGGTATGCGAATAATGTCATCCTGAACAACCAAGACTAGAGCAGGTGGATTTGTTCCCTAGCTAAGGATTAATCTGCCATCCCATACTTTTTGAAGCTACATGTCTCCAGCATGAGAAATGTTTTGGAGCAGAAGGCTGGAGCAATGGGCCCCTTTTTAACAGATATCAATGGGCACTTTGTGGTGCCATACTTGAATGTACAAAGAGTACACTACTAGAATGATTCTCTTTATGGAGCGGAACGCTGGGTCAGTAGAAAACATGCTGATTTCCCTATCTGCAAAAGAGGGTACATTAAAAGTTTGTTCAGAATTTTCTCTAGTTCACCAACCCTTGCCTTGTATTTAGATTAGGGGATCATGGATATCAACTTTTGCTCCATACCTGGACCCCCTCATGTATGGGATAAAAATCTGGGGCACAACAGAGCTCAGCCATTTGAAGAATTCACATGGTGATGCAGTGGGTTATTCAGATAGCATAGTTGTGGGCTCGTTCAGGTATGTTGGAAACATGCTCAGGCAAATTGCTCTTTTACATCTCTGAGACTGCCCAGTATGATTACACTTGACAGTGCCTCCAAAGTAAAACCGATTCAAAAAGGGGGTGGTGATGAACAGAGTGTCTGAATTAAGCAGACCACTCTTACCCAGTCAAGAGATCAGGGCTTGATCCATCACCGTTGTTTAGCTCACTGCATCACCCCAGTTCAGAACCTGGCGATATGCAAATTAGTCTGACCCAGTGCCTCATGGGAACAGGGCAGACCAAACTTCCAAGCCAATTCTTCACCGGAAAGGAGACAAGCTTCCGGGGACCGGTTTCTGGCATTTCAGCCGTCGTCGGCCCGGCTTGCTTCAATCCTGGTGGTGCAGTGAGCAAGGGACTCATGTCTGAGTATACCCTGCCACACATGTGGTGGCCAAAAACGATTCAAAAAGGGGGTGGTGATGAACAGAGTGTCTGAATTAAACAGACCACTCTTACCCAGTCAAGAGATCAGGGCTTGATCCATCACCGTTCTGAGCTGGGATGGTGCAGTGAGCTAACAAACGGTGATGGATCAAGCCCTGATCTTTGGACTGGGTAGGAGTGTTCTGCTTAATTCAGATACTCTGTCCATCACCACCCCCTTTTCTGAATCGTTTTGTCCACCATAAGCGTGGAAGGGTATACTCAGATGTGAGTCCCTTGCTCACTGCACCATCAGGATTCAAGCAAGCCGAGCCGAAGACGGCTGAAATGCCAGAAACTGGTCCCCGGAAGCTTGTTTCCTTCCCAAAGAATTGGCTTGGTAGTTTGGTCTGCCCTGTTCCCATGATGCACTGGGCCAGGGACAGACTAATTTGCATGTAGCCAGGTTCTGAGCTGGGATGGTGCAGTGAGCTAAAAAACGGTGATCGATCAAGCCCTGATCTTTGGACTGGGTAGGAGTGTTCTGCTTAATTCAGATACTCTGTCCATCACCACCCCCTTTTCTGAATCGTTTTGTCCACCATAAGCATGGAAGGGTATACTCAGATGTGAGTCCCTTGCTCACTGCACCCTCAGGATTCAAGCAAGCCGGGCCGAAGACGGCTGAAATGCCAGAAACCAGTCCCCGGAAGCTTGTTTCCTTCCCAGTATAAGAATTGGCTTAGTAGTTTGGTCTGCCCTGTTCCCATGATGCACTGGGCCAGGGACAGACTAATTTACATGTAGCCAGGTTCTGAGCTGGGATGGTGCAGTGAGCTAAAAAAACGGTGATGGATCAAGCCCTGATCTTTGGACTGGGTAGGAGTGTTCTGCTTAATTCAGATACTCTGTCCATCACCACCCCCTTTTCTGAATCGTTTTGTCCACCATAAGCGTAGAAGGGTATACTCAGATGTGAGTCCCTTGCTCACTGCACCATCAGGATTCAAGCAAGCCGGACCGAAGACGGCTGAAATGCCAGAAACCGGTCCCTGGAAGCTTGTTTCCTTCCCAGTATACGAATTGGCTTGGTAGTTTGGTCTGCCCTGTTCCCATGATGCACTGGGCCAGGGACAGACTAATTTGCATGTAGCCAGGTTCTGAGCTGGGATGGTGCAGTGAGCTAAAAAACGGTGA
Organism: Lissotriton vulgaris; assembly: GCF_964263255.1. Lineage (NCBI taxonomy): Eukaryota > Metazoa > Chordata > Amphibia > Caudata > Salamandridae > Lissotriton > Lissotriton vulgaris. The sequence continues at coordinate 453,178 of NW_028241067.1, read as the reverse complement.
TCGATCAAGCCCTGATCTTTGGACTGGGTAGGAGTGTTCTGCTTAATTCAGATACTCTGTCCATCACCACCCCCTTTTCTGAATCGTTTTGTCCACCATAAGCATGGAAGGGTATACTCAGATGTGAGTCCCTTGCTCACTGCACCATCAGGATTCAAGCAAGCCGGGCCAAAGATGGCTGAAATGCCAGAAACCGGTCTCCGGAAGCTTGTTTCCTTCCCAGTATAAGAATTGGCTTGGTAGTTTGGTCTGCCCTGTTCCCATGATGCACTGGGCCAGGGGCAGACTAATTTGCATGTAGCCAGGTTCTGAGCTGGGATGGTGCAGTGAGCTAAAAAACGGTGATGGATCAAGCCCTGATCTTTGGACTGGGTAGGAGTGTTTTGCTTAATTCAGATACTCTGTCCATCACCACCCCCTTTTCTGAATCCAAAGTAAAACCAGCATTTAAGCTGCAGTCCGAAAGAAGGCAGTTATTCATTACTTATTATGGAAGCCTGGCCCAGGCATTGGTTCTGCAAGAATGTATGCCTAAATTCAAGCCAGTTTTTGAAAATCTCATTCCAGTATTTGCTAATAGTTTGTATAGTTAATTCAGGATAGGTATCTTGCACACTGAATAATTTTACTTTCAAATGGGTTACTTCGTTTTTCCAATACCCCTGTTGTGCAATATGCTCTATTGTCACAGAGGACAAGACACTTTTCTTTTTGTGGCCATTGTACATTGCCCCAAGACACAAACTGGTGTTGCCCCTATCCAGAGTTAGTGTTTTCTCTGTGTACCTCTGTGTGTGTCACTCTACCTCTGCCTTTTAATTATATTTGTCCTACATCCTAACCCACAAGCATAGATACAAACACACAAACACACCTCACACACGTAAAGTTAATTTAACAAGCAGAAGGGAACACTTAATTGACCATCTGCCTTTCAAATCTTGCGTAATTTACTATTGTGATAGACAGAATTCTGAAATTTGCATTGAAGAAATGTGGTACTCAAAGGACAAATATTTCATTTGGAATTTTAATAAAAACTGAAGCTAAGCCAACACGTTTTTTGCGGCCTCTAAAATCGAACGTAACTTCTTCAGGGCAAACACATATGTATCTAAAAAATGTAACAATATTTTTATGAACCAGTACAATTGTTAGAAAGATCCGATCTCCCAATTCAAGGTGAGGGGTAATAAAACATGGGTGTGTTACACTTGAATTTTTAGGAGTATGTATCATATTTGATGAGCAACATGATAAGCATTCCTCTCAAAACTCTTTAAAGATCTGGTCCAGATTTTGGTTTTGAGAAACTCCAGTGTTTGCACTGAAGAAGCGATACCTCACATGTGTATACGCATTTTGACAGGCTAAGAAGGTTCATAGTTTGAGGGCCTGTAGCCAGGGGCCTATTGTTTTTTAAAACAATGAATGTGGTGACATTTTAAAACAAGTTATCACTAGGGCCAAAGAGCTGTATCAAAGGAGGCATCTGCACATTTGCTCAGTGGAGCAGCCTAGGACCCACTTTACTTAGGGAATCTTCTGCCCATGTATACTGATGAAGTAGGTACATGACGATGGTGACATGTAATATTATTCGGTCTGAGCTTTAACCCCTTGCGTGCTCCCTTCGGCCGTCAAGTGTCACAATATTTCTAGAACAACAAAGACAATACTATGTAGATGTATGATAAAGATAAGTGTTGAGTATATTTGCAAAAGGGGCTCTTCTTTAGAAGATTCAAGACATCTTGAAGGTGCGTTGAAAGATAGCTCATCTGAGAATACTGGTAAAAGAATTCTGTCAGAGGGATCTAGAACACTGAAGGGTCTGAATCGAATGAGACGTAAATCAGTGTATGGTCCGAAGACTGGGTTAACAGCGCACAGGTTTGGTGACTGTATTTTGTAGCCAATTATGTGGCAGAGGCATGCTGGAGGGTCTCTGTGCATGGGCAATCTTTATAAGTTTAAAGATAGTCCTTTTATGGTCAGACAGCTTGCCTGGTTTGGGATAATGGGCTGTAGGAGCTTGTCTAAAGAGGCGAAAATATTAACGTACATACTTAATGACTTGATCTATGAGTATTGTGATGTTCTGTGCTACAGCCACTGAGATACGATTTTACTTACTACTGGAGCATTGTTTATCATCTGTCATGAACTCATCTAGAAATTTTAGCCTTAGGCTGCAGCAATTTTTATCATGTTACATCAAAATTTGAGGCAGGTGATTATCGAGAAATAATATCAAGGTTAAATTGACATGATAAAATGAATTCTTTTGTTTGCTATTTTTATGTGGAATTCAACACACACAATATAATGTCAAATGTCGCAAGGTGCATTTCTGTACCAGAGAAGGGACACGTTTTAAAATACTTCCTGAAGTTGATGAGCATGAGTTTTTAGAGGAAGTAGGGAAACTTGAATCCCCTCTGCATTTGGATGAAGGTATGTTGATTCTCCTGTTCTTATCCAGTATGAATGACCAGGTGTAAATATTGGGAGGATTTACTTGCAGCCTGGAGGGGGCGGTGCCTTTTAGCCAGCTGTAGATGAGATACATCCAATTGAAATGTACATTTGTTTAAACTATGTATTTTGACGTTTTTGTTTAGCTTGAATGTGCCATGGTCTGGTTTTTTTTATACTCAGAGGTACTTCAGTGGTAACATGCCTGCACTTCTAATATAGGTAGTAAGGAGCCCTATATACCCTCTATAGTCAAAATAAAGTAAAGCACCAAGTAATTTGCAAACTGATACTGCTGTTGGAGATCCAAAAGAGTTATGGGTTTTAATTTTCTCTTCCTAAAAGAAGGATCACTAAGTTGGCATGTTGACATTGAGGTTCATGCTGCAGTTGTGTAGGAAGATGTGCTTTAAGCTGATTCTTCCAAGATGACAGGGTGATTGAACAACGATGGCATGGGATCAAGTTGGGGCTTGCTGAGCATATGTTTAGGGCCTAGTATGATGAATCCAGTTTTGGTCCTGTTAAGGTTTTTTTTTTCAATCCCTTCCTCCACTCTTGGTCCAACAGCCAGTTAGATACAGGGTCAGACTAGGAAGACTATCACTTGGGTATTATCCAAGTAGCCTGCCAATTTGGGGGTTGTTTCAGGGCTGAATGGACTACCAAGACCCAACTATGAACGCCCCCATGATATAGTCCCAGTAGCCGCTTCCTGGTGTGTGAGGATAATTTGAACAACGTTTCCAGTCCTGATTTTTTTCCACGGCAGACCTGATCAGCTATGAAGAGTTTCTGTGGCTGCTGACCTAGGGCAACATTGTGATGCCCAGAGCAGTATCACCCAGGGACACCACTCCAGGCTACCATTAGCTTCCAGGATTTTCCTGTTCAGGAAGGATTGAATCTACCAACTCAATGTAAAAATTCCAGCCAAGGAGACACTGGACCCCGACAAGCATGTGAAACTGTGAACAGCTGCTATGCAAGGCACTCATCTGCCTGCTGACTTCAGAATAAGAAACTGCTCCAACAGCTGAAGTAAAATCTGCAATGCCTTTCCACTGCCCACCCCCCCAGTATTTTCGTTGAGAAAAAAGGCCTACAACCCATATACCAAATGCTGCAAGCATGTGGTAAATGAATGTGTGTGCACTGTTGCCACTGAAAGGGGAAAAACAAAGAATTAGACACGGCATTTCTAGGTCCAAGTGTACTTTCTCATTCCAGGGATATACATTGTAATCCACACATATTGGTGCTTTAAGTCCTTATAGGTGCGTTTGTCAGTGACATTTAGAAGTCAGAACAAAAGCTGTATTCTCAAGAAAGTATTAGGGAACCGAGGAAAAGCAATATAAAGTCATTGTCCAAGTTCAAACAATTAGGGAAAGAAAATACCTTTAGAATAAATCTATTATTGTTTCAGAGTTTCCACGCCCAACAAAATCCTAATCCATATTCAATGTGCAATCAATAAAAAGAAAGAACTCTATTAATTTTATGAGGAAATAATATGGGGTTCAGAAGAAAAGAGCATAGGAAAATAATTTCCCTCAGTGTTCCTAATCCTATACATATGGTAAGCATTGTGCACAATCTATCTGTAGATAAAAGAAAATGAATGCAAGTTACTATTCCGTGTGAATGCTTTACGCTTATGCATGTATCGTCCAACGTGCACTTGTTTCATCCGTCACAAGTGATCGTATGCAAATATTGAAAAATTCTTAAACCATGTTTTTCTTTAAGTATAATTTGCATGGAGTGTAGTTTGCATTTCTATTGAGTAGTTTTGCACATCAAAAATTATACTTTGCAAATAGTCCCTTTGGCTCTGGCTTATATTTCTCTGCATGAGCGCCATTAAATGTTTATATCTTCTTTTGATGTATATAGCATGGTGGCATTTGTTTCAAAGCAGTATGCCAAACAAAACTGGTATGTAAGAGGTATCACTGAAATCTCTGATGAGACACTCTCATGAAGTCATTCAAATATGCTTTGGAGCAGAATCCGTGAAGCTATCAGATTAAAGTTAAGTATTTAAATGGGAGCAATAAAGGAATCAATTAGGAGACATAATTACTAATGAGCGTGCACTTAATGACACCGGAATATGTTATGTTCATGAAGCCAATCCATTATTGCAAAACGCTTATAAGCAGGTAGTAATCAGGATGTCTAGTAATAAAAGTAGCAATAATATGATCACTTTATTGGAGTAACTATGGCGCGTGCAAATGTTCGCTATTCCATCACTTTCCTAAAGCTAAACTTCAATATGCTACATGATAGTGGGAAATGATTTCTCGAAAAAATGTATAACTAACAAACTATGTACATATTATGCTGTTAAAATATGTAGTGATTGCTGACAAAGTCTTTGGACTCTGTAACGTTCTACATAACACAGTATTACTTAACATAACATGTCTTACCATATTGACACTGAAAGGTTTCAATTTAATTTCCTGCAATAGACATTGATACCCATAATATACAGGTAGTATACTTCATTCTGCAGCATGCATATGCACCCACTAAGCTATCTCGCTGACTTTATGCTGCCACATGCAAATATCATATACAGAAATCACAGTTGCCTTGAGAATTGCTTTTTTGATAATTTTCCAGCATTTAGAATTTTGTAAAGGTGAACCTTTTTCGCAGCCAGGTGAACTGAATATCACACCATTTTCAACCATTACAAGTGACAATTTGTAATTGGTTATAGGTGAAATTATAACTGGCGGGAGTGAAGAACGGACATGAAGGAAGGCAACGTTTTGACATGTATGTATGCACATGCTCTCAATGTGTTCTGTATAGGTTGTGACAGATTTCTCATCAGTTGATCAAAAAAAGCTGACATTTAAGTTTACTCTTGATTCCTCTGTTTCTTGTTGATTATTGTTCCTTTCTTTTTTCATTTCCTTCTTGACTGTAAAGGCAAGTAGGGAATGCTCAGAAGTATAAAGGCAAAAAGCGAGTGGATGTAGCGATGCAATTCCTGTGACAGAACTTCGAATGTGTTCTTGTTAAAAAAAATGCAATAAAACATGTTGGAAGAAAAGGTGGGTTGCAAATAGCGACTTGCTGTGATTAGAGCCCATAACACGCCTGTGAATGCTTTGAAATAAAGCAAACGTTATTTAAAAATGAATAAAAAGAAAAATATTGCTTATAAATGGATTATTACAGCAATTGAATTGAGAATATTGTTTAATGTAGGAGGAATTAAAGTGCTAGAACGATGATGCTGGAACATAAAACAAGAAACCAGCAAAAGAGGTCTAGGGGCTTTGTTGGGCAGCAGTACAAGTACCACACATCAATTCGACGGCAATACTCATTTTTACTCTTCAAATGCTTCTTACAACATGGCAAAGTGTTAAATAAATAATAAGTAAAATGTCTTCCACTCATGCCAGAAAATGATGTAAACTATCACTGTTTCAAAAAGAATTAGAAAATATACATCAGAAAAATAACAAATATGCTTACCTCAAATTAATTGGAAGGAAATATCAAAATGCACTTCCCTCAAATCAGAGCTCATCAGAGGAGTGCAGTTTAATGCAGACAGAACCAAGGCAACTATTGCAAGTGCAAACCAACTGCTGAAGACCTTCAAGTAGAGCATACATTTTAAGAAACAGAAAGGCACTTTAAGGACTGCGTTTGAGATGCATATATTTCCAAATGAAACCCATATATTCCGACCAAAACGTTCAAGCTCCTTTAAATGAACGTATGGAGATCAAAATGCATTGAAGCCTAAATCTTCATCCGTTCAAAGGTTACCATAAGGCTCTACATGGATCTGCATTGAATACCTTTGGCCTGCGAAAACTTCACTACACATTAACGCTCCACTGCACTTAAACATCCTTTCTAATAATTATATCAACCACCCCAAAGATTATCTCTTCATCAACCTAATGTTCATGAAAATTCCATGATAGCAGCCACTCTGAAGTAAAAGAATGCCTGGCAGCAATTCACCTGAATAGATTCACCCCTAAACTGTCAGACAGCTCTAGGCACATGGGTTCCTCATCAATAGTTGCATCAGCTTCAAGATGTACATCTTTAAGAAGACTTAGACATCTTAGCACTATTTAAGCATTTACCCAATCTCTACCTGGTTTGGAGGCAAACTCTGGTAGCTCTTAATTACCATAAATGCTAACTAGACACCTATGAAGAGCATCCTTCAGGGAGCTATCCAACTCAGGGAGAGACTGAGAAATTATAAGAACTATCCCTCCTGAATTTCAGGATAGCCCAAAGCTCTGCATACCCATTTACATAAACATCCATCAGGATTTGTGGATTCACCTTCAATGGAATGGACCTCAACATGGCATTCTGTTCAGAAATCAACATTAACATCTCCAAACAAGCAAAGCAGCAATAACATTACTCATCTAAAAAGTAAACATAAATTAATGGAAGTAAAGAATTCTCCTTCTATACACTCAGGAGTTGGAATCCAGGCCAGATGTACTAATACTAAGAATACCGATTTCCTAATTGAGATTCTCTCTGAATTGCAATTAGGAAATCGGTATTCCTAATGTATTAAACTCTTTTGAGTTTCATTAGTGGTTCCTATTGAGTCGCAAATAGACCTATCTCATGTATATTAATGGGAAAGGTCGCAATATGTGACCCATTAGGAATTGCAGCCATCGAGGGGTGAAACATAGGCCCACGCACCCCCTGCAGTGCTGGGGGCCCAGAGCTCCAGGGGGCCCCCTCAGCAAAGTGTGCTGGCCTGAGAGCTCCTGAGTGAGACAGAAGGGGGCCCTTCATGTACATTGCAGGGGGGCCGCCTCAAGTTTTGTTATGCCACTGCAGCCCTCATAGGGTGCCTTCTGAGGTCAGCAAACCACCATGTCTGTGATTGATTTTTAATAAGGCAAACCTTTTTTTTTTTAAAGTAGCCCATTTTCCTAAAGGAAAATGGATGGGTATTAAACTTTGCATTTCCCGTTACAAGAGTATGCAGAGGTCCGTGCCTGCTCTTAAAAGATATTTGTATTTATTCTCCAAGGGGAAAGTTGCGAATGATTTACCACCTTATTCAAGGAGTTGATAAAATATGAATGTTTTCCGACTGTAATTCGGCTTCAAAACATTCATGCATCCCATTCAGATTTGGTATTTGGAAGAGACAACTTAAACACACTCCTTCCAAATGCCAAAATGTAATTTGTGTTTTGATCATATGGAAACGCTTTTTTGCAGGTGGAAACGGCCCAAATGGCCATTTCCAACTGCAAAAATGCTTTGTTCATATGGGCCCCTATCCCATAACATAGCCATGAAGCGACAGTGCTCCTCAGAAAAAGTAAGGATGCCAAGCAGTTACTGACTTGGCAAGTTATAATAGACTATACGTTATTCAACCAAAATTCCTTCCTATATAAAAAAAAATGAAACATCTTAATAAGAATGTTTCATTTTCATTAAAGGCCATCAGAAGATGACTGGTTGATGTGGAACTGAGCAATGCACCCACTGTAAATAAAAGTCAAGTGCTTCACAGTTTTCGGCGTAACTTAGCCGGCTGCAAAATGGCCGCACCTTGAGTGGGCTCTGCTGGCCAAGCCTAACATCTTGCATAGTCTTGCAGGCAACTCTCTCATCACCATCTGGACTGCAATATCGCCACTCACCTGCTCTTGTGGCGCATTCCGAGTCTGCTGTTGCCCTTCTAGGCTGATGCTGGAACAAGCTTTGGCGCTGTGTGGGTCCCGGGCCTGGGCCCTGTGGTGCGCGCGGCCTTCCCGGCCTCCTGGAGCCGATTGCTTGATCCCGACCTGGAGCCAGGTCTGTACCGGATGCGGCACGTCTGCTACATGACCAGATGAGACCGTAGGTGCCACCGCTTTGAGGGCTCGCTGCGGCAGGGTTAGGGGCACGTTCGTCGCACCGCCCGGCCTAGCCTACATGCTTCCTACCTTTGGCGCTTGTAGCTTAGGCCTCCCTCATCGGGCATGGCGAAGTGGGCGGCGCACCCCCTGAGTCCCCTGCTGTGCTCAGCCCCCCTCCTGCCTCGGCCCCCGTCTCCCCCGCATCCACGATCAGCAGCTGCTACATCGGCCCTCCTGGCATCTGGGCCCTCCTGCTGCAGCAATCTCGGCTCGCCGGACGCTTTGCTCCCCTGAAGGTGGACGAGTGCTGCGCTCCCACTTGCCACCTTCCATCCTGTTAATTGCCGCCAAGGCCTGTGGACGGGGCTACCTGACGGCCCCTCCTCCTGGGCCATCGCTGCACGGAGAGTGATTCCTGCAACATCGGGCCACCATACCCCAGGATCCGGCCGACGTGCAGCCCACCGTGTCGCATCTGTTGATTGCCCCCTGTTGGGTCCTGCTGCTGTGTCAATGTGGTGCTGATGCTTAGTCTGCCCTCGGCCCAGTGCCTGCCTCACCTGGCTGCTTCTACTTCTTCTGGTCCTGCTGCTGCACCAATGCTGTGCTGATGCTTAATCTACCCCCGGCCCAGTGACTGACTCACCTGGCTGCATCTACTCCTGCAGGCTCGACCGCTTGTGCCCCACCTGGTGCCTTTCGCCTACGTTGTGCTGTGTTTCCCCCTGGCCTTTGCCCCTGTGGCCCTGTTGCGTGTTGGCTGTACTCGACATTTTACCTGCCTGTGATGGATTGCTCCTGCTGGCCCACCCTGGGCTGGTCCCTGCTGCCCCTTCTTTATATTGACAGGTTGGTGTGCTGTTTGAGGCAACCACCTGGTTCTGGACAAATTGACCACTGTGACCCTTCCTTTCTTGCAACCCGCTCACATGTGCTCTGGTCCTGGGCGTCGCTGCAGCTGCCTGCTGGACCTGTCCTCACAACTCCCCTCTGCTGTCCGGCCGCACCTCGAGTACACTGGTTTTCTCCCTCTATCTGCGGCCTTGCCTCAGGTGACAGACTGCCCTGCTCATCTGTGACCTCCGGCCATGGGACAAACTGACCCCAAGCAGCCCAAGATCGCCTTTGACCAGTGCCACCAGACGCGCCAGGAGGGTGCCGGTGCGGATGGGGGTGACCCAATGGCTCCGTCTGACATGGCGCAATCCCTTGAAGACGACCTGAAGGCCATCATGCTGGTCGTCAAATCTTTGGTCACCACCATAGCGGCGCAGTTGGATCAGCTACAGGTCCAGCTGGACGCAGTAAAAGCCCTGGTTGACTCCCACCATGCCCGACCCCTTCACGTTGAGGCCAGGGTGTCTGACGCAGAGGACGCTGCTATCCAAGACTGCCACAAATTTCTAAAGATGGACAATTTATTAGCCATTATCCGAGACAAGAACAAAGATTTGGAAGAGCGCTCACGCAGGAGCAACCTTCGTATTACTGGAGTGCCCGAATCCACCAACATATCTTGCATGGAGGAATATGTGAAGCAGCTGGCCCGTTAGCTCTATAGCAACGTTCTCTCATCAGTTTTTGTAGTTGAGCTTGCACATCGTTCCCTTCGCCCCCGTCCAGCCCCTGGCCTGCCAGCCCGTCCCATCATAGCCAAAATCTTAAACTTCAGGGACCGAGATGCCATCCTCTGTGCAGCCGGAGAAAAAGGGAACATTTGCCACCAGGGTAACTCCTCCAGAAGCATCAGATCTCCTACTCCCTGGGGTACCCGGCCAAACTGCGACTTAAACAAGGCACCAAAACCCTCCTTTTTCTGGATCCAAAATAAATGCTGGCGTTTGCTAAAAAACTGGACAAGTCCAACCATTCCTCGCCTGTCAGCTCCCAAGCGGTTGCCGAGAATAATCTTAGTGACAATGACTGACTTGTTCTATGTGCCCTGATTTTGCACCCTTCGCATTGTCTGCTCTCCAGGCCTGTAACTTGTACTTAGTCGCTTGGGGTCTGGTTGCCCTTGGGGCATGTTCGTTAGTCTATTTGTTTCTGATGTGAAGTTTCCCCACTTCTCTGTGTACACTCATAAATTATCATAATGGTTGCTGATGCTAAGGACCTGGCCAGCCTGTCTCTCTAGCTGGGGTGTACGCTGGACGCCATCATGCCTCCTCAAGATAATTCCCTTCAAGGACGCAGATTGTTCCCTTTGGGTCTCATAATGTCTAATTTGTGTTCTGGGACTGCTGCGACTTTTTCTATGTATGCTTCCCTAGTTGCTTGCTATTGTTAAAGGCTTGGCGACCCTGTCCTTATGGCAAGGGTGTAAGCTGGGCGACACAATGCCTCCGCTGGATTATTCCCAATTTGAACATTGACTTTTTCCCTCCCAGATGTGGGTCCCGGGGGCTTGGGGGTTGGTGTGGGTGGGGGGTGGGTGGTGGTGTTCTGGGATTTGTTGCCTCTTTCTGAGGCGCATTTGTTTTTGTCAATATGTATTGCTTTTTTCTTTGGTTTGCATTGTTGCATCAAATTGTACTTGCTCTGCTATATCCTGCCACACTACTATGCGCACATCCCCATAATTTTGTTCTTAGGCACGACACTTATCAGCACCATACCCTCTGGGCCCAATGCTGATAACTCTCCCTTTCATCCCTGCTATCTGTCGCGCCCAGCCTGGGGTCGTCCTTTCCTATGCCCTTTGAGGTTGCACTGCTAGTTATCTTCATAGACGACCACCACAGACTTATGCATCTACATGAGGGCCCTGGCCAGATTCACCACGCTCCGCATGACTACCCCTCACAATATGACAATATGACAGACACTATTTTCTGGACATGGAACATCCGTGGTCTAAACTACCACCGTAAGGCTCGAATAGTTCATTCGCATCTCCTACGGCACCAGGTGGACATCTGTCTGCTACAGGAAACTCACCTGCTCCCTGCCTCTGCTGCCAGACTCCACTCCCTGTACTGTGGAAAGTCTCACTCCTTCATTTACTCTAACTATTCTCTTGGGGTCTCTATCCTTATACGCAGGAGACTATCTGGTCAAACTTCCAGCGCAATTACTGACCCCGTCTCCACGCTCCCTCCAAGCCCAACCTTTGATGATTGTTCAATTATATGGCCCTAATAACAATGACCCAGACTTTTTTGCGCTGATTTGGCAACACATCTCCTCCTTTGGCCTTACTGCTCTCCTCTGGGGGGTGGATTTTAATGTTACATTATCCACGGTTCTTGACCGTTGTAGCCCACATGCACCACACCCACGTGCTGCTTCCCTATTACCATCCATCTTAGCTGAGAATTCCTTGTATGATGTTTGGCGGCTCATGCGTCCTGATGCTCGTGAGGGTACCAGCGTCACTGGCACTCATGGTTGCTGGTCCCGGCTAGATCTGTGGATCTCCTCCCCAGATGTTCTATCCTGGCTCTCCTTCGTCAGCCATAATGCGCACACTATCTCAGATCACGCGCTGGTTCAACTCTGTCTCCGTCTGGCTTTGTCCCCTCGGCGAGCCTTCTCCTGGCGGCTCTCTTTCAATGCGCTGCGCGACTCCGTCTTCTGTGACAAGATCCAGACCGCGATCGCTAACTACTTTGAGCTTAATGTTGGCTCTGTGGACTCTCCCTCCACTCTCTGGGCAGGATTCAAAGTCGTCATTTGCGACAAATGTATCTCTAAACAGTCTGGGGTCGTGCGCGCCATCCACAGTGGTCTAAATAAATTGGAATCCGAAATTAAATCATTGTAGTCCTCCCATGCTCTTGACCCCAGCCCCGCCACACTCGCCTGTCTTCCTGAGAAACCCACCAAATTCCCCGAAGAGGCCAATAGAGAATTCTCGTTCCTCTGCAGGGAGGCCAGAGTGCGCCGCTATGGTGAGGGCGACCGCCTTGGGAAAACATTGGCCAGCCTCCTCCATCCGTCCTGTGCTGTGTCCTTTATTACAAAAACAACAGTTGATGGACAGAATGCAGAGTAATGTCATACATTCACCCCAGTACAGAAATCTGGGCCTAAATCCATTGTTTTTTTCACTCCACACCACCCCAGTTCAGACATGGCCATATGCAAATCAGTCTTGACCTTGTGCCTCATGGGAACTGTCCAGCCCGAATTGCCAAGCCTTGCCTTCCCTGTACCAGAATCAAGCATCTTAGGACCGGTTTCTGGCTATCAGCCGTCATCAGCCAGGATAGCTTGACTCCAGTGGTGTGGAGAGCACGAGACTCACGTCTGAACATACCCGTCCAACTTGGGGTGACAAATGCTAGAACAACAGTTGATTGACAGAATGCAGAGCAATGTCATACATTTACCCCAGTACAGAGATCTGGGCCTAAATCCATCGTTTTTTTGCACTGCACAACACCCCAGTTCAGACATGGCCATATGCAAATCAGTCTTGACCCTGTGCCTGGTGGGAACAGTCCAGCCCGAACTGCCAAGCCTTTTCTTCCCTGGACCGGAATCAAGCATCCTAGGACCATTTTCTGGCTATCAGCTATCATCAGCCGTCCTTTATTACAGCACTCCAGGATGGTGGCCCAGCTCGCACAACGTCCCCTGAAGAAATTAAGGCGCATTTCATGGATTTCTATATGCAACTTTACACTGCAGGATCTGCCTCCCCCCCCTGCTTGAGGTCTTTGACCAGTATTTTGACACTCTTGGGCTTCTATGGCTCGAAAATTACCATTGAGAATTTCTAGACGAGCCCTTCTCTAAAGAGGAAATTTTGGCCACCATCAATAGTATGCCCGGTGACAAGGCCCCTGGTTTGGATGGTTTGACCGTCGCTTTTTATAAAACTTTTGCTCCTCTTCTGGTACCACATCTGGCCGCCATCTAAAACTAATCTTTCGAGAGCAGCCAATTCCCACCCTCGCTCCAAGAGGCCATGCTGACTCTGCTCCTAAAACCAGATAAGCCCCATGAGTCGCGTTATTTCTACTGCCCATTATCTCTCATCAACACTGATAGCAAAATATTTGCCAAACTGCTTGCCTCGCATCTTCTCCCTCTCATGCCGCAGATCGCTCTCCTGGTTGTATGTTGTTACAACGCATTCTGTTGCTACGCATGCCTTTTCCACGCATGCCTTACAACGGAATGCTTTTTCAACGCATAACCTTTACAAAGAGTATTCCTTTACCACGCATACCTTTACAACGATTTTCGTTGTAAATGTATGCATGGTAAGGGAATACTCTTTGTAAAGGTTATACCCTTGCATGACTCCCCATCCCCAATCCTTCTAACATTTACCCCTGCCCTTAATCCTTTTATATATATTTTTTTATAATACAAAAAATCCCCTTACCTCTTCACGTCGTCTCCTCTCCATCTTCCGTGGTGATAACGTCCAACGTCGTAAAGAGGAACCGGAAGTTTCTTTCCATTTCCTCTTAAATGACACCGATTGCCTGTACATCTCAACGTGACTTCAGGTGAATTTTTATTTTTTGGGTGGAGACCCCCAAGCCCCCTTTTTTTCAGACAGATGTCTGCGCTGTTCTGCTCCTGAAGCGGACTTCTCACATCTTGCCTGGCTGTGCCCCAGGGTCTCCGCTTACTGGATTACTGGCGCAGGTCTGTTCCGCTATATCGGAGATCACTTCCTCGTCGGTTTAGCCCAACCCCCCTGCTCTGCCTCCTCGGTTTTGTTAAATTCTGCCTGGATGCTTTTCGCCGCCTAATTGCCATGTTTCTTGTCCTCTCACGGCGCAGGGTTGCCATGTGTTGGGGCCGTAAACCTGCACCCAAATGAGCTCAGTGGCTCGAGGATGCATCGCGCTGCTAGACACTATTATCTGAATTTTGGGACCTCATGCCAGCTAGATCTTTCCCACTTAACATATGGGGACCTGTAGTGTCATACCTCCTTGCTTGCTCCCCCCAGTGCCCAGCTCCCTCTCCCGCGCTCCCTGCCGGCACTCGCGCCCGCAGCAGACTCCGGTGTTGGTTTGTTAACGGCCTCCCATCCCTCCCTCTCCCCTCTCCCTCTCAGCAGGGCCCTTCCTCCGCCCTTCCACGAAACCTGTTAGCCTTACACCACTGACTGCTTATTGTCCAAACGTAATGGTGGACGATTGTAAGTGATACGCGCTCACTGTACTGGCTGACAGAAAGCAGCACGGGAAGTATGATCACATGAGTGACAAAGTAGGGTGTCACCGGTATGCCATAGTCGGGCATCCTAACGGTTACATACATATGAAACATGAGCAGTGTGGTGAATATTGACCCTTACCCTGACGAAATTGCCAAAATCTATAGGCAATAAAACATGAGTGAGCAGCACCACAGCAAGGTATAGTCAGTGGTGGCTTAGCTCGTTTTTAGTTTTAAATAAAGTGGCCCTGAGTCATCGGTCCACTTTATTCTGGGTCATTATATAATTGCACTAGGGAGACACCCCCCTGTAGCACCAGCAAACCTAGTAGAGGTGCATAATTTCTGTTTCACCATCACTATATAATTTTTCTTTTCTTTTGATGTGGTATGCTGATGATGAGAACCAGAGCCCACTGGTGAGAACCAACCAGTGGATTCCCATGGTGTTGCTTCTGTGAGGCATTCCACATCTTCTCCTCATATTTTTTCACACACTTGTGGTGATTTCTTCTTCTTCTTATGAATACACTACACCACAGAATAGGATGTATGCAGCGGGAACAGAATATTTTAAATTGAACAGGGATTCATGTTGAGGGACAAATGAAATATAATGCCACAGTAGCACATCTAAGAGAGATGTTGCCACAACAGACATTGCAATCCAGAGTTGTGCTGTATTGTCCAAACGTACCTGTTAACATTTGCTAGACTGTCGTGTTATGATGTGCTGTGCTTTTGGTCCTCTCTGTGACTTTCAATCGTACTCATGTACAAGGCGCTTTGACTCAGAGCAAGAATGTAATTTTTCAATGCAACTTTGTCAATAAAGGTTTTTGGAGAAAAAAAAAGTGCTTCACAGCTTAAAGATGGAAAATGATGCAAAACTTTAACATATAGAATAGCCCCACATCTGACAGCATTGAAAGAATCTAAGTATCCAAGTGTTACATTGCATACTTCTTTATAATTGGGGCTTTCTTTATGTTGTATGCTGTTATGAATCCTGCAATACTGTTACTGATGTTTATAGAACTGATACGCGTCTTTGTGCTGTATATGCGCCTCACTATGTTTGAAAACAACACAATTCATTTTAAAGGGGTAGATATTTTATTTACACGACTATAAAAATTTGTACTCTGGACACATATCTGTGAAGGTGAAGAGAAATTAAGAAATCTAGCAACACCTTCATTATTCCAGTTAATATTTGCATTCTACTAAAGCCTTTAAGAATAGAAAAGTGAGAAATTCATAATATCCTGCCAGAATACAATACATGCCATGCAATACTGAGCATATTGAATCAAATAAAATTAATCATTCACAATTGTGAAAGTTCGTTGACGAGTATAGCTCATTCAAGACATGAGTAAGCATTCCAGTGACAGCAAAACCAATCTGTGTTGCTGCATTCACATAGGGCCCGATTTGGATCTCGGTGGATGAGTTAATACTCCATTACAACCGTGAGGGATATCCAGTCCAGCAAAATATAAATCCCATTCTATCCTATGAGATTTATATTTCAGCGTACGGGATATCCCATGCTATGTTCTATGATCAGTCCTATGCCGAGATTACTGAAGAGTTCCTCTGCTTCCTTGTCCCTATTCATCATGTGCTAAGTGTGTTTTCACCCAGCATTCCACAAAGTCCCTCTATAAAAATGGTACCTCACTTGTGTGGGTAGGCCCATGACAGGAAAAGACCCAAAATGCAACATGGAAACATATTATTTTTCCACTCAACTGACGCTTTTTTGCAAAATGGGTAGCTGTGCCAGCCACTAGGGGCAAAACACGTGTTGGCTGCTTTGTGTCACATGAAGCTATAACTCTGATGTTCCCAATAGACACTCATCAAAAGATACTAAGAATGTTATGACTTTTATTACTGGAAAAAATCATAAAGTTTCTAGGCACCACCTATCTTTCCTGAACTACAGATAAGTTAAAGGGGTTGTTGGAGTATTTTGGGTCATGCTGTGGCACCAACCATCCAAACATATGACTCACAGACATTTCTTAAAACTAGACAATCAAGGGATTCCAGGCCTTTCAATCCTCAAACTTTGCCTTAAATCATGCATTATTGTTGCATGTTTATGTTGGCAACTTCTGGAATCTGAAGGAATCCACACACCTCCTACCATCCGGCGTACTCCACCTGTGCCGATAAAAACACTGAACCTAGTGCCTGAAACAGGAACTGATCAAACCAAGGTCAATGAGAGACCTTATGAAGGGACTCCATTGACCTCAGTTTGATACGTTCATGTCGCAGCCAGATGCAAATAAGCAGAAAAGGACTCCCTATGTTGCAGAGTACCAGAGGTGACTTTAAATACCTCCCCATTGCTGGTCAATGGCCGACACATGCACAGGGGATGCAGTGTGGGTGTTGGCCATTGGCCGTACCTGCACTCAAAAGGTAAAATGCTGTGGCTAGATCAGAGTTTCAGAAACAGTAAACAATACACCTTCCATAGATCACTTAATAGACGTGTGTTATCTACCTACAAGGAGGATTTCTAACTTTTTGAACCAGATACAATCCATATGGTGGTGAAAATACATTTTTCGCAAGAGCAATGGAAACACATATTATTAGAAAAGACACATTCTAGTATTATGATCAAGTAATAGTTAACAGTATATCCAAAGGGAGGTTCATTTAAAGCCTGCTGGGTGGCCTGTCGGCTGATCAGGCAGCGGCAGCAGCTGTGAAATCCGCTCCCCTGGCACTGATTGCAAATCATATTTAAAGATCCCAACCAGGCACAGGAACCTGATGAATATGTTGGAAGTTAAAGAGGAGTTTGGTTATTGCGATCTGATTACAATTTATCCACTTCAGCCAAGGGTGATGTTGAGTCTGGAGATCATCACTGTTTAGTTCTGCTCCTAACCTGGAATGGAGTGTCAGTCTACTGATCAAAGCTTAAACTGACATGTATAATGCTGGGATGACACTGTTTTACTAGGATGGTCAAATTACTAAGTACAATCACTGGCAAAAATTCTCAATTTACTAAATCAAAAGATTTTCACACTGTTTGAAATAAATATTATGTCCAAAAAGTATAGCTAAATGGCGTTAATTGCCTAAAACCTATCCCAAGGAGATGAAATGTTTGTAAAAGTGATGTAGGGCACAATATTTATTCTAAACAATGCTTTGGCCAATGATATTCTTGCATACCGCCATAAAGAACACCTACAACAGTAAACCATACATGTTAGTATATTTAAACATTGAAGACGATTTACAACTAAATATGTTTAAACCATAGACACAAAACATCAGTATCACCCTCACTGAACCTGATGACTTCATCACCTACTTGCACATCCCTCACATACAATTAATTGGCAAGATCATTGAAATAGTAGTCTATGTTCACTTCCAAGATCACAATAATGCTAACCATCACTTGCACAGCCATCGGTCTTGCTTCAGATCATGCTGCAGCATGAGGACTGCTACCTTACACATCATAGACAGTTCTCTCCTGACCACCAAGGAAGCAGACTCCTGCCTCCTTATATTGTGGGACCTCTTAGATGCCTTCGATACAGTTGTCCAAATCCCTCATCATACTCACTTTGGAATCTCAAATTTGATTCACCAAAGATGTCCTTCACTGGTCCTCCGCCTACCTTTCCAACTGACAACAGTGTGTTCATTTGAACACACCACGGTCAAAAAAGGTCCCTTTCACCTGCAGATTGCCCCAGGTTTCCATTCTGTTCCTTGTCATCTTCAACCTCTACATGGAACCTGCGTTGTGCTCTACTCATAGATAACATTAAGATTCAATGATATGCCCATGATACATAACACTACTTGAATGTTTCTTCTGCTTCAGACATTCAATGTCTCAAACACCACCTACACGTCATCCAAGACTGCATATCCAGCACCTGTTTGAAACTCAACCCAACCAAGACACAACTCCTGCTATTAGTAAATAAGAACAAACAAAAAACTGCACAAACTTTGTTTAATGACGTGAAAGAAGATGGTTTCAAACCCCAAATTTCACTCAATGCCAAGTCACTCGGATTCACCCTGGACACTAACCTCAACCCCAAGGAGTGCATTGCCATAAAACCAAAGGCAACCTGGTGCTACTTCACTCTTCTAAAGTAAGTGGAATTGTTTCTTTAAAAAGTGTCATCTTATATGATATTTATAAAGCACTAGTTCACCCATGGGTATCATGGCACTAACCTTAAGAGGGAGAGATAAATATATTCTAGAGCATGAGGCTAACTTTAGGGATGCAACTCAAATGCTTTTTTTTAAACAGCCAGGTAATTAAAGCAGTCTTGAAGGATTTTAATTTGGTAAGGGACCAAATGTGTAGTGGGAGGGAGTTCGATGAAGTTGGAACTAACACAGAGAGCCTGCGACCTCCAACTTTTGATTTGCAGAATCTCTGCACAACAAAGACCTTATCTTTAAGAAGAGTGGAGTTCCCTCATGGAACCATATCTCAGCACTTGACTGGCCAAGAAATACCGAATTAACCTATAGAAAGCCTTAAATACTAAGACACAGATGAATTGCATTCCATCAACAGGAAGCTGTTGAAAAAGAACTTGAATAATTACTCAAACATGATATCATTGAGAGTTCCACTGGTCCAACGCCATGGATTTCTCACGTAGGGGTAGTGCCTAAAAAGGACAGTAAAGGAGAGGCACGCATCTGTGTTGATATGCATCAAGTGAACAAGGTAACTGAAAGAGGACGACATCCAGGTTCGCACATTGCAAACATTATAACACAATTGAATGGTGTGAAGGTCTTCTCTCACCTCGATTAGAATAAATGATATCATCAGTTGGAGCTCAAGGAGAATATCAGGTACATTACATACTTTTCTACACATATTGGTCTGTTCTGATATAAACGACTATGGGCCAGA
Organism: Lissotriton vulgaris; assembly: GCF_964263255.1. Classification (NCBI taxonomy): domain Eukaryota; kingdom Metazoa; phylum Chordata; class Amphibia; order Caudata; family Salamandridae; genus Lissotriton; species Lissotriton vulgaris. The sequence continues at coordinate 433,744 of NW_028241067.1, read as the reverse complement.
TGTAGGTATCCAAATACCGGTCGGAAACGGCCGAAAATACCGATTTTTGGCTGTTTCCGACCGGTATTTGGATATTGAGATGTAGGGGCATGTAAAATTACAGATTCGGTAATTTTACCGAATTTGTAATTTTTCCGATTCGGTAAAATACCGAATTGGTAAAATTACTGATTCTGTAATTCAACATGTAGGTAGCACTGTAATTAGTGCTACAAGGGTTTAAGAATTCGTTATTTACCACCAACTAGAAGTTGGTGGTAAATAATGAAAACCCTTCAAAAAGCATTTTATTTTGCTTTAAAAAACGTGCCATGTTGCAGACATACATGCCCTAAGGGCATGTATTTGCAAAAAACACAGTTGATGGACAGAATGTAGAACAATGTCATACATTTACCCCAGTACAAGGATCTAAATCCATCATTTTTTTGCACTCCACACCACCCTGGGTTAGACACTGGCTATATGCAAATCAGCTCTGACCCTGTGCCTCATGGGAAGAGTCCAGTCCGAACTACCAAGCCATGTCTTTCCCAGACCGAAATCAAGCATCCAAGGACCGGTTTCTGGCTATCAGCCTTCATCAGCCTGGATAGCTTGACTCCAGTGGTGTGGAGAGCCTGGGACTCACGTCTGAGTATACCCAGCACACTCGGGGTGAAAATTGCAAAAAACACAAGCTAGTCAAGCTATCCAGGCTGATGAAGGCTGATAGTTAGAAACCGGTCCTTGGATGCTTGATTCCGGTCTGGGAAAGACATGGCTTGGTAGTGTGGTGTGGAGTGCAAATAAATGATGGATTTAGGTCCAGATCCTTGTACTGGGGTGAATGTATGACATTGTTCTACATTCTGTCCATCAACTGTGTTTTTTGCAATTTTCACCCTAAGGGCATGTATGTCAGCAACATATGCACCCATGCACAATTGAGGGGTGCAACAGGGTGTCAAAGTGATACCCTGTCCCCCCTACAAATATTTAAAAGGCCCATAGGAATCAATGGCAATTACTGAATCGGTAATTACCGATTCAGTAATTACCGAATCAATCCGATTCGGTAATTTCAAAAGTTAAATTACCTACATCCCATTTACCTACTCTTAAATACCGAATCGGTATGATTCGGTATTTAAAAGTAGGTAAATAAAGATTACCTACATCTGGCCCTAAGTTTCAGTGTTTCGGCAGCTGCAAAGCTTTTTCAGGATGTCATTCGATTTATCATACAGCCAGTCATGAATGCTTTCAATTATGCGATGACATACTGTTTTTCAGAACTACACAGAAGGAGCATGATAAAGCTCCTCACAAGCGTGCTGTTTGCTTTTTGATACAAGTTTATCTTTGAATGCTGAGAAATGTGAGATCCATAAGAGAAAGTCTTTGCCCATATCTTTTGTGATGGAGTAGGACACCAGATCCAGCTAAAGTGCAAGCATTGTCAACTGCATTGTCAAGATAATGACATGGTAAAACAAAAAGACATTATTACACATCAACCTTGGAACCAGCATACTCACCTCTTACTAGTGACAGTGAATACCAAAGGTTAAAAAATGTCAAAGATGCACCGTCCATTACTACAGAAGGTATTATCCTGAGAGGTTTAATAATTGGTATTCCAGAGAATCTGTGACATCAGATAATTGAAGTGGCCCATGAAGGACAGTGTGGCATTATTGCCACAAAGCTAGCTCCCAAAGACTGAGTCTGGATTCCTCATCTTGATGATAGAGTTAAAAGAAAATTGAAAGTCTGTCATCTAGGCAACTGCCTTTCATTGAAAATCATTCTACACACCTTAAACATGTCATAGTTGTCTAAGCATGCATGGGAAAGCATTGCCATTGACTTCTTTAGTCCTCTTAACAATGGACATCCCCTGATGGTGATTGTTGATGAATACACCAGTTTACCATTGATAGAAGATCTCTGATCTATCATTCAAGAAAGTGTCATCATTAAACAGCATCTCGCAACATGGGGTGTTCTTGCGATCTTCAAATTAGACAACTGCCCACCTTTCGACAGTCGAGAATTCAGAGACTTTCTCAGTCATCTTAATGAGAAGCATCAAAAGAGCACCTATCTTTGGCAACAGGCCAATGGCTTTGTTGAATGTTTCATGAGTGCCCTTAAGAAATATGTTCAGCATGCTGTATTGGAAAAGCTACACCTTAAAACTGTTTTGAACTCTACTCTTCAGTCTTAAAGTTTGACCCCTCACTCGTCCACAGGTGAATGCCCTAAAACCTTGATGTTTGGGGGAGTCATGACAACCAAGTTACCTCAATAGACCAACAGAATATCAAGTACTGAGGATGAAACCTCTATAAATGACTTGGATAATAAAAGGAAAATCAAGGAACTGCTATCAATGTAGAGACTGAGGGGCATATTTACAAGGAGATAACACCACCAAAATGTCATTTTTAGAGATGTTCTAGTTAAGTCCTTTACCTTATTTACAAGGCTGCATTAAGTCACTTAACATGGCCTAACGCCACCTTGTAAGTAATGCTCCTATTCACGCAACACTTAGCGTGAAAGGGGCGTGCAATGGATGTTGCAGTGGGTGTTCCACCACAACATCCATTGTTTTTTGATGCTGCCAAATATTTATTTATAAGGTATGGGGCAGCACCAAAAATAAAGCCAGGGAATACCTGGTCTTAAGCAGGCGATATGATGAGAAATGTTTAATTTCTTCTCGTATTTTGCTCTTTCCATGTGTGCAACATTCTGCAGCCAAAGAAACATCAAATCGCCTGCGAAGACTGTCCATATGCAGAAAGGTGTTCCTTCCTGCACATAAACAATCACCCCTGCTGCACAGACACCCTTACAACATAGCACAAGGGTGTCTGCGCTGATGGTAGGCAGCTTCTTTAGCGCAAGAACAAAGGAAATTGCAGGGGTGCACTGCATTCTTGTGAATCTGGCGCATCCCTGTATTTTGAAAATGAAGGAGTACGGCATTACCAATTTTGCCGTAACACTGCGCTACACCAGTTTCTAGTAAATATGCCCCTCGGTTTGAAAGGACAATTGAGCCCCCCCAGACTGCTGCTGTTCCTACATTGCCAGTGCAGATCACGGACTCTTCTACTGCCTGTCCCCAGTTTTGGGTGACATGATTGGGACATGTGATCAGAGAGCCTCAACGTCTCATTGAAGAGCTATGATTGTATATATATTTGTGAAAAAAATATTTTTTTAATGTAACATAGGGGGATGTAGTGTCATGTGAGTTAGCAATGGTGGAACACTTTTGGCTCCCGATGGGCGCCGTAGAACTGTGACGTAAGTGTTAGAGTTCAGTAAAGTGAATGCTGGTTTAGAATGTTGAGTTTGCAGTTACACAAAGACAAATAAAGACATGTAATAGCAAGCTCCATGTGTGGCATAGTCTTTTCTGGGTGCCCAGGCTGGGTAGGCCACTACAGTGCTGAACTTTAGTGTTTTTCTAGGCTCTAACTTAAATTAGGGTAAATTCAGTGCTGACGGGTAATGATTATGAATTAGAAACGTGTGATTTTTCTATTGTAGAGTTTTCAATAGTGGAGTTCCTTTCTGTACATTCAAATATGTTTATCACATTTCTTAGAGGCCCCAAATGCTGTTGATCAAATCGGACTTTTATTTCAAAATGTGTACTCTGTACTTGCCATACTTATGTGAGTTAGTAGTGCAATATATGTAAAAAAAATAAATGATTGTGCATCATTTCAACGAGGATAGTTTTCACTGAAACAAAGGTTAGTGGCTGGGTACGTAGTTGTTGTTTTGACACATATTTAGAATATTTGCCAACGATACATCTTTACTTTGTAAAGCATTACACGTTAATGAATGTATTTAGCCTTTTCAAGTGAGTTCTTTTGAGAGAAAAGTGTCCACAACTCTTTTAAACCATTTCTACAAGCCCCTGTGACCTCTGTGCATGAGCTAAAATGGTGCATCAAGATAAAATCAGCTACTGAATTAGACCCTGCGTAGATCCAGCAGCATGACTATAAACAGAGGTCATCTAATATTGCTTTCAAGACTGTTGTAATCTTACTCTGCTGTTACAGTCCTAACATGGGACAGTGCACTGAAGCGTTTGAACCCACATTGTTTGAAGGACACTTGGATGTGTGACTGATGAAGAAAGGTGAGCATACATACCGTTTTTAAAGTACAATGGCAATCTGAAGCAGTAATTGTCTTCTATATTATACGTGGATCTTTTTATCTTTGCGGTTTTAACATCTGAATCTAAGGAGAACTACATCTTCTGCTGAGTTTTGTGTAATTGCTATCTTTCACGTTTCAAGATAGGTTCATATCTTGTTTTTCCTGTCTACTTGGCAGCCAAAGAGCGGCTGAAGATATCCCTCCAATTTTTGTATCCAATGATAAATAAAAACTGAGAGAGGATATATATCAAAAGCAAATGTGCCCAAAAAAACCTTGGGTGGTATTATAAAAAGTGCCCTGGAGGCGCATGAGCATTTGCGCCTGCTTTGCGTACCCTCAGGGGGCCTTATTTATGAAGGCCTTGCGTCAGTTTTGCGCCGCCGGTGCGTCACTTTTTGTGACGCACCAGCGGTGTAAAAAATGCGCCTCGTTGCGCCATATTTAAAAAGTGACGCATCTAGGTAGATGCGTCACTTTTTCAACCCCTGCGCCACATTGTACCTGCGCCAGGTATAATGTATGCAGAGGGGGCGTTCCCCCGCAAAAAGCCTCGTAATAGTGACGCAGTGAAATCTATGAGATTTCACTGCGTCACTTTTAGGACGCTGTTGCGTCAAAATCTTGCGCCTGCCCCATAGCAGGCGTAAGACTGACGCAAGCCCTTTCACATGGGGCTTTCCCCATGTGAAAGGACGCATTGCTGGAGTTGCGTCACTTTTGTGACATACTCCAGCAATGCGTCACTTTTGCGCTTACAGATACGTCAGAAATACTGACGTATCTGTAACTCCTTGCGACATGATGCGTCATACATTAAATATGACGCATCAGGAATGTCGTAAGGAGTGCACAGTGAAAAGTGACGCATCGCTGTTTTCACGCAGCGATGCGTCACTTTTCATAAATGAGGCCCAGGGAGCTTTGGTATTACATACTGGGCCATAGATGCTTGTGCAGCCCCTTAGTAATACATGTAGCACCATACTATCGAGAGAGGCCATTCCCTCCTTTACCTGGGGTTGTGGCCCAGTGCAAAGAAGGGAATAACTCTGTTTCTGTGCACACACTGCAGAGTCAAACGTGCCCTTAGAAATTGCACTGAAAGTGTTTCACAAAAAGGTGGCACTCAGTCAGGGTGTGCCCTGGGGTCCCCCCTCTGAGGGATGAAAGGGGGCTCCCATGGAGCCCCTGACATCCCCTTGCAGGCGGGTGCAGTGACTCACTGCATCCCCCCACAAGGGGCTCTGGAATCCCTTTTGAAAGTGCTTGGAGGTTGCTGCCTGAAACACAGAACATTTAAACAGCTGCTCCGTGTTTCTCATGAATGCGCTGCCCTGGGGTCAGCACTGGTTCACGGCTGCCCTCAGGACAGACCATACTTCATAACTGGGTGCACTTTCTCTGTTTGCAGCCAGTGCTCCTGCTTAAAGGTGCGCCATGGCACAAACAGATAAAATGCGCCCTTTTGGTAATAGGGGCCCGAAAGTCTTTCCTGGCTTGAACAGTTTTCAATTTCCCTCCCACTCCCTCTGCCTCCTTACTCAATTCCATCTGTTATGCCCCTACCAGTTTTAAGGGATTACCCGATCCAGATTTGCACACATGTGTTCTGCCCACGTCCAGTAACAGTTCTTGCCTTCTCATTTCCTCTCACAAACTCACAATAATGCATATTGTCTCATGAATACAGCGAGAGAGACAAATCAGACTCCCACGATAGCCGAACAATACGTGATGCGAGAATTTGAAACTTCAGATGCACCACCAATTTACATGTTTATATAAACATGGTCTAAAGTCAAAGAGAAGACATGTCAAATGCAGCATTAGGCTTCATCTAGTGGTATTAGCTCCATCATCATGGATAAATAGGGCAGACATAATTTTAAAAGTATAAATAAGTGTTTCTTCACAAGCAAAGTGCTCAAACCACCCGCGGTCTGGGGGGTAATGCCTTGCTGCCCCTCCCTTTTGATGGCCCTGCCAAACATAAACCTGATTTTCACACAAATGCACATTCACTGTGGTAATCACTTCATCACAGGAAAAGCCTCATAATGGCATGCACTGTGTGTTGCATTCTGACACAAATCCTGTACCACACTCGCTCTTTTTGTCTCTCTCTAACACACACAGCCTTTCAATCTTTCAGTGTTGGTCACACACACAAGCACACTCCCTCTCGTGCATGCTTTCTCATGATCTCTCCTACAGGCACCCAGATACACACATCAGATTCATTGCACTTGGTTCGCGTTGGGAGGTCAGAATCCTGTGGTTGTGCTGCCCTATGTCTTATGCACTTTTCTCATGTACATTTGCATATTCTACAACCTTCCAAATGCTCATCCATGGGTACCTGGGGATAGCACAGGAGATGTGGATGGTGCTGGCAGCCTCCAAACTTAGCACACACTTAAATCTCTGCTATCTCAACTGGGATGGATCTTTATCTCGAACTGAGGCTAAAATACAAAATTCAGCAATATATCAATGACAGTGAAGAATAATTTTCTCACAGGAAGAGGAAAGTAAGAACATTTGCAAACATGAAAATTAATTTATAAATTACAAAAGTTAAAATTTCAAATCTACTCAGTTAAAGCATAAATCAGTAGTCACCTGAAGTAGCATGTATGAATATAATCCAAGCAATGCAATGTGTCAAATGCAAGGACGCATCATTAAGGGACGCATATATGCAAAGTGAGATAACATTCTGTTGCACTCCCTTTTATTTAGCTAAGGTTGTGGGTAAATTGGAAAATTGTGAAGCATTGAAAGTAGAACCAAATGTAGATACCAAACAAGAAAAATAAAAATGTACTTGCTCTAGAAACTCTATGAGCAGAACTTTAATCATTGTTGGATTTCGAGAGAAAACGTCCACCTGCAAAAGGTAGACAGGGGCAAGTCTCCCTTACTGAAGCTAAAACATACAATTAAATAATTGAATTCAAAAGAAGCTACATCTCCCATATTACCCACTGTACTAAAAACCAATCAATAATCAGAGTTCCTTCCCAACGTACTTGGTTTCAGCCTCCTTCTCACTGATAATACAATGTCAGATCCTTTCATCATTGTTGCCTTCACAATATCTTACAGAGGAGTATCCTTTGCCTCCCATTCTCTGCAGGTGCCGAGAATCATCAGTCCACTAATTAATTGCTACAAACATGACCTTTACATGACAAGCAAACAAAAATAAATGTTAATGAGAGTGTGGTGGATCTGGTGACTATGCCAGCAATCCCCCAAAAACTAAATACGACGTTGTGCACTTTGCCTCACTCATGTCAATGTCAAGATGCATGTATCCCAGTTATAGCTAAATTATAAAACTGATTAATCACTTGCTTCACTAAATCTAATTGGAAATTATTAGAGCACACACATAAGTAAGGTTAAAGCATGTTGCAAGTTAACATATTATTAATTCAAATAAATTATGATGACTTTGCGTCACCACTTGCGACCAACTTGGCTCATTCCACTGCTTTGTCCTAGCTAATGTGGCACTATAATTATAATATTACTTTCTTTTCTTTTCAGCAGGCAGTAGTCACCAGAGCTGAAAGACTAAGCCTGAAACAAGATGCTGGACACCTCTGCACTCTTGTGCTACAGGGGTGTATGTTACATTGTTGCCCACAACCAGACGTTTTCATTATATTACAGGAATAATGCCAAGATACTGACTCTTACTCTAGTTAACTCTCATTTAAAAGTTCCATATAGGACACATTCATCATGCCAAATATTTAAAATAGTCTCAAAACGTTGAGGCACATCAACTCTGTCCAGTTTGAAAAGTAATTGGTTGATATCAATAACATTTTTCCATTGAGACAAAAAGGCTGGTACTTATTGCACCTGTGTTGTTGGTTGACTGAGGTATGAGCCCTGGTCAAGCAATAACCACAATCCTTGTCATAGTAAGGCACAAGCACACCCCAAATTACCATGTACTCAACCCCGTGGTAGCTTGGCACAGAGCATTCAACCTTAATTTAGAGGCAATGCGTAAAGTATTTGTGCAACACTTCAAACAGTAAAACAGTTAAAACAAACCGCAAAAAAAGCCCACAGCAGAGCTAGAAAACTAGAGTGATTTTTAATAAGTAAATCAAGACCAAAATAGCAAAAGTCCAATCAGTAGAACCAGTGATATTTCATTTCAGTGAAAACAATGCAAAAAAAACAAACTGGCAACTGTGTATGGCTGGTTGGGCCGATCATGATGAAGTACAAAAATGTTCAGGCTGACCTGATGGTGTGCAAGATTGCTTTAGGGACCCAGTTAGGCCAGCTTGAACAACGTACCTTAAAATCCAGGTTGCAGACCGTTTCAAGGGTCTGTGTCGAAGAAATGTCAGCCAGCTGGGATGAGTGCCTTAGTTCCAAGATGCGGCGAGGCTGCAATGTGAGGTCACATGCTTTTGTTGAGGACCCTGTTGACGAGGGCTTGCAATGCGAAATCTGGCATCAAGGATGCAGGGATGTACGACGTTACGACGCGTACTATAACAACGCGTGCGTTCACAACGGTTCCCTTACAACGCAAGTCGTTACCACCACTTGCGTTGGGGGCGCGGATTGAGAATAGTACAATTTACTATTCTAACACCAGTCCCCGTGGACACTAGGGAAGGTGTTGGAATAGTAAATATACTATTCTTAATCCTCTAGCGCCCTCCAGCGCAAGTCGTGGTTAGGACTTGCGTTGTAACGGACGCGTTGTGAAAGCTTTGCGGAGTAAAGTCTGCGTTGTAAAGGATGTTCCCCAGGATGCGGCGTGCAGTCAGGGCGATGAGTCAGTTCTGCAGAGCTATGAAGCTGTGATCTAAAGTCCATCATTGCTGTCAAGGCTACCGTTGATGGGAGATGCGAGGGCCTGCACAGAAGATGTGTCAGTTTCAAGGACTGCATTGGCAATGCAGGTCTTTGTGATGGGTCCAAGCCTCACGGCAGTGACTTTGCGTGAGTTCTGCTTGAGGGTGCACCACACAGCAGAGGTGATGTGTCAATTCCACTGGATCCACAGAGGCTGGCTCATTTCCAAGGGTCTAGGACTGGGATGACACCACTTAGCAGGGTAGACTCACAGATGGCAGAGTCCAGGTGTAGGTGCAAGTGCAGGTGCAAGGTTGTTGGAAGCCTGTTATGTTCCCAAGGCTTGAGAAGAGGAGGCCAGTCAACTAGCCCTTGGAGTTACTCTGGGTTCTGGGCTCAAGAGATGCAGGTCCATTCCTTCTCACACATGCAAGAGGGTAGCATTCAGCATGGTAGCACACTAGTGCAGCAATTCTTTCAGAGCAACTGTTCAGCAGTGTGGCATGCCTTTCATCAGCACAGTAGTCCTTCTTCCTTGCAGAGAATCCACAGGTCCAGAAAGTGTACTAAAGAGTTGTTGTCTGGGGTCCTTATTTTATACCCTTGTGCTCTAGGTCTGGAAGGTGGGAGAAGCTTCTACACAGTGGCTTTGAAGTTCATGGATTTTCATGCCTCCCCAACCCAGGCTCCAAGCTTGATGAAGTGTCACCGCAGGGTCATTGGAGCCTTTGTGTGAAGGCATAACACAGCCTATGCAAGTAAGTGGGGCTGTGCCTAGCTCCTCTCGCCCATTCTGCTAGATATAGCCTGTTTAGACACCCATAAGCTGCCTATTGTGTTTAGCTGTCTAGGTGGAATACAGAAGCCCAACTGACACACACACTCAGTCATGTGACTGAGAGACAGGCTGCAGACACCAAATGGCAAAGACAAGAAAATGCCAACTTTCGAACATTTTTATTTTTAGAACTGTAAGTTGAAATCCAACTTCACCATCAGTTAGGATTTTAAATTAGTATTCCAGAGACACCAAATATGAATTGGTTACCTCTTCCCATTTGAAAATTACACTTATTAAATGCAATAGAGTAATACCAATGTTATCCTATGGGAAAAATAGGCCTTGCAGTAGTGAAAAACCACCAGAACTTGTACAACTTAAAAGTTTGCACCTTGCCACTTGGGTTGTCCAGGGCTTAGCCTAGGGGCTACTTATATGTGTTGAAAAGGAAAAAGTTTTTTGCCAGGTTGAAGTGGCAGTTTAAAACTGCACGCAGAGGCTCTACAATGGCAGGCCTGAGCCATGTTTAAAGGGTTACAGTAAGTGTATGGCACAATCCGTCATGGAGGCCCTTTTGTAGCATTTAATTTACAGACCCTGGGTACATGTAGGACCACTTTACAGGGGACGTATAAGTAAATTAAATAATCCACTTTTACCATGTTTTGAAGAGAGAGCACAGGCATTTTAGCAGTGGTTAGCAGTGGTAAACGGCACATAAGTCTAAGGCCAGTTAAAAGGAGAGCAGAAAAATAGAGGAGGGGGCAAAAGGTTGGGGGTGAGAAACTACCCTAAGCCTGACAGGTAACACAGCTCTCAGAGAGAACCACTAGCAACAGTTTGAAACAAAAGTTGTTTCCTGCTATTGCCACATCATAAGGGGATGCACTCAATTTCACTGTGTTCTCGACCTTGTCTGTTGTTTCCAGAGACTCAAGGAAAATACTGGAACGTCAGCTTGCAGGCTTACCTGCCTCCTCCTTAGCTATCTCCTCCCACCTACCGCCCTATTCCCTGTCGGCTGAAATCACTTCTGACTAACACTGACAGGGAAAACATGCAGTGCTGATGACCAGCTCTCACAAAGCTGCAATCAGTGCCACACCAGCCCTCTGCTCCACGAAGAGCAGAATGTGGGGAATGTGGGGACTCACCAGGAAGGAAGGGGAATATATGTAAGATGGTGTGGGAGAATGGCAAGTAGGAAAGTAGTGACATTTCTATACTGGGACAGGGAAGGTCTTTGATGAATATGGGTGGCCGGATTCCTGGGCAGAGTTTATTTCCTCTTTGGATGAAGGATTGTTCAGTGAAAGTTGAGGTAGTGTGGCAGAATGTAAAGTAGGGATTTTTTGTAAGCATTGGAAGCGTAAAGAGAGATTGTGTCCAGGATAGTATTGCAGGGTGGAGCTTGTCAGATATTGATTTTTTGTAATGAAAAGGAGGGAGGGTGGGTGGACGGAAAGGGAGTTTATAACTTTTAAGTGGGGGAGGGGCAGGGCCCTGATTTCCCATTTTGTCATTGTAACTTTTTATGGTGGGGGCTAGAAGCATGGGAATGCTTTCAGAGCAAAATGAGCTGACATGACACAACCACGGCCCAGAGTCAGAATCCTGCAGTGACAGGCTGATTTAAATATGTTTACAAAGGCTGATGAGCAATAGAAAAAGGGTGTAGTTGGCTAAAAACTGATGTTAAAGGAGGTTTTATTCACATTGTGTGCCTGAATGACATCAGAGGCAACTCAAATCTACATTGTGGTGTGCAACTCCGAAACCCTTAGTGAAAAACATCCACGTTATTCACAGGTAGTCATCCATAGTTGTATACCTCCTTCCCCGGAGACATACAATTAGTACTGACTGATTCCCTCCAAATAGGCCCTTTTACCCACTCACACATGTATATACGGATAGTGTCGGATTTTCACTAAGAACCACACTACCTCGGCTGGAGGTGGGTCAATGATATCAGTATGAATAAAGAAACACAAAAATTAAACAAATAATTCGAGAACACTGACCTAGATTTGTGGCATATGGTGAAAAGGTAATTAAGAACTCAAAGTGGCTCCTACTGCTCATTAATTGCATTACTTTTTAATTTGTTTGACTGAGCTCTTTAAGCCCTTAAATTATAACCTTTCAAGCATAAGCCCTGTCTGAAAGAAGGAAAAATAACACCCTTCCTTTAAAGAATACAAAAGACAAAGTCACTGTTCATCCTAATGCCCTGAAGGCTTATCTGCTTACTAGACATGATGATGTGATATTATCTCTGCTTCAAGCATATTCCAACATGCTTTCCTGCCAGTCATGTCAAATAAACAAACAACGTACAATGCAGAGAAATATTTTAAAGTGGCGGATGAATGAATTAATGTGCACAGGCAAAACACTTTTCAATAAGTGGTGCAAAGTAGGAGGAAAATGCTTTTTTCTCCCAAAGTTTCAACTTTGCACATGTGGTGCACAGTACAGCAAGCAGACAAGTGGGAATATTTTTAAAGCATGTAAGCGTAGTGGAGTTTGTAAGTTGCAAACTTCTGATACAAAAACTATACTAGGCTTCACTCACACACACACTCACACATGGTGCATGGCTTTAGGCAGCCTATTTGTATACCAGGGCTTGGGAAGAGCAAGTCAGCGCCACATCCAATGCTTAATTTGAACCGGTGGTTGTAGATGACCATATAACCACTAATGTTTGGGTAACAGCAGTTATTTTTCCTTAAGAGACTATGATCCAGGGCAAGAGAGAATAAACACAAATGGGAAAAGAAGGAGAAACATTTCGAGCCTGGGCACTTATTATCTTAAACTAATTAAATATTTGTAAAGGGTTTCTATGATCCCAAAATGGCTAATAGGCCAAATATAGTTCCATTGCCAATCCTTTGCGCATACTCTAAAGGCATAATAAATGTCCATACCAGCAGCTGAACACATTAGTGCTAACTTGCCAGAATTCATTATTTATGCAGGATTACGTAAACTAGTGAAGACCAACTGTTTTGGCTGATGTTGATGCTGAGCGTCAAGTGGAAATATGCTGTTGTGAACTCATAGTCAGCAGGACTCACTTTGGTATCCCTAGAAGCACAAGAAAGATAATACTGGTGAACTCTGCATAGTGAGTGTTCTAAAAAAGTCATTGGTGTGACGAATATTAATGCTAATGGTGTACACAGGTCATATTGGGTAGCTCTTAGAACGCTGATGAAGGGTGGGCAATGCATAGTGAAGTAGAGGCATAAACAAATATAAAAATAAGGATGAGCTGAGACTTGAAGTCTACTCAGGCCAATGCAAGTAAATATTTTTCTACAATTCCTAGCTCGTCCTTAAGATTGAATTATACCCTGGCAACACTGAAAATATATATTTACTGCATATAAAACTGAACTTAGTTATAACAACCTTTCTGATAACAGGAAATTAGAAAGTTTATTAAAATGCTGGGTAAAGATATTGTTTGGTGTACTTCTGGAACAAGGTAAAGCTGGGGATGTAAGCCAAAAATTCAAGAAAGCCCGTGGTTAAATCATGATCCAAACCGAAAGGAGGCCACTACCATCGCATAGGGAATCAAGCATTTGCAATGCAATAGGTCTCGCCTTTGCAAGAGTTGATGCTAATAGCATTGTAAATGAAAATGCCTTTCATTCATTTGTTTTGAACAGTAACACAAATAAAAGGCGTTGTAATTTACAATGCCAATAGGTCAAACTCTTGCAAATGCGAGACCTTTTTGCATTGCAAATGTTTTTTTATGGAGCTGAGTGATGTCATTTGCACAGCAATATTGCCATTTGCATGGGCAAGCTGACAAAAAAAAATGTTACAACGCGAAGTGAAACCGGTGCTTCTGTAAAGTGGTGGAGATTGCTTTTCGTGAAGCAGGAAAAAAGGTGTGAAAAATCAATATACAGCGGAAAGAGGTTTCTACCTCGGAGTTGTGGTGGGGCGGGCAAGTGAGAGGGCTGAGATGGTGTTGGGCACGGCACAGGAGATCCAGGAGGTGAGTTATGGGCAAGATGACAAAAACAAGAATGTTACCTTGTGCACTGAAACCGGTGCTTTTGTAAAGCGTTTGATGAAAGGGCTCTATGACTTCTCTGCATAGTACGGAGTTCTAGTCAAGGGCATTCGCACATTCACCCATCAGGAATTGCATCATTAGGGAAATGCATTAAGCAGTTCATTTTCTTCTAATAGATAAACACAAACCACCTTCTACAAATCTGCTGTGTAGATCCCTGCCACTTTCCTTGAACGAAGGGTTGCCCGAACCAGCTATCGTTCTATGTAAGCTCTTTGCTGTCAAGTAAGGAAAACATACCAGAACAAGTGTTAGCCATTCAGCACTGAGCTAAACAGTTGACACCAGCTGTAAAAGACATGGTTACTTAACATATATAATATATCCCAACAGAAAGCACATAACTTTACTAAATATTGCTCCTTATGCACTACTGTTCTGTAAATAGAAAGCTTGCTGTTCCTATAGTTTACAGATACATTTGTTTGCTAAGAATAGGACTTCTGTCCCCACCAAGTCTCATCAGCTTCCTGGTGTTTAAAATTTTAAGTCACAAACTCAGATAAGGAGGGCAGAATTATCCCATCAGATGAAGTAGGGTGGCCACTCAGGCGAGAGACAACAGTACTTGAGCTAGACCACGTTTCAATGGTTGTGGCATCTGTGGTGTGTGATGTTTAAATGGAATGGCGATTTCAAACTCGGTGTGTCTGTGCGTCTAGTGCTTTAAAGCGAGAGCGTAGACATTTTCAGGTCAGACTTGTTTTTAAAGGACTACATTCACCTTCGTCAATTCCATTAAATGGTCGACGCCAGAAAAGACACATGCTTGATTATGTGTTATTTTTAGGCACTGCATCTGGAATCGCAGTACCTGTCATTCATTGCGAAAATGTACAAAAGCCCTGTTAAAACAATGTTCCAGCACTTTGCAATAAAGATATCCTTACCTGATGACACTAGAAGCTATTTTAAGTCTTTCAGGGCCTTAAGGCATGTTGGTTCTTAATCTTAGCTTGTGCTTCTCTTTCATAAAGTGACTCTCTCCAAGGTACACTGCAGTGGCGTAACAAAACTTGAGGGGGCCCCCCTGCAAAGCACATGAAGGGGAGCCACCCACCCCCCCAACGGCCAGGCCCACCACCTACCACTTTGCTCTACCACCCAGAAATCTAGTATATTTTGATTTGAAGCCACCAACATTTAAATGGAATGCCTCTATATTGTCTTTCTCTAGGTTCTAATGTGAAAGTGGGAAACACTCTTATCATACAAGCTAAGCTATTTGTAACAATAATGTGAATAGCAGATTATTTAACTGAGGCAGCAATCAGAACAATGCCAAGGAGTGATCCTATTGTCCGAGGAACTGCCTCTGTCTGAAGAACAAAGAACAACTATGAAGGGTCTGAAATAGGATTGACAATACCTTGAAACTTTGAAAGACAAACACAAACCTGCAATTCCATACAAGCTCGACTGACAATGTACATGAGAAGTACACAATATATAACTCTGTATGCTGCGAAACTCAAGAGAAATAGACTGTGGAATTATCGGCATACAACACACTAGCAACTGTCAAGGGTTGTGCATGATAATAACGTGAACTGAGGAAGCAATTTCAATCAATAATGTGTTGATCCTGCAACAAACTTCCAGTCTTATGATTAGGGTTGCCAGCTTATTATTTTGATGCCACATACAGGACAAAAATAAGCAGGCACCTAAAGACGTATTTTCAGCACTTATCTGTGCATACTTCGAACAGAAAATATAAATAGAAAACACTTTTAATTGTGTTCTAGGGCAGCCTGAATGATCCATGACTGATAATTAAAGGGAACAAAGACAAAGACAGAAAGTCACATTACAAAGAGAAGCTGCTGTCCAAGGGCTCAATATAAGGGGCCAATCAACACACTGCATAGATGCAGCTATGTTTCTCACCACACAAGGCGCTGATAGGCCAGGTGGTATGTTTGAGGGAGAAGCCAGACACAGTTTGTTTAAATCCAAGGGTCAGGGTCAGCGATCTCCTCCAGTAACTATAAAGTCAGTGCATTGGCCGATCAGATGCAAGTACAGGCCAAAATATCTTTGAGACAGGAGACTGGCAGACCACACAGAGTGAACTAATTAGCTCCATCACGTCCCTGCAACCCCGGAAGCAGAAGGCTATTAGTCATCAAGAGAAGATGGGAATGATGAAGGTCGGAATAATGAAAACAACTTTTTTTTTAAGTCTGGGGCTCTTTTTAAATTATGTGTTGTCTGGTGAAGAGCTGCACAATTTCAATGCCTGTTTAATCTGTTTCTCTAAAGAAAATGTATTGTTTTTACTTTTGCACAAGTGATGGGTAGTCAGTGTTTGTGAAGCATGAAGACTCCAAACTCCATTTCACTAATTGTCACTATCAAGCTGCAAACTAGCATGAAAACTGATCCACTCAGACCTCCCTGAAGCATTATGGCTTCCTCCAACTGATTACAACTGCTGTAATTTTATTCTATGTAGGGTGGAGTCTTGACCTTGGTCCACAATTGAATAGTTCACAGATAATTGAAGGGCTGGCTAAATTATGTTATCAATTGCTATTTATACCGCCATAACTTCTCACTGGGCATGGAGAATGCGCATTGGAAGAGTTCTAAGTAATGATGTGTTTGGGAGCTCTAATTGGATATGTAAAAACTGGTTTAGTGATGAATTTGTGGCTGTCCCACCTTAAACCTGACAAGGACGCGAATATTAGTTTGAGCCCAAAGCAGGATTGCAAGTACTGAAGATTTAACACACACACACAATTTGCCTGGAACGATGTTTTCCTTGGAAAAGAGGTTGGAAAGAAGTAAAATTGCAGAGACCAGGTGTACAGTGTTATGCTGCTTGGCTTGCTGCTAGTAAGCCTACTTAAGCTATTAAATTATTTGAAAGCAATAAACGTGCATAGCTTAAACTACATCATTAAAAATCAATTGCTTAGATTTCCGACAGATAACCAAAATCCTAATATGTCCTTTTCAGGAGTTATAGTTCTGCATTATATGGAAAAACACCAATGGCTTTAGTTCCAATGCTTAATTTGAGCCAGTGGTTGTCGGTGGCGGCCACCCGGAATGAATTTTCCTCTAATTTGTTTTCTCATGAACAAGAGCGGGGAATAGACACTAAGAGGAAAGAAGAAGCAAGAGAAAGAGTGACAACTGTCGCAAAGGGAGAAAGCAGGAACCCACAAGAGTGAGATAAAGGGTCAGGGAGTGTCCTTTAGTGGTATAGGGAGTCCTGGATGGATTTGTAGTGTAGTTCCTATTTTCCCTATAGGCCCTGCACATTGGAATAACATAAACAGCAGTGTAGACGTAGGACTGTGGTCTTCTAGGTCTCTACTGACTATGTTAGACTTAATTTAGGTTTGCGCCAGCTAGCCCAGAGGTCACTGGAAACTTTCTTGACTGAATATGAAGTGATCAGCTTCCCTGGCTCAGACAAGAAGGGATTCAGCTTCCGACAACCGCATAAACATGACAACTTTGCTCCCCTGAATAAGAGTAAATCTCTAGAGTCGTGTGAAAAAAATAGACAGCTATTTCACTCAGTCAGGCGTGCGTTCTTAGTTTCACCAGAGTGCAGAGAAGAGAGAGACGGGCGTTTTCAATAAAGGGTATGATTTATTGAACAGTCTTCCTTCTCATGCAAGAGAAATGGATTGCCACAATTGCAATACTTAATATAAAGTAATTTACGTTCAGTAAAAGGAGTATTATGAAATAATACTGTAAAAACATTGATATGGTTTCTTAGCCATAAGATAGTTAAAATGAATAAAATATATACAATATATACATTCATATATACATTGGCTAACGACCTCAACTGGTGCTTCTAACTACGCCTACCCCGGTGTACCTGACCTAAGCCTAATACGTGGGAGGGAGTAAGTAAGTAGCAATTTAAGTTAAGTTGGTTTTGCCAAGAGTCCGATTCAAGAATTCTCTCTAAGGGTTTAGTCAGCACCGTACCTTTGGAATAGAATGTAGGAGGTCTGGTATCTCCCTCTCAGGATCCGATATCCCAGTCACCCGCAAGGGTAGGCTGGAAACGCCGGAGCTGGATTTTCTCGTCAGGAGAAAAGACAGCGCCTTTCTCAGCGCGTCAAAGAGGAGGGGCAGCGTCCGTGGGCTTCTCGCGTCTGCTAGGCTCTCTGCAAGGGGACAGCTGTTCTGCTCCAGAGTTCACCACCACCGTGTGTTTGCTTAAGGCAGCGTTGGCATATTTATACCTGAAAAGGTGCCGGGTTTGGCGTAAGGTTGGATATAAGACGTCAATAAAGATGTCACTAAGAACTGGTCGTTCTTACAGTGCTCGCCGGAGTTCTATTACAAATCAAAACAAAGCAAGCAGGGCTTTCCCAGGTTGCTGGGGGTTTGGTGTGTCGAAAGAACTCGGTGTGCTCTCTAGGAATCTAAGGAAGTAACTTCTGCTGTGTCATGGACTGCAGAGGCGATTTACTGAAAATATGGCTCTGATTATTATGCCATTATAGGGATATGTATTGATTATAGCCGTATAGGGGCATAAGGTCACAATATTGATCGGGTTCCTAGATAAAACACATCACCCACTCCACGGTTTTATGTCCATCAATTACTAAAAACGTAAGCAATAAAGATGCATGTGTATTCCAACCCACCCCAAAATACATTTTGCATTTGAAATGGTGTATACGAAATACATGAAAATGATAATAGGTACTGTACGTTTTTAAGCAGTGTAAAAATTCAAACTTTTTTTTGCATATATATTCAGTTGAACGATTTGCGAAAATTACACATGAAAAAGTCTCTTAATTTACAGAAGAGAAGGTTGATACTATTTCATCACATATAAATGAAACTGCATGTGAGATAGCTAGAGGCTGCTGTAATATATTGTCTCTAGGTTTGTTAATAATAGAAGCTCTGTTCTTTATGAATAGTTCTACTTCAAGCAGAGTACAAGTGCCAAAAAAGTAAATATTTTGAATTTTTGGAAAAAGTAATTTTGTTCAGGGAAAAATATAGTTCCAAATGTGTTCAGTAGCTTTTGTTATTTAAAGCTGAAGGCCAAATTCAGAGTTCAGGGGAACGCTGTGTGCCGGTCAGTTTAAAGTTATTCTTTTGGTTCAGGGGAGAACATGACTTCAGATAGATGTGCAAAACAACAGTCTACAGCTTCAGGTGAAAGTTCAACCAAGGATGATAGTGCTGTGACCGGGCAGTCGTGAGAATGATTGCTATCATCGACTTCAGGATCAGCAATGCTCACAGAAGGTTGTACCTGGGTGATGTTGCTCTCATTCCTTGCTTCACTGTCACCACCTAATCGTAGTGCAGAAGTCTCAACAAATGCCGTCATCAGGATTGGTAACCGCTGGGGACAACACGATGCATGAGCCGTTACTGGACTTAGCAAAGTATCGACATCCATTGGTACAGCTGATTGTAGTGTAAGACAGGTGTCTAACACGCATTCTTCTCTGCATGGCATACATCGAAGCACATGTAAGATGCAGTTCTGCCATATAGGTCTGAACGAAAGAAACCAGGTCATATTCAGATCTCTTAGCCGGGCTAATCCGAGGACTTTAGTTATGCAGTCCCGGTAGCGTACTGCCAGGATCGTTTTATTCCATCCTTGCCGGAGTCATGTCTGCATTTTGGCTTGCCATATCGGAGCAGAAGAGTCAGAAATAAGATTCCTGCTACGAGTCCCAAAAGTAGTGGTAGGCCACCAAAAATCGAATGGACGAAATTGGGAAAGATGCCCAGGACTGCTTCGAAGGGTGTTAACAGTCCCGAAAAAATTGTCTTAAATACATTCGAGATACCACTGGCATTCGACATATTTAGGATTTGGCTGAGCATTCCTGCGAAATGCACGGGGCAATTTGTTGATAAAAGTGTATGTCTCTCTGCAGTTGTCCTTGCAACTTAGAGATCATACGTCTCTTTTGATGACGTGATGGGCACTGTTGTCTGTAAAAGCACAGACTTCATTCTGCTTAAAGTATCAATTCGTATAGAAGAGATATTCAACGGAGGCCAAATCGGAGCCTCTGAGTCTCCAGGGCCATTTGGATACAATGCTTGCATATAGCAAGTGACCATGGAACTGACGCTTAAGAGATATGCTTTCCTGGGCACCAAGCCACAACAGCTGTGGTCCGTTATTAGAACATAACTCCCGTTAGAAAGTTGTCTAAAGAATGGCTCTATCTGTGTTGCAGGTGTGCCGTGCTGGTGGCATGAAAGGTTATATGAATTCCCCTCACAGGCCCCATGCAAGTTAATACCTTGGCACAAAAGTATACCGCTTGGTGATTGTTTACACTCATTACCACTAAGAAATACATTTTTGTTATTGTCACTATAACATGTGTGTGTATAAGGTAATTTCCATGATGACTTAATGTATCCTTTACCCAACCTTTCATACTGGCCTGCTGGTATATACTCTTGGCAATTTTTAAATTGGAAAGTTGTTATCGGAATTGTGATTATTCTGTGTATTATCCATTCAATGACAGGTCTTTCTGACATTGTCAATGGTAATCTCTCAAGTTTTTCAATGCTCAAAATCATATAGTCTGCTCTTTTCTGTGCCAAACTGATTTGTTTATCAGTAAGGTTAAAGATGGAGAACAATGACGTTGTGTTGATTAAACACCATGGCACATAGCCTGAACGCAGGTTTTGCAACGTCCAGCCTAGCTGTACAATAGAATGTAATTGGGACTGGCCATGTTGTAACATTAGCAAGTCCTGGTCTATTATATCGATAGCAGATGATACAATACTGTCCAGTGAATATATTCTGGAGGACAGAGTCATTAACCTATTGTCCACAACAGAAAGTGATTTTTCCAAATTAATTCGATCAATTTCTCGTATTTTCTTTTCTTTCTCAATTTGAGTCACTTTCCATGCCTCGTTGTAAGCAGCGTATATACTGGCCACTATGAAACGTTTTTGACGCTGTTTGCGTGGTCCCATTATGAAATCGAGCAAGTCAGCACCATCTTTAAGTAAAGATAAGTGTTGCTTAATTTCTGCCAGTGTGGATGTTTGTAGCCATTCAAGGCATAGTTTCCCTACACTGTATGTTGTTACAATCCCTGGATGTTGTCTCTGGGAGTATCTAGGGTCTGGTCTGGTCATTTTTAACCCCTGTATTTTGTTCAGGAATCTGTCTTGACAGTTATTTGTGTCTGTAGGCCAGATTAACCAATTTTTCCAATCAGGATGTTTTTCTGTTTTCATGTAAAACTTGGGATACGCCTACCTCAATATCTGTGGTTGCATTATCAGGTATTGGCTTTGGAATAGACGGTTTGTTAAGGTCTTTAATCTTGGCTCGTTTGTTGAATTGTGTCATTCAAGAACATTATTTGTTCTGGGATCATGCAGGCTCGAAATAATGCTTCTAGGCCTTGTACCTGCCAATCTTTTGTACCCCAGATGGTTTTTGTTTCAATGTTATTTTTCAGAAAACAAAACCAAATGTAATCATTTTTTCATAAAATGCTTCTGAATATATCGATTTAGTATTTGTCAGCATGGTTTTTGTCCCTGTTTTATCTAACAGTTCATAATAAAATGTTTCTGCATCACTTGTGTTAAACCCTGAGAAGTATTGGAATTTCTCATAGAATGTTTTTGAACTGCTTTTAGGTGGAGTAGCACAATGTTCCCATTGATTATATTTAAAAACATTTCTAGGTTGAGCAGATTTATGCAAATAGTGGTCTGCATAATGGGTGAAACAGTACATCTGTTCATAATTCGATGAACCTTGCAAATAATCATGTTCTCGTAAATTTTGCTGATAAAACTAAATCTGACATCATATTATTTATGCTTTCAAAGTCCCAATCATCAGAGAATGTACTTGGTTTTACGAAGTCACTTAATGAAACCTTAAACTGATGAAGATATTTCAAGAGTTCGACCGGTCCATATATTTCGTAATCTGTTTTGTCCCAAACTACCCCGCCGGGTATTGGAATGGCTGTGACATTTACTGATGATAGTTCTCTTTTCTCGATGTGAGATGACTTGTGTGGCTGCAGAACTAAGTTGATGTTCTGATTTGCTGTGTCCATTGTACTGTATTTTCCCTCAATGAATTTTCCCAAACAAAGTACCATGATGAGCCAAAGAAGGAGGAAAAATACCCCGAGCACAATCCAAAATTCTAACCATGGAGAAATGAGATAGGTTTCTTTGAGTTGATGGAAGAGTTCTGTTGCTTTGTCTTTAAAAGTCTTTGTTGCTGGTGTTACTTCAGGGTCGCTTTGATCTTCAGAAAAGTTATCGAAATTGATGAAGTAACCAGATGCAGTTCTGTCAATTGGTGGAATTTTTCTTTCAATTTGCCTTTCATTAGCACAGACTGGTGTTTCATGATGAACTGTTTCAATTTTGGTTTCAAGAGGCACAAGTTCCATGGCATTGTTGATGCATAGACCTTTTTCATTCACTGCAGGTTTATCAAATTTGATTATTCTCTCAGTTTGAACCTCTTGGATAGTAGCAAATTTTGGTATTCTGTTATTTCTTGGGAGTCCACTGGGCCTACTATTTATTATCGGCCACATGATTGTGGTTTTACCATGTCGATAGATACGACTCGGTTCTCCTTTTTACCAGCAAGGGGCGGTAGTACCACTGATCTTGTTCCGTTGATTGCTAAGACAGGTACTGCTTTTCTGTAAGAAGGCCCAATTTCCTTCTTAACCGCTATTTTCTCTCTGACCAGATCCCCAATCTTTGGAATCCAGACAGGTCTTGCTGGGACAGGTGGTGTGTCTTCAGCGGTTGTTGGCTGTTGTTTTAACTTTATGCTCAGGGCTTTTCTTGTTTCATTTAAGTCCTGTAAAACAGCCTAACGATCTTTGATGTCAAAGCATTTTTTCTTATCTTCTACCACTGAAGCATGACTATCTAAGTCCTGAACATACATTCTAGTTCCAAACAATAGTTCTTACGGGCTGAAACCTTTTAGAGAATTTCTTGGCAAGTTATTAAGACTACGTTGGACACTTGTTAAATGCTGGACCCACCCATCACCCAAACCTAATACCTTTGCCGTTACAGATTGCTTTATGTCTCGGTTTTTTCTTTCCACTACCCCGTTTCCCTCAGGATGGAAGGGACAAGAGAACCGCAACCCAATGCCCATGCTGGTCATGGCCTCCTTATAAGCTCGAGAGCTAAAAGCAGGACCCTGGTCAGAATGAAGCATGGCAATTGCGTATGTGCCGATAAAGACTCGCAAATCTTTTATAACAGTTCTGGCGTCATGCCGAGCGCTGGGGCCACATCCATATGAATCTCGTACAGGAGTCCACTGCGACCATGATATATTTATAGTTACCATCCCTTTGTAAGGGACCACAGTGGTCCAGGTAAACTCATGCTAATGGTTTATCTGAGATGAGAAGGGGTGTCTGCGCTGGTCGTTTCACTGTTGATACTTTCATTCTTTGGCATATTTCGCATTCTAGCACGTATTTCTTAGTTTGTATTCTCATGCGCGGCCACCAATATCTCTGTTTTAATAATGATATGGTGGCGGAAACACCAGCGTGTGCAGAAGCAAGCCCTTCGTGTGCCGCTGTAATTAGTCCTAACCTGTGTTCCATGTTTGGAATTACTCTATCCCCCACTCCAGGGATTCGAGCAAAAGGAACATTATTCGTATCTGTTAAATATGAGTACTTTTCTGGAAAGCCTTTTGGGAGTGTTTTTCTATCATCTTTTACTGACGCACTGACAGCTTGTAGTATATCGCTCTCTATTTTTGTTTTTGACCGGGTGATAGCAGCTATGGAAGCCGTTTGCACAGCTGCCTTCGTGGCTTCATCAGCCAATGAATTCCCTGCAACGTGAACGCCATCACATTGATGACTCAGAGTGTGTATCACATGAGTCTTTTGTAGTTCCTTCTGTAAAAGAACTACTTGTTCCCAAAGCATTTTATGCTTGATTCTGCCACTTTTCGCATCTTTGAACCCGTTTTCAACCCAATTCTGCAACTATTCATTATAAGATTGAGCGCAATAATATGAATCGCACACTATAAGTGTGGGGAATTCGCGATCGGTATTTTCAAGCTCCATCTTAAATGCTAGTAGTTCAGCTCGCTGAGCTGTACAATCTCCTAGAGATTGCGTTTTAGTGACCAGTGGTCTAAATTTTCCTTTGTGCCAACGACCTTTAACAATCGCACACGCAGCACTGTAAGCTTGTTTACCCCCAACTGCGTTGTGCTGATCCGTCTGTATATATGATACATCCGTATTGTTCTAGAGGCAGGATTTCAATTGGCAGAGGACATTCATATTCATATTGTAAAAATTCCTGTGTCTTTAGGTTAGGATCAAATTCATTTACTACGTCTGTTTCAGCAAGAGAATTAACCCATTGGATCCATCTTGGATGCAGAGCTTTAGCATTTGGAATGCTCGCTTTAGTTACCGCTTCTAAAGCAGGTATAGGTGTAACGATTATTATTCGTTTACCTTGTGCTAGGGCCCTTTCTTTTGCTACGGCAGTCTGAACCGCAGTTAGAATTTTTTTCGGTTGAACTGAATTTTATTTCAGCTTTTGTATACAAATGTGATTTGTAAGCTATAGGTACCGTTTCTCCCTCATTAGAGGTCAGGTACGTGAATCCGCATCTTCCTGGGATGACCCGGATTACAAGGTTGCGTGTATTGTCACGTGTTTCTAATTATGTTTTAGCTAACATGTCTGTTTGCAGTGATCTCAAAATTTCTGTATGTTTTTGAGTCCAGTTGATTGGTTTAAAATCAGGTTTTGTTAATTCGTAGAGAGGTTTAATCCTCTCTGCATAGTTTAGAATGTAAGTTCTTCCGAAATTTAGAAAGCCTAGAATCGACTGTAAGTTCTTCAGCGTTTTTGGTGCTTGGAATACAGCGCACTTCTCTAAGAAGTTGTCTGCTAGGCTTTTGCCTTCACTTGATAATTTGTATCCTAAAAATAGGACAGTTAGATGGGCAATTCGTGACTTTTTAAAGTTGAATTTGTAACCCTCTGCTGCGAACCCAAGTATTATGATGTTAACTCTTTTCAAGTGAGTATCCAAGTCGTCGTCTGTGAGATAGATATCATCGACATAAGATAATGCCTCATCATCATACATTTGTAGTAACTCTGTTACTCTGGCTGAGACTAGTCCTGGGCTGTTCTTGACTCCCTGTGGGAGCCTACAGAAATTTTTCTGTGACCCCATTATTGAGAAAGCGGTCAAGTACCTGCTTTCTGGTGCAATATTTTGACAAAAGAACCCATTCGAAATGTCTAGTGTTGTTTTGTATTTTTTGCGAACTATGTTATTCATTAGTGCCGCACTGTGCAAATTTTGTACCGCAAATGTTTTGCAACATGAGTTAAGGTGTCTGTAGTCCAAGACTAGACGATATGAATCGTCTGGTTTGGAGACAGGAAACAAAGGATTGTTCATTTGAGAGGTGCATGTCTCAATCACCCCTTGGTATTCAAGTTGATCTAAAATCTCCCTGACCTGTTTTTTAGCTTCTTGCTTAATTGGGTACTGCCTTTGTGCAGTAGGTTGACATTTTAACTGGATTTTGTGAGGAGGAGAGTCCTCATCCCATCCTACATGATTTTTATATAATGCAGGTGCTTGGGCTACTGCCCATTTCCTTGCATATATATATTTAGTGTGAATTGGAATATGATTTGAGAAGGCAGGCATAATCATTTCTTCGCCATGAGGGTACTCCCTGACAAACTCTGGTGGACAGTCTTTTTCAGCTAATAAGATGTCATAGCCTTTTGAGAGGTTATCCCAAAACAGACCCCTTATTTTCCTAGTCTTATCTCCCTCTATACGTAGTGTTATTTCGTATATCTTATGAGGTTCGCTAACTCTGGTATCTGCAGTTTCCACTTGAATGTATTCATTCGTGTCCACTGTCTCCAGATGATTCATCAGGATCTTGCGAGCTATGCTGATTTCTGCTGCGCTGTCTAGCATTGTCTGTGCCCACTCTCCGTTTTTCAGCTGTGTCCTCAGTATTCTCGGCATGTTCGATTACTCTAATACTGGCTACCTTCTTTCTTGGAAATTTTAATTTTTTACTTTGAGCAGGTTCCTTGTCTTTGGACTTGGTGTGCTCTTCCCTTGGTTCTGACCGTACTCTTCTTTTCGATTTCTGCGAAAAAGATCGAGAGGGACGTGTATCATTACTTTGATATCTATCAGGCTTTTTCAAGTTATCCCTATTTCTAAGGTTATATCTTTTCTCAGAGGGCTCCCTCTGGGGAGACTGGTGTTCTCGGTTCGGAGTTCTTTCTCTCCGCCGAGGAGACCTTCCTCTGAACTGGAATCCTTTTTCTTTGGGAGTGGATTGTTTATTTCCATCCCAGCTCTTTTTAGGAATGTTTAGATTATTTTTAATAAATAATTTTTCAGGATTTTCAAGTAGTTGGGGTTTTACTGGTTTCCCACCCAAACTATCTCTACCTAATTCTTCATAGGATTTCTCTATGATTCTGGCAAGCTCAATTGGTTGATCTGTTATATCTGTCTCTTTCAATTTTTGGCAGATCGTTTTATCCTCCATTGCCAATTGAATTAACTCTCTATATGCCTTTGTTAATTCTTTTATTTTAACTAAGAGTTCATCCCTTGACATTTTATCAATGTCTGGATGTGGTCTGTGGCTGGCTAGAACCGGCCACGTTGCTCCTGGTCTACCTAGTGGACCGAGCCTGGTGATGTGATCATTATGTTTTAGGGCGCCTTTAAACCAGAGCAGGTACTTTTGGTATTTTAATGAAATTTCATTCTCCTCGAAAGGAGCGTATTCATCCGGTGGTTCCTCTATTTTGTAATAGTGGAACTCGTGTGTTGTAGCGTTTGCCGCTGGAAAGTTTATCCATGAATAGAATACTTCTGTCTGCCGATATTCGTGTGCCTCTATCACGAAAATGACTGTACCACCTCGTGATGTCAGTCCGTTTTCTATAAGTTTTAAAGTTATAGTTTTTCTTATGTTGACCGGAATGAGGATAGCATTCCGGTCATTCTGTAGGAGACTTGTGTCATCCTCTAGGAGTTGATTTGCTAATATAGCAGCATCCCTTTCCTCATCACTATCTGGCATTTTACTGTCAGAAAGGTTTTTTGTTGAAGATCAGGTTTCAAGGAAACAAAGATTAGGTGCACAATATTTTGGAACACTGTATCCTTCAACGTTGACTAAACCAGAAACTCTACATAGGAATCTCTTCCTACTAAGTTCCGGCGGATTTTAACCTTTCACCCACTCCAGACGTCTATTGGAGTATTTACGGGAGAAAGGGTCTGTGTGAAAAAGCACGACTGAGTTACTCTAACGTCTTGCGTTAGTTTTATCGCCTCACCAAATGTTGGGCGCCATGTAGTGTAGTTCCTATTTTCCCTATAGGCCCTGCGCATTGGAATAACATAAACAGCAGTGTAGACGTAGGACTGTGGTCTTCTAGGTCTCCACTGACTATGTTAGACTTAATGTAGGTTTGCGCCAGCTAGCTGTCGTGTACCTGACCTAAGCCTAATACGTGGGAGGGAGTAAGTAAGTAGCAGTTTAAGTTAAGTTGGTTTTGCCAAGAGTCTTATTCAAGAATTCTCTCTAAGGGTTTAGTCAGCACCGTACCTTTGGAATAGAATGTAGGAGGTCTGGTATCTCCCTCTCAGGACCCGATTTCCCAGTCACCCGCAAGGGTAGGCTGGAAACGCCGGAGCTGGATTTTCTCGGCAGGAGAAAAGACAGCGTCTTTCTCAGCGCGTCAAAGAGGAGGGGCAGCGTCCGTGGGCTTCTCGCGTCTGCTGGGCTCTCTGCAAGGGGACAGTTGTTCTGCTCCAGAGTTCACCACTACCGTGTGTTTGCTTAAGGCAGTGTTGGCATATTTATACCTGAAAAGGTGCCGGGTTTGACGTAAGGTTGGACATAAGACGTCAATAAAGATGTCACTAAGAACTGGTCGTTCTTACAGTGTTCGCAGGAGTTCTATTACAAATCAAAACAAAGCAAGCGGGGCTTTCCAAGGTTGCTGGGCGTTTGGTGTGTCGAAAGAACTCGGTGTGCTCTCTAGGAATCTAAGGAAGGAGCTTCTGCTGTGTCATGGACTGCAGAAGAGATTTACTGAAAATATGGCTCTGATTATTATGCCATTATAGGGATATGTATTGATTATAGCCGTATAGGGGCATAAGGTCACAATATTGATCGGGTTCCTAGATAAAACACATCAGATTCAAGACTACGCAGCCTTGATATGCAACAAATTAAGCACTGCATAGTTCTTAATGCTTTTTTATGCCATAAACTAACAGAGAAACCAATATCACTCATGCGCTTCATATAATCTGCATTCTAGCAATTAAAATAGCATACAAGTTTATCTGTGAAAGACAGTTAAGGACGGCTTTTCCTCCAGGCCAAAAAGTAGTGCAGGATTGCTTACTTCGATCTTACATTTTGAGCAAAAAACTTAAAGCCTCAGTCACTCTACCCAAGAATGAAAAATATTGTCGCATAAAGCAAACATATAAATGAGTGATGTTTCAGGCAATCCATATTTTGGGCAACATTTCATTTGACCACTTACCTTTGTCCGAGGATCTGGATAAAATCAAGTTGAAAGGGATGCCTCGCTCACCTCCCAAGTCATTCCGGTCCTGAGTCACGGGAACTTTCGATTGCGTTGCGGCTGCGCAATGCGCATTGCGCATGACAATGGCATTGTGCCCCCCCCCCAGACCGCGCACTCGCGTACAAGCGTAGACTGTAATTATGAACAGAGACGCGGCCGGGGCCCGGGCGTACCTCCCCTTCCAATTTGACTGCATTTCCGCTCAGACATCTGTGGCTCTGGGCGTGGAAATGTATTAATAACATCCGGAGTAATCATCACTTCCTTCGTTTAGATTTCTTGACACATCTATATTAGGTGGCCCGTCCAAATTATACTGACGTGACCCTTTCGTGTTACCTTTGGTTCCTTGGTCCGGACCCCGGTACCCGCCCCTCCCATCCCTGTCCTGAAGAAGACCCGCAGCAGAGGCCTTGAAACTGCCCCTTTCTTGCGCCAGGGTCGAAACGTCGACGGCTATCCCCCCAACCTAAGGCCTACACATTTTCCTCCCCTTCTCCCTCCCCCCATTGTGTTTGTTATAATTGATGTATATCCAAATGTATGGGTAGGCCTTTGTTTGTTCAACTGAAAAACTGTGGCTTTTAGTTGTACTGAATCATTTTAACTCTGCCCTTTGAGCTAATTTTCCTCTCAATTCACTTGAGCACCCCTTTAATTTCTTCTTACTGTCTACTGCATCTCGCAGTTTTTCTTGATCATTTATTTTAGGATTATGTAAATAAACTTGTGAGATCAATTACGTCTGGCTTTTGATCAATATGTGTTGGGTTTGTTGCAATTAATATTGCAGTCTGCAAACTATACATCTCCTCTGGCACAGATTTAATCTGTTTATGTTAACAATAATACTTACATTAATTGTGTCTTGAGTTATATCACGGACCACCTTGTCTTTATATACCAATTGTTACCCAGGTCCTGTGATTAATTGGGTTAACCCCATTGAGCCAATGGTCACTTAAGTGGGTAGGCCAAGTGCTCAAAACACAAACGTTGCCCCAAACGCAACATACACACATCATATTTTTTCATTGAAAAACTATGTGATTTTGTAAAGTGGATAGCTGTGGATTTTGGGCCCCAACTTAGCCGGAACCTTGGGAAACCAACCAAAGTAGCACATTTTTGAAAACTAGATACCCAGCGGAGTCCAGGTTGGGGTGACTTGCATGACTCTCAACAGGTTTTTTCTTAGAATCCCCTGAAAAGCTCAAATTTTGCCTAAAAAAAAGCACATTTCCCTTGCATTTCTGTGAGAAAAAGACCTGAAAGCTGGAGGCAGCCACACATTTCTTACCACCCAGCATTCCCCTTAGTCGCCAGAGAAAAAGGGTGTCTGATATGTGGGGGTAGACCAAGGACCTGCAACACAAACGGAACCAAACGCAACATAGACACTTCACATTTTTCCACTGTAGAACAATGTGCTCTTTGCTATGTTGGTAGCTGTAGATTTTGGGCCCCACCTCAGCCGGCACCTAGGGAAACCTACCAAACCAGCACATTTTTGAAAACTAGATACCTGGGGAAGCTCAGGGCGGGGCGACTTGTGTGGCTCTTACCAGGTTCTTATTGCCCAGAATCCCCTGCAAATCTCAAACTTTGCCTCAAAAAACACATTTACCTTGTGTTTTAGTGAGGATCAGTCCTGAAATCTGCAGGCAACCACACATTTCCATCACTCAATGTTCCCCCAAATCTCCAGAGAAAAACAGTACCTCATGTGTGCGGGTGGGCCCAGTGCCCCTGACAGGGAAGGGCCTAAAACATATTGTGGAGACATCAGAATGATCTATCACATAACAACCTGGATTTGTAATGGGGGCACCTGTGTTTTTGGTCCCGGGCTTGGCGGCCATCTAGGGAAACCTAGTAGATCCAGATATTTCTGGGAACTAGACACCCAGGGGAGTCTAGGAAGGTGTGGTTTGCATGAATCTCAAAATGATTTCTTTCTCAGAATCCCCTGAAAACCTCCCATGTAGCTAAAATTCACATTTACTTCACATTTCGGTGTGGAAAGGTTGTGGGACCACAGAGCCGGCACAAATTTCCTACCACCCTGCATTCCCCCATGTGTCCTGATAATAATGTTAACTCACTTGTGTGGGTGGGTCAACTGTCTGCGACAGGGAAGGGTCCAAAATATGTTGTGGAGACATCAAAATTATCAATCACAAACAACCTGGTTTTGCAATCTCCCGATGAAAATGCTACCTCACTTCATAATTTTTTCCTTCTGCCCTAGCTTATGGAAAATTGCAACTTCTATTTTCAGCATATGCCACATTGCTCTGCCCAGTGACTTCCATGATGGATTTACACCTGTTCCAATGTTTTCCTTTTGTCATTCATCAACCAAAGTGCCTGTGTAGGCAAAAGCATAGCACATGATCAGTGACACCCCACTATTCCATTAGCTAAACCACTACCAAGCGTAATCCCTCTAACTTACCTTTCAGTAGAATAACTTTCCCTACTGCCAAGTGACAGTATTTGTTTAAAATAATTAATGGTGGAGGCCAGCGTGCAATGTGGACCAAGTTTCTGATATAGAGTTTAGTGGATGGAATACTCTGTGACAAACGTGACAAATAAAATATATCCTGTTCCCTTCCCTAAGCTGCAGTGCATTGTTTATAATCTGTGCATTGTCTACTTACAGCAGACAGGATATCTATTAAAAGTCACATGTGTGACAGAGTATTCAATCTGCTTCTTCTAAGTTTGGATAAAATTGAAGAAGCTGTCAGAGAAGAGTAGGGTCATTGGATTATTCATAATAAGTTAATAAATTATCCCTTATGGCTGCCCCAAAACCATGCTGCAGAGTAGCAGTCTCGCTAGCATGCCTTTATTAATGTTGTAGATATACTGTCCAGTATTCTGGTAATTGTGTAGCATATACTCTTACTCATAAACAAGAGTTAATATACAAACAAAGTATCTGATTGGTTTCAATAAAAAATCCTTTAAATGAAACAAATCATTTTTTGATTATGGTGGGGCTTTCTGGCTTTATTCCTTGCACTTAGAGCTATTGTTATGTGATGCATGTGTGGGAAAAACTTGGCCCTGTGACAAATCATTTCAAAACATTTAATGGCCTGAGGGGAGCAGCAATGTTTTGCTACTGTGCCACTATAAACAAGTGTTTTTACTGAACATTAACATTCGTGGTTTTCCTTATTTTTCTTTCTTGATTTAGCTATGTCTGCTGCTGGAGGTAACCCATCTGAGCAGGAGTTAGTCACCCAAGTGTGGAACCAGTAGATGGAGACCATCTTGGCTGAATACTGCAAGCTGGAGGCCTTTTAGGAGAAGGAGACTATGTGCCTCTAATATCTACCACCAGCATGGTCAACCTCCATCCCGGCCAAACCAACACCAGCACCACCAGCAGCAAGAGTCCACTTCTGCCCAGTGAAACAAACCCCCCATCTTCAATGACAGATCGCCTCACCTGTCATGCCCTTGGCAAGCTAGCACTGCTTCAGCGTGGCGAACCTGGCTCAGGAAGTGGTCTGCCTACACACCCATTAGGATGCCCTCCGAACCTGTTTTTGAACGGACATTCTTTGGTGGGAGGGACTGTGTTGTTGTGGGTAGAGAGAGTGGGAAGTGAGAAGGGAAAGGGTCAGACATGATAGAACATTCCGGGGTATTTGTTTGGTGTCTGTTTGCGAAATGATGTGGGCCTGTGGTCAGAGTAGAGGATGGATTTCCTTTGTAAAAAAATAAATGTTTTTTTCTTTCTTAATCATATAACTCACAATCTGTCTTTTGCCTTTGCCCTACTTTTTAGCACAGCTTTGTGTATTTTTCTACTGACAAAAAAGCTGTCCTCTGCCATCCTATACATCAATCTTTTTCCCTAGACATTCCTTAACTGAAGTCCCTTGCCATACATTTATTTGCCAGGTAGAATTACTTATGTCCTCTTCCTGTTGTACAGTATACCCAATATGCCGCTAAGTCAGGTTGACTTATTACTTGATGAGGATTTGCCAATTTTGCAGCACCCAGCCATATATAAAAGTAAAAACTAGTTAGTTTATAATACCCTAGTCCTACTACTGTCTGTAACTATTGACCACTATTGGGGTATGCCTCTGCCTACAACGTACACACAAATGCCCCGGTTACTTATCTATCTTTTTCTTGCTGAATAAAACAAATGTAGTACACGTTTCTAACTGGTTCACTTCTTAGTTCTCTTGCCTGAAGAGAGGAAGAAATGTCTGCTACCTCTCTCAATCTTCTAAAACCTTACTGCAGGGTTGCCCAAAGGGCCTTCTTAATGCTGATGGTGGTAGTGGGCTAATGCTAATCGGGAAAACATCACAAGCAATGTCTCACTCCCTCCTACTCCTAATGAGGTGAACTCAACTGTAGGATAATTCTGAAGAATTATCCATCACAGGCAAAATGCTGAAAGAAAACACAGAGTTAGTGGGTTATTATCAAAGATTGAGATCAGACCATCGCCACATAAAATAAAACTGTTATTACAAAAACTAGCGGTAGTTACTTCCAAGCAATCTGGGCAGCTTGTATTTAATTTAGTAAAACAATCAAAACTAAACTTACAAAATCCTTGAGTAAGGACTAAGGAGTCAGGAATCAATCAATTAATCAATCAGGGTTTTGTAGAGCGCAGTACTTACCAGTGAGTGTCTCAACAAGGCACTGGGAGAGGGGGGTGTAGGCAGCTCTCTTGGGGTTATTTGAAGAGCCAGGTCTTGAGGTCCTTTCTGAATTGGTGCAGTGTCTGGCTCCATTGTAGATGAAGGGGATGTATGATGATACAACGCGGTACATAACACTGCAGTACCATCACAACACAGCTTTTACAACGCAAGTCATTACCACGACTTGCGCTGTAGGGTGCTGGACTTAGAAATAGTATGATTTACTGTTCCAACTCCAGCCTACGTACAGTAGGGAAGGTGTTGGAATAGTAAATCACACTATTCCTTAGTCTAGAGCGCCCTCCAGCGTAGGTCGTCGACTTGCATTCTAAAATCCGCGTTGTAATGGTACTGCGGTATTATGACCACGTCGTAATGGTTGTTTACCGATGAAGTGGGGAGTTTTTTCCAGGTCTTGGCTGTGAGCTAGGAGAAGGATCTTCCACCAGCTCTGGTCCTGTAGGAACGAGGGACAGTGAGTAGGATGAGGTCGGCTGAGCAGAGGTTTTTTATTGGGGGCATGGAAGGAGATTCGGTTGTTGAGGTATTTGGGTCCAGTGTTATGGAGGGCTTTGTGTGTGTGTCTGAGCAGCTTGAAGGGTATTCTTCTTTCGATGGTTAGCCAGTGGAGGTCGCAGAGGTGTTGAGTGATGTGGTTGTGTCGTGGGATATCGATAATAAGTCTGGCTGTAGTGTGCTGGATGGGCTGGAGTTTGCAGAGGAGTTTTTGTTGATTCCTGCAAAGAGGATATTGCCGTAGTCCAGTCTGCTGGTGATGAGTGCGTTGGTGGCGGTTTTACTGAGTCGAGTGGGACCCACTTGAATGTCTTGCGAAGTATGCAGAGGGTGGTGAAGCATGCAGAGGATATGGCATTGATCTGGCAGTTCATAGTGAGTGAAGAGTCGAGTATGATGCTGAGGTTGTGTGCAAGATCTGTTGGGTTGGGTGGGGTTTCGAGGGAGGGGGGCCACCAGGTGTCATCCTACGTAGAGGGGGGAGAAGGTTAAGCATTTTCAGCAACACAATGAGCTGATTCAGAAGGGTTTTATCTTGCAGTAAAAAGTTTATGTATAGTAACTTTTTTACCAGTAACTTTTTGAGTAACAACTTTGCCAGTAGAAAGTAATACCTATCACTTTAAAAGGAGTTGATATTACTTACTACTAGTTAGTTACTATTAAGGTGAGTAACTACTCATAAATTTCCTGGTAACTCAGTTAAGCTGCAAGACTGAATTTATACCAAAAGTGTAACTTTACCTTTGTGAGTCAGGTCACATAGATACACTAGTAATAGCTATTGTGGAGACATACATTGTTCAACTAAGACACTGCACCATGATGATTTTGGTGTGGCATGGGCCATTATTTTGTTCAGGTAAAAAGAGCCTTCAGTGAGTTAGTGTCACCGTTACCACATCCTCCCCAACAAGTGTGTGATCCACTTCTGGTATAAATGTGTGAGTCCCACCTCAATACATCACACAACCTGAGGGAAGAGGGTAAAGGGAATGGATGGGAACAAGGAGCTGGGGAAAGTTGTGACATAGACAAATAGAACAAAAACATTCACCAGGTCAATGAGCAGCACATCATCACTGAATCTGTTATGGGAGGAAATGAAGGAATTTCACAGTTCAGGTAATAAATACATTTCAGACAGTCCTTCTGCCCCAGAGTCCAAAGTTATTATCTAATTGTTCTGTCACCTAGGTTTGAAAAATACAAATTTGGTAGAACCCACACAGATCTAAAAATTATAATTGTTAAAAAAGAAACATGATACTGTACGTAAATGCTAAAATGGGTGGTGCATCTGCATTCTTCTTCTCAAAATGTCCATCTTGGGTGCATGGCTGAACCGGTCCTGTAAGGTAAGCAGAGTAATGTGGAGCTTTCATGCAGAAGAAGAGAAGGCCTGTGGATTGCAAAACAATACACATTGATATTGTAGAGTGAAGGAGAAGGTAGGCTTCATGGAGAATGAGGACCAAGTGGGCAAGGCAAGAGCATAGGGTGGTGCAGTCATGACCCATGTGCAACTAACTGGAGGGAGATCAATTTTACAACCAATCCCAGACAGGCAGCTGTATGTACCCGGCCGAACAATCTCACAACTGTCATAACATTTAGCTGCATGTGTCCATCATCTGACATGTCTCCAGTTACAGTACCTCTGACCACAACCACAAAATTAGATAAGTTTGTCAGATTTGAACCAGCAAACTACTAGGCATTTCCCAAATCAAGGCATCTCCATCCAATCCACAGGGCTAAGTAGGCCCCTTTGAGTTATGTTGGTTTCCCTTTGAAGTTGATAGGCATTGTTCAGAACTTCCTTCTTCTGGCTGCTGAGATAGTCCCGCCTTAAGTCCTGACCCAGAGACTCTCGTGTGGAACCAAATGAGATTGAAAGTAATAGACCTGTAGTGTACTGCTGTTGATGAACAAGAAGAGCACAATATTTTGAGCATTTTGTGTAGTTTTGTTAACTAAACTGGCTTGTCTGGTCCCTGAAGAATCCCCAAAGTACAGCAAGGGGTGGAACATGAAAACAAATCTAGCTAAGTGTGAATGGGGCAAACACATTCAGGCAGAACACACCCACATCAGGCCCCAAAGATTTAAAATCAAAATCAGGTGTACAAATTAGGATAATACCACCTTCCCTGTCTGACACCAACTACAAAAATGTTCCCCTAGCTATATCCATTTTTTCCAAATATATAAATGTTACTCTAGCTATAGCCATTTTTGTTGTTGTCTTCAAAGCAGTTCAATTATATGTTCTGTTGTGGCCTTGTCAGTCATGTAGAGTTTGTCCTCAAACTCAGGGGGTTCCCCCTTAAGTTGGTCCGCTAATGCGCTTGATTCTGACCAATCACCCTCCTCCTCCTCCTGTGCTGTCTCAGGAAGAGTGTAATCTTGGTGCTATGAAGTGTTGTTTCATTTGAACCATGGTCAATCTACCATTTTGAGATGAGAGGTTGATCATTCTGACTGTGGCAACTGTGCCAACAGCACTGAGCACACGCTCGGAAGACATAATGGCTATCGGATAAGTCAGATACTTTATTGTCACCCTGCTGGGTTCTGGCCATTAGCACATCTTCCTATACCAATAGACCAATGGGTTTTAATTCAGGAATACCTATTTTCGGTCATCTAGGTACTCTTGGACCATTCTCTGAATGGTCACTTGTATTGCCACTAGCTCGACCTCTGTTGCCCTTGCCTCTGCACTTGACTTAAGATCTGCCACTGGAAACCAACCCATTGCAGAAGTTGGGTCGGATTCTACTGTTGCTGGTGTTGTTGCTGCTGTTGATTGTTTTGGATGCTGTGGGACAACATAAAGTCCCTCTCTGGAGCTTGAAGCCTTCAGCCAGTGCTTCTGCCTAGGCCTCTAACTTCCATTCATTCTTCTTCCAGGTCTCTCTCTCGGTCAACGATCAAAGTCTCGTATTGTGAAACAACCCTTCTGAAAAAGAATGAAAGTGTCCAGTATTTGTCTGTACCATGGATGAAATACTGTGGCACAGATTTACTCTTTAAAGAAGACAATCTCTCTTTGTACCTTGAATTAATAGCCGAGCAAAGGATTCAGAGCCAACCCAACTCATATGCTTCTTCGTTCACACTGGCAAACCTTTGCAATACCTTATTTAACAGGTACTGTAGCAGATGCAACAATGGGATTGCTTGGCTCATTGTACTCTCCTCCTTGCCTACATCCCATGTGAAAACCTCAAAAAGAAGTAGCATTTCTGTCAGGCATTTGACTAACTCCCATTTGTCCATCTCCATGGGCATGCTTTTTCCAGTTTCGTCCCCTCATCTTTGTCAAACAGACATTGAAACATGTAGTAGGTTGAGTTCTAACAATTTGGCACCTCCTATATGAGGGCTTTACTGGTACTCTATTAGCACACTGAATTACCCTCAACTGCTTTTGGGCTTTGAAAGAATGACTGAAATGAGTGCAGATGCTTCTGCAGGTAGCCAGTATGTTTCTGACCATGTCTTCTTTGTTTTAGAAAGTCCTGCACAATCTGGTTGATGCAATGAGTCAAACACAGGACCATGAAATATGAACCATCTGCAATGGCCTATTTTCTGCCACTGCCTGTGGCAACTAATCCAATTCTGAGACCTCTGTGTAAACGCCATTAAAACACCTTGCTGTTAAATTCTTCCAAGATGTTTGAAGCTGCATGGGATTTCTCCATAGCAAACATCACTACTGTTGCATACAGCTGAATGCTCTTAAAACCTTCTTCAGCACTGCAACCTGCCTAACACACACAAGGGAGATCCAGTTTGCAGTGATACATATGTAATCAGTTGCTTGACAATTGGTCCAAATTTAAGTCTTTAGGTGGCTAGTATTAAAAGCACTCTGGTGTATAGCTTGGCCAACCAATTGCAGTACATCATGATGGAACACTGGTACATCTATGGCTAAATAGGCCTCACTGGGAACCTTCCACTTCAGGCAGATGGCCACCATAAATTCTAAAAATCCCACTCCTTTCACAAAAGCAAAAAGGAGGCGTTCCAGAGCTAACATTTTCACCAGCTTTCCATTGTACAAATGTGCCATTGGGTAGTTTTGTTCATGAGGTCCCTCCTGCCTAAAAGTGGCAGTGATAGCTTTGATTTTATTTTGTGGTTACATTGATACAGGTGACTTCTGTAGAGAATCAGGAGGTGGTAGGCTCAATGTGCATCTTGGAAAATCACTGTATGCAGTGTTGTCTGCATCTGAGTGTTGTGCCATTTGGAGGTTGCTAATGCAGCAGATGCTGACACACTACATGGAACAGACTGCTTTGTGTAAAGCTGTCATTCTCTTCTTCCTTATCGCCTCATTCTACCACCGTGACCAGAGCTGCTTCTCCTCTCTCATCGCCTTAGCTCTTGAAGGTCTTTGGGGGCCAACTACCCCTCAGTTACCTCTATTAAGTTCCACACAGCTGGATTGGTGAGAGGTTGTCAGAGACCTCGCCCCCTTTCTCCACCACTCTGCAAACACACCTCCTAGTGCACAACTGGTTGGGGGATAAAGTCCCCTTGGCTGATAACATCTTTGTGGGTCGACTACCACTCCTGTTGCCTTCGCAAGTCCCACACAGTGGGATTGCTGAGAGGTCTTTACAGCCCATGCCCCCTTTATCCACAACTCTGCAAATACACCTCCTGTTGCACTACTGGTTGGGTAATTTAACCCTCTTGGATGCTGAGGGTCCTTGGGGGCCAAGAACGCCTGCTGTTACCTCCAGTAAGTCCTATGCAGCGGGATCTCCTGAGAGCTGGTCAGAGGCCCGCTCCCTTTCTACGCCACTCTGCAAATGTGACTACTACTTAAAGAAAACATTGAAATTTACTTAAAAATTCAAAGGTTGCAGGGACGTTGTAGCTTGGAAATAGAATTTGAAAAACCTTAGAAATTCACTTAAAAACCAAAGGTTACACCGATGGTATAGTTAGGAAATAAAATCAAAAAACCTTAGAAATTCACTGAAAAATTGCAAAGGTACAATGATGTAATAGTTAGGCTCAGATTTCTCTCATACAAAATGAGTGAAATTCAGCAGTTATAGTTACCTCAGCTAACTATAACTTACACCCCAACAATGCACTGCTTATGACCTCACATATTACATCACTCATGAAATGGTCAGTGACATCACTGATGATATCTTAAATGACATCACTGATGACATCATCAGCATAACCTCTCACACACCCACTCACACCCCTATGCAACCTCTCGTACACCCACTCAGACAACCACTTACATGCATATTTACAGACCCATACCAATACTCACATACCCATTTACTCCTCCAGAGAGCCAGTCACACAGCTACACACTCACCCATACAGCAACCCACACACAGACTTATTAACCTCCACAGCTGCTCACACAACCACCCACTCACACACCCAAATAGCTTCTCAACACAGCCACTCAATCATCCATACAAGCACTCACACACCCACACAGCCATCTACATACCCATTCACACATCCATACCGGCACTTACACATCTGCTCACTAAACCATAAAAGCCATTCAGACAGACACTCGTACTCCAATACAGCCACTCACACACTAACTCACTTAACCAAACACCCACTCAAATAGCCACTTCCTCACCCATACAGCAACTTACACACTGAGTCACTCACTAATATAGCCATTCAGACACCCACTCACTCACCCATATGGTAACAACACACCCACTTACCCACCCATGGAGCAACTCACACTGCCTCTCACTCACCCTTAAAGGCACTGACACACTCACTCACTCAGCATCTCACTCACCCACACAGCTACCCACACACCCACTTATATACTCATACAGCCACTTACACATAATACACACAAGGATACCTACAGTCACACAGCCACTCACACAATATATATTAGAAGTATTATCACTCAGTAGCAGTGCACATAGTATACTAATTTAACTTTTCTAGTAGGTTAGTATATATGTTTTACATCCATTAATGCTTAAAAACAGTTACACTCATTTGATGATATTATCTGTGATGTCACTAACCATGTCATGATAGATGTAATATGTGAGGTGATAAGCAGTGCATTGCAGGGGCATAAGTTATAGTTAGCTCAGGTAACTATAACTGCTACATTTTACTGGTTTTGTACACATGAAATCTGAGCCTAACTATAACATCCCTGTAACCTTTGTTTTTTCAGTGAGTATATATATAGATATTCATAAGGATCATTGGGGCATATTACCAACAACTAGCGATAATTTTTGTCTCTAACTTGTTGAGAGACAAAAATTATCGCCGCACATCGGCGATTTTTATCGCAGATAAACCTTGCTATTAACAAGGTTTATCGCAAATGCGATAAAAAACGGCCGAAATGCATGAATATCGCTGAAAAGTCAGCGATATTCATGCATTATCGAGCAAATGCTCTTAGCCATGTTATCCACCTCCCATTGGATAACATGGCTAAGAACTGCTCAGGGAGGTGTTAGCTTTTGGAGATATTCCCGCTTAGCGCGAATATCTCCAAAAGTTGGTAATAGGAGATAGCGATGTTAGCGACTGTTTTCAGTCTCTAACATCTTGGCACGCCCACTTTGCATCTCATTAGTGATAAATATCACTGACATGCAAAGTGGGGCCCAAGATGGTCGCTATCTCCTACTAGCTGTCGCTAACTGGTGTTAGCGACAGCTTGGTAATAGGGAGATAATTTTATCTCCGCTTTCTTGGCTTTTAAAGCCAAAAAAGCGGAGATAAACCCCCTTGATAATATGCCCCATTGTCTTTTAAATATCACCAGAGCCCTGAGATGGCAATATAGCATCATATTACATGCTATTTGTTAATTATATTTTTAGCATACACTGTATTTTGAGATTGTAAGCTATAAAAAATTGTTTTTTTCAAAGTGCATCTAGCAGTGTGTCGGTATTGATTGCAATCAAAATGTTTTAGTTTAACATTCATGAATAACTTGATAAAACAATGGGCACTGGTGAGGGCAAACAATTGTGTGATTATACATAACATATGACAAAGGCCAAGTGGGCCCATGACTGTAGTGACACTGTCATCCTGTCAGTCTGTTTAGCATTTGCATATTGCATCCTTTGACATGTAGTTTTGCTTTCAATATTGAAAATATGGGTGCACAGTTCCATTATGCAAAATGCTATTGGCTACAAAGCTATGGCTCACTGAGTTGTCTCGGCGTAACACAGGCCCCCACAGCCCTGTGGTACAGGGGGCCCATAAACTCCAAGGGGCCCCCTCAGCAAGGGATGTATGTCGTTACTACGCATGCTTTTACAACGCATGCCTTTACCACGCAACTTTTGACTTGCGTTAGGGGCGCTGGATAGTGAATAGTTTAATTTACTATTCCAACTCCAGTCCCCGTGGATAGTAGGGAAGGTTTTGGATGGTAAATTAAACCATTCCCTATCCTACAGTGCCCCCCAGCGCAAGTCAGTGTAACGACTTGCGTTGTAAAAGTTGCGTGGTAAAGGTAGTGCATGGTAAAAGTTGCGTTGTAAACGCTCTTCCCCTCAGCAAGGCATTCTGGCTGCACAGCTCCTAACTGAGCCCGGAGGGGGCACCTCCACGTGCCTTGCAGGGAGGCCCCCTCAAGTTTCGTTATGCCAGACATACATGACATGAGCAGCAAGCAAGGTCCTCAT
Organism: Lissotriton vulgaris; assembly: GCF_964263255.1. Taxonomy (NCBI): domain Eukaryota; kingdom Metazoa; phylum Chordata; class Amphibia; order Caudata; family Salamandridae; genus Lissotriton; species Lissotriton vulgaris. The sequence goes on along the minus strand of NW_028241067.1, from coordinate 392,257 downwards.
GCCTCCATATGGTCAAATGAATTACCATATCATTTTAGTGTGCAGTAAGGGATAATTTAAACTACTGTGTAAGCAGTAAAAGGGAAAGCTAGTTTTACAGCACCTTCTGAACTATTTTTGTCTATCGTGATCATTCATTAGCAAACATTAGATATTTATGGCAGTATTTTTCTTTTTTGCACAGCAAGAGTTCATTCCACAATATCAGGATTCCCTCTGTAGACATTATGAGCAACAGCTGTTCCTGAAAGTGACTTAGCTTAAACTACACATAATGTTTCAGCTTCAGGTTACGAGCTGGGCAGTGATGTGTTTAATTTTGGCCTACATACACCAGAATTGTTCTGCATGGATGCTACCATGTCATCTCTTTTACACTTTCTTAGGGAAGGGTAATGATTTTATCATGTATTCTTCCATTTCAGTTCTTTTACAAACACAATTACATTTAAAAAGGCTGCGTGATCACGAGTATAAAGAACAGAAGGGGCTTGTCCGACTGGTGGTCTTAGGTGGCCTGAATCTGATCTATTTATGGAAACATCTAGCCCTTGCCGTCGTCTTACCCTGCGTGAGACACACAAGGAAATCTGCTTCTACCGCACTAATATTTTGTACCTTATTTTACATTTTATCAATTGGCCAAAGGCACAATGAACTGAAGAGCTCGGGCCTGAATTATGAAGGTGGACCTTTGCGCATAGCACAGCTGTGCATCTATGTTTATACAGATGCACTTTTTTTATGGCATACATTTAATCTGTAATTTGTTTAAGGTAGTATATGCACTGCATACAGTACGCCTCAGAAACTGAGAGGAGGTCACTGCTATTTCTGAGCTCTGCTGCTTGCAGAGAATACTTAAACTCGGAGGAATTCCGAATCAAATATATATGCATTGGAAATTGTTTTTGCATACAGACAGGTGCACACATTCGTGACATGGAGCAAACTCTTTTTTTAAAAACCTCAGAAAGTATTGTTCCCCCTTCTACAGAGGGAATAGGCACCGCCACACAAAAGGTAAACAGAGAACATTTGCTTCAAATTCTTTGTCCGAACTAGAAAGGGGTAAAACGATGGTGCTTTTTTTAACCAAATTATACTGCAACACCAACAAAAAATGAATGTGTCTGTAACGAAAATGGTGCTCTGATTCTTAATATCTTCAGGTCAAGTTCGCTATATATATATCTAAAAATAAAATAAAAAATAAAAATAGATGATGGAAGAAGCGCTTGATATAATTTTACTCTGAGGTGATAGCTCACTCTGCATAGCAATAAGAGTAACAATTTTTTTTTCTTATGATTGACTATTTGGTGAATAGCCCAGTAATACGAACTGCGCACCATTTGGAAAATTGATTTTAATTGTATGCCGGCAATAGTTTTGTATGGAGGTCCAATACCCCACCATCTTTGGACAATTTCAGATAATATGACTCAAATTACCCTGGACTTCCATTGAGCACCTAAAGCATTTTATTTGTGTCTGAGGATTCATTTTATTCAGAAAAGCTGCCGTCCTATATAGCAGTCATTTGGCACAGAATTCCATATGGTGGAGAATGGCATTATTTAATAAGGAGAAGTTGTATAGATTAATCTTATTCCAGGTCTTGCCATGATAAGAAATTCTTCCTTTCATTGCCATTTCTGTCAGGCTTTACTAAAAACATTCACTGTTTTTAGGTCGAGCATTCAAGACCTCTTGTATATACTTTAGTATATACTTATATATGTATGTAATTTGTGGGCTCTGGAGATCAGCCCTAGGACTTGTGTGATTCCGTTTAGGGACTTTTTTTTTCTGTTCCACTGCCTCTATTCAACTGTCTTGATAGAAAAAGACCAGCAAAGGTCAGTAAAATACCAGAATTGCTTTCTGCTAAGGGACTTTATTTTTTAAAAAAAAATTGGCAACTGCCTCAATTTAACTTTCTTGATAGAAAACGACCAGCAGAGGTCAGTAAAATATCAGAATCACTTCAGCATTCTCTAGATTCCAGTCCATAGAAATTCCTGGAGCACCGGTAGACAATAACATTTTTTCAAATCTTGTATTTTCAGTGAAATGACCACAGAAGGACCTGATTTTATATTAAAAATAGAGCTTTGGACTATACAATTTCCCGCTGAAAGGTAAGCCCGTCTGCGTCCGTCCGCACCGGGACCGGGCCAAGGGTCATACTCCCTGGTCAGATCCAACCATCGCAAGACCGCCCAAGGATTACTTACACCTCGTCTCAGTTATTAGCACTTAAGGCGCCCTCACATGTACCGCAGTTCCCACCATTCACCCTTAATTTTGATCCGGCCGCAGGCCCTTTCCAATGTCCTTCATGCAGAAGAAATTCCCCTCCGCTAGTTACCCCCAAACCATTTTTGGTAGCGCTCATAAACGCACGCTCCCTCCCAAAACATAAACTGGACATTCTGGAGTTAATCTCCTCACATAATCTAGATATACTTTTTATAACAGAAACCTGCCCAGCTCGTAACCCGGACGGTTTCTGTGTAAGTAGACAAGACAGAACCACTAAAAAGGGAGGCGGCATTGCTAATATTTATAGAGACCGCTATCACATAAAAACTACAAATCTTAACTACGGAGGTTGTGAAGCATTCTCTTTCTCTATCGCTCTCTCCAACAACCAGTCTTTTACAGGTATCTTGCTCTATCGCCCTCAAGGCCCCCGAACCAATTTCCTATCGAGTCTCAAAAATGTCATCGAGACCGCAGCTGCCCACTACACCATACCAGGGGACTTTAATTTTCATTTGGATTCCGTCACCGACAAGGATACCACTCTCCTCACCAGCGATTTTCTGGCAGCTGGACTTCGCCAGCTTGTCACCTCACCTACGCATAAGGCAGGACACACTCTTGACGGGATTTTTTCCAACAACTCTGACATCATTGTATCTACCTCTATTCCTCTCACCTGGACAGACCATTCTGCAGTCCTTTTCAGCATCAAATCTAGATGGTCCCCTCCCTCACAAGCTAAACCCCTGTCCCACTCAACCACCAGAGACTGGAAAAATATTGACATACCCCTTCTCACTTCCACTCTGACAAATTCCCTCAATGTTGCTGAGTCTGATCCGGAAATTGCATCCAACAACTACCTCACTCACCTAGACACCGCTTTCAGCGCCTTGGCTCCCCCTAAGTCCTCTTTTCGCAACCGTAGGACTCCATCTGCCCATTGGTTCTCTGAACCCCTTTAGCTACAGAGACAATATTGCAGAAACCTTGAAAGACATTGGTGCAAGCATTACAACCCTTTTGACAAACAAATCTATAAGAACGCTTTGGCCAAGTACAAATTGCTCATCTTTTCTGAAAAGAGCAACTATTACGTTACCCAAATCACCTCAGCAAAGAATTCTGTAAAAAAATTATTTCAGGTGGTCAACCATCTTTCTAATACCCCTGATCCTCCTTCAGACACCTCCAAAGCCCTCTGCAATTCCTTAGCCGAATTCTTCTCAGACAAAGTCATCTACATTTTTTTTGCCTTTGTACCCCAACCCCGCCCCACCCAGAACACTTCCCATGACTATCCTAGCACTGACCACCCCACTTTTCTTAACTTTAGTCAGATTCCCCTCGAACAGATGTCACATTTAATTTCTACCATCAGATCTGTTTCACCCTTGGACCCTTGTCCTCCGTCCATTCTCAATCTGATCCCGGAGGTCATTTCTCCTGCCATAGCAAACATCTGTAACACCATGTTCCTCACAGGCTCTTACCCTTCCGTCTGGAAAAATGCTATTATCAAGTCGCTCTTCAAAAAAAACACTCTGGACCCCGCATCACCCTCCAGCTATAGACCCATTGCCTGTCTCCCATTTCCCTCCAAGATCTTTGAAAATCTAATGAATAGACAATTATCTGAATTCATTGACACCAACCACCTGCTGGATGATACACAATTCGGTTTCAGGCAAAGACATGGAACTGAGACGGCCCTCTTAAAAGCTGCTGACGAGATCAGGATGACCTTAGACAAAGGCGGGGCGGCAGTCCTGATACTGCTTGATCTGTCCGCGGCCTTCGACACGGTAGATCATGCCACCTTAATCGACCGTGTCTCAGCTATGGGTATCAAACACAAGGCCAAAGATCTCATCCTTCCTAGCCAATCGTACCCAATCTATAAAATTAGGCCCTTTTTTCTCTCCCACCGTCTCCCTCCCTTGCGGAGTGTCACAGGGCTCCTCGCTAAGTCCCACCTTGTTTAACATCTATGTCTCGGACTTAGCGAGGGTGATCAAATCACACGGCATGAGTCTGACAACCTACGCTGATGACACCCAGCTGGTCCTGTCAGTTCATCATGACAGAGATACAGTGGCGGCCAGTTTCCAAGAGGGAATGCTAGCCATTAGCTCCTGGATGACATCTGTCTAAAGTTGAACTCTGGAAAAACAGAGGTCATGACTTTTGGAAAGCTCACACCTATTTGGTCCCCTCATTGGTGGCCTAGCGAGATGGGCCCTCCACCTCAACCCGTAACTAAAGTTAGAAACCTCAGGGTCGTGTTTGACGACAGACTTCAATCACGACGTCATTGCAGTGGTATCCACCTCCTTTTTCACATTAAGAAAAATTAAGAAACTTCTCCCTTACCTCCCGACTATTGTAATGCCTCCTCCTCAACACACAGGAAAAGTTCCTAAACAAGCTCCAACTGGTACAGAACGCCTCAGCGAGAATTCTCCTAGGTATCCCCAAATGCAGTTCCAATTCCCCTTTCATCCGTCAGCTCCATTGGCTTCCTGTCAAGAGCCGGACTAAGTTCAAGGCACTGTGCATCGCCTACAAGGCCATTAACAACTCTGGCCTGCACTTCCTCAAACATGCCTTCCGCCCACTTGTATCCTCCAGGACACTCCGTTCAGCTTCAGCTCACTTCCTTAACGTCCAACAAACAAAAAAAGCTAACTGGGGCGACAGGTGTTTTGTCATATCCACAGCCAAACTGTGGAATTCTTTCCCTCTCATAATCAAATCCAGTCCCACTCTAATTAGCTTCAGGAAGTAACTAAAAACATGGTTGTTTACACATTAACTGCGCTCCAATTGTCTATCCTCAGAATCACTAAGCGCCGAGACACCCCAGGGTAATTGCGCGCTATACAAGTTGCCAAAACATAAACATAAACATGTGTTGCCATACCTGGTGTCTCACGCAGTTTGGTGCTTACTTTCCTTCCTTGTAAAAGAACAGTAGATGTTTCAGCACCCAGGCTAATGTGCTCCATAGCTAAATACATATAAGGTGCCACAGGCGAGACCGATTGCATTGAAAATACTTGTTTGTTTTTAGAGCATGGCGTTCCAGTTCCTAACAGGTCTACGTGTCCTTGTCTCAATCAAGTCATCAACTAAATCTAACCTTTCCCTTATTATTTTAGGATCCAACTCTTTTAAAAAGTGTGTCATTTGAATAAAGACCATTAATTACTTCATTTAAAGTGATTTTGTCTCAACTCTGGAATGGGGATTTTGTCCAAGAAGAATTACAGCTGTTCTACATCAACCACCTGTTCTATACTATACACATACTCATAATGTTTCCAAAACTGATCTTGCATCTCTTTGGGATCAATGATCCGCGTCTTCTTTTGTACCTCATAAAGTTACATAATGGTAGTCTTTGCCCTCCTCTCCCACACATTCCTAGAAAACTACTGGTATATTCACTCTCCTCATAATTCTTTTGCAAGTAGGCACTGTTGGAAATGTAGCCTTGCTCTTAGTAATAGACTTGCATCTGTGGTTAAGCATTCCTAAGCCCCTGTTTGTTAGTGTGTGTTTTGTAGTATAGAAACTTTTCAGTAGCCAATGTCAGTTCATATTCTATACCCGTTCTCCTCTTTGTAAGATACCTTTTTCTGCCAAGCTTCTAGAAGTTACACAAGAGTGCATCATAGCTTTAAAAGCATCCCAGACATCAATCAGCAGGGCCAGACTATCAGCAATGGGGGCATAGATTGTTGCTGATGTAATTCTAACACCTTTTATTAGCTCCTTGACCCATGCCCACCTACCCTGTTTGTCTGTTTGAAAAGTGATAATGTCATATTAAAGATATTTATTTATGCAAATTGCCGCTCCCCTGTGGGTTGCCTTAGCCATAGATGTGCTTTCAAAGCCAGCCCTGTTTTTAAAAATTGCAACATTTTGTTTTATCACTTTCCTGACATGAGTCTCTTGAATTTAAACTGTATCAGAGAGTGGCCTTTTAGCCAATCATCAATTGCTTTGACCTTCCTCTAATTATTCAGGCCATTAGCATTAAACTACATTACCTTTAAACGTTCACATTGAATCCTCATTCCATTCTGCCTTTTAGCTAGCCGACCAGCTGTGGCAATCCTGTCCATTGGGTTTCCTAAAATAATTAAAAACATTGTAAGCCCATAAATTATCCAGCAATCGATACTAAGATGAAATAAAGTAGATAAAATTGAGTATAATTTATGTCAATTTGCCACAAGGTTCTACATAGGTGTAAAACTTCGATGCGTACAATTTTTTACATTTCTTAGTGCTAAGCACTAGAGTATGATAGACCGGAGCTGCCCTATTTCTTTTCATTATCTTCTGCTTAAAATGTTAAAGCTCTAAAGTGCATTGTGCAAAAAGTACTTCTATGTTTCTATTTGCAAGATGAAAAAAACTAAAGAGAACATAAATCTTCTCCCTTATTCCCCTGACCTGGTGATATTGGTAGGCAAATGATGCACTGGCCAGTCTTGATCAGTTACGATACATCTCTTGCTGTGTTGACCACTCCAGCTTTTCTTTATGGAGAATATCAAAAGTACATCTGTACATGCCCTAACGTTCATCTGAACTGTCACTAAAGTGCCTCTAAAGTGCATTTCCACTTCCATTAATAGCCTACAGCATTGCGTGCCAATGTGTCAAAGTGTTAAAGTGACAGTGTGCTTAAAGTGCCTCAAACTTTCTAAAATTACACAAACCATTGCATCCACAGATGACTGAGTGAAGAAACCTGTACAACTGATCTCCAATGTATATCCATGCTGTGAAACGAATAATCAACCTTTTCTGTTCCTCACAATGCAAACTCTTCCATTTTACATGTGTTCTTTTCCCTTCACCTCTTGATTCCGCCCACTCTCTGTGTCCCCTTCCATTGTGGTCCATGAGTCCCTCGTTCGTTCCACCATTTGGTACAATAGTTTGTGCCATGCTTCCTCTCCCTCCGCAATGCCTTCGCCTCCCCACAGATCTTTTATAGAAACTTAATTATTTGCTACCCCTAAACTTTATGATATCTCTTACAGGAACATGCACACTTCCTCAATTGTAGTAAACACATTAAACTGCCTGCACCCCTATCTGATGAAAAGATGGAATCAAAGTCTTAAAATCCTGGCACCAGTCGGCAAATTTAACTGTCATGTCAAAAATGATTTTAATAAAAAATTCCTTGTTAATGTCAAATGTTTTCTCATTAATTGTTTTCCTTAAATTCTTTTCTTTGACTAGAAAATCTGTGAAATTGACTAAGAGTGTGGGGGGAACTTTGCTTTTACATTGGTATGGAAGGGTACACGATGAGCAAGTATAATAGTGAAGTCCAGTATCTGATCTAGGATGAAAAATATTTTAATCAAATCGTTCGAGCAGGCAATGGGTCTCGTAGCATCCTCTTTATGCTTGAGTATACCAGTAATCCTTAGATGGGACCTTCTGGAGTAGCTTTCTAATTCCTCCTGCTTACTCCTTAGGACCATCAATTGATTTTCGATACTCTGCACAACTCCAATAGTCTGTGCAAGTTTGCCTTCACAGATGAATTTTCGTTGCTCTGTTTCCTTCATTCTATCGAGTGCCAGGGAAATTTTCCCCTTTAAGCTGGAGAAGTGGTCTGCCGCTTATTTTGCAATTTCATTGCTAAGAGCCGTTTATCTGCTTCATTTCCTCAAGGTCCTCGTACAGAATCCTTTGCAGGGCAGTTGGGGTGTCAGTTAATGCTAACTTGTCCTTGGGGTTGCCTTTTCTCTGTTGGTCAGTTCTGCTGGCACAGTTGCTGCCTCCAGGTTTTACCACTTTTATGAGCTTTGATTCATCACTTCTGTTCTTGCCTGCAGAGCATCTGGCCTTCATTTCATGTGGGGAGTTAATTCGCATCCGAGATCTTGTGCATTATTGGTGGTGTTTGATCTGCTTTAAAAAAGAGGTAAGAGTTCTGCAGTTTTACTGTTGCCAGCATGCCTAGTATCATTTGTGGTTCTTCTGGCTCTGTAGCACAGTTACAGTCTTATTAATGCAAAGAGGTGGGAGAGGGCTCCCTTGTGCTTTTTAGATTTACAAATCTTCCACACAGCTTTATCTATTACTTCTCCCAAGGGCTCCTCCCCTTTTTTCACATCTGCTACTTCCTGCCCTGATCCATTTTGTATGTTGTTTCTGTTCTGTTGTATTTCGAGCTGTGGTTGCATGACTAGATTCAGCCGGTCACTCAGTGATGGTGATTGAGAAAACGCCCTCGCCTCTATATCTGGCCTCCTTTTGGGTAATGCCCCTAGTAACCTTTCTATATTTTTATCTTTTGAATTACTCTGGTGATTTACTTGACTGTCTCTTAGAATACGACCCACATCCGACAAGCGAATTTGTTTCTCAGTCAGAGTAGCCTTACTCGCTTTGGAGCCCCCTCCCCCTTTAAGCAGTTTTGCTTGTTGATCCCTCTTTAACAGCCTTTTACTTTTGCGCTTGTGAAATTGTACATTGTACATTATCAACAATGTCTATTTTGACAGGCACTTCACCCAAATCAAAGCCATGCTTACTTCAAATGAAGAAATGTCCTGGGCGCAGTTGAGCAAGCAGCAAGGGGGCTGTCTCCTCATTGAGACTGTGTGATAGCAGGGTTGTATGACGTTACAACGCATACTTTTACAACGCATTTTTTACAACGCAACATCCATTACAACGCATTCTATTACAACGCATGCCATTATAACTAATTTTTAAAAACTACCTTTACAACGTATTCCATTACAAAGCATACTACCTTTACAACGCATACCATTACAACGCATACCATTACATTGCATGTATGGTAAGTATTGGATAGTGTAGGGGTTAAAATTACTATTCTACTTCCAGGGGGTGCAACAGTAGGGTAAGTGTTGTATTGTGTAGGGATAAAAATTACTATTCTAACTCCAAGGGGTGCAACAGTAGGGTAAGTGTTGGATAGTGTAAGGGTACTATACGTTGTGATGGTATGCATTGTAATGGTATGCGTTGTAATGACTGCGTTGTAATGACATGCGTTGTAGTGGTATGCATTGTAGTGTCATACGTTGTAATGGTTGCATTGTAATGGCGTGAGATGTAATGGATCTTGTGTTGTAAAAGTTTAGTTGTAATGGTAGTGCGTTGGAAATGTTGCGTTGTAAAGGTTGTTTCCCGATAGCAGCTGTTTAGGGCTGGGCTGGCAACTCATCAGCCGTATTCTGGGTTAGTCGCATCGAAGTCCCGGTGTTTCCATTTGTCGGTGCTTGGTTAAGACACCCAAATTGATCTGCTGAGGCTCTGTGGCCATGGGGCCTGCTGGCATTTTCCCAGAGCCCTGCTGTGTCACGCCTCCACTCTACAGGGGAAGAGGCATCTGGGCAGGGCAAGGGAAAGCAGCGTGAGATGCAGTACTGGATGGTTTTATTGTTCTTGACAGAGAAAGCAATATGATACAAACATTTAAGGAAAGAGGCTATTCAGACTGGGTCCTTGAGCGAGCTATGACTCGTCTAAGGGACAAACCCAGAGAATCCACTTTTTTTCCAAACTACTTATAAAAAACCGGCAGAACAGGATGACACCCCTCGAATAATAACCACTTTCAACACCAGGTCAAAGAAAATCACTTGACTCCTTCAAAAAACTGGAAGAGTTTACATCGTGATCATGTCTTAGGGAATCCCATAGAACATAAGCCTAAGATAACATACAGGAAGGGATTCTCTCTTAGAGATAAACTAGCTCATAGTGAATTCACTGTCCAGCACATCAATCTGACCAATCTTCAGGGATTTCTCCTATGTGGCAAGTGCAAGACTTGCAAATATAGCAAACATAACAAAGAATATGCAGTCCCCTGGAAATGCAGTACACATTACAAAGTTTAGATGTTGGAATTCCCCTGTGAGAAAGACTGCATGGATAGCACTATACATCCCATTAAGAGAAGAGTACCTGATCGCATGTGCGCCATTTACCATGGTGATCCTCACTACTTCATGGCCCTGCATTTCCAAGAGGCACATTTGTATGATAGGTCTACACTTTCTGTGCCTGATTTACTACGGTAGATGTACACTTTTGTGTAAGCTTACAATTGTTTGCAATTCACACAAAATTTTACAAGCAGTATCTTTAAAACTGCTCATCTTTTTATGAGCAAAGTCTCCATCACAATTGAGGAGACTCCACAGCAAAAAATCATAAACTTACACAAAAGTGTAAGTTTACCTTTGTGAATCTGGCCCTCATACTTTGCCATTGAACATATTCCACGTAATATCCCAGGGGGAGGAACAAAACACTTCAGCTCAGAAAAAGACAACCTGAATACATTATTGATTTGGAAGCTAAAATATAAGATTTGTGAATTCCAGAGAAGGAACTCAAAGTACATCTGGGAGATTGATGAGAAATGTTTGCTTTTTGCTCTGCTTTGGTTAATATGAGTATTCTGCACGAAATATCTCTTAAGTTTTCAGGTGTTTTAATCATTGTTACAAATGGGGGTCTCTAGTTGGCAATGGTTTGCACTGTTGTCCAAGTTGGGACCCTTCTTCCTAGTCAGGGTAGGGGGGATACACTTCTAAAATAACCCATGCTCACCCCGTTGGTAGCTTGGCATGAACAGACAGGCTTATCCGGGAGGCAGTGTGTAAAGCATTTGTGCACACATACACTAATACAGTGAAAACACTACAAATAGACACCACACCAGTTTAGAAACAAATGTAATCTTTATCTAAACCAAACAAGACAAAAACGAATTAAATCCAAAATACTGTAATAAAAATATGACTTTCAAAAAGGTAGAAACAGTTCTTGTTCGAAGCAAATTGCAGATGTGAGACTTTGAACACATGAACATTGAACATGAACATTGAACATGCATCCAAGTATCTTGAATGCATCAAAATCAAAAGCAAGAACAGCCACAAGGAAGGTGATGCGTTTGTTCTGTATGCACAGGGACGGTGATGCCTCAGTTCCTTCCTCCAGGGGAGGTGATGTTTTGGTTCCCTACTGCCATGCATGGGAGGTGATACATTGGTTCCTCACTGAAGGGGAGATGATGCATCAGTTTCTTACTTTGCGGGGAGGTGACGCATCGATTTCTTACTGCGGTGCCAGCATCCTTGTAGACTTGGCACCCTGGTGCAAAGCATGAAGATCGGGGATGGGTCAGTTCTTGATGCAGCGGCAGCAACAGTGCTGCACTGATTTCTTCAGCCTGGTCCCACGATGCATTGGTCCTTGCAGCCACACAGCAGGGCCTGTGTCAGAATCGGTGCAGTGATCTCGGCCTTTGTAGACCGTTGCACTCGATGTGGCGTGCAGCCATTTCTTGAGCCCCAGGCAGGCGCTGCTCAGTTTCTTCAGTGATGCATCGAAAACAGGTATGGATGCTTCAAGCTTCCCCATATTGCGTTACCTTTCCAGCTCCCAACAGCAGAAACAACTTCCAGAGGCCCAGAACAGCAGCAAGGGAGTTCAGGGGAGCTGAGGGTGAAGTCTTTGTACCCCAGAGACTTCAAAGAGATCTTCCTTGAGCAGGGGACACAGCACTCAGCAAAGTCCTTGTCCTTTCCTTGGCAGAAACAGCCACTGCAGGTGAACCCCAGACAGCACACAGCAAAGGGGCAGTACTTCTCCTCAGTTTCTTCAGCTCTTCTCCGTGGCAAAGGTTTCTCTTGATTTCCAAAAATGGTTTCTGAAATCTTTTCTATCCCTGAGACTTCCAAAAGGAGGAGAGCTCTATTTCAAGCCTGTGGAGAAAACTCTAACAGCAGGATGATGAAAGCACAGTCAAGTCCATTCCCTGCCCAAGAAGGAAGCAACCACTGCAGGCCAACCCCAACAGCACACAGCACAGGGGCAGTACTCCTTCTCCAGCTTTCCCGGTTCTTCTTCCTTACAGGTTCCTTAGTTCAGCAGTAGTCTAAAGTTCAGGGGTCTGGGCCCCACTCTTTATAGCACAAATTCCTTTGTTCTATGGTGGCAGAGAAGCTCTTTGCCCAGCCAAAATCAGTTATGTCCTCTCTGCTGCAGCTGCCCGGCAGGAGGTAGAAAAAGCATTGTATAAGGCAGACAGGGCCTATTCAGGTGCAAGGGAAATCTCCTCCCACCACTCTAAATGCAGACTGGGCCAATTCAGATGCTAGTGAGAACTCCTCCCCTACTCTGAATACTGCCTATGTCTATTCAGCCCAGCCCTGATTTGTTCAGGAAAGGCAGAACACACATCAACACCCCCATTGTAGCTGTCTGAGAGAATGCACCTCCCGAGCCCCTGTCACTCCAAAGCCAGAACCTCAATAGACAAACCAGCAGAGGTACACAGGATGGCTGGGCAAGAAAATACCCACTTTCTTACAAAGGTATTTTCAAACAAACACACAATATAAAAATCAACTTTACTAACTCATGCATTTTTATATTCTGAATTCAGGCATACTAAACTCCTTTTGACAAGTTGGACCCTGTTAAAAGGTTTATTTTGCAAGCTTGAAATGGAACCCCCCACCATGAGGCACGAAGATCCCTGGGGGCTCCCTCACTGGGCACCCGCCTCTCCTAGATGTAGTCCCCGGGGTCTTGTGGTCCCGGTAGGTGAGTGCCCCGGTACCCACCCAGGGTACCCCTCAAGCAGTATGTTGTGGCTGTGGGGGAGCCCCACCGCCCCGCCTCTCCAGCCGGATCCTGGTATGCACCTATCCTGGGTGCAGCATGTGATCGAATTGATCCCACCCAGCAGCATCAGCTATTTGTGTTTGCTTTTACCAGGAGAAAGCAATGTGTGTTTCCCTGGCCGCAACAAAAGTCTGCTCCCAAACGTCTGGAGCATTTCTAAAGCTCCCGCAGAGTGACAACAAACGTGCCTTCCTGTTTGCATTCCTAAAGGCAGTAAAGGTATGTCTGCTCCCATCTGTCAGGAGCTTTAATAATGCTCTCACTAGGTGGGAGCAGATATATGAATATCTGCCCAGGCTCCTGCGGGAAGGGAAACTATTGTGTTCCGGGGAGCCTATCCCTGGGGGATAGGGTCCCCAGAGCCTTTACAGGCTCAGGAAGGGGAACTGCATGACCCTTTTCACCCTTTGAAGTGAAGTTCAGCACCAGGAGAATGGGTCCCTGGGTCCTATTAACGCTCGGGATGGGGTGCTGCACAGTACCCTAAACATTTTCTATGGAATTGGCTCCAAAAGATTGAGCTACCATGGCATGTTAAAGCTCAGGGGGGGCTGCACACACCCTTCCTTTATTCTACATGATGGACCAAGGGATAGGGCCTCCAGGGCCTACCAGATGCTCGTGAAGGGAGCCACATGCTCCCCTCCGCTAAAGGAATGTTTTGTGCCTCCCAGGGCCATGGCCCACCCAAAAGGGATTTTAATAGTAGCATTGGAGCCTGTACTTTTAAAAGAATGTTGCAGCTGATTTGCTGACCCTCCATGAATTAGCAGCAAAATAAATAGGCCTAGAGTCAGGGTAACCCTACCCATCCTCCTTATTTCTTTTCCTATGATTTTTTAGTACTCTGGACCAAGTCCTTAAATGGCTGGAGCCACATTGCTGTTGATATGGTTGCACCCAATCAGATCTCAGATAGAGAACTGTCAGCCCTGCGTATGCTCTGTAGTGTGAAATATAAAATAATGTTTAGCCTTAACTGCTCAAAAACTATTTTGCCGCAATATAGAATGATTGCCTAGTGGGGATGTGTAGTTTTATGTGATAGGCGAGTACTCTCATGACATAGCTAGCAAAGGTTTGACTTCCCTACACTAGGTTGCACTTGCTAAATGCCTACCAATTGTGGTGCAGATTCATCAAACAATTTTTAAGATATAAACAAGTCATATTGTCACCTTGAACTTTTCTACACGAACAGATCTGATAACGTGTGTTCAAATACATCAAATTGTGCTAATATTATTAGCAAATGAACATCTTTATGACCCCTTTTACCTGTGTTCCCGTTGAAAGATCTAAATAGAGCGCAACATAACAAGAGCAAGCTAAACACACTATCTGTTCACTCCAAAGTGTGTGCTAATTCCTCAAATGCTGCCAACATACTAGAAAATCAAAGACTTTTTAATATTTCCTTTAACGTTGACCTTCCATGTCTGACCTGCATGAAACTTGATATTCCTTCTATGTGATTACTTTGATGTCTAACACATTTCTCATACACGCATTAAAAAGTGGCAAAATTATTAATGAATGACATTTCAGTTGCTTCTATTTAACTTTGCCCCTCATCCTTATAGATCTCCAAATTTCCTGATGTAGCAAAAGAAAGCTAAACTGCTAAATATCTGCCAGGTTTTGTGTGGATTCATCAAAAAAGGCCACATAAAGAAGCAAATAAATCCATCACTAATCACATCTGTAAATGTGCCCCGTGATGAACCAGTGTGAAATTAAGAATACCAAGAGAAACCTAAACAAGCCAAATCTCAGACAAATTTTGTGCAAATCCATCACAGGTTGCCTTATTATTTATTAGTAAATCAAAAATGTTGTGCCCCGATCTTTTTATCTTTGCCTCTCCCCACTTTGGATCTGGATGAAACCTGTACAGGGTGTAACTTTGCAAGTGCCAGCCACATTTTATGCAAATTCGACAAAGGGCACCAAAGTTATTAGCAAATCAAAATTGTATCTACCCTCCGTTTAAATTTGCACCCTCAATGAATTTGCTCAAAAATAATCCTTCTAGAGTTCTACTAAACTTAGCACAGATTTTTGACGTACTGGCAGATCTACTAAAAAATTACACTATTTTGCCACTCATCTTTTGGGTCTCTGAGACCACGCATTCACTGTCGCTTGCAAGACATTTTGTTTACTTACAGGGGACCTAGAGCCTGACTATTGCTTACCAATGTTTGGCTTCATTCTCACTCTCATTTGCTTGCTTCTTGTTGTATTCTCTGCACTTATGTTTGTCTGTATCCCTTTAAGTCCTGCATTCCATTTTCCCTGATGTCATCTTCTCCTATGTTCTGTCTTGTCAGTTAGCTCCTGCTTTCTGATGGGAACACCAGCTTTTCTCTATGGTGCTTAATAAACAAGTGTTAAGCCTTACATCTGTCTACTAACTTCATTTACAACACATGGCGACTAAAAGGGGTGCACAATGTTGTGTATTTTCAGGACGATGTTCTGATATTTGGAGCGACTGTTGAAGAGCACAATGTGATCTTGAAAACTGTTTTAGAAAGGATGGAACAGGCAGGTTTAACTCTCAAAAAAGAGAAATGTAAATTTGCAGTGGAGGAGGTTGAATACCTTGGGTATACATTGTCTGTGGATGGAGTAAAACCTAAGAGAGATTTATTAGACTCCATTAGAAATGCACCATCTCCATGCGATAAGGATCAGTTGAGGTCTTTCCTCGGCCTCATCGAGTACTACGCTAAGTTTGTAAGGGATTTTGCAGAGAAAACCGAAAAGATCAAGGTGCTGTTGAGGAGTGGTTGTAAGTTTGTGTGGGGTGTGGAACAGGATGAGTGCTTCAAAAGAATCAAGGTGGAAATTTGCGAGGCGGGCATTTTGACACCGTTTGACACCAACCGTAAGTCAGTTCTGACAGTGGATGCAAGTGCTGTTGGTGTTGGTGCGGTCCTAGCTCAAGTACACGAGTCTGGTCTTAAAACTGTAGCGTTTGCCTCAAGGACACTCACTACAGCCGAGAGAAATTACTCTATAATCGAGCGTGAGGCTTTGGCCGCAGCATGGGGTTGCGAGTATTATAGAATGTACCTGTGGGGGTTCAAATTCACATTATTGACAGACCACAAACCCCTGGTTAAAATACTTTCGCCTGGCGGCGCTGGTAAAGGCTCTGCCAGGTTAGCGAGACTCGCCGCCAGGATTCAGGAGTACTTGTACACTGTGGAATATATTCCCGGTTGGAAGAATTGCCAAGCGGATGGACTCTCTAGACTTCCACTACCTTGGGAGAGGGTAGACAAGTTAGGGGTTGAATCTCTCAACTCAGAGGGTTCTGTTGCCGCCGTAGATGAAATTGTAGATATGTGTGCTGGAGCAATTAGTAGAAGTTTGTGGAACACTTCAATGACTAAAGATGTGGTGCTGTGTGAAGTCAAAGATTTGATAGCGAAGGGCCCAAGGAGAGAGAGTTGCCTATCTCCCGCACTTCGTCCTTATTTGAAGGTTCTGGATCAATTGTCTATCTTGGACAATGAGGGATTCATGATCTTAATGGATGACAAATTCATTCCTCCACAAGATGTGCGATTTACCTTGTTTAAGCTGGGTCATGAGGGCCATTTAGGGCAGTCCCTTACCAAGAGGAGAATTAGAGACAATTTTTGGTGGCCCGGAATGGACTCCGAAATCTCGCAGTGGGTGGAGAGATGTACCGATTGCTTGGAAAGTGAAAAGAGACTTAAGGTGGGTAGCCATACTGGTTGTGGCTCAATAGCTGATCCCAAGTGCCCTTGGCACACCATATGTCTCGACTTCATTGGCCCATTTCACCAGTTGAACCAGGATATGAGGTTTGGGCTGGTGGTAGTTGACGTCTCTTCCAAATGGTTAGTAGTCAAATTCATGAGGGAGATCACTACGAGCAGCACTATTGCCGTACTGGGTGAGATCTTTAGAGAGGAAGGTTTCCCCACAAGGATCATTACTGATAATGGGACGCAGCTCACCTCCTTGGAGATGGCTAACTTCTTGGGAAGATGCGGTATTATTCACTCAAGGACCTCACTTTACAACCCCCAGGGAAATGGCATAGTGGAGAGGGCCAACCGAATGGTTAAAGGTGCCATTCAAATGGCGATTTCTTCCCGAATAGATGTGAAGAGTCTGGTTAATGACCTGGTGTGGGCCTACAGGACTACTGAAAATGGTGTGACTGGTTTGGTCCCGTTTTCTGTCATGAGGGGACGTTCAGCGGGTACTAAACTAGTGGCTGCATGGATGAAAGAACTTCTGAACGCTGACCCTCCTGCTGGTCCTGGTGAGCCTGACACCGTTTGCGAATCAGATGGCGCGTGTAAGTTTGCTGTGAATGATTGGGTTAAAGTCAAACCCGGTCGAGTGGGTGTCGGACTGACAAAGTTCAGGGGTCCATTTAAGGTCAAGTCTGTACACAAGAGATTTGTCAC
The DNA here is from genome assembly GCF_964263255.1 of Lissotriton vulgaris. Lineage (NCBI taxonomy): Eukaryota > Metazoa > Chordata > Amphibia > Caudata > Salamandridae > Lissotriton > Lissotriton vulgaris. The sequence goes on along the minus strand of NW_028241067.1, from coordinate 374,810 downwards.
TTTATTTAACGGTGAAAGTTGGAACTTGAGGCGTGTGGCACTGTATAAAAAAGCCGAGCGAGAACCGGTGAGGACCAGCGAGCACAGGGCAAGTGGTACCAATGAGTTTCGTGCTAGTAGAACCCAGAGAGTGAGAAGACCCCCAGTTCATTTACGTGACTTTGTTTGCAAGTAAGGCCTTTCCCTGTAACGAAGGGCATAGTCTTATTATGTTTTTTTTTTACTTACTTTCGTTTTTTTTCCATGTTCCTCCATATGAAGGGAAGAGGATATGTTGTATTCTCTGCACTTATGTTTCTCTGTATCCCTTTAAGTCCTGCATTCCATTTTCCCTGATGTCATCTTCTCCTATGTTCTGTCTTGTCAGTTAGCTCCTGCTTTCTGATGGGAACACCAGCTTTTCTCTATGGTGCTTAATAAACAAGTGTTAAGCCTTACATCTGTCTACTAACTTCATTTACAACACTTCTCTTTGGTCAGCGTGTGTCAGCTCATTTCCTATTCTTATGCCTGGCCCTCCCTTGGAGCATTGAGCACTGCTTCTTTGCTCAACACCCGTCTACTGCTCATGCTTTTGTAGCTACTTTTTCCCTGCTGTGAAAGGGGGTCCACGAGAATGCATGTGTTTTTCTATGTCCATCATGTTGCTTGCCCCCTTCTGGGTGCATTTTTCCCACTGTCAATTGTGTTTCTTGCCCCTCCTACTCTCCTCCTTCTGTTCATCTTATTGCTTGCCATTCCTAACCTCCTCTATCTGTCCGTGATAGCTCCGCCCCTACCTGCCGTAACAAAAAACTGCAATAAAACGTAGCCAGCAGTGGCCACATTATAGTGCTTTTTTCTAACTTCCAAACCTCCAGCTGCTATGCCCCGTGTGCTCCTTCACAACCTACGCTGCTTGCCCCTCCCATTCACACCATCCCATTCTACGTGCTATTTTTCCCCTGTACCCTCCCATGTTGTGGCTTGCCCCCTCGCACACTTGTTGCTTGCGCTATCCTGTGTTTTTGCTTGCTCCATCCTGTGTTGTTGCTTGCCCCCTCCCATTGAGCCAGAAAAAAATAATTTGGCAAAGCCAATAGGTCTTGCCTAAGTGAAAGCTATTTAGCTTTGTTACTGTTTTTTAGCCATGTGGAGCTCGGCTAACAGTAAAAAAATACAAAAGCACTACGACACAACCAGCACTGACTGCATCATATACATTTTTTACATTTTCAGCCATCCTGCCCAGTAGTCATGCTGCTGTACAACATTGCTAAAAATACATTGACAAAGCCAGTAGCTCTTTAGTAGGTGAGATCTATTAGTTTTATCAATGTTTGTTTACTGGGCCACCACTTGATACTTGATGGAACAGCTAACATTTGAAAATGCCATAGTTGTACAGAGTCCACAAGCTTTGATATTAATGGGCAAGTGTTAGGACCCTTGGTGTAGTTCACAGAGTTAGAGGTAGAGGAGTAAGCTTGTTACTTGGGTGAGTCAAGCCCACGGTCCACATTTTAAGCCTAGAAAATATTTGGGCAGCATTTGAAATATAAAAAGTAAACTGTATGCTCATTAAATTTAAGGTTTTGGATTAGGCTGGTGTTTTGGGGTTGCATTTTACATCAACTCAAACTTTTTAAAATGTGTTGAATCTACAGACTCAAATCCGAGTCAGTGTACTTGGTACGCTAAGCATCAACAACAGCGTTTACTAAAGTCTGTAAATTAACACTATTTTAACTCTGAATCAGTGTCCATGGTATGCCAAGCATCAATAACAATATTGTTTAATTTCTGTAAATGGACACGATGTTAGCCCTGGTCAAGCAACAGCCACAATCCCTGGCAAGTTGAGCCACAAAGAGTGACCTATTTAACCTGTGCTTAACCCTAGGTGGCTTGGCACAAAAAGCAGACTGGGTTAACTTAGAGGCAATGAATAAAGTATGCAGGACACAAACAGTAATTAAGTGAAAACACAACAGAAAACCTAAATCCCATACCAATTTTGAAAGATAGAGTTAATTTTAGAACATTGTTTGACACACAAATAACAAAAATCCAATTAGCGGAGCCAGAATTATGAATTTATAAAAATGTTAGTGAAATTAGTGCTTAAAAGTTCAAAGCACCAACAGCAGACATCTAGTCAGGTGAGACCAGGTCGAAGTTGAAAAATGTGGAAATGGAAACCTGTGATGAAGCACGGCCTGCATACAAGTAGTGGATCAATCTAGTCAGGTGCTTACCTTCAGACTTAGTAAACTTTTCATGAAAAGTGTTCTGCGAAGGGAAAGTTCAGTGGGGCAAGGCTTTAAGCAGTGTCCAAGGAGGGAGCTTTGTTGTAAGGGAGCCTCTCGACAGCCACTGTGAAGATATCTATGTTTGAGCTTAGTCACTTTTTCAGAAGTCAAAAATCTGCAGCGAGACGAAATAGGGGTTTGTACCCAAAGACAGTTCCAGGAGGTCGGATACCCCTTTGGCGATGAACAACTGACCAGGATTTGGTGCTGCGGAAAAGAATGTAGAGTGACCAGCAGCAAAATCAGGCCAACCAGCGATGCACCTTGGGTGGATCGATGAACCGGTTAGTCCTGTCTTCCCTTGGTTCTCAAATCAGTTTATAGCCATACATTTAAAGTGCCTCATTTTAGATTTTGCCTATCTGGGCACATTTAGCCCCACGACCAAGTGTCCAGGACTAGTGGGACCCCACTTGGGGGTTCAGGACTCACTCAGACTGTGTACAGATGCGTGTTCAAGATGGTGGGAGCATTTTATGTCCTTGTAGCTCTGAACAGGAGGCCAGCAAACTCGCCCTTTCAGTCACTCTGGTAGTCTTGGGTTCAGGCTCAAACAGCAAGGCTGGCGTCACAGGGTTTAAAGGGGGCTCCAGGCAGCATAGCAGTCCTTCCAGGTGCAGCAAACCAATCTTGTGGATTATACAGCAGGTCACACGAGCAGGCAGTCATCTGAGAGTCCTTCAGCAGGTCCGGAAAGTGAACTGACAAGTAAGTATGAGAGTCCTATTTTAATTCATGATGCCTTCTTTGAAGGTGGAAAAAGTTTCTAAAGGTTTCTATTTGAAGTGCTTGGAATTTCCTGACTCTCCTGCTCTGGCTCCAAGCTGGCTGTAGAGAAAATGTGGAGGGGACAAGTCCTTTGAGTGAAGACAGAAAGCAGAACGCAGCCTAATCAGTTGCAAGTGGGGCTGTGCCGAGCTCCACCACCCATTCTGACAGCAGATGTCCCATCCAGGCACACACTAATCCCTCTATTGTGTGACTGGCTGGAAGGAATTCAAAATGTCTAACTGAATTACACCCAGCTATGTGAGCAAGGAGAGACTGCAGGTATCAAATGGTTAAAGGCAGGAAAGCACCAACTTTCTAAAAATGGCATTTTAAATCCACGTATACCATAAAAAGTTTCTTCATTACAATTTTATAGATATCAAAGATAAAATGCTTATCCCGACTTGTCCCGATAACATTTCATTTTATTTGTCAGCCAGGTGCAGCTTAATTCGATTGTATGTGATATGGATTTACTTTTTATGTGTTTTAATGGACATGTAATGGTTTTAATTAACTATGCATGATAAAAATATGCTTGCTGCTTTTCTGCCTTCAATCAAAGTTAGCACTAATTAAATGTAATAAGCCATCCCAATGTTATCCTATCGGACAGATATGCATCGCAGTACTGCAAAACAAATTCTTTAATTTTTCACCACCAGAACTTGTGAAACTTAAAAATACCAGCCCAACCTTTTAACTACACGGCATCCTGCTATATGGTCTACCTAGGGCCTACCTTAGGGGTGACTTATATGCAATAAATGGGGAGATTACAGCTTGGTAAAAGGGGGTTGTTTTGCCAAGTCGATTTGTCAGTTTAAAACTACATTTAGGTTACTATGGCAGTACTGGGGCATGTTTAAAGATGCTACTTAAGTGGGTGGTGTAATGAGTGCTGCAAGCTTACTAGCAGCATTTAATCTACTGTCCCTGGGTATATGGTATATGTTAGAAATGGGGGTCTCTAGTTGGCAGTGGCTGGTCACAGTCCAAGTAGGGACCCTTCTTCCTAAGTCAGAGTAAGGGGGCTACACCCTTTGATAACCCCTGTTCAACCCTGTGATAACGTAGCACGAGCAACTAGGCTAAGTGTAAAGCATTTATGATCATACACAGTAACATACTGAAGGACACTGAAGGACTGGGTTCTTTAAGACCCAGCGGTGCCAGGGCACAACACCTGAAACCTTCGTGGGTAACCTGCTCCGGCGTACAAATGACAGAGACACGGGACACTTCCTTCGACGTCAAAGATTCAAGGTTTATTTGCTGCAGGGAACACAGATATCACGACAAGTACAACTCGTGCAACTTGGGGAGACTGCTTCAAATTGGTTCTGTGGAATCGCTCCTTTTATACAGTTTTTACCCATAAGACAACATGGCACACAAAGGTTTACAACCCGGTTCCCACCATTATCCCCCAGAGGGGTCGCTTTGGTCACTTTGATACACATAAGGTCCGGAACATAAGTGCGGAAACATTTGGCGGTTCCCAACTGTAAAAACCCATCTTCCCAACATTAGTGCATTCCAATCGGCAGTAAAACAGATCGAAATAGGAACAAAGACAGGTGCAGAGGAAGACGGAGACAGTGGGGAGATCGGAAAGGGTGTAAAAGGGGAGGTATCGGGAAACACGAGATACAGGCATCAAAGGGACGTGCCTAATGAGATGCACAGCTAAGACAATAAACCGGCACGGCAAGATGAGCCTCAAGCGGGGCCATCTGCCTTACAGTATCATCCCCCTCATCATAAAGACACTTACAAAGAACATGTGTCTTCCGCAAATATCTTGGGAGTCCCAGGGTCGCGAAGCAGACATTTTCCGTTCGCTGGCTACTTGAGGGCAAGAGACAAAATGGATGCCGTATCTAAGATGGAACCCGTGGGTACAGATGAAAAACCCACATAACAAACAAACGGTTTAAGTTAGCACAGCGAAACTGCGCACACTTACTAAACTCGTCATTTGCGGTTCATAGATACCAGACTCGACCATATTCGTGTGAGTCGAAAACACCACTTACAATTGTCACAGAACCTCAGACGCTCCTTTTGCCCTCATGTAGGCAAGCACTAGTCGGAATCATATTCGATATTCATCAGACCATCGAGATGCTGCTGTAGCATAGCTCTGTCCAACCGAGTCCCCTTGGTAACAGGTGGCTGTCTCATACACGTTGTAGCACAGAGGCCACATAAGGCAGGACCGCACTGCACACAAAGGCAACACGTGAACAGGAACGCTACAACGACTCCGATGATCATCAGAATCTTCCAACCCCAAGTCGACATCAGGCCCCAAAACCATCCAAGTAACGTCCAATCCCCTACATCCACGTGTATGGATTCGGAGATTTTATGCAACTTCAAGATGGCTTGATAGACAGTTGGAGCGTTATCAGGGATGAAAATACAGCAGCTCGAATGGATCACCTTACATACCCCACCACGATCTGCCAAGATCACGTCTAAAACCATACGGTTTTGTAACGTCATAAGTCTATCCGCCTGAAGTTCAGTGGTGATATTACCAAGGGCACTGGCAGTAATATTAGCTGTCGATTCTACCACTCGAGTCAATTGTCTCAGGTTCCTACTATTAACCATAGGTCCCCAAAACGGGAGGAAACCCTTGAATAAGTCTCCTGCCTCTTGACCGGCAGTATCCTCTTCGCTAATTACGCCTCTCACAACTCTAGTCTTGTGATAATCGGCATCTACAGTGAACGTCGGAGGCAACAGATTTGCAATGAAACATGAGCCCATGAAGTCAGCGGGCAACCATGCATATACACGATCATGGCAGATAAAGTATGTACCCTTGGCAGCCAGAAACACAGGGGACGAGACCATCGGCAGAATGTAATTTTCAGTGCAAGCACTCGCTCCAAGTCGGGCTTGCGAACTTCGGCCACGACCCATGAGACAAAAATTACCAATGTGGGGTACGACCCATATCGGAGGCGAGCTTTTAAGCTGTTTTTCACTAGTGAACACACTATATTCGCCTCTACTTAGGACCCTATAGGCTTGTACCTCTTCTTCAGGAATAAGCGAGGGATCATAGATATCACTATCTAAATCCTCTATTGCTATAGACAAAGGTTTTTGGTACGAGGTAGGACCGGAGTAGGGGGAACGTGGTTCTCGAATGGGGTGGAAACCCAGTGCGCTACGAAACATTGTTTGAAATGCTCGAGCAGACCCTTGGGAACTATACGGTAACACCAGATATGGAATTCCCTTATCCGTAGTATGTGGCATCAACCCACAAACCCAACAATTAGTAGTGTTAACCACTAACTGATGCTGATGAAGGAGCTGAATAAAGGAATTGTTGCGGAATTCTGCACGTCTAGCCTGTTCGTGTTCGGGTAAGATATGAAAAGAATGAGGAGAAGCAGTGGAGGTTAGTTTAGGGTCAGGGGTAGGAGTAGGTGTAGCAGAAGGTAAGAAGTAAAACATCGTGTAATACACCCCACCCGCCAATAATGCAGAAGCAGTCAAAAACAATACGAATAGTTGGAATATAAAACATTTGGTACGACTGAGTTGCTGCAGCTTGAATCTATGAGCCTGAGCTCCTTCCAAATCCTTCAACTTCGAAAACGCCATTCCCTATGACCGTCCGCAACGTTTCTTGACGCACTTCGTTCTGTGTAGCAATAGTCAATCCCTAGGAGTTCCCAGGAACCGACGGTCTTTAACCTAGCGTCAAGACCTACTATCCAGAAGGAAGTACGCGCGCGGCCCTACTGCCTTTGATGCACAATATATATGTATACAAAAACAATATCTCTCAGCTGTGGAAGCAAAAAGTGTAAAGAACGAAGCTCAATGAATATGTACAAAATAATCACAATGGTACGAATGTTCAAAACTGATCACGGAAAACAGGATAATGTAGTTATCAATACAGCAAAGCAGGATCTTTTATTAGTCTTTAGTGCTAGATCGCAAAAAGTATCGAGTTTTCCCAGGACGTGTCTGTTCGTCAAACAAAGGATCCGTTGAAGGGACAATGTCCTGTTGATCAGCTGAATGTTCTGGTCTTGAGTCTTTTGCTGACAAATGTTCAACAATGTCTTTTTGCTGCACTGAGGAGTCTCCGACAGGTTGTGCGTCGCTAAAAGGTACAAACGCCGGCAATCCTTCCGTTTCAGTTGATGCAATGCCTTTCCTCACCCACGAGTCTGCTGGTAACGGGATAGGGACTTTCTTTGTGTGGGTGGCGTGCACCCAATTCTTCCGCCCCTCAAGACGAACTGCAGTTCTCGTGGCAAGGAGGACCTGGTAGGGTCCAGTAAACCTCGGGTCCAAGTTGTTCTTGCGCGAAAAGTTCCGCGTCACCACCCAATCTCCGGGCTGGAGCTGGTGGCCTGGACCCTCCGTCTGCGTCGGCAATGCTTCGTGAACCTGTTGGTGAATTAACCTCAGTTTAGCAGTCAAGTCATGAAGATAATCGATCAACATTGGATACTCAAGGTTACAGAAAGTACCTGGCCTAGGGACCCCCCAAACATTGGCAGGACGACCGAACACTATTTCATAGGGACTGAGCCCTACTCGGGAGTGTACAGTCGCCCTAGTTGACAGTAATGCTAAAGGTAAAGCGTCAGGCCACGAAAGACCAGTCGTAGCCTGAATCTTCGCTAGCTTTAGTTTTAGGGTGCCGTTATACCCTTCAACCAAACCAGCTGACTGGGGATGATTGGCGCTGTGGAATTTCTGATTAATTCCAAGGCCTTTACACACACTCTTCATCACACTACCCACAAACTCACTTCCGTTATCTGACCACACGACTCTAGGCATTCCATACCGAGGAAAATATTCCTTCAGTAGCATTTTCGCAGTAGACAAAGCAGTATTGTCTTTAAGAGGATAAGCCTCGATCCATCGGGAGAATGCGCAAACCACAACTAAAACGTATTTCAGGTTATTGCATCGCTCCATATGGATGAAGTCCAATTGAATCACCTCAAAGGGATATGAAGGGGGAGCAAAACTGCCAGGAGGAGTTGGGGTTCCCTTGCCAGGATTGTACAACATACACACCATGCAGTTCTTAACCAAGCGTTCAGCACATTTCGTGATACCATCATTCTTCCATACAGGGGACAGCAATTTGCAAATACCTTTCACGCTAATATGTGCTAACCCATGCGCCATTGTCACAACAGCTAGCACATACGCATCCGGTAACATCAATCTCTTCTGATCAGACAAATCAATCCAACAACCATTCACATCCAACTTTCCCGTACTTTCTTTCCACTTCGTCTTTTCAGTGTCGGTGGCTTCATTCTGAATTGCTTTCACACTCTCGATAGTGTCCTCACACATACTCGATTCTGTAGGCCACCTAACCGAACTTGTCACATACATTTGAGTGCTAAGGTTCCGGGCAGTCTCCTTAGCAGTCTCATCCGCAAACGCATTACCTCGACCAACATCATCCGTCACCTTACGATGCGCACTACATTTAACAATCGCTACTTGTTTAGGCAACGTCAGTGCATCCAAGAGATCATTCACAAGCTGTCCATGCTGAATCTTCGTACCATGCGACGTCAAGAAACCTCTCTCTCTCCACAATCGTCCAAAACTATGTGCGACGCCAAATGCATATTGGCTGTCGGTAAACACATTCACACGTTTCCCTTTCGCTAACACACACGCTCTAGTGAGAGCAATCAGCTCTGCAGCTTGGGCAGAATTCTGATTTAATCTTGCAGTCTCAACAACAGTATTCAACGTTACAACAGCATAAGCAGTAGTCACATCGCCATTCGGCAACTTAAAACATGAACCATCCACATACAGTGTACCATCCGGATCTTCCAATGGGGTGTTTTTAAGGTCCACTCGACCTTTTGTTTCTTCTTCAGTCCTCAAGTAACAATCATGTTCTGCTACTTCATCTGACTCTGTGCTAATTGGTAACAAAGTTGCCGGGTTCAGAACATTACAACGTTTTATTTGAATGTGGCTTGCCAACAGCGTCAACTCGTACCCAGACAACCTCGCACTCGTCAAGTGCTGAGTTTTCGTACGATTTAAAAGAGTATCGACTGCATGCGGAACCATTACCGTAAGAATATTATCCATGACCAATCCTGCTGATTGTCGGATGGAGACCGCGGCTGCCGCTGTTGCTCGTAAACAACTCGGCAATGCTCTAGCTACCGGATCCAAGGTCGAGGAAAAATATGCACATGGACGTTGCTTACCACCAAAAGGTTGCGTTAAGACACTCAAAGCACAACCTTCTCTCTCGTGAACATATAATGTAAACGGCTTGCTATAGTCAGGAGTACCTAACACAGGAGCCGAACACAATGAATCACGTAATTCAGAAAAACTTTTCTGACATTCTTCCGTCCATGGTAAAGGAGTCGAAACATCCTTGCACGTAAGAGCCACTAATGGTTTCGCTAGCAATGAAAAATTTGGAATCCATTGCCTGCAGTACGACGTGATACCTAAAAAGGCACGCACATCTCTTTGGGTTGTTGGCACAGCCATTCGCGCAATCGCTGCAATTCTCTCTGGGGTCAACCGTCTTCCATCCTTTGACAATAAGTGACCTAGATAGGTTACTTCTTGACAACAATATTGGAGTTTAGAAGGTGACACCTTGTGATTTAACTCACAGAGATGTTGCAGCAACGATACCGTAGCAATTTTGCAAATGTCCTGAGTATCAGCAGCTACCAATAGGTCATCGACATATTGGATCAAGGCCGCACCAGCCGGCAACCTAAACGCATCCAGTTGACCCTTCAAGGCTTGACTGTAAATCGATGGACTTTCACAGTAGCCCTGAGGAGCGCGTTTGAACCGGAAGCTGCGTCCACCAAGAGAGAAACCGAACAGGTCTCTGCTCTCTTCTGCAATCGGGATGCTGAAGAACGCATTCTTCAAGTCAATCACCGAAAACCACAATGCAGAAGCTGGAATCAGAGTCAGTAGCGCCGTGATGTCAGGCACAACGGGGAATTGAGGAACCACAATTTTATTCACCTCCCGTAAATCGATAACAAAACGATAAACAGGTGGTTTCGAAGGATCAGTACGTTTTAGAATGGGCAGTACAGGGCTGTTGCACACGTTTCCCCGCGTTTCCTCAATAACGTCTTTCTCGATCAAATCATAGATGATCGCTAACAATGCTCGTTCACCATCAAGAGAGATACGATATTGGGGAATACGTGGCAATCGCACATTAGATTTCAACTGAACAACATAAGGTGAGATATCAAGCAGGCCCACATCATTGGGACCAGTTGCCCACAAAGACGCAGGAAGAGAACTCAATTCCGGTGGAAGCTTATCGAGAGACAAGTACATAGGAGAGACAACCCTCTCTCCCAACGTAAGCTTTACACCCGCAGGAGAACAATACAGAGTTGCATACAAACGTTTAAGCAAATCCAGGCCCAAAAGATTTTCACCACAGCCAGTAGTCAAAATCAACGGAGCTTCTAGCTCACGAGGCCCAATTGTAAGGGGCAAAGGGCGCGAAACTGGATTGCTAACTGGGGCGCCAGAGAATCCAACGGAAACATTTGTTAAGCCAGACAAAGGTGCGCCAGGGAGTTTCGAATGCTTAATGGAACTTTTCGCCGCACCAGTGTCCAACAGAAAAGGCTCAACGACGCCCGATGTAGCAACTGCGACGTAAGGCCCTCTCTGATCAACCGGAACTGATACCACTCCCTCTCCATGTCTTTGGCTGTCCTAGTAATTACTGTCGTCAGTTCCCTGATCGACGTAATAATCGTCTACATTGTACTGCGCAGATCGTCCTTGCGACGATCCACGTTGATCAAAACAATTATCGGAATTCGATGAGTGATCTGAACGATCGTTCTGAACACCACGACCTCTACCACGTGGTGCCTGCTGTGAACCACCCCGACCTCCTCTAGATGAATTACCACTATTACGTTCATTTAGAACAGGACAATTGAATTTGATATGTCCCTCCTGTCTACAATAAGCACATTGATTGTACCCTAACGAGGATCTTTGGGAAGAAGAGTCATTACAAGATTGTGATCTATTCGATTGCGGCTGCGATCGATTTTGTTGCGAGGTATTCTGATTCGAACGTGGAGGATATGCTTGCTGCAACAACACTTTAGTTTTAAGTTCTTTCGTCTTTTTATCAGCACGGTCGCTCTCTTCTTTCTCCCTATTCTCATAATATTGTGCCGTAGCCAATATCTGAGCTGAGGTAGAAACGGCCCATGCACTTTCTGAATTCTTCAATTTATTGCTCAAATCGGGCAATAAGTTCGAAACAAATTTATCCACGAACAACCTCTGACCACCCTCAGTGCTCATATCCTGACCACTATGGTCGATGAATGCCTCCTCGAACCTCGTAAAGAAGTCGGAAACACTCACGTCCTTCTTTTGCTTGCAAGCCGACAGTTTGTCCCAATTTACTCTCATAGCTGGCATAAGAGTTTTCATTAGCGTTATTATTCTTTGAGGAAGAGCAGTAATCATCTGCTCGGGTTTAGCTCCACCAGTTTGTAAAGCATCCGACGCTACAATGGCAGCCCAATCACCACCTAGTTCATTTGGATGATTTTCCTGACGAATCTTAGCCCATACCGGTTGTGGTACGACATTGCCGAACAGCATATCGATATCAGCAAGATTCATTATCGTAGCGTCTACGAGCTGCGATAATTCTTTGTAATACCCTGCAGGATTTTTGCGAGGGTCAGGCAAAGATTGCTTCACCTGTAACACTTCTGATCTTTTCCATGGGAGATGTATCCATACTCTCTGGAAATGCGGCGGAACAATAGGAATAGCAGTAGCATCACCTGGCATCCACACTGGTGGAACTTCGCGCATAGGAAATTGGCCAGACTCATCTGGTTGTCTTTCAATATCCTCAACAAACAAGGCTTGAGGCATAGGAGTGGGACGAAAAGATAGCAACCGTTCAACAGCACGTCGAACGTTGGTATCCACTATCAGCCCAGCCGAAAACTGAAGCTGTAAATCAGACAACGCGGTCAGCACCTCGTCAGGTGCGTCGGCCGATATCTGATCGCGAAGGACCTTGCACATTTCCTCGAACACAAATCTCTGGGTTGGTATATTGAACTGACAAAACGTGTCAAGTACAATACGTGGTGGATTTCTAAGGGGGTGCGTCATCCAACCCATCGCCATATTATACAGCGAAGCACATTCCCTATTACCTGGAAGCTGACTACGTCTCTGAGGACCATCTGAACCAGCGGACCCAAGAACAGGTCCGAGCGAATGAAAGAAACTAGCCGCAAGAGGAGAATTGCGACTACGAGTAGAGGGAGAAGTATAGGACACAGGACTAACAAGTGAAGGAGTAGAAACAGAAACAACAGCAGGAGTTAACAGAGCAGGAGCAGTAGCGGAAACAGAAGTATGTGGAAGCGGAGGAGCAGTAGGAATAGCAACAGACGAAGGAGCAGGGATAGTCGGAAGAACGGGTGCAGGTTGAGGAACAGGCGGAGGAAGAATAGGTGCAGGAACAGGTACAGGGGGAATCACAGGGGCTGTGGTACCCTGTACATACGGAGGTGGCGATTTCATAAGATAGGACATTAAAGAATCCTCAACTGCCTCTTCCTTCTTTTCCGACTCCGTAGGCAAAGTAGGATAGCATTTATCTATAGTCATGCGCTGTAATCTATCAAACACTTCCTTTTCCTTAACCTCCTTATTATGCTGGAACTGCTCTGCTTTCTTTACAATGGTACCAGCACTATCTCTCTGATTTCGCTTAGTCTGTCTGATTTCTTTCTGTCGGGCTTCTTTACGCCACAACCGAAAGGCATCAAACATGGCCGGCCTTGACTTTTTCTCGAACAATTTAACCTCTAGATTATCTAAGATCGGGGCCTCGAAGCTACCATGTGGTGGCCAGCGAAGGTCACCATCTTTCTTTTTGTATTTGATCCAGTATTCATTAAAAGTAATCGGGCCTAGCCCATGTTTGCTGTACAGTTCATAAGTCGGAGTTCCAACCGGAGGTATCGGACACGAGTCCTCCAGTCGGGAATCCCCACCACAAGGTCTGAAACAACTAAACAAAGTACTGCGACCAGGCATCTTGCACACTAGCCGAGTTTCACAAACTTCAAGGGTTACGGGATTTACCAAGTCCCAGCAAGGAGCAAAAACCCTCGGTTTTTGGCGGCTGCAGTCGTCAAATAACACAACAAAGTACGCTAGCAAAGTGTCACCGACAAAAACACTCACACAGCGTCAACAACAAAAACACTCGCTAAAGTGTCAACAACTAAGGACTCTGGGAGCGACCCACAAATACTTAACTCAAAGATCGATGGCGTCTCCAGGAAGGCCCGTCAAACGTCTCGCTATACCAAGGTCTACGCCAGGCGCCAAAACAGGTCTACAGTCAGGGCAGCAGTCCGTCGCAGCCGTCAGGAGGCGGGAATCTTCGCGGGAAAAGTCTTCGGGCCACTTATTTCGACAACAGGATCGATGAAGCGGAGTGCACCTTCCCTCGGAGATTTCACACGAAGTTCCTCACGATCGTCGGGCTTGGACCGGTACCACTGATGCAGCCCCACGTTGGGCGCCAACTGAAGGACTGGGTTCTTTAAGACCCAGCGGTGCCAGGGCACAACACCTGAAACCTTCGTGGGTAACCTGCTCCGGCGTACAAATGACAGAGACACGGGACACTTCCTTCGACGTCAAAGATTCAAGGTTTATTTGCTGCAGGGAACACAGATATCACGACAAGTACAACTCGTGCAACTTGGGGAGACTGCTTCAAATTGGTTCTGTGGAATCTCTCCTTTTATACAGTTTTTACCCATAAGACAACATGGCACACAAAGGTTTACAACCCGGTTCCCACCATTATCCCCCAGAGGGGTCGCTTTGGTCACTTTGATACACATAAGGTCCGGAACATAAGTGCGGAAACATTTGGCGGTTCCCAACTGTAAAAACCCATCTTCCCAACATTAGTGCATTCCAATCGGCAGTAAAACAGATCGAAATAGGAACAAAGACAGGTGCAGAGGAAGACGGAGACAGTGGGGAGATCGGAAAGGGTGTAAAAGGGGAGGTATCGGGAAACACGAGATACAGGCATCAAAGGGACGTGCCTAATGAGATGCACAGCTAAGACAATAAACCGGCACGGCAAGATGAGCCTCAAGCGGGGCCATCTGCCTTACAGTATCATCCCCCTCATCATAAAGACACTTACAAAGAACATGTGTCTTCCGCAAATATCTTGGGAGTCCCAGGGTCGCGAAGCGGACATTTTCCGTTCGCTGGCTACTTGAGGGCAAGAGACAAAATGGATGCCGTATCTAAGATGGAACCCGTGGGTACAGATGAAAAACCCACATAACAAACAAACGGTTTAAGTTAGCACAGCGAAACTGCGCACACTTACTAAACTCATCATTTGCGGTTCATAGATACCAGACTCGACCATATTCGTGTGAGTCGAAAACACCACTTACAATTGTCACAGAACCTCAACACTACAAAGGGACACCACATAAGTGGTTCTAAAAAAAATAAGTATCTTTGTATATAAACTTAACACAAGACCAATAACGGTAAAAAGCCGCAGTACTGAAAAATGGGGGGGGGGGGGGTACTCTTGTTGAAAAGCTGGAAAAGGAATTCAAAGTGTTCAAATAGGGGTTCAGTTCAAGGCAGGGGTCTCTGTGACCCTTTTACTCACAAAGTACCTGGATTTCATAGCAAAAGAAGCAAAATGTCGCAAACGAGCTGTAGCGATGATTTTCCCCACGGTCTTCGGGTGAGTGCGGGGCAAAGCGACTGCATTCTTCACGCTGGGCCAGCGATGCGTTGAAGCCTTGCCGCAAGGGAGGATGATGCACTGATCCTGTTGCGTGTGTGTTCTTGTTGCGACAAAAGAAAATGGTGCCCCGTGAGGGAGCGACGATCCGGGTGCGATGCGAGGAAAATGGCAGACGCACAGCGCCCACTCTGCGATGATCTCAATGCGATGATCTGGGGATAGCGAGCATTCAACAAGCCCGCAAACGTGTGATGCGATGATCTTCGGTATGCGAGCATTCGGCGGCAGCAGCAAGATGGTTTTTCTTACGCTATTATCTGCGGCGGCTTGCAAACGGCATTACCAACGATTTTCAGATCTCTCTTCTCTGTAGAAGAACTAGGGGCACTGGAACTCACACAAGCCTCACCTGCAGGTAGAAATCCCCGCTGGGAGGAATCAGGAGGCTGGTGGGAGAGTCAGGTGTGCCTGCGACTCCAGCAGGAGGCTAGTTCTCTTCTAGCCCTTGGGTGATTGCTCAGCAAAAATAATAGTCTCTCAAAAGTCCTTCTCCCTCTTCTTCCAAGTCCAAGGGGAACTACTGCAGGCCCATCCAGGAAACAGCACACAAGCACAAGGACAGTCCTCTCCTGCAGATTCCTTCAGTAACACGGACAGAGGTTCCTCTTGACATCCAGGAGCAATACAAAAATCAGGGGTTTGGGCACAGATATTTATACCCCAAAAGTCTTTGTTCTCAAAAGTCTCTAGTCACTGAACCCAGCCAGAACCAGTTCTGCTCAGGCCCGGAGCACTTTGTTTACCAGGCTGCATCCTTCCTTTCAGAAAGAGGGGGTCTGCCATCAGACGCACAGTAGGAGGTGGAGCCAGCAGTCACCTTGCCAGGCACAGCCCTATTCAGGTCAAAGAGCTACCCCTCCCCAGAACTCAACGCAGATCTCTCTATTCAACCCAGGTCTGACTCAGCCTGCCTTGCCCCTCTAAACCCAGACAGCCAATACACATAACAGCAGAGCACACTGGAAGGCTTAGGCAAGAAAATACCTACTTTCTAAAAGTGGTATTTTCCAACACAGAATGGTAAAACCAACTTCACTAAAAGATGTATTTTATCATTCTGAATTCAGGCATACTAAACTCGAATTTCTACCATGTTCCCACAGTCAGATAGGACTATAAGGTGTAATAGCCAGTCTGCTCATTCTAGCCTATGGAGAACAGGTAGCCTTGCAGCAGTGAAAAGAAAATGGAGGGTGATTCACTACCAGGACATGCTACAGTTATCAAGCAATGTCCTACCTTACACACACAATGCAACTACCATAGGGGTGATTGATATGACACTAAGGTAAGGTTCAGGGGCTGGGAAGTGTGTGCACTTCACAGCCAAGATGGCAGTTCTGGACTACATGCAGACACTGCAGTGGCAGGTCTGAGGAACACTTTACATGCTGCTTCTGTGGGTGGCGCAAACCAGCGCTGCAGGCCCACCAGCAGCATTTGGGTTACCAGCCCTGGGTACACACAGGCCACACTACTAGGGACTAACAGGTAAACCAAATAAGCCAATCAGGGAGATACCAATTCACAGTCATATTTACACAGGGAGCATTTGCGCTGCGGCACTGAATGGCAGATGCACAGCGCCCAGAGCATCTAATACCACCAAAAAAAGAGGAGACAACAACGATAAATGGAAGGGAGACCCATGCCAATGGTGCCCGGTCTAACAGTATAACACACTGGAAGGGACTTATACATAAATTAAATATGCCATTCAGGTGTCAGCCAATGAAACCATATTTAGGGGAGTTAGCACAAGCACTTTAGCACTGGTTAGCACTGGTAAAGTGCACTGAGTCCTAAGCCCAACAAAAACTAATTTAACAAAAAGTGGAGGGAAAAATGCAAAAAGGTTTGAGGGTGACCCTGCAGAGCGGACCAGGTCCAACACCCTCTTAAACTGTGTCCACCATTGATAATTCATCACAAATTTAAAAATACTAAGAGTGCATTGAACTTGCTTAATGTCTCCCATATTATTTTAAAAATGTGTCAAACAGCGCTAAAGTTACAAGACAAATCTTTACAAAATGTTTCAATAATTTTCTTTTCTAACGAGTTTGACATGGCACGTTCCGTGCAGATCTATCAAGCTGTGACATAACAATTCCCATTTTAATTCCCATAAGAGTCCTTGCCCTCCTCTACAGAAAAAGGACTGAATGGAATGTGCCCAAACTTGTCATGAAATACGACCGTTAGGTAATACATATTATTTTTTGCAATATTTGTGTTTAAAATATATTTTGGAGTGTGCTTGAAAGGGTTTTAAAGTTAGTGATATCAGGAGACTTAATCCTCAGATAATCTGTGAAACCCAATTTATATAGTACTGAGAGAGTAGGTGTTTGGATATCACACTTTCAGCCATTTGATACTGGCATTTTTTTTTGTTGCAGTGGAGGTTTGTGGAAGTCTCTTTGTTGCTTAAGTAGGTCCTTGTGGTAACCTTTTCTTCATTTCTCAGATTTTCCTGCTCTCTTCACTGTCTCTCGCCCGGTGCAGAATATACCGCCACCACCATCTGCTGTCGCCCGCCACTGCTTAATACTGGCCTCCACTATTGGATTTACTAAGATTTCTTAATTGTTTCACAAGCATAGGTAAAGCCAATAGCATTATCCAGTTATCTGGAATGAAGAAAATACCTCTCAAGATGACTGCTTTACATGCACATGCATGCATTGAAGCCTGGGAGTAGCTGTTCATAAAACATATGAAAATCCCCCACGAGACGGCTGTTGTGCATGCGTGCACATAGTAGCAGTCTTTTAACTGTTTATCACAACATTTAAGAAAGTCCATTACAAGATGGCCACTGTGCAAGCATGTGTAGGCTTTGCTGACTAGCTGGAAAAAAAATGTAAAAATCAAAGGCGAGCCTTATTAGCAAAGCCTGTCCTTGTTCTTCATGTTTTCCTAAATTGTATTCATTTGACTCATGTCTGTGATGTTAAAAGTTTCATAAGTGAAATGTAGTATACTTGTGAAGCGTACATCTGCCCCATCAATGGGGCGTCCTGGCACTGTATAAAGCTGTGGAACCCTTCCTGTGAGATGCCCCCCTGAGAACCCCCATGGTGAAGCCAGGCATCCCAGTGTTGTTGGGGCTGTTGTGGAGATTAAGCAAGCTATTGCCCAGAGTTGCAGCGTGGGACCCATGATTAGAGTTGGCGCCGAGGTGAGAATTATCGAGTCCTTGGACATTGAGCCCAAGACCCTGCCGCATCAGGACTTGAACCCTGGTCCCAGGCCTGATCTGTGCTTCAGAGTCTGCCGCTCTAACCAGTGAGCCACACTTCTCCACAAATATATAAATAGTTTTAGATGAGTCTGTCCTTTTGGAGTTAGACATTGTCTTTTTAAATAGTTATGATAGATTGAAATAAGCTTGTCCTTTTCTACATGTGTGCGCAGTAGCGACCCGTCCTTATGGGCTGAGGACAATGCCCCCACCTTTTTCCAGGCCAGAAGAGTATCCATCAGGCTAAACAAAGTTCAGCCTGACAGACAGTCTTTTGGTTCAGGTCAGGCAGCCAGGAGCTAGACATGCACTAAATGTGCAAGCTCCTGGCTGCCTGACCTGAACTTTGCCAAGCAGAGACTTTCATAGCCCTGTGGTAGTGTCCTCCCCAGCCTGGCACTTTGCATAAGGCCCTCCCCTGCATAATAAGGGGGAGTGTCACTGATTGCCTCAGACCTGCGCACTTCAGTTTCAAGCCCTGAAGTGCCCAGGGCTGAGTGTCAATCAGTGACACCTCATCAAAGTGTGGGGTGGGGTCAGCTGTCTCACCTACCCCATTTCACTCTGTGACGAGACCTTAGGTCAGCCAATGAGGAAACACAGCAGTCCCAACCCTCCTGAGCCATCAGTGGCTTTCCTGTTTGAGGGTGTTATGTGTTTTTTATAATTGGAGTGTGCTTGCATGTATGAATGTATGTGTATTTGTTAGTGAGTGTTGTGAATGGGTGTGTGTGTGTGTGTGTGTGAGAATTAATGGGTGTGAGTGACATGTGTGTGTGTGCATGTGTGCCACCATCCTCCCTGGTAAAATTATCTGCCCCCACTGTGTTTGTGTGTATTCCATTAACTCAGAAAACGATTGGGACGAGCCACTCAAATAAAGAGGGATTGTCATGACTGTTGCTAAACAGAAGTGAAAAAAAACATAGATAACAATAGCAAACTACTGGCACAAAAGTTTCTGCATGAACAACCAGAATTAATCTGTAATTCTGTGACAGAGTTTTGGAGGCTTTGGATCAGACTTTACGTAAGTTAGAGTTGCAGATGATAACAAACTACTGATCAGCCGCCAGTTCCACGGGCAGCAATCCCAAAGATATTGCAAATATCTATTGCTATTGGTGGTCTGGAAATATTGCCATGAAGAAAATACAATACTGCTAGATGTAAGCACTAGAGGGGCTCGGAAATGCAGCTTTTACAACATTCATCAGCTAAACGGACTCTTCTAACGGTATTATTGTAGAACTACTGGGGAAAATTGCAGTGACAAAAATAAACTCTCATATAAGGGATGAGGATATACCATAGGCAGCAGGAAACACTCTTCCATCCCTACCTCAGCGTGTGGTGACCACATGTAGCACACATTTCATTTTGGTAAATCTGGTCGTGTGTTTTGTCGTTTCCAAGATGATCTCGGAGTTGATCTGATTAGCAAGGTAAGTTCCATTATTGTTAAGCTGTACATTTTATGTATTTAATTTCCTATCTCCTATTCAGTAAGGTGGCCCTTGAAAGTTAACAATGTTAGAATAAATATTTTTTGTCCACTTATTGGGACTTTGTTTATTTGCCACAAAGAAGCAATTCAATTAGAATTGAATGTCAGTAGTTTACAAAGAAGTGCAAAACAATTAATTGTCTGTTTGCACAGGAAAGAATCCAGACATTAAATATTCCAATATCCATTAAAGGAGAATTTAGCTTAATTGAGGAAACATTGACATTGAATGTAAATATGATCGCATGACGCATACCTTTAATGAGGGGAAGAAAATAAGGTATCTATTGAAATAACTATGATTATTGAAGTGATCAGGAACTGCATTTCAGTAATGTCTAATAACTCACATTTTAGGAAGCTATAGTCTACTCACATAGCGTTATTTCAAAGAGACATTAATACGTTTACTCTTAGGCTCAATGTGATGATGCCCGCCAGAATACGTATAAGAGTGAGACCATTTATAGTCATGTATGTGGCACCGAGCATCCGTGGGGCTTGCAGTGCCATTGCCCCTGCACATCTCAATAGCTTCACCTGTTATCATCCCCAGTCCAAAATGATAGTTGTTTTTCCCCTGCCCCCAGTTTTCATTTTAAGTGAAGCACTTGACACTTCGGTCTTGTACACTCCTGTCCTCTATGTTTCTTTTTTTTTTTCTCTGCATATAAAGTCTTTTTTTGCTTCGTTTTCACCAATAGATAATGGGGGCATATTAACAAGGTGGTGCTATAAAATTATCGCCGCTTTTGCAGCCGTTTTCGGCTGAAAAGCGGCGATAATGTTATCACCTTATCAGCAAAAACACACTATCACGTGTTTTGCTGACTTAGCGCCCATTTCCAGCACGCCTAACTTTGCATCGCTAATGAGATACAAAGTAGGCGTGGCTGTGAAACCAACCAGGGAAAATATCACGAAGGCAGCTTCGCGATATTAACAAGGAATGGTAGCAATTATTTAAATCGTGTTAAGTATGCCTTAACGCAGAAATTGAACGTCTGTTAAATTCCTGACTAAGGTATACTTAACATGGGGGGGGGGGGGTGGATTCTGTGGCTAAGACCACAGGCCCTATCATCTAGGATATCACCGTTTTCCACCATGGAAAACGGCGATATCCACACAATCTCCGGAATTTTTATCGCCTCTGCGATGCGCGTTGTTGATAATGTGCTAACCGGGTGATAAATTCCAGAGATAGCCGGCGATAAATATGCAAGCGTTAAGCACGCTTTGCGATATTTATCGCCAGCCTTTGTTAATATGTTTGTTTTTAGGTCTCATCTAAGCCATCCCGTAGGGATGGTGGGCGAGATTATAGTAAGGCTTTCGAAAAGTCTCCCCAAATGGCGGATTAGGTACAGTTCATGAGAGCTGGCCACGTGCGCATCGCCAGCGAGCCTTGGCATCAGACTTCAAAGGAATCCACTGCCCCGCCCCCCCCATCCGACTTCAAAGGAATGCGCTTCCCCGCCCCTGCCACAGCAATGCCGGGAGCTTCAAATGCACAGCAATTGTCATGCTTTCACTAGCTTCCTTTCTCCTCTCACCCAGCATGTCTCTGTTTTGCTGCCCCCGCCCCACACCTCTCACCACCGTCACTGCTGGTTTAAAAAGTAGGCTCCTTTCAGCGTTTTATGAAAGTTTTGAGTCTGTGCTTCAGCAAACCAGCATCAATGACAATCAGTTGTGTACCTTGGCTGTAATATCTCTTGCTGTTGTTCTGCTGCCCTTTTCAATTGTAGGCTTTGCAGACATATATTTTAATGCTAATTTTTACAGCACAAAGGCACTTTACAAAAGTACTTACGCTCACGCTCCAGTGCAGTATGGTCATTGTATTTATTCATGTGCCAACCATTATTCCCATTTTGCAACTGCCTCTATGTATTTACTTCTATATGGGGCACATCCCAAAAATATAGCAAGCAATGTTCGTTTGCAAGCAGTAACACATTCACTCACAGCAGTAAACACCCCAGCCAGCCAGTATGTAGCTACCAGCTCCAGAAAGTACAGACCTGAATCCAAAAAAACTTGAGGTGTAAGCAGGCGCACTCCAGTACGAACAACAAATTTAGGGCATGCACAGTATCTGGTATTGCATGAATCAATCAATTCAATTCAATCTTTATTCGGTTAAAAAAACCTTGTAAGATACAATACATATAATTAATAAAATACAAACGGATACAAAGTCACAGTAAAATTTGGGTGCAATTAGCAGCACGTTTTTTCTTATAGCAAATAATACAAAGTATGTAATTACATTTCCCTGAGGGTTTTTTAGTTGGAAGACAATTCATCATAGTCAGCTTGCCTCATCTAACGAGATCACTTGATAAGTATACAGAATAAAACAATAAAATATTTTCTATATAAAACAAGCACCAGGATCACTAAAAACAAACAACACTTTGTCATTTAGCAAACAATAACATGTTAAACTAACCAGTTCATTATACTTCTGCACCTAACTTATACATTCAATTCTAGCCAGCGATAGTGCAGTACAAAGGTAGATAAAATTAGATTTTAAGACCTTTCCTCTTTCTGATCAAAGCTACACATAAGAGGAAACGGCTCAGGCTGAACACTATCGGTTGAGAGGTGTCTCCCTTAAAAATTCTAAGCCCAACCCCAATATGGCGAAGGCCTAACATTTTGCATATGGGCTTTAACCATTTTTTCCTTGCGTTAAGATATGCAGGACATATAAATAAAACATGAGACTCATCCTCTTTCAACCCCATTTCACAAAGCTCACATAAAACTGAATCAGTATTCCTATTTGTACCCTTATTACAGTGCCATTTGATTGTCCTGTCCCTCGTTTGCAAAATGCTGTACCGGAATTTTAGATATAGACTTTTAGCCAACGGGGGGTAGATTTCATCCATAAGGGGCTCTAGTTGCATATTCATTTTTACTTCAAAAAATGTTGAAGTCAGAGTCCCTATATTGGGGTTGACTAACACTGAATCACTAATAAACTCCCAGTACCTTTGTTTCAGAAGCTTTTTTGAGCTATTAGTGAGCGAATCTGGGTCTGACCAAAAGTTACTCAGCCCCAGTTTTCCAAACCATTTTTCGACGTACGCTAACCATGGAAGATAGATGATATTTTTTATAGCCATTATCTCTTTCTGTGCTTCTCTGTAGTCTACCAGCTCCTCTGTAGACCACAGACGGACCCAGTAAAGCAACGGGCGAAGAGAAGCATAATCATCTGTGCGTCAAAAATTGAGGTCCCACAGTACGGGGGTCAATGGTGTGGAACCAGGTACACCTAGGAGCTGTCTGATGAAGGAATTCTCACGTACTAGAAAGGTATCCTTCAGTGAATAACCCCAAAGATCTGCTCCATAGAGGGAGGATGATTGTGCTTTACACTTAAATAATTCAATGGCCGGTGAAACTGATTTAAAATGACTATTCTTGTGCTTTTTTAGAATCGGGAACTGGTTTTGAGTCAACCTCAGTTTTGCATTTTCTAGTTGAGTTTTCCATGATATTTTGCTATCTAAAATAATACCAAGGTATTTAAAATTAGGGACTTCTTCAATAATTTCATCATTTATTTTAAAAACTTTGTTAAAACCTTTATGAGGGTTGATTGTCATGACCTTTGTTTTTGAGGAATTAATTTCCAATTTCCTGTCATGACAATACAAACTAAATTTATTTAAAAGGTTCTGAAGTCCTCTGGGTGTCTGAGAGATTAAAATGGTGTCGTCTGCAAATAACAATGCCGGAACGGCTTCACCACACAATTTGGGAGAGTCATGCTCGCAGCCCAAAAGGGTGTCGGGAATATCGTTGACATAAAGGGAGAATAGAGTATGTGTCATTACACACCCTTGCCTAACCCCTTTGGATATTTTTATTTTCTCACTTAGCTCCCCATTTGGTCCCCATCTGACTCGTGCATAATTATTCTCATGCAGTCTAATTAGTAACTGTAGAATGTTTCCGGGCACGCCCATATTATTTAGTGTCTTCCATAGGTCTGCCCTTGGAACCATATCAAAGGCTGCTTTCAAGTCGACGAAAGCCACATATATATGGGAGCTCCTTATAATAGTATATTTCCAGACTAAACATAAAAATCTAAAAACCTGGTCCACTGTGCTTATTTTTGGTCTAAAACCAGCCTGGTACTTCGTAAAAATAGAATGGTCTTCGATCCATAAGGCAAGACGACTAAGAAGTTGGCGGGCAAAAATTGTTTGTAACACGTCAATCAAACTGATAGGACGATAATGCGAGTGATTCGACCTATCACCTTTTTTGAATAATGTTACAATCTCCGCCCCCTTCCAAGTTTCGGTGACAGAAGCTCCACTAGCAATTTCATTAGATAATAAATTAATGTAGGGAGCCCAAATGTAATTCTCATGTTTCCAGAGGTCCCCAGGTATTCTGTCCGGGCCTGGGGCTTTTCCTGGCTTAACTGCTTTAATTGCTAAAATTGTTTCGTTCAAGGTAAATACAAGAGGGGTTTCATGCAATGCCAAGTCAAGATACATATTAGCCCGGTCTTCATTATCACCTGGGTCGGCACAAGCATATAGTAAAGAGAAATGCCTAACCCAAGACCTTTCCTCAAGAAATCTATCTTTGGTTTCAGTGACCCCTTTGGTGCCTCTAGCAATAAGGCTCCAGAAGGAAGTCTGATCTTTGCGCTTACAAGCATCTAGCAGGTCAGACCATACCCTCTCGTCCCATTCTTTTTTGGCCGAAAGTAAGCTTCTTTTGTACTGAGCTCTTTTGATTTTAACATTGTCTGATGAATTTTCCCGGACTGCAATAAATAAATCTGATTTGGCTCTCCGGCATTCCTGATTGTACCAAGAATTACCCATTTTTTTAACACTTGTGAGCGGCATTTGGTCTTTTTACCACTCTAGTCAAGATCTCACTGAGCTGGCCAATTAAATGGTCATGGGATTCTGTCCGACAAGAGCTATGGTTAGCAGTACTATTCTCAACCAAGGGGGACATATGTCTAACAAAGACGTGGTAGATCTGGCTAATAGTGTTTGTATTTCCTAAGACTGCTGGCCACTTTAGGGACCTACTATTGTTTGCTTCTAAGGGGTAATTGGTAAATATTTTGTCTGGCACTCTTGTTGGTAGGATTAGAGATCAAATTTTGGATAGATAAGATCAGAGGATAATGATCGCTCTCCATGCGGTCATCCACTTTTAAATCCACTACCATAGGCCATAAATGTGAGGAAACTATAAAATAATCTAGATGGCTAGAACAAACACCTCTAATGAATGTTGGCTTACTGGGGCAATCTGAAGGCAAACGCCCATTACATGCACGTAACCCACGCTCAAACGTTAAGCTCAGTAATTGTAAGGCACTCGCGCAGGCTACTTTGTAAGTCGTGTCAACCAGGGGTATATTGTTGACACTATCCTCATCTTTATAGATGTCTTCAAGACCCAGTATGGGCTCAAAACTTCTATTAAAGTCGCCACCTATAATTACCGTTGCATTCTGATCTAACCCTGCCATAATGTTACCTAAGTGGGTTATGACTGGCGACTCTTTGCACGCTTGATGTGGTCTGTTATAGACATTGATCACACAAATGGTCTGTCCCTTGTTTTTTTTTAGTTCAATCATCAGAAGGTCGGGATTGTTTGTATCTATTTGCTTTAAGCTTACCCCCCCTGTGATTTTGACCCATACTGTTAAACCACCAGAAGGTCTACCCCCATTTGTGTTTATTGAGGGAATAAAAAATGATCTGTAATCAACCTTGAAGTAGTTCTCCAACCCCCAAGTTTCCTGGAACAGGATAAGGTCCCCACTGGCAAGATATTGGTGCCAAGCTGCATGAATCATATTCTAGTCCTGACCAGTCTGATCACACTGAGTGATCCTGGGCAAATGCACAACAATTGTCGTGCTTTCACTCGCTCCCTTTCTCCTCCCACCCAGCATGTCTCTGTCTTGTTTTTGGTGGGGTGAGGGGGCATGCACAGAAGACAGGCTTTTACACATGCACCTTCTTTGCTGGAGCAGTATGTGAACATGCCTTTTTCATCCACCACACTACTCTCTTTTTACAGTTCACCATTCTCTGCTGTCCTATCTGGCATTTCTTTTCAAAAGGTGCTGGGCCTGGGCTACTCCTCTTCAAGATGTGCGGGGGGAGGGGGCAGGGCTCCCGGGGCATCAGTTTGCATCTCTATTGTGCAATGGCGAACATCAAAAAGAAAACGAGCCTTTAAAAAGGCCGCTCTGCTGTGCTAACACAGCCCGGGGAGAAGCTTTCTGCTTTGCACCACTTTCCCCCATAAGCCCCATAATGAGTTAACAAGTGCTGCAGGGAGACACTCCCACCCCTCCACCCATCAGCATAACAAAACTGTGAAATGTGCTGCCGCGAGAGGCTCACGGAGCCCGTGACCTCTTTACCCTTCCAGGGGGCGCCAGCCCCCTCCCATCCTTACGCCTGTACACACACAGTATACCAAAAGATAAAACAACACAGATCAAACCTCACCTTCTAAAGAACAGCAGTTCATTTATGGAGGAGTGAATGTTTAGTGGATATGTGCTATGAGAAGTTAGGGAACGCTGGAGCACTGTGTACGACGTGGACATTCCACATAATGTCCAATTACAAATTACATCTCAATAGGGACAGTTTAATTAAAATGCAATGGGGGCAGGGCAGGGATGACGCCAGGGAATCAGCCAGCAGGCTCCGTTTCGTTTTTCATTTAAAGAACCATTGTGCAGGCGAAATCGTATGGATTTTGGAGGCCCTGGGCCAAACATATTTTCGGGGCTCCTGTTCAGAGCAGCTTTGAATTTGTGGTCCAATTTCAGATTTGTTGTTCTCTCTCAAGCTAGGTCATTCATTGACAGTCCACAGGCACACTGGTCCAAATTCTAAAATTGTTTACATCTAATATTCACGAATAGTGACACGTGTTTTCAACGTTGTAAAACAGCAGCAGCTCACTAATATTACCTAATACAATCTCTGTGACTCCCTCCCATTTCTCATACGTGAGGTCCTGTTTTGATCTCCCAAAAACTTTTTTGTTACTTTCTTTAATGTTTGAGCGGATGAAACTAGATGACTGATTGGAAAAATCATCATCACGAGTATTTCAAGCATTATAACAACACCACAAACAACCACACCCAACCACACATCCACACACACAACCACCCACATGCAACCACACACACAACCACACACATAACGACACACACAACCACACACACAACTACACACACATAACCAAACACACAACCACACACACACACACACAACCACACACAACCACACTCACCCACACAACCACACACACAACCCCCACACACACCCAAACCCCACCCACACACACACACCCAAACCCAAACCCACCCACACACACACAACCCACCACACACACACAACACACAACCCACCTCACACACAATCCCACACACAATCCTACACACACTCCCACATACACAACCCCACACACACAACTCCACACACAACCCCAGACACACACAACCCCCCACACACACAACTCCCCACACATACAACCCCCACACACAACACCCACACACATGACCCCCCACACACAACGCCCCAGACACATCCCCCCCCACACACACCCCACACACACACACCCTAAACACACACCCCACACAGACAAATCCCCCACACACAAACCCCCCACACGCAAACACAGCACACACAAACCCCCCCCACACACACCCCACACACACACCCGCACAAACCCCCCACACAAACACAACCCCACACACAAACACAACTCCACACACAAAGACAACCCCCACACACACAACCCCCCACACACACAACCCCCCCACACACACAACCATCTATCTATCTATCTAGCTATCTATGGCCCTCACTTTATCTATGGCTCTCACTCTATCTATCTATCTATCTATCTATCTATCTATCTATCTATCAATTGCCCTCACTCTATTTAACGCCCTCACTCTATCTATCGCCCTCACTCTATCTATCTATCGCCCTCACTCTATCACCCTCACTCTATATATTGCCCTCACTCTATCTATCTATCTATCGCCCTCACTCTATCTATCGCCCCACTCTATCTATCGCCCTCACTCTATCGCCCTCACTCTATCTATCTATCTATCTATCTATCTATCTATCTATCTATCTATCTATCTATCTATCTATCTATCTATCGACATCTATCTATCTATCTTTTGCCCTCACTCTTTCTATCTGTCTATCTATCTATCTATCTATCTATCTATCTATCTATCTATCTATCTATCTATCTATCTATCGCCCTCACTCTATCTGTCCATCTATCGCACTCACTCTATCGCCATCACTCTATCTATCTTTCTATCGATCACCCTCACTCTATCTATCAGTCTATCTATCTATCGCACTCTATCTATCTGTCTATCTATCTATCTATCTATCTATCTATCTATCTATCTATCTATCTATCTACTGCCCTCCCTCTATCTATCTATTGCCCTCCCTCTATCTATCTATTTATCGCATCACCACAGCATCACTCAGCACCACCACAGCATCACTCAGGTGCAGCACAACATCACTATGCGCTACCACAGAATCACTGAACGCCATAGCATCACTTGTCGCAACCACAACATCACTCAGCGTCACGACAGCATCAATCTGTGCAACCATTCAACAACAACTGGTTCAAATATGTTCTCTCAATGCTTCAAACTGTAATACAAATGTCACAAGAAGATGTTAATATTTCACTTCTGTTCTTGGATTTTCATCACAATAAAATACACTGAACATAATCTTCACAAAAGTTATTTACAAAAGTTTAAGCTATTGCCATTATAAATTACAATAACTTTTATTTAAGTATTAATTATTTAAAAAATTAAAAGCCATTGTTGTTTGTAATATCAATACATCTAAGTCACGTAAATACAACACATATTGCATTACAAAAGCTATAGGTATCACATTCGCGAAAGTTAAAACTATTGGCATTGTAAATGACAAAGCTATTAATTTCGCTATTTTCAAAACCAACACATAAATCCAAAATTTGTCATTTACAATACCAATAACTCAAACTTTCCTAATTCGAGACCTATTGCATTGGAAATGCTTGTTCTAATGTATCAAATACTTAAAGGTTAAAGTTTCTTTAACAAAATCAAGTATTTTGCTTGTGATTTTGGCAACATGCAAAGTAAGGAAATACATGGGAATTCCAAAAATACTAAACAGCTACTCTCGAATACAGTAGTTTTGCATACAAATGGCTACCCCAAAACAGGATTTCCAACCACTGCAAAATACACCAGTTTATGGATATTTTTTTCAAAGTTCAGATGCAGCTTCCTACATTCCTAAGTTACATGTAGTTGAGCAAATTTGACATCTAGGCCCTATAATCTAAAGTAGGCGAACATAAAACCCAAACAATACCTCTTTTACCATGTATAACGAGCAGCTCTGTACCCATTTGGAAATCATGTTTCCCCTGCACGTTGTAGCCATTACGGCACTTCTTGAATGGGCATATTACAGAAAATGTCTGAAACAGATAGGCATCTTGTAAAAATCATTTAGGTTGGTTTCACTCCAGAGCAATCTCACAGAAAGGAAACTAATCAGATTGCTTTTCATTATGCCTGACCTTTGAAAGTAATCCGATCACTGTTTTATATTACTTTCAAAAAAGTAATCTCTTTTTGCAATTCGCTAATTGAGCCATAAGGTTCGTGTATTACAATCATTCTCCAGACGGATGCTTCACCGGAGCGCATATAAAAATTCTCTCGACAGAGAAAATAAAATCTGCTGTGTACTGTAGAATTCCACTTAAGAAAAATTACTTTAGGAGATTGCCGCTAAAGCTCCCGGTGCTTTTGACTTTTAAAAAGAATCATTGTCCCTCTTTTTTGACAATCTTGACTAGTTTCTAATCAAACCTTCTGGAATAATTGGTTTTCTTTTATGTGTAGTCATGCTTTGTTTCCTTTTCTGTCTCTTTTGCTCCTGCAAAACGTCATTGCGCAACCAGACCATAGAAAATAGCACAGGCTGCACTTCCCTAATAATACCTGTGCAATTTTCGAAGCATACAATACCCAAGTGTTGATGGAGTGCAGGCTAATCCGACACTCTTGTGTCTTTTATGCAATAATCTCCTTTCAAGTGTCAAGTGCCATTGAAAACCATTTTGTTTCAGTAATTTTGCACTCCACACATGGCAATCTACATTTTAAGGATTGTGGTTGATTGCTCTCGTCCTGGTATCTAAACCTTGTCCGTGCTTGAATGCTCTATTCAATTTAATGAGCTTAACCCGCCTCACATACTCAAGAACATCGAAATGCTACGTGCGGGCTTCCAGAGCAAAGAGGTGGTTGCCGCAGAAACGTCAGCGCTGGAGGGCCGCAGTGATGGATTCTGACAGTGTCTCCATTAGACGCCTCGATTGCAGCTGCACCCGGGACCTGCAGCCCCCCCATTAATGAAGTGGAAGGGGTTGATTCACAAAAGCATTTGTAAATTAAGACCTGTGCAATTTATGAATGCATTCGTTTATTATATGTATTGTTTTGGCAAAGTGCTGATCCAAATAGCCAGAAGTTTCAAAATGCTTAATGTCGAATGAAAGGGCTGGTGAGGGGTAATAGAATTTGCACAGTAGGTGCAGAGTACTTTTTGACCAGGTTGATTGTGATTTACTAATGTGTATCTATCCACAGGCATGTCGAAAAAAATCATGTGCTGGTCTTTTAACATGTAAGTGTCTAGAATTGACAAATGATGACACATTTTGTAGTTGTGCCCCCCCCCCCACCATATTGTGTACCATGTGCTAGGTCGAAAATGACTCGTTGTACCAGCAGTGTTTTTCGTTTCTCATCTAAGCTCGGCTCAAGAAGCATTCGTGACATGATTAATATTTACAATATTCGCTGTGTTCCCTCGGCATTGTATGGGGCTGGAGTGTGGGGCCATATAGACGGCACCTCTCTCCAAAAAGAGGAGAACAAGTTCCTAAGAAAAGTGCTATGTGTCCCCCACTCCGCTTCCATTCAATTAATACATGACGAGGTTGGGGTCGAGTTTATCTCGGACTTAGCAGCCGTTCGTCCACTCTTATTGTGGCGATCTATTTGGGCTAAGCCCGAAACTCGATTCACTCAAGAAATTATTCTTGACTGTATAGGCTTGGACTTTTCTTTTCGTATTCTTTGGCTGAAATATATTAGTTTTTGGTTTAAGACTTTGTTTGATATTGATGTTCTTACTGACCCCGAACTTGCGGTAGAAATACCCAAAAAAGAGATCAAACAAATGTTCTTGATGTATAAAAAGAAAGGGCGAGAAGAGGTATATGGCAAGCTAACTACTGTAAAGTTTTATAGAGAACTTAACCTGCCACCGGGGTTCCAAGCATATCTTCTACATGTCAGTCGCCCATCTCATCAATATGTTTTAACTCGCGTCAGGCTGGGCATTGCACACCATCTTGTTGCGTTCCCAGTACAGAAACAGAAATCTGAAACCCCCTGCCCTTGTGACAATGTTTCACGCCAGAGTTGCTGCCATTTCTTACTTTTTTGTAAATTTTATCATTTTCTAAGACTAAGGTACCTAAAACCTATATTTATTAAATACAAAATACGGTCTTTTAAGAATGCCCTTGTGCTACTGTCAGCTTTAGAAAATGTGGATATATGCTTTTTTGTTGCCATTTATATTTTGAAATGTACAGCTGCCAGGAAAAGTATTGTATTGCCATGATCTCTATATTCCTGTCTGTACTTCTCATAACGTACAGCTGCCAGGGGGAGCACTTTCTTTAGTAGTGCTCAACTTATCTTTAACCCTGTCTGTACACGTTCCTTTTTTCTTTTGATCCTTTCATATTTTTAACATACAGCTGCCAGGATATATCTAGTGCTGCTATATTTCCATACCTTTCTGCTTGTTTTAACTAATTTTTAATATTTAAAACTTTCATGTCCCACGACTAGGTGGGGGCCTATTGTTCAACGTACAGCTGCCAGGATAAACACTTTTGTGCTAAATTTATTCATTCCTGTCTGTACGATTTTAACTTTGTTTTAATTATGATCCAATGTTAAACGCTGGTCCGTATGTGTCCTACCCTTACATGAATTATTTTGGATTCCCCTGTATAAATCTTGTATTTTATAACAATTTTTTAATGTAATGGATGATTTCATGTTTGCTTGTATGATTTGTTTACAAATCGAATAAAAGCTTTGAAATTGAAATTGAATTGTGTACCATGTGCAATATTTACAATGTGAATTCATAAGTATAGGGCATTTCGAAAATTTCACTGTTTTCGTTCATTGATCTACTTTTTAAATCAAATGCGTTTTTCATTTGTATGACATTTGGTGCACTATTCCGCACCGTTGCAGCATCTCCATCAGAATGTAGTGGTACACTGTGTTTGAAGAAATGCAGGAAACACAATGCAAACTGTTCAGAAATACCTAAATAACAAAGTGCAAACATACATGCTTGAAGTGTAAATATAAGTGTGTTACATTATACATATGTTGTATTAAGGCTTCGCGCTTTGAGGATACAGTGCAATTAATTTATAGAAAAATTAAGATGTCTTCCAACAGCAAGTGAGATTTATATCTGGAGGAGTCTTTATGGATTCTTGGACCCAGTTTTTGTTGCCTACAATGCAAAATGTTGACCCTGAGCTAAATTTGTGAGGCTTTTGGAAACTTACAACCAGGTAGTCCTTTTTAACACATACAAAATGAACTGCCTTTTGCTAGAGATGTAAGCAGGCAATTTGAAAAAATTGGGAGCCAATTCACAAAGTTCTTGGGAAATATGTGTGACATATTAAAAATATATATTATTAGTCGTGTATGTGAAATAGTTACAAGTGAGAACTCACACACCTTCTCTTGAATTATGAATGCAAAATTCCTTAAAATAAATTGCTCATGTAAACACACAAAAGCAACAATATAGGGGCATTTGTACAAGACCCTATTGCCACCACAACGTCACCTATAGTGATGTTGTGGTGGCGATCGGGGGAGCGCCTTATGTATAGGGCTTATGTACATACTATATGTTTATTCTGATTATGTGCAGGGCAGCGTTAAGCCACTTAACGTGGCTTAACACTGCTTTGCACATAAGGCCCCCTTAGTGGTGGACAGTGGGTGTTGAGGTAGGTTTTCACCCGCAACACCCATTGATTTTGACACTGCCTCCTATGTACAAGGGTGGCGTACATAGGAGGCAGCGCCAACATTAAGACCAGGTAAAAACTGGTCTTAAGATCGTGAAAGGAGCAAAATGACATTGTTTATGTACAGGACGGTGTCCCTTCCTGTACATAAACAAACTTTTTAAAAAATGCCATTTTGTCACTTTCATGTGTGCTTCATGAAGCAGCACACATGAAATTGACGGAGTAGCATTTCTGGGATTGTTTATATGCAGGAATGGACACCTTCCTACACATAAACACTCAACCGTGCACGCACACACCCTTGCACTCTGGTGCAAAGGTGCCTGCGTTGGCGCTAAGTTGCTGAAGGTAGCACCATCGCATGGGGAATCTCAAGGCTGCACTACATTCTTTCAAATATGGTGCAGACTTGCGTTTCAGAAGTGGAGGAGAGAGGCGTTAAGTCAGAAAGGCTAACACCTTTCTTCTCCAACTCCTGTACATATCACCCATAGTTTGCCACATGAACTGATGCATATTCTCAGTGTAAAACGTAAACATGAGTGACAGTGAAAAAGACAAGTTTTCTACACTCACAAATGTTCATTTGTAGAGAGTTGTAAGAGTATCTAATTTAGAAAACAAACTATAAGAAAAGAACCATACATATTTCCCCATATTTGCTCGGGTAACTGCTGACTTTTGACAGATTAAACACATTATTTTGTAACAGGAAAAATAAAAACAGCCCTTGTGTTGATCTTTTGTGAGTAAACAAACGTGGTCTTTAATTAGCTCCTTCGAGGGTAAACATCATTGTTTCATCATCTGCCCTTATGCTGGTATACTACATTCAGATAAGATAAATACGAGCCAGTGATGAAATTAGCTCACACTCATACTTTGCATTTGACATGTATGTATTGCAAACTTAACAAGAGAACAGGGGAGTGCTGTGCATTATTCTTTGGGTTGGGAGACAATGCAAGGTAGGGTTTACCAAATTAGGATTTTAGGCATTTACATTTTTGAATTACATGATTGCATCACATTTCACATGTTTACAGCTACATTAAACCTCACAAGCCCATTCTTATCTTAGATGTTTTGTGTTTTGGGGTGAATTCACACAGAGTTCTTAAAAGAATTCACAAAGATAGAGAACTTAAATGAATACTACATCTTTAATAAGACCTTCAGTGCCTTGTTAGCGTTAGTAGCGCTTTATAAAAATTGTACTACAATGCAATTCACTTTTGTGAGAGTAAGCACTTCTTTTCATTTTGCTTTTCTGCCTTCTGCAGGAGTCAATATATTGTAACTATTGATTGTCCAAAATGCGAGGCGCAAGTGCCTCATTCATTTGTGTGCTGGTTCCATTTTGTCCCATTTATGTGGTCACGTCTTAACAGAGCCATATGTTTAAATAATCACATTGTAAGTAACTGCTTAGCTTAATGAAGACAAGTGTGCACTATATGTTTGTTTGGCATTATGTGGGGCAATTATTCTGAAACTGGTGGTCTGTGTTTATTATTGCAGAGAAGGTCAACTGGTATGTGAAGCGTGGAATTACGTGTTTCATTTACCTTATTATAATATTTAAAATGTTCACAAGTATTCAGTTTCATTTCAACAGAGCCTGGCTTTGTCTGGTAGGTTTGCCTGGCATATCGCTTTTCAGTCAGATAGGGGAATGCAAGGCGGGAGAGATTCTCATAGCTGGTTTCCCTTCAGAAATAAGTTAATTGTATAAGTAACCAAGGTAAGTCTAATCTGATAGCCTAAATGAGATTTCAAACCCCTTTTTTCCTTAAAAAGTGGCCTGTTTCTTTCAAGCGACTGAACAGGGAGTTTGTTTTGAAAGTGGTTAGACGATGTGTTTGGATAAAAACCGCGCCGGAGGAATGTGCATTGATGAAGGCAGGTTGAGGGGAAAGAGTGGGGGATTTGCAGTACTTTTTTCCCGCCTAACTCCAGTTTGATCACTTCCAGATGATCCTTTTGCCTCTTTTATTTTCCTCTACTTCGTTGAACGAGTTGGGAGAAAGAAGAAAAAGAGACGGGGGAGGGGTGGGAAACGTCTCAGCTGGTGTTAGGTGGTTTGTAATTCAAGACCAACCCTTCCCCGAAACCATGTTTCTATTTTGCTGTAGAGGTGTTTGACTGAATGTTTTAGGAAGCAAGTGTATTGAATACGCAATTGTTACACAATGCACCGTGTTCACAGTTAACCATAGTAAAGACAAACATGCAACTCAGTTTATTGGTGATTGATTGACTTACTGTTTATTGCTTATTGATGGATTTCTTTAGCATATGTGTCTATCATACATTTTCTCAATTCTGGCTATTTTGAGTTTTTTGTTTCCGAACTAAAGACTGGCAAGCAAGTAGCTTTAAACGGGAAAAGTAGTAAGGTAATCGAAATGAAATTAGAGTCTGTTGATGGTGCTAACCCAGCTTTGTTACAAAGTATGCCATCATTCAGACCTCAAAGCAAATGTGGCTGTACTACAAAACAAGAAACATTGGGACAGATTAGGAAGGATTTACCTTGCTTTAACACGGAATTAAACAAGATACTATTTGTCTTGTCTGTCTACAAGTATGCAGGGGTTTTAAAAGTAGAAAGACGTGCCATGAATGCATGTAAGCTTCATAAACCTGTGCATAGTATGTTGTGAAAAAATTAACTCAAGCATAAGCATTTCAAATTAGCGGCCAGGTGAATGCCGGGAATATTTGGCGAGCGCCCAGAAAATAGCAATTGTGTAGCATTCTCAAGCATTCCGAAATGTACTCCCATACTTACCTTAATTGAGCCCCTAATTCTCCCCTGCAAGGGGTTTACTGAAGCGATACATAAATTAGTGAGGAGTAAACACCAAGCAGTACCAGTTCCTAGGAAAGTGTGCTATGCATTTATGGACTGAAAACTGAAAATATTCTACTTTTTCGCAGCTAGATTCTTAAAGAAATAAAATAAAAATAATCTATGAAATAATAAACCCAATCAGCTGCATTGTTTACAATACAAGCATTACACGCATGAAGGATATAATATATATACCTCGAAAAATACATTTTCTGGTTGGGACACAGAAGGCATATGCGAACAAACAGTGGTAAAGTACATACACCCGTAAACTTTCTGTAATTTATGCATCTATTCTCATAACTGTGGATGAGCCCCTGAAATTCCTGCATTTTTGATTCTGAAAAATAGTTTATTGATATTTTTTCAAGGAAGAAGGTAAAGTGAAAAATAATTATGAAATGATCTTTGGATGATTCTCTTAAAAACTGAAGGACTGGTCTTACATTCTACAATGTATGCTTTCTACAACCATTCCTTAGAGAACAGAGACAAAACCTTTATGTCTTCCTTTCTAATTTCACTCCAAAAGGCCGACCTGCTCCTGATAATTTCTAAGTACCCAGCACTTGCATATAACTTTTATCACTACCTTTGCAGACACTTAGGCCCTCATCATTAGTGGCCTAGTAAGGCAGATGGAGCTGTAAACAGGAATACTTTCAGAATTTCAAGTTTTGTGGTAAAACCTCATGCCTTGTGTTTTTCACCCAGGGACTTCTCCTGGTGGAACCGTTCATGGAATTACTTTTACGTAAAAGGAAGTAGGCAAAGTGGAAATAGGCCCAGAAAGACAAATTCATGCAGGGTATTCCCAAAATACATGGAATACTGGTTAATTCAGTCCCCAGAATTACTGCAACCTCTGGTATTACTAATTCTACAGGAGTTAGTGGTTAAACTTTCAGCCCAATTGTGATGAGACCCTAAGTGGCACGAGTCACTATAGGGCACAATAAACGCAACAATTTTAAGAGATTTTGAGCCACAAGGAAGGACATTTTTTTTCACCAATGAAAATAGAATTATCCATAACACTAGTTACCCTAAACTGATGTCTCAGTGTAATATCCAATTAAATAAACTTTAGTTTAAAATCTTCAAGCCCAATAAATGATATTCACTCATGAGTGAAGCACCTGCATTAAAAGCTCTCGTAAACTCTTTTTATAAAGAAGATTGTGATTATCTCTTGACTAAACTATGCCTAATAGGAAGGTAGGTCTCTCAGACAATTCATTATGATATCTGTGAAATACTTTCTGCAAATGTGACAAATAGCCCTTGGCTGACACAGAAAAACTACATCTGAATAAGAATAAGAATTGTCTTACTCCCAAAAAATAAAGAAATCCAAGAAATGTAAATTAATTGGAGAAAGAAATGAGAGAGTGAGCTTTCTCATACCCATGACGCGAACATGGTGTTTATTCACCAAAATGTTGGGGTTGTAAAAGTAATTGGTCAGGTGGTGAGGTTTCACTGCCCCACCCCGATGTTGCCACGCTCATGCCCACCCACACGCATGACATATGCCGCGTAGCCGCGGGGAGAGGTTTGCAGTCTCTGGGTCAGCTCTATGCGAGTTTGGGCATGTTTGGACTCACATATGTACGGTCTTTCATTGCAGTTTGGGCCCTCAAGCCCTGCTTTCAGGCCCCGGTCCTCTCAAGGATTCACAAACCATATAGCTGGTTTGCAGCTCACCATCAAGTGCTACCCCGGCAGCAACTAGGCAACTGCCACTATCCTTATCCTTTGCCACTGTCCCCAGCCTGCTCTTGGAGACCAACAGGAACACGTGTATGGCAGTGCAGTTGAGTGCAGGGTAGTGGCAGTTGTGCTGCGCATTGTGTTCTTGCTTAGAGGATATGTTATCGTATTACATTTGGAACTCATTTGGATCTCACTTGTCAGAGGGCTTATGATAAAAGCGGATTCCAGTAATTTTTAGCACATTACAGAAGGTTTGCAACCCTAGAGGGGATCCCTGGTAGCCAGCCAACTCCAGTAGGAGTTGGCCTGCTAGCTTAAAGATCAGAGATCTCCGACATTTCTGACATTTGTCTTCTGGGTGAAGTCAGTGGCATCAGCACGACCAGGGGGGAGGATGTAAGCGATCAACCACCATTGCTATTGGGAGCTTACTCTTTTGCTGTGATTTCTGGA
The DNA here is from genome assembly GCF_964263255.1 of Lissotriton vulgaris. Classification (NCBI taxonomy): domain Eukaryota; kingdom Metazoa; phylum Chordata; class Amphibia; order Caudata; family Salamandridae; genus Lissotriton; species Lissotriton vulgaris. The sequence continues at coordinate 336,809 of NW_028241067.1, read as the reverse complement.
TCTGTAGACGTCCTTGTTGGGTCGAGAAACATTCCTAGTTGTTTCTGCCATTACTAGGGGGTGACTTTCATTGTTTAACAATCTCTAAAGACATTGTCTCCACTGGGGGGGGGGGGGCTGCTGTGGTCATTATCACCATCACTGGAGGCTTTGTGTCATAAGACCCCCCTTGTTAAGCAACTTGCATTACCCACTAGTTTCTAATTTAGTTAGACTTTAATTTTAAGCCTATACAAATATTATGGGTAAGCGAAAGACTGCAGGACGTTCTGTCGTCACACGAGAGCCCACCAGCATTGACAGTATACCGCAAAGAGTCATTGGGGTTGTGGCCAACGAAATTGATCTGACATAACCCAGGCTGTGGTTGGGTCTAACATGCATCCCTGGTGAAGTTATAGATCAACCCAACACCTAGGGGTGAGGAGAATGCTTTGAGGAAAAATGGAGCGTCAGCAACTGAGGGAGTTCCAACATCCATGCCTAGGATCCCTCTACCCACTGATATCATGGATCCTTTTTACAGGCCTCACAGTCTCGTTCCCCTCCAGAGCCAGGCACAAAACGTAACACATAGCAGGTATACCACTGGAGCAAAAGTACAGTCAGATGCATATGTCCAGGGAAAGAAGCAAATACCATTGAATGTGGGAAATTCTGAACTTTAGGTTTTATTTCAGTGGTTAATGACAATCATAGACACCCAATTTAGCCCAAGCAGAGTTCATCTGAACTCAATTAAATCATGTTTAGCATCCTTACTTTATACCCAATGCCATCCATCCAAGGGAGCGATTAATCACCTGACTTCCCCGAATATGCCTGATACTGGGAAGAGTCATTGCATGAGTGTATGATCTAATAGCGAAGAAAACCAAGTGCAGTTGCAGCCCTTAGTAAATCTTTTCGGTCAAATGCAAGGAGCTAGGAGGTATACTAGGGCATACTAGTGTAAATTGTGGAAAGGATGGGGCTGGTCAAAATCAGATCTCTTCGACCCAGCAACTACTCGTTGTGGCACCCATCCTTCCCACGGGCCATTGCAAACAAACATTATACCTGGGGCAGGTATAATGTGGCGCAGGAGTTTACAAAGTGGCGCATCTAACTAGATGCGTCACTCTGTAAATATGGTGCAACAAGGCACATTTTTTACTCCGCTGCTGCATCACTTTTTGTGACGCACCAGCGGCGTAAAAATTATGCAAGGGCTCATAAATGAGCCCAATAGACTCAAAAACAATACCACTCACTTGCAAGAAACAGCTAGACTCACCACCAATTACTCTGCACAGATACAAATAGAACCAACAATGTCCCACTGAAAAAGAAAACAAAAAGAAAATTACACATAAGACAATGCATTACAAATCATGCACCAATCCAAAAAGAATTTTACGCTCAAAACATAGACTAAATATGCTGCTATTATGACACCACTTACAAAACTGTATTCATGAATGACAATAATACTCATTTGCAGTAAGCAAAACAAAAAAGTTTTTCTGTTTTTCCTACAAAACACATGCAACTACACAAACTGCAGATCAACCACAGTCGAAACTGCAAACAGGAATCAAAAGCTTTGCACTAGAATAACAAGCATTTGCAATGCAATGGTCTTGGCATTATTAAAGGTAGAGCTATTGGCATTGCTCATGACTTTTTTTATCATAAATAAATGACATTGTCATTTACATTGCCAATAGCTTAATCGTTAAATAAATGGCATTGGCATTTACAATGCCAAAAGCTTAATAGCTTGCAAAAGCATAGCCTATTGCATTTACGCCCACACAGAGCCACACACACAAAGCCACCCACACACACACACACAGAGCCACCCACACAGTCATTCACATAGAGCCACCTACACAGAGCCACTCACACAGACAGAGCCACCCACACATAGAGCCACCTACAAAAAAAGCTATCCACACAGAGCTACACACACACAGAGCGCTACACACACACACACAGAGCCACACACACACAGACAGAGCGACATACACACACAGACAGAGCGCCACACACACACAGACAGAGCGCCACACACACACATGCAGCGCCACACACACACACACACAGACAGAGCCCCACACACACAGACAAAGCCCCACACACACAGACAGAGCCCCACGCACACAGACAGAGCCCCACACACACAGACAGACAGAGCCCCCCACACACAGACAGAGCCCCACACACACAGACAGACAGAGCCCCACACACACAGACAGACTGAGCCCCCCACACACAGACAGAGCCCCACACACACAGACAGAGCCCCACACACACAGACAGAGCCCCACACACACAGACAGAGCCCCACACACACAGACAGAGCCCCAAACACACAGACAGAGCCCCACACACACAAACAGAGCCCCACACACACAGACAGAGCCCCACACACACACACAGAGCCACACACACAGAGACAGAGCCACACACACAGAGACAGAGCCACACACACAGAGACAGAGCCACACACATTCCAATACAAGGCCATCACATTTACTGAACTGAGCCCTGAGGCTTTCACAGTCTGCACAAATTGATTCATTACAATATGAGTGCAAGGCTGGCTACCTGATAGCGTGCTCAGGGTAGCCGGTTGGGCACAACAGCCCCCTCTTTGTCATACTGTCCAAATGGCAGAGAGAACAGTCATTGGCAGTAGTATCTGTTCCTGTCTCACCAGAGCTCAGACCCATGTTTCTATTATGCATCAGGCCCTTGCTTGCTGTCCTCTCTCCGTGACCTCAGACTGACCCACAGTTTGGAAAGGCATATCCATGCTGACCGCCTGCAGCTGCTTCTACTCCCTCCCTCAACCCCAGCCGGAAGAAAATGGCACTCGAGGGCTGTGTGGTTACTACAACTTGTAAATCTACTAATCTACAGAGACAAGTTATTGTTGGAACTACCTCTCCCTGCCAGACTCATTCTCACAAGAGACACGAAACTGACACTTGCGAGAGAGGCCACGAACTGAATGAGCACATTCCCATCAGACTGAAAAGGGGTGATATGCGCTGGTGGGCAGTGTGAGGAGGCTTGCACTGTCATGGAAGAAGCAGAACAACAGGAAGCACACAATCCAGGCATCTGTCACCTCCCGGGGAGAGGTGAATGGATTAGGCAAAGCCACAAAGGCACAGGACGTCCCCTCAGATTGTAGAGAGTGAGAACGGAGAGATGGTGTGCATGGAGAGAAAAAAAGGAAAAAGAGAAGACAGAAATGGAGTTAAAGGAAGGAAAGGAAGAAATGGCGAGAAAGCAAATAAATAAAGTGAAAGAGGCATACGTGAGAAAGAGGTGAGGGCTGAGATAAAAACCAAATGAGGGAAATGGATGCGAGGAAGCATACCAAAAAGTTTCAAATACTTGACAAATTGGCATGACATTGCTTCTAAAACAGTCAGTTAAAGTGATATAGCAGCATTACAAACTGCCAACAGCACGACATCTGCCATACATTGCTTACGATGCAACTGATAATATTGTGATAATCAGATAGAAACACTAACTTTTTAAGCATAGTGACATTTCTACGGTCGCTATGAGCCGGCAAACTGCTTTGGTGCATCGTCGGGAGTAGTAAACTCTATATAACACCTAATACCATAGCACATTATACTGAGACTGGAAGCCCAAGGCTAAAAATGCCATGGAGTGAAGTATGAATGAACCCGGATCATGCCCTAAATGACAGTGACCGTTTCTATAGTCAGTGCCACTCAATAAATTCACCATGTATGTGCTTCAAATGCCAGCGAATGCTCCGAAATTTAACACCACCTCGTGTGTTAAGGGACCATTAAGAAAACTGCTGGTACATCCAGCTTTCCAAGACCACCAAGTGTTAATTCTCCTACCTGCAGGACGACTGAAAAAGTGGCTCCTTGCAGCCTCACGGTGCTGTCTGGCGGCAGGGTTGGAGTCGCTGCTATGTCCCTTTTTCCAGCGCTTTAGCTTGCCGGCCGTGCCAGAGCGCAGTTTCCCAGTCTTCCCCATGATGTCTACCGGCAGCAGGGTACAGAGTCAGCGGGGTAAGGAGAGGGCCCAGACAAACACATGTGCATGCAAACACTAAAGGGCATGAACACAAAAGAAGGACAAGCACCGTAATGCTTACCGCTGCTTGTAATGTAATGAAAACATTGTAGCCATTTTAAAACGGCCAAATTGGTAGTTCGGTGGAATACTTTGTGTACAGAAAAAACAAAAATGTATATAAACAGGTTACAAGCTAAAAACAACTTTACATTTCTTCAAATATCTTCAAAAGTGGTAGCTATTTGGCAGAAATGTCAGTTTTCACTCTTAGTAAATATTAACTGGCCATACCAATATGCCGCTTCCACACAGGGCCCGCTGAGATAAGACCCCCGATATCAGACCCCCGCAGACTAATCGCCATTGAGGTATTCACCGCCATCTGCAATTAGGATTTCAGCTGAACTTCCCAGGTTGTGTTAGGCAAGAGGTTTACTAACGCAGGCGCTCCTGGATGAAAAGGGGACAGGATAAAAGTACCTGCATTGACTTGGGGGTCCGTTTATGACAATATCTGAAGTGAGCTTGCAGGCTGTCTTACACTAGTGCTCAGAGTAGATTAGATTGGCTTTTTTTCATGCCCAACCAGTGCTTAAAAACATACAGATACACGTATAATGGTATGCAGTGGTGTAGTAAGGGTGTGCCATTAGATCAAGTGCAAGCAGTGATAAGCTGTTGGTTAGGTTGTAAAGATACAACATTAATCAGGGGTTAATGGGCCCCCAGGCCGCTGTACCATTGGTAGTTACACCCTGATGTCCATTCGTATAGCACACCCATGCGTGTATTGACTCTGAATAACAGATGTCTGTTGCTACCCATTTTATCGTCCTCAGAAGGATGAAAGGGCAAGTGGACACGCTGGGATTTGAACTTGTGTCAAACACAGGCCCCTAGAATGGGCACATTAGTACCCTAAGCCACCAGACCTGGCTTTTGATGGACACAATGAAAAGGCAAGGACTACTCGAATCACTGTTGGGGGCAAGTGACACCTGCTAATAACAGTGCTTAGAAAAGGCATAAAAAAACCATGGTATTACATGAGGTAGTCAGAGCTTTCTGCCTTATGCTCCTGTCATCTGTGTGCGTCCAGCGACGGCCCGTGGAGGGAGTTACGGTGGGGCAGGAGGGCGGGGAGGGGGAGGGGCAGGGTGGAGGTTGCTAAAAACCGGCATATGGATAATTGCAGGTAAGTAAACAATTTAATTAATAAAACGAATTTCGTAGCGCGCCTTGCATCGCAAAATGCAATGCAGTGCGAGCTACGAAATTCGTTTTATTAATTAAATTGTTTACTTACCTGCAATTATCCATATGCCGGTTTTTAGCAACCTCCACCCTGCCCCTCCCCCTCCCCGCCCTCCTGCCCCACCGTAACTCCCTCCACGGGCCGTCGCTGTGTGCGTCACCATCGGACATTCCTATCTTTTTAGCCGACAGACACATTTCAGGGAACCTTGGGGGGGGGGGAAGGGTCAGCGAGGACAATGAGGAAGCTGAGCAGCGGCTGCTGCAGGCACTTGTGATCTGCTGGAAATACCGGGTGTCGGAGGGGCTCACTCAGTGTGAGGAGATATTCCACCAGTTACAGGTGAAGCCCGGCAGCATTTCACACCAGTACGGAACATGTGAGCGGTGGGGGAGGGCCGTGAGCAGCGTGAAAGAGCGCGGACTCGGGGGAGCTGTAAGAACAGTGGAGGAGCCGGCTCTGCGGGGCTGGCTGGCAAGGGGTAGCCATAGTCTGCTGATGCACAGTGGGGGACAGAGCAGGCGCATGACTTCAGTGGGAGGTTTGGTGGGGAGGGGGCCTCTTGCCATCTCGCCCGCACTCACTTGTTACACAGCTGTTGCTCGGTTCTCTGCCCCCCACAGCCCCCCGCGTTTGCACGGCCTCCAAGTTTCTCCCATGGAGGACAACCGCCACACTTCCAATCCATCATGCACCGAAAGACGCCCAGGAACCAGATGAAAACCTGGAGTATTTGTGTGTCCCTAGCAGGCGTACGAAGTGCTATATAAATGATACTTACGGAGTAGCTTCTTCTTCAACGAGAAAAACGGCACAGACGCAGAGACTCTGGAGCGGCAGCAGGATCCACGATGCAAAAAGAAAAACATGGCGGCCAAAACCTTCCGAAATTTCCGGATTCGGTGCGTGTTTTGCTGTTCTCAGTGACGGATGACGTCACTATCGAAAGAACAGCAAAACCTACGTCCCCGAATCAGAAAGAGATGGGGCTTGCTTGGAGTGACTCCCTTCTCCTCCAATGGCTGGCCTCTGTTTAGGAAGCCAGCCAATGGAAGAGAATGGAGGACAGAGGCGGGTTCAAGCCCTCTTACTCAAAGTCATAAAAGCCAGCCGTCGGTCCGAGACCTAAAAAGGAGAAGTGAATATTACTATCACATATGCAAATAATGCACAAGTCCACACACAATCTACCAGCCAAGCAGAGGGGCAGATGGGTCTAAAAATAAAGCCAAAATATTCACTGCTAAAAGGGGCCTCTCTCCAAAACCAACAACTTAGTGAAACCAACATCCCTGGTGTCTAGTGGCTTCTGCCCTCCCCCTTGGGGGTAAGTGGTCCTAAAAGCATAAGGCCGATCTGCCAGAAACAGACCAAAAAACACACCAAAAAAGGGGAGTGAACCTTGCCCAAGGGACCACTACTCAAAATCACCAGAATTACTCTAAAAGAAAATCCCTGGTGTCTAGTGGCTTCTGCCCCATTGGGGCAGATGGGTCTAAAAACGTAAGGTGTATCTGCTGGGAAGCGGGGGAGAAACGGCCCAAATAATTACCCTAATAAAAGGGATGGACCCTTGCCCAAGGGGCCACTCTCCAACATCACCAGAATTAATGTACAAGAAGGTCCCTGATGTCTTGTGGCTTCTGCCACCCTTGGGGCATATGAGCCTGAAAACATAAGACCAACTAATTACCCCAATAATGGGGAGCAGCCTGTGCCCAGGGGCCACTCCCCAACATTGCCAAAATTAATTTAAAATAAGATCCCTAGTGTCTAGTGGCTATGGGCCTGAAAATATCAGGCCGATCTGCCCCTAGGGGGCAGAAACAGGCAAAATATTTACCCCAGTAAAGGGGAGCGACCCTTGCTCATGGGTCCACTCCCCAAAATCCCTGGTGGCCTAGTGGCTACAAAAAAACCAAACACAAACCGATCTGCCCCAAGGACCGAAACGGGCAACCAAAGGTCCACTACCCGCACAATGAAATTGATGCAACCAAAAATAAAAAAAATCCCAGGTGTCCAGTGGGCATTCCTGCGGCATGCTCATGCCCCACGAACAATTATGCAGCAGGAATGCTCTAAAGAGACATAGGAGGAAAGGAAAACCCTCTACTTTCCTTCGATGCCTCTTTAGTTGAAACCCCCGTCTTCCCAGGGAGTTACCTCTGTCTCACTCGACACGATGTAAGCAAATGGCTTCCAGTGCGTCTGGTAGCCTCCAATGACGTTGGAGCACAGTGCGCACTGACGTCATTAGATGACGTGGAGTGAGTGTGCGGGGGCAGTGGAAGGGCTTCTGCTGCCATCCCTGGTGGGGGCAACAGGAAGGGTGGCCCACGGGGGAGTGCCTGTGCTTCCATAAAAATAAAAATATGTAGCTGGAATATCGCTGGGTTGGTTAATAAGAGAGAGAATGTACCCTGATTAGATGTTATTAGAAAATACCAGATTGTGGGATTAAAAGAGACCTGGGACTAATAATTGTTTATATTTCGTTGGGTACACCTCCTTTTTCTTTCCAGTGAAACTGCCACCTGCGGGCGGGCAGGGTAGAAGGCAGTCTTCTCACATTGATTTCCCTGAGTTTAAGGGGTACACCTTCCCAAACTGCTACTAGCCATAGTAATGTCCTGGCAGTTCATTTAGATTTTGAGGGCTGAACAAGCATACTGCTGATTAATTTGTATATGTCTTTAGACCAGGTATTTACTATTGAGCATCTATGCACTTAGAAATAATTTTTAAAAGCTTTTGGGGAAAAGCACACATCATTAGTCAGTTATTTTAAAGGGTGATTTTAATTTACACTTATGTTAACTAGGTTGGTATGATTTAGAAATCACCCACGTTTGGAGCCCAATCGGGGTGATCACTTCGAACATTCAATCATAGGAAGTACCCTTGATGAGGAGCCAGCTAATTTTAATTAGGAAGGAGACTAATACAGTTGTTGATTATATGTTTGTGTCAGCCTATTTAGCCCAGTTCATACATAGTTTTATTGTGTAGTGATCTAAGTTTAATGACCACAACCCCACAAGTCTATTTTGGGAATACAGGAGACCACTACTTTGTTTAAAAATGTTGATCCAAGCAACAATAATATCGCACCACGGGATCATGGGCAGAGGTGAAGAAGGAATAATGTTATTCACAACTCCTTTTTAAATACCCTTCATTCCACTTGTGACTCTGAGCTTCAGTGTTGTCTGAGTGACACTGTGGACAGCAAGCTTTTCTTAAATGCATATAGATGGGTCAATGGACAGACAGAGCTTAATCTTCAGGTCCATGAGCAAAGAGATGGCTACTACTGGGAAGAGATGGTTTGACTCAAACTGCTCAAAGTCCCACAAGAACCTCATTACAGCCCTAAAGAAAGTTCCTAGAAGCAGGGGTGAGATAGCTAGGAGCTGTAAATATTATGAAAATACTATAGCATTCCACAAGAGTAAGATCAAGGAGAAAGCTTAGGAGGATCTTTTGAACCCTGATACTCTTAGTAACAGCATGTCATTTTTGGCAAACAGTGTAGTAGATTGCACAACACCTGTAGAACCGTGGGTAAAACACTTCTCTGAGATCTATGGAAGATCAGAAGAGGCTCCCCCCACCCTACCACTGGGTCTACAGAGGGAGGCTTCTAACCCTTGTTTTACATTGCAGGAGGTAGTGATTGCCATACCAGCTATGACTGAGAACAAGACCCTGGTGCCGGACAGGAACCCTACAGAAATATTTAAGCATGACCCACTGGTTTGGGCAAAAATATTAATACATGTCTTTAATGTGGCATGGAGGAGAAAGGGTCCTCTCTCTTCTTAGAGACGATCTGTCATTATCCCAGTGTTTAAAAGGAGCGACTGGTTGGATCCCAGGTGTTATAGGCCAATTTTCCTAATTGATTCATCAGTTAAGGTCCTAGGCAGGATGATCTTGACTAGATTATCAAACTGGCTGGCGCAAAAAATGTGATCTCCTCTTTGCAATACAGGTTTAAGCAGGGTAAAGGCACTTCTGATCAGTGCCATAATTTACACTTATTAATCAGTAAATATACAGTGGCTAAAAGAGGGAAGATGCATCTGGCATTTATGGACCTGACGTCGGCCTTCGACCAGGTCAACAGAATGAAGTTTTAGTAATTTCTTATTGACTTAGGGCTGGATCATATTCTTATAAACTTTTTACATGACCTGCATCAGGACCTTATAGCTGCAATTAAGTATAATCATTACCGGTCCTTAAGAGCCCAAACAAAAATATATAAAAGGGTGAGGCAAGGATGTATTTTTGCCCCGGTATTATTCACACTGTATAATAACAACCTAGGTTCAGCCACAAAGGATAGGGTCCCAGTTTATTCCAGCACTTATATACTCTGATGATACTGTTTTGTCAGCTAGAACAGCAGTTGGCCTTCAGCGTTTACTGAATTCCTTCATTGAGATTATGGATTCCCTTGACATTTATGTAAATTACTCTAAATCACATATTATGGTTAATGGGCATAAAAAGAAAGCCGCAGCGCTAAGGGGGCGGGGCGGCCGCGCGGGGGGCGCATGCTGGTGACGGAACCGCTCCGTCACCAGCCGCGGTTGGGCTGTGCTCATGATGGAGCAGTTCCGTCATGGCCCTGCTCGCTCAATGGAACGCCCAGCGCAGGCGCGGCGAACGGGCCATGACAGAACTGCTCCGTCATCAGCACAGCGCCACCGCCGCTGATGATTGAGGGGTTCCGTCATCAGCATCGAAAGAGTTAATAAGGCCCCAAGTGCATCTGTGCTCATCGCCTAGATGCTTAATCTTGAATTTTACTGCTTGTAAAAACATATAAATATGAATTCACTTTTTTACTAAGTAACAAGAATGAGAGCTTTAAAGGTGGATGTCCAGGTTTTACAAAATCAGAGACATTCGAGGACTGTCAAAAGCAGGCCTTTGCCCATGAGTAATAAACAGTTCATTTATAGTTATCAAAGCATGCACAGTTCGTGCATATTCAATAGGTGACCTGGGGGTCAGCAGCGCAAATAGGCTGAGGTCTGCACAATAGAGTGACGGGGGAGGGGGCAGAAGGTTGGGGGGTAGTCCATTTAGCTCTGTGTGTTACAGATCTGCATAACGCTGCTTCCTCTGCAGAAGTCTGGGAATACAGGTCTTTAAAATGGGCCAATAGTCTTGTAATAATTGGTTCAGATGCAAATCGCGCAGCTGTTTGTGAAAATCCTAAATAATTCGGTAATTTATAGTTTCTTGCTCTGGTTGGTGCAAACATTTCTATGTCATAGCGCAATCGCACCTGGATGCGCTGGAATAATATTCTATGTATCCCCTTTTGGAGGACAGACTCTGTAAGCGGGTCTCATGAATAATCATGTGGTATTGACTTTCACTGTAGTTTGAGGAAGAGGCCACTGTAAATCAGATGTTTGGCTCTAAATGCATCTTACGCACTGTCTAAGAAATGCAACTGTTAAGGTTATTCTTGTGATGGCAGGTCGGTCTGCTGTGAATAATTAGATGGCTAATACATATGGAATACCTTCATTTCCATTTATTTGACCTCAGATATGCACCTAATTTTCCATTCAAGAGAGCTGGAAGTTATTATAATAATATGTGATAACCCAATGTCCTTGACGTTTTGTTTCCTATGTCTAAAAATTAAGATTCGACTTCAAGTGGAGTAAACAACGTGCATGTTAAATATTGATAAACTGGGGGATCCGAACCGTTTCCTTCACATTAACATGTTGTGTTCATATTGACCCTGAAGTGTTGTCTTCGGATTCCTGCTTCCTCCATCATGGGAGGCACAAAATCGTGATCTTTGTGAATTTACTTGAATATAATATATTCTGCAAGGAAACGATTATTTATTTTGCCAACCCGGGGGATTTATTAATTATTATGTGTTGTCAACTACTAGTTGTTAGACCATAGTGCCTCGACTACCGCCAAGTTCCAAGCAACCTAAGTATTTGCCACTGCCTCCACGTGAGCATTTTAAACACGTTTCTATGTTTTTCTGTATGGGTTGCATCACTGCTGTCATTGCTGTAAATTCGTCACAAGAATCGTAAACTGCACTGCCGCAAAAGTACCGGAACATGATTAAGGCGCCTTGAACGCGCCTTCTTCATCAAAATATTGATTCTGTTAGCTTGCTCATTAAGGGTGTGTTGTCGGATGCTCTACTCTAAAATGTCATTTTTCATTCTAATTGCACGTGGAAGTCTCGGCCCACAGCAGTTACCTGAATAATGTAAGAAACCCCGGTGTCCCTTCTTTGGGCATAGGGCTCGTGGCCTTCTAAACATTTAATTGATCAGTCCCATAGATGTCAACTACCTCCACGTCACGCTTCCGGCGGTCTTCTGCCAGCAGCACTAAGGCTCCTGGGACTTGCAGTTTAATTTTCCCATTGTAGCTAAGGACCTACATCTATCATAATGTCATAGCTGAAAAAGCATGTGATCGAATAAAGGCTCCAATTGCATTATGAGACCAGTTGACAGCTATGTGTCAGTAGTTTAGAAATGTTTTGGTAGATTACCTTGTCTCTTTCTGACCATTCTAGGCTGGTGCTGCAGGACGAGCCTTGTTTTGGATCAACAACAAAGAAATTCTCTATGCTTTCAAGTTCATTATGAATTTCATATATTACTGTGCTCAAAATATTACAATTATGACATAAAAAGGAAACTCACTTTGCTCACCATTTGGAATGGAAGTCATGAAAGCTTTGTGCTGGAAATGGCCATCTTCTGCTTGTTATCTCCCCAGCTTTTTGCCTTCTTTAACAAAACCTATTTTTGTTGGCCCTAGGACTTTGCCCACTTTACTCATGCAAGCCAGTGGTAAAATGCGTGTGCTCCCTCTTTAAAACCTGGTAAAATTGGTTTGTACCTTCTTGGAACATTTAATTTACCTATATGTTCCTAGCTTATGGTAGAACATGTAACTAAGGCCTGTCAATTAAATGCTATAAGTGGGCTACAGAACTCATCATGCCATAAACTAAAATAGCACTGTAAAACCTGTCTCCAGACCTGCCAATGCAGACTGAGTAGGCAGTTTTAAGTATCCATTTCAACCTGGAAAAATAAAAAAAATTCCAGCCCCAAACCCTTATCTTTAATGCTTATAGGTCCCCACTATTGTTAGGCCCTGAATGCCGAGGGCAGAATGCATGGTATTTAACAAGTGGAAAATGAATGTTAAAGGTTTACATGCCCTGGCATAGAAAAACCTCCAAAGTCGTGCTTTCACTATGACAATGCTTGCTTTTCCATAGGAAAACACTGGGATACATTTTAACGTGTTAATGCTTAAATTCAGCTTGGGAGTAGCTAAAAACATGACTCAAGGACTCATTTTAATATTAATTTAAATGAATACTTTAAGAAAGCCATTCTGATAGTGTTCAGCGTCACCTGACTGATGATGGTACCTATGTGGTGAAATGTGGGTTGCTCTGAGACATTAGACTTGAGTGTGGAGAAGTGTTTTTCTTCCTCTAAAAGGATGGCCTTGGGGCTGAGCCCTGCCACTTCCTAAGTTGCAAAGGATGCCTATCTTGTCACTGGCAGTTGTAGCTCTCATCTACGACTGCCTTCCTTTTGTCTTTTTTTAAGTTCAAGAAATGTTATTGATAAATGTAAAGGTGTCAATAAAGAATACATATTAAGAGCCTCATATCAAAGCATCCAAAGTAAGCATATTTACAAATAAACGAATCAGACTTATAATAGCATTAAATAAGACAGGAAATAATACACTTGCAACCTGAGTATCCATAAGTTATTAAAGAAAATAGGAACAATTAGGGAACCAAGGGGGTTTAAGGACTTCCTGTTGTGAAGGTTGTTACTGGGATTACTTTTTAGCACTTGCATCTAGAAATATCGTAACAGGTGACCATAAATCCAATCGTTTGGTTGCCAGGTTAATAGGGTAGACAAGAACAGTATCTAACCTGTGATTATGACAAATGGCATACCACCAGGCTTTATATGATACTTTTGTAAAATCTTTTCAATTTGCAGTGATTTGTTGAAAATCAACAGCCAATAATAGATCTATAATTTTAGTATTAAACGTCATGTTCTCCCAAGCAGACGAGAGAATTTACATGCACGGTCACAAGAGAACAACATATGTTATAAATCGGCGTTTGGAGAAGAGCATGTCCAACAAGCATCTGATACATTTGAAAAACTTTTGTTTAAAACTTCTGGTGATAATAAAAGTCTGTTATATACAAAAAAAGTGTTTGCATTGTGTTTGCTGCTCTTGAGGATTTGTGCAATTTGATCCACACTTTTTCCCATAAAGCAATTGGCCAAGAGGTCTGGAGATCATGTTCCCATGCAATTTCAACTTTAGATTTCTGTCCAGTGACATTGGTACTTCATAAAAATTTGTAAATGGTGGAAGCTCTAGGTGTAGTTTTTAATACAGTATGCAAGGGCATGTTGGAGTCAGGGTTGGTAGGAGAGATAGAAGTGCTAGATATACGGGAGTAAATAGTCATAACTGCTTCCCTCAATACATTGTATTTGTTAGTGAATGAGGTGGGTAGATCAAATAGTTGGCTTAGTGAGGAGAACAGTAGGAAAAGTGATTGGGAAAATAACTGATGAACCCAGATTAGTCCTCTTTGCCTCCAGGATTTCCAGTGAAAGGGTTTATTATTAATGAGCAAGGTTTTTTTGTGCCAGATCGTTGAACTAAGGAGGGAATTGGTGATATGAAGATCAGGAGTAGTTAGCGGCTGAAGGAGTTTAGAGGTGAATTTAATAATGGGGATGGAAAGAGTCTGCGGTTTACGTGAAAAAGAAAGATATTCCTGAAAAGAAAAAGGGGACATAAGCAGACGTTCGATTGAGGACAACAAAGGGGATACGTCTGTGGGATCAAGTAACACAAAAGGAATGCTTTCTGATACATCCGAAAGTTTTGAAAGTTAACTACATCCACATTTTGGGAATATATTAATCTCTTCATAGATATTCTGGGTTTTTTGTTATTCCATAAAATGGAAGTAAGAATTCAATTAACCTTATTAAATAATTTAATAGGAATTGGAAGTGGTATATTAGATATCGTGTATAAAACTATGGGATGATAGCATCATCTTAATGGTGTCTAAACGTCCCCACCAGGATAAATAGAGAGGATGCCATCTGGTGGTTAGGTCCAAGAGCTTTTGGATGCATTTGTTCATGCATAATGTTACTGTGTCAGAGATACTAGGTGTTACATATAGTCCTAGATATTTAATGTGTTTAGGACTCCATGTGAAATTGGAGGTCATAAAGTCCGGTTTGAAAGTGTATTTGGTTAAGGGTAAGATTTCGCAGTTTTCGTTGTTCAACTTATATCCCCAAATTTGGGAATATGATGAACTTCAGCTAGGAAGTCAATTGGAAGCCATGTATGTCTGGATTTTGGCGCAGTTTGGAAAGGAAGGGCTCTAAAGCTAAATTAAACAAAAAAGGAGATAAGGGACAACCTTGACGCACACCTCTTCCTAAATCAAAGAATGGAGAAATCAAACCATTGGTCAAGACTGCAGCATGAGGGTTAGAATAAAAGAGGGATTTCAAGGAAATAAATTTAGGGCCAAAGCCAAACCATTTAAGGGTATAAAACAAATATTCCCACTCAACCCTGTCAAACGCCTTTTCCGCGTCTAACCCGATTGCTGTTAGGAAGATTTTCAGTTGGGATGATTTTACAAGATGTCAAAAAGAAGTCCAGATTGTTCCTTTCCCAATAAGCTTATTAGGTAAGAATACAGTTGTATAGCTAATGCTTTCGAGTACATTTTATAGTCAATGTTGACCAAAGATATAGGCCTATAATTCTTGGAAAATCTAGGGGCATATTACCAACAACTAGCGATAATTATCGCTATGTTGGCTTAGCGGCAATAGTTTTACCGACGAGCTGCGGCGATTTTTATCGCTTAGGAACCTTGCTATTATCAAGGTTTATCTCCTAAGCGATAAAAATCGGCCGAAATGCATGAATATCGCTGTAAAGTCAGCGATATTCATGCATTACCGAGCGAATGCTCTTAGCCATGTTATCCACCTCCCATTGGATAACATGGCTAAGAACTGCTCAGGGCAGGTTTTAGCTTTTGGAGATATTCGTGCTTAGCGCGAATATCTCCAGAAGTTGGTAATAGGAGATAGCGATGTTAGCGACTGTTTCCAGTCGCTAACATCTTGGCACGCCCACTTTGCATGTCATTAGTGATAAATTTCACTTACATGCAAAGCGGGGCCCAAGATGGTCGCTATCTCTTACTAGCTGTCACTAACTGGTGTTAGCGACAGCTAGGTAATAGGGAGATAATTTTATCTCCTCTTTCTTGGCTTTTAAAGCCAAAATAGCAGAGATAAACCCCCTTGACAATATGTTCCCTAGAGTCTTTGCCTTCCTTAGGGATAAGGCAGATTTGAGCCTCTGAAAAAGATCCAGAGGATGTATTTAGAGATCTAAATGAAGTTGTTAAAGAATATAATTTAGGTAAAAGAGTTTTAGAAAAATGGAGGTAAAATTAAATGGTAAAACCATCCGGACCCGGTGCCTTATCTTTTCTGATGATTTCAAGTGCCGATAATAGTTCTTTTTGTGTAATATCTGATTCCAATAAGAATAAGTCTAGGGAAGAAAGGTGTGGTTTTGGTATGTTTGAAAAGAAGTTTGATAGGGAGTGTTGGGTAGGTTGTGTTTCAGATGAATATAGGGATTTGTAAAAAAGGGAGAATTTGTTTAGAATATCAGTATCCTTGAATTTTAAATTCGAATCAGTGTCATATATTGTCTCTATATTTAACTTATTTTGTTTAACCTTTAAGTAATTAGCTAATATCTTGCCAGCTTTATTTTTGCCTCCATAGAACTTCGAGCTGGATTTTAAAAGATATAGTGAAGCATCATCAGTTGACTTTTTGTTAAATTGCAAGTTAGCGTTAATGAGGACATTGAGACAATCTTTTGAATGTGAAGTATAATAGGAGTGCTCTAACTTCTTGATATCTCGAAGGAGGTTTCTAGTACGTGTATGGACATTTCTGCGCTGTTTGACGACTAAACCAATAATAAAATCACTTGCCAAAGCTTTATAAGCATCCCAAATAGTTGAGGATTGGCATGTGCTCGGAATGATTGAATTCAAAATACTCATTTAAGAAATTAGTAAAGGAAGTAGTAAACTCAGGGTTCAAAAGGAGAGCATTATTAAAACGCCACATTTTAGGAGCTGAAGATTTAGGTAGCATCAATGCCAATCAAAATAGGAGCATAACTAGAGATTAAAATAGGACTAATCTCTGCATGTGTAAGTGTTTGAGATATATTGTGGGAAACAAAAATATTATCAAGTCTGGATTGGGTGTGATGAGAAGGTGAATAAAAAGTATAATCTCTGGTGATTGGATTACACAAGTGCCAAGCACCTAGGAATTTGTGTTGTCTAATGGTGTGAACAGAAGATTTGTGTGGCTTATTAGGCACAAAGGGGAATTTAGAATTTCTATCAATAAAAGAATCAAAAGCATGGTGGCGATCTCCAGCTAATATAAAATGATCATCAATGGAGTGTGTAATTTGTTTGGCCAATGTAGACCAAAAAGAAGATTCACCATATGTGGGGGCATAAACATTAAAAAGAAAAACTAGGACATCTTTCAACAAGAGTTTAACATTCAACCATCTACCATCACCATCAGAGTCTTGTGACACAAATGAAATTAAAGTGTCTTACGACAGAGAATCATTACTCCGTTTCATTTCCCATCCCCTGGGGAGAAAAATACATCTCCAACAGAGAACAAAAGACAAAACAAAAGACATACCTACATTTAGGGAAGAAGAGAGCGAGGGAGAGTGGAGCCAGATGGAGCAGATGGAACATCCAACAAGGACCGGACTGTACCCTGGAGGGGACACGCCAAGACATAGAACGTAAAATTTAACTGTGGAAAGAAAAAGAGGTAAAAAATGACATGTTGTCTCAGAACATAAATACGAAGTACAAACATGTGATAACGTGAATTTGCAAAGTTGATGGACAAATTATAGGATTTAAATAAAATATCAACTTAACAAATCTAAATTATGACAAAAATACTATAGTTAACAAGATAATAACATCTCAAGTGAAAAACTCAAAAAGCTCAAGTAACATGTCTCGAGGAATCCATGAGATTTGTCTTGTGTGCATTAATAAAGCTTTGCAGACGTATTGAATCATCATATGAAGTAGTTTTGTTGTTGTAGGTTACTTTGAACAAGCTTGGGTGGAACAGGCCATATCTGGTGCCCATGGAGCGAAGAGCTGGTCTCATGTCGAGGAAGGCTTTACGTCTTGTGGCAGTCACTCTGGAATAGTCCTGTGCGAAAAATAATATGGCTCCGGACCAAGAAATCTTTTGAAGATCATTGACTGTGGCCAGAACTTTTAGTAAGTCTGTGTACACCAAAAAGTATAAGATGACTCCTCTCGGTCTCTGTGTAGATGAGGTGGCCGTGGTAACACAACCTAATCTATGAGCTTGTTGTATATTGAGATTAGTGTCCTCTGGCAAGTGAAGTATCTTAGGAAGGAAAGACTTGAAAAAAACAATTGGATCTGTACCTTCGGCTCCCTCCACCAGATTATAAATACGTAATTTGTTCCCCCTGTTTCGATTTTCAGGGTCTTCAACTTGCTTTTGTAGGGTTGATACTTGGGAGTGTAAGGAGGTAACGCATTTAGCCGTGTCCTGAAAGGAAGAAACAATTTGTTCGACAGTGGTGAGCCTTGTATCAAGCTGCGACCAATTTTCAGACAGAATTTGTAATTTGGTGTTAGTTTCCTCCACGAACGGTGCAAGTATTTCTTGGAGCAATAATTCCATAGAGACTGGAGAAGCTGGTTTAGGTGGCGAGGGGGGATCTTTTTTAAGCGTTTGACATTTGATATACCTGTTGATTGCTGCATGGGTTCCATGTCTGCGTCACACTGATCTACTGCAAGGAGACCCAAATCGCTCAGATTGGATAATTCTGAGAAGACTCTAGAGTTTTTGATGAAGATGCGTGTAGGTGTTGAAGTAGCAGAGAGGTAACTTTTGTTCTTCCCATGAAACTGTAACAGCTCGTAACCAAAAGGTGGACACCTCCTGCAGAGTAGATTATGAGCGTGAAATAAAGTTGATGACTCATGCATAAGAACAAGAAAGAATCACAATTTGGATAGGAAATACTTCACAAACCAAAAAATAATGAGTACTTATATATGCCAAGAATTTGATTTAATACCGCCTCACAGAAGACTGTTACATTGTTTGGAGGAGTACTATAAGACGGAATGTGTCCAAGCAATGAAGCACAGGAGGACCTGCTGATGTAGGTTGAGCCTCATCGAAACCCACATGGGAGGAATTTAGTCTATGCGTCGCTCATTAAGACTCGAAATGTCTTAGGAAAAAGAGGAGAAGTCGAAATGGCTGTTATAACCACTTCACCCCAACCGTTATATGTAGTTGAGGTAAAATTGGAACACAGCCCCGCTAATAATCTCTTATGAGGAGTAGATGAAGTATAGCGCCAGTTCACCCAATTGGTTCAGCAGTTAAAAGAGATTGTTAAGAGCAAATCCATTTAAAAGAAAAATAACTTTAAAAGCTTTTGTTGCAACTTAATAATGATTCCACAGTGTATTGTTAACATGCAAGCTCCTCCAAGTGACAGTTGACAGTTGTAGACGTTTGCACACATATGAAGGAAAACGGGAGTTTGAATTAATGCTTCTCTGTTAATTGAGCATGTTCTAATATGCATCTCATACAGGGGCTTGAAGACATGTTCATTTTAAATTTGGGCATTTAAAGCCGTTTTCGCCTAGAATTACTTCACTGGAGTTCACTCGCGGCAAAATCCTGGTAATAAAGATGGCAGGCGCCGTTGCTGTGCATTCCGTGTGGGAACAAACATTACCTGAAATGGCAGCAGGACGTTGGTTATTTCATCAAAAATATTCTCTGCAGTATGAGGGAAGATACCTGGGACCTTTTATCCGAGAAGACTCGCACTAAGAAGGAGAAGGGCGCATTTCCTCTGTGCCGGACCAGGAGCCTCAGAGAAGCGCCGCCATCTCCGTTGGGTGTCAAGGTGTGGTTTGAAGTGACCACAAGTGAGGTTTTGACCATTATTATAGCCATACCTCTGGGTGGGCAGAGAAAGCTCTGGCAAATGTTCTGCCATCTTCGATTTAGGTGGTGGGGCCACAGTGGTATAGTTTACAGTAAAACCGACAGGGAGTGTTGCAGAAGTAGGTAGGGTCACCCCAGGAACAATTATATCCATTGGCTAGGAAGTGGCCAGGAGTTTCCCCCACACAAAATCTGGCACTGGGCATAAATGTGGCATACCCAGACCTCTCCTCAGAATACTTCTTGATCTGTGGAGAATCAGAAGAAGGACTGCCCTGCTGTCTGAAGAAAATAAAGGGAGACTGGGCCTGCTTGCATTAAATCATGGACCCCAGAAGTGATTCCAAGGGTGAAGTGATGGATCTCATCTTTGAGCTACAGAGGTACAGGAAGCTTCCAGTGGGCTCTCTCTCTGCAACTGTCCAGCTAACTAATGCCAACTGGACCTGCTGTGGTTCCAGCTGATTAGTCCTAACCCCCAAGTGATGGCCCCAGGTACTGGATCCCTGGCTGATGCTAAAATATACTCATGTAGTCCACATTGCAAAAGCTGGGAGTTAGAAAATGTTTGCTAACTTTCTGCCTGAAAAACTGATGGAGACTGACATGGCAGCCGAAGCCACAACCAACAACGTTCAATTACTGGTCGGCCTCTGGTTGCTGTTTTGCCCTACTGGAGCCGATCTGATTTGCAGAGAAGTTTCTAAGCCTGAGCATTGAGTGCTTCACTGGGACTGACGCCAGCAGCAACCCATTGACATTGAGGCCTTTGTGGGTATAGACTTTGGACTTCACTGGCTCAACGATTTCCCGTCTTTATCAACTGCAGTGGGACCCTGCTCTACATCAACCCACTGCCGGTGAGCTTCGCTTTGATCCAGCTTGACTCATCAAGGACCACTTTTTTGCCCCAAAAATCTCTAAGACCAAAGTAAGCCTACCACGGGTACTTACCTGGTCCCTGCATCAGACAGGGGATCCTGCATGTTTGGCCTTGACTATTAACTTTTTCACAGTCTAGTTCAACCAAATAAGCACGGTTAGCGCTTTGTGCCTTTTGGCACTATTTTTAATTCCAACTGAAAATTCATATCTCCAGGTCTACGTATTGGAATTTAATGTTGATGTAATTTTATTTATTAATAAACGATACTCTATTTTGCTAAATTAGTTCTGGACTTTTGCTGTTTTCCATTTTACTTGTATTACTTCTGGGGTATTACATAAATACTTGACACATTTCCTCTAAGTTAAGCCTGACTGCCTTAGCCAAGCTACTAGAGAGCTAAGGATAAGTTTATTAATTGACTTTTGTGGTTCACTATACTGAGGATTGTAATTATTATTTGAGTTCAGGTCTCACCCGCTCAACGAATACTCTCAAATTGTAAATGTATCTGTGTCTATACATCAGTACAGGCCACAAGATGAGCTGTCCTGTAATCTTATGATTATACTTTACATTATATGTCCACCCCTTAATGGAAAAACCATCTATTCATGAATTCTTGTGCCAAAGAAGGATAAAGAATACGAATTAATGGTTCAAGCAGGCCTACATCTGGACACAGAGGCCTACTGTGCCTTTCTCCTGACGCCATGAAAAGTTGAGGTTACTGTCATTTTAGCGCATTGTCCCAACATCTTAATATGGCACAAAGTAAAGCATGAAAACATTGTTGAAAGAGTGTTGGATACTCAGGTCAAAATGGTTTCTGTAAGAATTCCTGCTCGCTACACAGCCTGGAGATTGTGTAGTGCACATGATGCTTTTGAATTTGGACAGAATGGGGGACA
This sequence comes from Lissotriton vulgaris, assembly GCF_964263255.1. Classification (NCBI taxonomy): domain Eukaryota; kingdom Metazoa; phylum Chordata; class Amphibia; order Caudata; family Salamandridae; genus Lissotriton; species Lissotriton vulgaris. Next base: position 315,476 of record NW_028241067.1, on the reverse strand, counting down.
GTGAGAGTATGCCTAATAATTTAAAAGGTGCAGTAGTATATTACCCACAAAGGGGTTTGCCACTCACCATCTCCCTTTCTGGTTTAGGAGTGCACAACATAATTGATCTATTTGCTAGTAGGCAGGTCAAGAAGGAAGAAAGCAGAATTTGCTATCTAAATTTGACACATAGTAAGTCATTTGAGATAGAGTTCAGTTATGCTTTTTGTCATTTTGGAGAAGAGAGGCTTACTTAAAAGGTTCCTAAATTCATCCATTAGTTGAACTTCTGGCAGTTGAGCTCAAGATTCTCTGATTCAAATATATGAAGGGATGTAAGTAAGAAAAGCCAAAAAACAATATAATTAAGAAATATGTAACCTGTGTGCTCAAACCAAGTAAAACAATTTTTAATAAGAGGAATGTTTTCAGAACTAACTACTACACTAATTAGGAGAATGAATGGTGGAGCTCAGAGGATTGAAAAATATGCTAAATCTTTTACAAGTGTTGCTGGAATCGAATTTCATTAAAAAACAGAAGACACAAGGCATTTGACAAAACAGGAACAGTTTGTTTTTAATTAAACAGTTTGGCCTGAGGAACAGTTGCAGGCACTAGGTCTGAGGACTATCTCAATTTACATTGAGTTTGAGGTCTCTTTATATACAATATTACAGCAAGCTATAAAGATTTTCACCGTACAATATATGGTGTGGAATGTTGGTTACTGTTTCTAGGATCATGAATTCATGATTAATGGTTACTACGGGTGACCAGTAATGAATGTGTCTGGATGTCCGGCAAGGGGAGCGTGGGATCAGTATGGGTGCTGGGCCCTAATTGGAAATGTGTTCCTACTCATGTGGCATCTGACTTTATGGTGTTTTTAGGAGTCCATACTCCCACCAGCCATGTATGCTTTATTAGGGCAATCTCCCCTGTCTGCATACACACCTGTCGAGGTGGATGTGGGATTCAGAACTATTTATTCTATTAACAATGATGATAGGCTTTCCTTAATTGTGGAGATACTGTGGCTCTGATTCTCATCGACCTCTTTGCTGCGTTCAACACTGGCTCCCACCATACCCTCCTTAACAGACTCCACGTCGGCGTATAGCAAAATGCCCTGAAGTGGAATGCTTCTTTCCTTTCAGGATGCACACAGAGCAACCAACTGCCTCCCTTCACCTCCACACCCAGGATTATCATATGCAGCGTACCCCAAGGATCATTCCTCAGCCTCACCCTGTTCAACATCTACATGACCCCTCTTGCTGATGTCGTCATAGCCCATGAACTCAAAATAATCTCCTAAACTGATGACACTCAACTAATCTTCTTGCTCACCAAGGATGTCTCCAATGCCTAAAAAAAACTTCTTCAATGCCATGACCGATACAGCAGAATGGATCATAGACAGCTGTCTCAAACTCTGCTCAGACAAAACAGAAACAGTGACCTTTGAGAAGAACTGACTTCAGCTGGAGGCTAGCAGAATTCAGAATGCATGCAACCTTGGCATCATCCCTGACAGCCAACTGACCATGAAATGGCAAGTAAACAAAATCACCTCCTCCTGTTTCCACACCCTCCACATTCTCTACAGACTCTTCAGATGGATCCCAATAAACACCAGAAAGACCATAACACAGGCCCTCATCTCCTGGTGCCTCAACTATGGCAACACTCTCTTCATTGGAATCTCCATCCAGCTCCTCAAAAGACTCCAGACCATACAGAACACCACAGCCAGACTCATCCTTGGCTTCCCAAAATGGACTTGCATCACCCCTCATCTCGTGAACCTCCACTGGTTCCCCATCCAGAAGAGATGCCAGTTCAAGATCCTCATACATGCATACAATGCTCTGCATGACCAAGAACCATCATACATCAACCATCGACTGAATTTCCATCTGTCTGCAAGACACCGTGTTCCACCTCACTCGCACTTGCACATAAACTTTGCATCCATCTGTGGGGTTTGCTCCTTCTCCTTCATTGCTGCAGGACCTGGAAGGACCTGCCCCTCCACCTCCGAACGGCACCCTCAATGGCGGATTTCATAAAGAAACTCAATGCCTGGCTTTTTGATAGAGACGTGGCACCCTTAGAGCCCAGATACCCTTAGGGGTTACAGTGGTGTGCTATACAGATGCTGATTGATTGAGAAATTTGAGATCCTCATTGAAATCTTTTGAGTGTGTTTTGACAAAATATCGGATTACAAATTTCGAGATATAGAAAGATTGTGGCAAGAATACAAAGACTTCACATATATCAGGGACACGAATATCAAGGGAAAAATATACTTTTTTGTGTGGGGATTTTAAAGGAAACGAAATATTAATTTTAAAAATAATTAATAATTACAAAAATTAGAAAAATGTTTGATAATTCAAAAAAATGTAGATTTATTAATGCACAAAATTATTATACATTAAAAAAATTTAATTTCAAATTATGTAATTAGACGTTTTAAAGCGTTTGAATGGTAGGAGATGTTAAAAGAAATTGAGAGATTTTTTGACAATTGTAATAATATACAGATTTAAATTTTATGTAAACAAATATTATATAGTTTAGTAGTTTAAAATAGTGTTTGATTTTTTTTCTTTTACTGAAATGTTAGAAAGTTTAGTAGTACATTTGTATTTGTAATTCTTAATTTATAATGTTTTAGGTACAAAAGTGGAGTGGAGTGGAGTGGTGTGGCCCACTGGTTAGAGGCGGCAGACCCATAAGCAGAGAACAGCCCGGGACCAGGGTTCAATTCCCGACACGGCAGGGTCGTCGACCAGGGTCAAAACTGACTCAATAATTCTAGCCTCGGTGCCTACTCTAACCAGGGAACACACTCGGCAACTCTGGCAATTAAGCTTGCCTCATCTCTACAACGGCCCCCCACAGACTCCAGGGATGCCTGGTTTCACCTTGGAGATACCCAGAAAGGGACCATCTCACAGGGAAAACCAGGACGGGTTCCCCAGCGGTCTTCAGTGCCAGGATACTCCATGGAGTCGCAGTGCGCTTTACAAGTGCACCCACATTTACATTTACATGTGCATTTGATTTACATTTTTGGATGATTTTAGTGTCCAACATCTTTTCTCTAATTAGTATAGATTGGAGTGGGAATAATAAGTGTCAACCCTTTAGTGTGTCCAACACTTTCCCTAAGTTGGTTTAGAATGGCGTCAGAATAGTAAATGTAACCCATATAGGGGTTGATTCTGATTCTGTTTGGAAATCGAACTGACGGACACGGACCGGGATCGGAGTCCGACCAACACGTACAGGTGCTGTACGACCCGTGTAGTATGATGCAATGCCCGTGACGTACAACCGACTCGTACGGAATACAAGCCATATGACCGAGCCATATGGAAACCGGAGATTCACCTAGAAATGGGACACGATTCGCACCGACTGACATGCGCCAGAAATGACCCGAACAACACGTACCTGCGATGTCCGACCCGCGCAGTACAATGCAATGCGTGTGAAACCAGACCGACTCGCACGGAGCCAAGCCGCATGACCGACACGCACAGAAAACAGGGACCTGAAGCAAAAGAGATCTCCGCGACCGACGTGTATGAAACACAGAAGAAAGTCAGTGTGAAAGACTCGAAGAAGCCCGCACAAGCCAACATCAGCGTCCGACTCGGTCAGAAGAAAGTTTCCTTCATGCCTAAAAAACAAAAATAAATACAAAAAAAGGACCAAACAAGCAATGACAAAGTCAATAATTATTAAAAAAAACCTGGAACAAAGACACACCCACAACTCCACCTATATAAAGGCCAAAAATCACTACCATGATCCTTTTCAAATTCAACAGATCAGCTAGCAGAGAACACCATCAGATAGCAAACACAGATACACTCACATCCCACCCATCACACAACCATCACACCATTAGCACTTCTCCAAAAGCACTCTAACATATACCCAGCAAAACTGACACTCACCCACCCTCACTTGCACCCTCGCACACACACATCACTCCCCACCACCACCCATCACCATGCCCCTAAAGAAGAATTCAAAGTTCACAGATAGTGAGTTAGAAGTCCTGGTAGATGAAATCATCAGAGTAGAGCCACATTTGTTTGGTACATTGGTCCAAAGGACCACCATGTCACAGAAAACAAAGATGTGGGCGAGGATTATGGACAAGGTCAACGCACAAGCACCAATATTGCGCACAAAGGATGACATCCAGAACAGGTGGTATGATGTGCGCAGGAGGGTCAAGAAGCTCCTCGAGAAGGATCATGCCTTGAGTCAGCGCACTGGTGGTGGCCCTCCTGCCAAACCAGTATACTTCAGGTTCTGGGAGGAGAAGGTGTGGGACATCCTACCACCAGAGAGCGTCCATGGTCTATCAGACATACCAGAGCCTGGTGAGTACACAACCAATATACTCAATAATGTGTGGCAATACACACACATCACTGTCAAGGGGACAGTGAAACCATGCACCGTTAGCAAAGCCACAGTAACCACAAGCTAGTCATCCCAAGATGTGTATGCTAGACAGACAAACACAATACCTGCCATCTAATAGTGATTTGTAACTGTGTCGTGACATGTACAAACCTGCCAACAAATCGAGCAAGGCAGTGGCACAAATGTAAAGAAACACTGTCACACATTTTGCCACCACAAACACATTACCTCCCAGTGAAGCTGACTGACAGGAAGGAAAAGTCGGTATGCTTGTGAAGTGAGTGTGGCCAAAAGCATGAGGTGGTTTGTAGTTACAGATAATGCTCCCCCTCCCAATTGGCCCATCAAGACCTCTCTGAACCATGCTCACATCACAGGGAGTGGAAATTAACTGATAAGATGGCTGACACTGGGTTCTACTGGGGGAGCACAATGCCCTGGTACGGGTTGTGCTCAAATCAGAATCAGGACACCAAAGCCTGACATCCTGTAAGCCAACTTGCACGCCCTGCAACGGAAGCACATTTCATGGTGGGATGTCTGGCCGGGTGGGAAGGGGGACTGAAAGCTATGACGATACTTACCAGCAAGTTTCGTCACACACACACCCCTCAACACAAACTCCACACAACTCACCTGGGATAATGCATTGCCTCACACTCAATGGAAATATCACCCAAAGATCCACCACACTGGGTTCTGCTGTGTGAAGCACAGGTGCTCGTTTTGGACTTGTAGCCAAACAAACACCAGGACTGCACTGTCAGCCATCTTGCCATTGCTGTCACACTCCCACACAGGGAAGCAGAGTCAAAAGGAAGGAAGTATGGACATGCTGGGAAGGGGGTGTAGCCAAGAGCTTGATGGGAGTTGCAGTCACAGACAATCCTCACCCACCTACATGGTCCAGCAAGCTCACACTGAACGATGCTCACCTCACAGGGAGTGGAAATGGACTGACAAGATGTCTGCCACTGGGCACTGTTGTGGGGGACAGAAGGCCCTGCTGGGAACTGGGCACCAACAAACAACAGGACAACACTGTCAGTCATCTTGCCATTGCTGTCACACTCCCTCACAGGGAAGCAGGGTCAAAAGGAAGGAAGTATGGGCAGGCTGGGAAGGGGTTGTAGCCAAGTGCATGATGGGTGTTGTAGTCACAGACAATCCTCACCCACCTACATGGTCCAGCAAGCTCACACTGAACGATGCACAGGGAGTGGAAATGGACTGACAAGATGTCTGCCACTGGGCACTGTTGTGGGGGACACAAGGCCCTGCTGGGAACTGGGCACCAACAAACAACAGGACAACACTGTCAGCCATCTTGCCATTGCTGTCACACTCCCTCACAGGGAAGCAGAGTCAAAAGGAAGGAAGTATGGGCAGGCTGGGAAGGGGTTGTAGCCAAGAGCATGAAGGGTGTTGTAATCACAGATAATCCTCACCCACCTACATGGCCCAGAAAGCTCACACTGAACCATGCTCACCTCACAGAGAGTGGAAATTGACTGACAATATATCTGACATTTGGCTTTCTTGTGGGGAGCACAAGGCCCTGGTGGGAACTGTGTACCACCAAACAACATGACAGCACTGTCAGCCATCTTGTTATTGCTGTTACACTCCCTCACAGGGAAGCAGAGTCAAAAGGAAAGAAGTATGGGCATGCTGGGAAGGAGGGGTGTAGCCAAGAGCATGATGGGAGTTGCAGTCACAGACAATCCTTACCCACCTACATGGCCCAGCAAGCTCACACTGAACCATGCTCACATGACAGGGAGTAGAAATGGACTGACAAGATGTCTGACACTGGACTCTGTTGTGGGAAGCACAAGGCCCTTCTGGGAACTGGGCAACAACAAAAAACAGGACCACACTGACTGACATCCGGAAAGATAACCTGCACCCACTGCAATGGTGGCACACTTCATAATGGGATAACTGGCCTGGGGAGATGGAGGTCCTGATTTAAAACAAATACCACAATGCTGGCCATAGACACACCTTCTCTGCTAAAGCACATTGCACATGTGGTACCAGTCACTCACAAAGTAAATGCCAGGGCAAGATGACTGACACATGGGCCTGATAAATGATGTGGCTGCAAATCACACATATGCACTGGCCAACCCAAACACCTTCACACTCACAGCCATAGCAACCGTATGTTTAAAATCACTGTCTGGGGATGCAGTGTCCAGGGGTGCCCCCTGGGCTGGCTGTGAAGGTGTGACTTGTAGATGACAAGTCTGGAGATCCATATATAGTACATAGCACAAAACACACAGGAACTCACATATACATCTCTGACAGGGGACATCTGACAGTGAATGGAATGGACCACCAATATAACTCACACTGTAGCATGGTGTCATTCACACTAGGTGCTGTTGTGAGCTGTATTCCACTCCTACATCGTTCTACAACATATGCATCCTCCATACAACCCACCACTGACCGTCATAGACACTGTAGACATGAGGTCTAACCTGGACTGCATTGAAAGAGACATGCTACTCACAGCAGCAAAACCGCAACACACACACAACACTTGCTGTCCCTGTCATGAGCATGGAATAGCCGAAGAGCTGCCGTTCTCAATCCATATCACCATGGAGAACATTGACAAGATAAATCACTTTTGCACTTACAAAACTCAGCACCAGCATCATTAGCTACAGTGACATCATCTCTTGAATGAAATGAGATAGGAACTAGGAACACAGAAAAAAACAGATTCTCCCCAGAGATCTCAGGCATACCGGACTGTGACCATGTTGTACCGACACACCAATGCGACGCACAAAGACTAGCGAAAACTGCTACCACACATGTCCCAATCTTGCAATATATCCTAAGTGGAATTGCACATATGTCCTCGTCAAAGGGCAAATGTGGACAGGGATGACGCCTGTGTCAGCCATGTGATGGCCCTTAAGTAGCAATGGTCATGTGCAGTCAAATCTGTACATGAGCTGGTCATGCACACACTTCGACATGCACATTGAAATGTTTCATGTTGGCTGGATAATGAGCTACAACAATATCAATCTCTGTCCGTGACAACTTGGGACAATGCAGTGTACAGGCAAGCATCCTGACGTACAGTTCCAAATGTCATGTATGTGAACCATTGATGCCTGTAGAAACATAACTTACATTGTGTGTCTCTTCCAAACACAGGTGGTGCTGGGGACACAGCAGCAAATGAAGAGGAGTCCTTGTCCCAGACTCCGGTGGACCCTGAGCTCTCTGGTGTGGATCAGTCTCTGTCCTCTTCGGATGAGGTAGAACAACCAGGCACCTCCGGTGTGAGTCATCATGCAGCACCAGCAGTACAAACATCTGCACCCCCTGCACCCATGCCTTCAACACCTGGCAACAGACAGAGCACCCACGCCAACACAGACAGACCAAGGACACATATTTCCAGCAGCACAGGGACCAAGGCCTCCCAGGAAGCTATGGGCAACACCACCAGTAACAACACCCAAGGGGGCCCAGGGTCACCTGTGCGTGCCACTGCAGGTCCTGATGATGTGGCTAGGGGTGGTAGGCAGAGGTCAAGGCTTGCAGAGGGGTCTGGACTGCATGATGACCCCCAACTAGTACGCATCATAGATGCATACCAGGATAGCACAGAGGATTCGGCCAGGTAGTGGGGATCCTCAAGGACATTCAACAGGAGCAGGCTGCCCATCATGATCACATGGAGTCCAAGTGGGATGAACTTACTGTGGTGCATAGGGACATACTGACATGCCTCCGCTAGATAAGCGCCAACATGCCCACACCTTCCTGTGTTCCCACAACATCTGTTGCTGCAAGATCTGCAAATGTCACAGGGAGGGAGGATGACTCTGGTGCAGAGTCTGGAAGAAGGTCAAGTGAGACGCAGATGGTCATGCACATCCCCCAGGAACACAAAACCTGTTCTGGAAATTGCTCTTTGTGTGCAAACCGTTCAACTTGTTGTGTATAACCCAACTCACCAACATGATGTGGAGGGTTCTTGTTGGTCTAATGTAGCAGGTGACTGTGGACTTTACTCTGGACATTTCAGCTACCAAGACTTCCAACTCATCTGTGAACTTTGGATTCCAAACCCAATGTACAGCACCCACAATCCTGTGCACTATCCTCACACATGTTTGTAAATAAATTCACTATTACATTATACTTGCATCTGTTGTGATTCCAACTTGGTATGTGTCATGGAGATGATGATCTGCTAAAGAACACAGTGCATGCTAACTGCTATAGCAATGTGATCACCGTTATGCGAGTCATGGTGATGTGACACATATGAGGGAGACATACCACTAGAGCACCACAACACATACTCACCATGGCCATGTAACTCATCGCTTACAAAGATGTTGACCAGAAATCCACAGTCAGTGGTAACAAGCCCACAGGTGAGGTAAGCAAATATCAGTCAGATGTGTGAAGACAGACAGCGCACATAACAAAGTGAAGCACAGGTTCATTACACATCAGCAACATGTTTATTCCACACAGTTGCAAGATAATTCCACGTGACAGTGGGCACTTAGTCATCAAGTGTCGAAGAATTGAGGTTCAGGAGTCTGTGGTACATCACTTGATGGGAATCAACAACTTTCACCCTAGGATTGGATTCTGGGTGTTGGGGGGCAGAGTTGACCAAACAATAGGCAAAGTACCCTGGGAAGGACCGACATAAGACACAGTCAAAAGCATAGCATAACAGTATTGCAATGCAATACACATGCACAAAACTTGTCACAAGAAACCTACACAGAAACAAGTTAGCATTTCAACATTATTGTGGAGTACAGACTACCTGAAAGGACACATCACTGCATGCATCCAGTCAAGTAGCACACAAACAGCAACTGAGCAGCATCAACACATTTCAGGCTAACTCAATACATTGACATAACAACCCTGTAAACTCACATTCAGGTGAAGAAGTTGTTCATGATCTGTGTGCAGACGTCACCCTCATCATCATCATCACTGGCATCAAGGCCCAGGCCAGGATCCTCCACAGGTGTGGATGTAGGTCATTGTCATCCTGCTTGAGAGGCAACTTCTTTCGCAGTGCCATGTTGTGTAGCAGGCAGCATACTATGAAAATGTTGCACACCTTTGCACGGTCATATGGGAGGGCCCCTCCGGTCTTGTACAGAAGCGGAAGCGGCTTTTCAGGAGACCAAATGTCCGCTCAACCACTCTCCTGGTCCGACTATGTGACTCATTGTAGCGCATCTTGGCCGGTGTCACAGAGTTCCTGTCAGCAACCATGGCATGTTGGGGTATCCGAAGTTACCTACATACAAACAATTGCACATTAGCTGAGTTTTGAAAGAGGGTGTAATACAACATTGCCAAATACACATAATGGTAAACAGTCAGTACACACCAACAAGCCAGGCACACTGGTTTGGCATCTGTGACATCATCACCGCAATGCGACTACTCCTCATGATGTAGGCATTGTGCGCAGAAAAGGGGAAATGTCCACACACATATGTGATACACATGTCCGCTATACATACTACTAGAGCATTGATGGAGTGGATATGTTTCCTGTTCCGGTGTGTCTGCTCATGTGCCCATGGTGGTACTAGGGCCACATGTCTACCATCAATAGATCTGATGACGTTCGGCATCCTCCCCAGTGTATAAATAGCAACCTTTATGTCAGTGAGTTGATCTGGGCTAGGAAACTTGATGTACAGGTCAAGGAAATGCAACATCCCCTCCAAGACATTGCGAAGCACACAACTGAACATAGTTTGCAACATACCACCAGCAGTAGCCACAGTGTACTGGAAGGTATCGGTAGCAAAGAAGTGCAGGGCTGCCATCACCTTCACCTTTGGGGTCAGTGCTGTAGGGTATGTCCGGCCAGGTAGAAGATGTGGCTCCTACTGCTCCGCCTACTCCTCAATCAGTGGCCTGGTGAATCGGTACCGTTGGATGCAGTCGCGTTCCACCATGGTCTCATGGTCTGGGAATGGTCTATGGACAGCTGTTGCCCTGCAGTACAGAGATGGGCAAGGGAAGATTGTAGATTCATCCAGCCATGTGGCTATGACCAAGCAAAATATCACATGATACATCATGACAATACACAATGAACTGAGGTGTGTGCTGTTGGGAATGGACACATATGTCACCATCATGCCCATCATCTCACATCTCAAGTCAATATGTGTACATAAGTTCCATGTAATGCAATGGCAAATCATTCAGATGTGTCACAGTACCTAACGTTCCAAACAAACACCACAGTGACAAGTGAGGACTGATGTCTCCCAGGCAGCATGGCTCTTTGACAGGCAGATACCCAGGGTCCCTGTATTGCCACATGGACAATGGCATGACATGGCGTAAAACTACCATGAGTCCCACAGGTTGGGCCCCATGTTGTCTCTGAAGGCCATACATGGACGTCTCTGAGACACACAAATAGCATCAATGTTGATGCACAAACCACATGGATGTAGATACTGTCTCCCATTGGGCACATGGAATTAGAGACATTTGAGACACAACATGCACACAGACTGTGGGTATACATCAGAATTGTGGCTATTGGTCTCGCTGTGAAATACATACCATCCCACCCAGGACTCAGGGTGTATGTGACATGTCATACACATATCCAAGCTGCAACTGTGTCCATGACTCATGCCCATAACTGAACAGTTGAACATCACAGTGGTAATGTGCACAACACACAAAGGATTCTGTCCCCATGAACCTGTGCCCAGCCTGGGAGTGGCTGCACCAAAGTGTCACACAACAAACCAAAGGTTGACCCCACACACACACAGGTAATCTAGCCTTACATGCCATGGGATACAGTGTGGCACATGCTGTGGTGCTGTAGGTGTGTACCTGAGTCCCTGGCAAGTAATTGTGTGAGTAATCCGTTAACAAGTCACACCAATGTTAACCCATGTAGGTGACTTCTACAGAGACACATCAGACAGTTGTGGCCTGAGCCGTGCGCACGCCTTGGCCATTGACTGCAATGTTAACCGATGCCGGTGACTTTTATGCATACGCGTCATGCAGGCATGGACCGAGCCGTGCGCAAGCCTTGTCCATTGACTGCAATGTTAACCGACGCACGTGACTTTTATGCATACGCGTCATGCAGGCATGGACCGAGCCGTGCGCTTACATAGCCCATTTAATCGAATGGAGATGGGTGCGTGTGGATTTTTAAACTACGCGTCATACAGTTAGTTGACCGAGCAGTGCGCACTCCTTAGCTATGGACTGTCATGGAGACAAATGCAGATTCAAAACATGTAACCTGGAAATTCAGTTGGCTGACTACAACAATGTTGCAAATCGTAGGGTGTCATGAAGGTGAAATTTTGAACGATGCGGAAGACGTGTACAAGTCGTACAATTTCATGTATTGGCCAGATTCACAGGATGCAAACGTGTTGACTCTGCAGCACAGATATAACGCTGGCTGGCCCTCAGAGAGCTCACTTGCCTGCACTGCACTACATGCTACAGGACCACATCTCTGCTATCACTGCTGCTGTCTCTGCATCCTCTGGCTACTGCTATGGCACGTACTCTGAAGAGTACGTGCCATAGCAGTCTGGCTTCCGAGCCAACCACAGCACCGAGACCGCCCTCATTGCTGCCACCGATGACATCCGAGCCCTGATGGACAACGGAGAAACAGCGGCCCTCATCCTCCTAGACCTCTCCGCGGCATTTGACACTGTCTGCCACCGCACCCTAGTGCAGCGCCTCAGCAACGTCGGAATCCAGGAGAAGGCACTGGAATGGATCATCTCCTTCCTCAACGGAAGAACACAGAGAGTCCGTCTACCACCGTACAAGTCAGAGGCCACCGAAGTCATCTGCGGCGCCCCTCAAGGATCCTCGCTGAGCCCCACCCTCTTCAACGTCTACATGAGCCCCCTCGCGGCCATCGCACGCCAACACAACCTCAACATCATCTCCTACGCTGACGACACCCAGCTGATCCTCTCCCTGACCAACGACCCCGCCGCCGCCAGAGCCAACCTTCACGAAGGGATGAAAGACGTAGCCGAGTGGATGACGACCAGCCGCCTGAAACTGAACTCAGACAAGACGGAAGTCCTCATCCTGGGCTCCTCCGCCCTAACCTGGGACGACTCCTGGTGGCCCCCCGCCCTGGGCAGCGCACCCAAACCGACAGACCACGCACACAACCTGGGCTTCATCTTGGACTCCTCCCTCACCATGACCAGACAAGTCAACGCCGTCTCCTCGTCATGCTTCAACATCCTGCGCATGCTACGGAAGATCTTCAGGTGGATCCCCATCGAGACCAGGAAGACGGTCACCCAGGCCCTCGTCACCAGCCGACTGGACTACGGCAACGCCCTCTACGCCGGAACCACCGCCAAGCTCCAGAAGAGACTCCAGCGGATCCAGAACGCCTCAGCCAGACTCATCCTCGACATCCCACGACACAGCCACATCTCCGGACATCTGAGAGACCTGCATTGGCTCCCCGTCAACAAAAGAATCACCTTCCGCCTCCTCACCCACGCACACAAAGCCCTACACGATCAAGGCCCGAGCTACCTCAACAACCGCATCAACTTCTACGCTCCCAAACGACATCTCCGATCAGCCAGCCACGCCCTCGCCGCCGTCCCCCGCATCCGAAGAACGACAACAGGAGGAAGGTCCTTCTCCTACCTGGCCGCCAAGACCTGGAACTCCCTCCCTCCCGACCTGCGCCTGACCCAAGACCACCTCTCCCTCAGGAAGAAGCTCAAGACCTGGCTATTCGAGCAGTAGCAGCACTCCCCCCCCCCCCAAGCGCCTTGAGACCCTCCGGGTAAGTAGTGCGCTCTATAAATGTCTATGATTGATTGATTGAAGAGAGCCCCAGCCTTCACAGAGGAGAACCAGGCCGTGCTGGACGGGCTCCTTCCACAGTACTGCAAGCTGGATGGGAAACCAGGGGAGCAGGTAAGTATGCAGTTAACTGCCTTCCTAATTGTGCATGTTGTCTGACTAGCAGTACTAGCAGTGTGTACACCAGTGGCAAGCATACGCACTGAGTTCTTTCAACCCCCAAAGTGTGTAGGTACATGTGATTTACAGGTGTCCTGTTGCAAAAGTGCTTTTGTGCAAGCTTTTTCTTCCCAGGAAAGGTTACAATGTCAGACATGCAGGACAATTGTCCATTTCCATGGGTGCACTACCTGTGTACCTCATTTACCTTTGTGATGACTAAATGTATATCCAACTGTGTGCAACACAAATATGTGGCATGTGTGGTAATGGCCTTTTCACTTTGTCATCCTCACAGGTTGTTGCCCACCATAAGCAGGAGATCTGGCTGAGCATCGCCCGGGCAGTTAGATCAGTGGGGGTCTACAAGCGCCGGATCCGCAACTGCCTGAAGAGGTGGCAGGACCTTCGGGGCTGGACCCAGAGGATCGCAAGGGTCCAGCTGAAGCTGTCGCCTCCTCACAGGAGGGGCGGATACCGTACCCTGACCCCTCACATGCTCAGGATTCAGGCAGTGGTCTTCCTGGACCTGGATGGGCAGCTGAAGACCAGACAGCAGCAAGGAGGGGGTGAGTCCATGCCTAATCTGTGAACTATGTCTGACATGCTATTTGCAGTCTTTTGGCCAGGTTAAACTTCCACATTACGTCGGTCTTGTATGTCCCTCAATTGTGTAATGCACTCTCCTCATCTGATCAACAGGTGTGGCCCCTACAGTCTGTGACTTGTTTCACTTGGGCACTGTGTCCCTGCAGTCAGCTAGGCTTAAGGTTCCGGACAGCATATGTTACTGGGGCTCTGTTGTGTGCTTCGTGGGTGGGTCAATTGTTTACACAATGCCTGAGATCTGAAATGTGATCTGTGTGTGTCTTTGATATGTGTTCCAAATGCTGGTCTGACTCACCACATGTGCCGGGAGTATTTAAAACACACCCATGCAGCAGGTGAGTCCAATTTTGCGGCCTCGGGAGAATGTATATCAAGTGTGTCACACTTTCTTAGGCACCTGCCTACTGTCCTGGGCTATACACTGTTTCACGTTGACCTGGGCAGTCATGCCTACTCCAGGGCATTAAAACACTCTGTACTCCCACTCCTGTGCGTCAACTTACAAATTGTGCTTAGTGAAATGTGCCCTCAGGTGCCTGCCTCTGTGTCATTGTGGTGTGGCTTTCTTTTTAGGACAACTGGGGTGTTCATAAGTTTGAGGGTCAGCAGGCCATCTGAGATGTGACTATAGGAGATGAGACCTGTGTGACATATAGGTGTGTGATCACTTGACTGTGCACAATGGTGTATGCAACTGTGAAGTTCAGGCAGCTGTGTTTCATTCACAGGAGACTGTGAGGTGCTCATGTTCAGGGTCAGGGAGTTGTGTTCGCAGTCACTCATATGTCTAATTTGTATGATGTGGGGTCATCAGAGTCTGTAATATGTTGTTTGCAGGGAATGGAAAAGTGCACTTGTCAGCTGCAGAGTTTGCTTTACCCATGGCCTATGATTGTGACACAGTGTTGTTGTCTGGATGCCTTGCCTCTGTGACAGGAGACAGTGATGACTGACTTTCCAGGCATGCCTGTGCCATGGCATTGAACTTGCTAGGAGGGATCCTGCAGTGGAGTCAAATGTGCTTCATGCACCCCATTGTGGCATTGACTATCAGGACATGAGGACATCATTCTGTGTGGTGCTGGTATGCATCACAAGCATATGAAATGAGACTCTGGCCATTCCCTCATCCTGACACCTGAGTCAGTGGCAAGATATGTGATGTGTATATAGTAACAATCTTCTACATGTTCACTTGCATATCCAACAACTGTGCATGTGTGCACATTGGGATATTAGCATCCAACATGCAACAGGCATTTGGGTGCAAGTCCAGGAGGGATATGAGTGCCATGGGTGATGGTCAGATTGACAATTGGCTTATTCAAAACAGTGTGAGCACTTTAGGCAATGTTCAGTTGATGATGCCAGAGCTTTCCCTGTGATGTGCTGTACTCACTGTGGAATGTGCGGTCAGTGCAGGTGACTAATGTTGGTCTTGTATTCCTATTTCTATCCAGATACATCCACGGCACAAGAGGGGACAGTGCCAAGGACCAGGAGGTGCCGCAGAGCCATTCTGGGACAGCAACCGAGGAGTTGGTGGGACCCAGTGGCATGGAGGGCGAGGGGAGCCACACTGAGGAGTCCTCAGCACCATCCTCCTCAGCTGAGGAACACAGCAGCTCGGAGGATGACTCCCTTGTGGGTGCGGGTGTCAGCAGCCACCAAACCCCAGCTAGTGAGGCTGTTCCCGCCACTACCACCACCATCACCACCCTCTCATCGATTCCCATCCCGGAGGTCAGTGGAGGCTCCAGTGTTCAGCAGCATGTCTCCTTCATGCCAGGCACTGCACCCCCTGCCCCTGTGTCCCCTGCTGTCCTGAGTGTGGAGTCTGTGGACTTGCTTCAACAGCTCCATGTAGGGAAGACATCAATGCTGAGTGTCCTCCATGCACACACCAGTCTGTTGATACAACTGGTGTTGTTCATGGAGGGCATGTCATCGGGCATGTCTGTCCTACAGAGGATAAATCAGTCCATGGCCTCCTCCCTGATGGCAGCAGTGTCCCTCTTCCAACAGTCCCTCACCCCTCCTACCTCTGCACCATCCAAAATTCCTAGCACCCTACCTGTCCCAAGCACACACACACCAGCACATTCACGCAAACCCACAGACACGAGCAGCTCACAAACACCCAAACCAATGTCTAAACATGCACGCAAGCAGCCTCAGGGGACTGATACCACACTCACAGGGGATGGTTTGCAATTACACACACAGGCATCCACAACCACGCTACAGTCCTCCGATACCTCTCCCTCCAAGAGACCTTCCCTTGCCTCACCTTCAACCCCATCTCCCAAGAAACTCTTCCTCTGTGACCTTGGCCTTTTCCCCACCGATCCAGCAGATCCAGAGTATATGGGGAAGAGGAAGTCTCCACTCACAGAGGGGAGTTTCCCCCACACCCAGACACCCTCCCCTAGGCGCAGGCAGACTGAGGCGCCCACCCGCAAGTACCACCGGACCCGGAAGAGCAAGACCCCACCCCGCTCATAGCTTCACAACACAGTATCCATCCTGCATCCCCCAGACCACCACTCCACTGGTTCTCCCGCCACACCCTGCCCCAGGTTCCCCCACCCACAGATTCACCATCCGCAAAATGTTCAGACCCTCCCCCCTACCACTTGTTTTCCACCACCACCCCCCCGGTGAGCCTGTTTGTGCCACTGGTGTGGGGACCGTGGCTCCCCGCTGTCCTGCCAACCTCACCTGAACCCCGTTCCGCTCCCATGGAGTTAGGTACTGCAGTGGAATCCACAACCACCCAGTCTGACTTGGTCACTGCAGTTGTGCCGGCACCCACCCCATCAGACTTGTGCCCCACAGTTGTGACGGCACCCACTATGTCAGGCACCTCCACTGCAGTTGCCAGTGACTCTCCTGCACCCACCACCCCTTCACTGCCTCCTTCTACTGAGCCCTGATCCTGTCCCTGTGGTGCCTGGCCTGCCCCATGTATGCCCTTCCGAGTGGATGTCCTGTGTCCTTAGCAGTACAGGCAAGTAACGGGTGACAGTTGTCACTCACACACTATTTGGACTTTAGCTATGGATTGGCCATTGGCCTTTGTTTTTTCAGGACTTTACATTTGATTTTCCAATTTGCTGAATAAAGAATTTGTTGTTATCCTTGTGAGTTTGATTTAGCTGTACATTATGTTGATGATGGTTACCATGACCTTGCTGTTATAATGCTGGTTTTTCAATGTTGAATACTGAGTTGTTGATGTGATGTACTCCATGTGGTCCATGAGATATGTATCCCATTCTGGTCGGTATCCATGTCATCCTTTGCAGCAAACTGGGTGTGTCATGATTAACACATTTTGCACAGGCATGTTAACATTTCATTTCAATGGTCACATCTATGGCTTGCACCCATGCACATATGATGTGCTTCCCATTGTCCAATTTGTCTATTTCCCTGACTCTGGGCCAATCTCCACTGGACATGAAGGTGTGGGCATCATTGGTGAAGGAGTCAACTGTGTCCTCTGTGCAATTTTCTAGACATATGTATTGAGTATGTGCACATGAATTAAGGAACACTCCCGTACCCAGGCTGATGTGACCAGAGCCTTCATTGGGTGGTAACTGATGGCTGACTGACCCCGTGTTCTGCTCAAATGACTGAGACCTGCTGGAACTATGTTTGGCACAGCTGAGCTTCCACATGAGTTGAGTCCCCTCAAGTAAGTGTGTTGTTCTGTGACATTGCCTGGGCCCATTGTGTGTGTTGTGTGAGCATGTCTGTGTGTGTTCCCATCCCTTTTTCTACACAGGCTGTGTTCCCTTAATATGTTCATGCTGGTGATGCTTGCTGAGTTGTCCTGTGTTCATCCCACATCTTTGTCCTGGGCTTCCATAAATGTGGGTGCATGACACACTACTGTTCATTGGTGTGTCATCATTAGGATTTGTTAGTTCTGAGTGGTGATGATGTGGTCAGATGCAGATGGGACATAGTCAGGGGTCCCCAGGGCACTTGTTCATTATACCATGTAGTTGTCCCTGGGTGGCACCTTTCAGCGATTGAGACATGTGTATGTGTGTGTGACTGCTCCAACTCATCAGGTTCAGAGGTTCAATGTTGGCAGGTGTCAGCATGTGTGCCTTGTGGTTCTCCTTGGCTTCTGCATTGTCCTCCGACTGTGGCAGGGATTATAAAGGTTACGGGAGCTTTGAAGTCATGGCCATGCACCTCATACTGTGCAGTATACTGTGGTTGTAGACTGTCTTCGTGTGATGAATCTGTGCACCTTTGATCCTCCCAACATTATTGTGTTTGTCATGGGTGCCTGTGTGATGTCACCAGTCCATGTGGGCTTCACTGATGCTTATTGGTGCAGTTCAGGGTGTGTGGAGTTGAGGGTGGACAGATGTGAATGTTTGCATGGCTCGGCCCCTACCTCCCTTTTGTCCCTGGATGACGGGCCATGCTGAGTGATTTGTGTAGGTGTAGGTGTGATGTACGTTTGTGGTACAAGACACATGTCTGAGTTTTACAGTTTGAATGGCATCTACCTTTGTCATCACAGTGGACGAATCATGCAGGCTTGTGTCAACCCCAATGTATGGTCCCTGGGGGTAGTGCTGTTGTGGGTCTGTCTCTTGCTGTTTTAGCTGCTGTTCATTCCAGCTTGTGTCACATGAGTCTGGTGGGATCCCTCTCATCTTACAATGCCTGATTGCCCACTAAGGGGTGCCCAATTCATGGGTTATGTTTGTATGGCACTGTGTCCACATCTGTGTCATTGAGGTTCAGCCCCCCTCACATGTTGTGTAGTTGCCTAGGGATACTGAGACACACACAAACACATGTTGTGTTTGATGTGCAGTGTGAGGTTGCCTGTTTGTGTTTGTGTATCTGCACCAGTGCATTGGTAATGCTGTTGTGGGCCATTGGCTGGATGTTGTTTGGGTGATTTTCCCTGCTGTCCCTCTGAGTCATATCTCATCATTCTGCACATTCATCCTGGTTGTTAGGTCCCATTGCTGCCATGGAATGGGAATTTGCTGCCTGAAACCTACAGTCTACACAGGATGTATTGATGTGTGTGTCTATTATGGAGATGTGTGTATGCATTATGATGGTCAGTTCTGCGTTTGTGTCATTGTACACTATGCAATGTCAGCCCCCATGGGTGGTGCTTGTCTGCACATGGCCTAGAGTATGTTTTATTTTCACAGCACTGTTTGCCTCACCACATCTCTGTGGGTATGTGACACAACCACTACTTTGCCACAAAAGTGTTTCATGTGTTGGGACCAGGAATCATACATGCTGTTTGGCATTTGCAGCTTTTACCATGATGACACTTACCTTTTGGTCACTGTCATGATGGGGGGTTTAGACCCAATTACCACAACGCTCAACATGTGCTGCAGTTTGGAACCCCACACTTAACTTTTGTTCTACACAGAGATGGGGGGTTAGAGCACATTGACACAGTGCTATTGTGATGCTTGACTTGTGTAGCCCACACTCAGTTTTTGGTCACACATGTGATGGCAGTTACATTGTAGGTTTGAAGTCATATTCGCTGTTGTGGGTATTTGTCACAGACTACACACTGTTGTCATGATGTTAGGGGGATGTATTTTGCTGACATACTTAATGTTGGTGTATGATGGATGTGTGACGCATCAATCATTCTAAGTGTGTGAGTGTTGATATTGATAGTCACACAGCACCCTATGAGTGGGATTGGCAGTAGTGATAGGCAACATACCCCCTATGAGTGGGGGTGGCAGTAGTGATAGGCAACATACCCCCTATTAGTAGGAGTGGAAGTACTGATAGGCAACATACCCCTGTGAGTGGGGGTGGCAGTAGTGATAGTCACACAGCACCCTATGAGTGGGGATCGCAGTAGTGATAGGCAGCATGCCCCCTATGAGTGGGGGTGGCAGTAGTGATAGGCAACATACCCCATATGAGTGGGGGTGGCAGTAGTGATAGTCACATAGCACCCTATGAGTGGGGATCGCAGTAGTGATAGGCAGCATGCCCCCTATGAGTGGGGGTGTCAGTAGTGATAGGCAACATACCCCCTATGAGTGGGCGTGGCAGTAGTGATAGCCATGCAACCCCTATAGTGGCCTGTTGCTAGTGGACAGGATATGGACCCCCTGGGTGTGTGTGACAGTTGGTGGGTATGTGTTGTTTGTTTGTGTGGTGGGTGTCTGACTTACCATCTGCGCCGTCCGGATCTGTTCCTGATCCGGTCATAGATGTACATTACTGGTATGACCTGCACGATGGGATTCATGATGGGTTTGTCTCGTACACTTTGCTTGTTGCTCTGTCTTGTAGCCATTGCTAGCTGGTCCTTCTCGTAGCTGTGGATTATGTTCTGGCGCAAATCGTACCTCATATGCTGCTTTCCCGAATGCTGTGACCTGCTGTACGTGGTGACACGTTCGGCACATAGGAAGTACGCATCGTACTTGACCGCCCGTTAAATGCTCTGTAAATGGTTCCGTGCAACTCGATCGGGCGTTTATGGATCAGGCTCGTACAGAAATTGTGGATGGAGTCGGTGCGTATGTGTTGTTCAAGAATTTGGCACATTTCGGTATCGTACTTCTTCGCCCGGACGGTCCGGCTTCTGGAACGATTCAGGCGTGAGGTAAGGCTACGGACAGCTCTTGTGAGCTGTCCGACCGAGATCGGAATTGAGCCCTTAATGTTAACCACTTTCCCCAGGTTCCTTTAGATTGGAGTGGGAATAGTAAATGTCACTCCTTTGGTGTCCAACACTTTTCCCAATTTTGTTTACATTGGAGTGGCAATAGTAAATGTCACCCCCTTATTCTCCAACATGTTTCCCAAGTTGACTTAGACAGGAGTTGGAATAGAAAATGTCATCCTTTTAGTTTCCAACATTTTCCCCAAGTTGGTTTAGACTGAAGTGGGAAAAGTACATTTGTATCCTGTACCATCTTCTAGTTGGTTTAGATTGGAGTGGAAATAGTAAATATCACCCCTTTAGTGTCCCACAATTACCCCAAGCTGGTTTAGATTAAAGTGGGAATAGTAAATGCCATCATTTTAGTGTCCAACTCCTTTTTCATGTTTGTTTAGATTGGTGTGGGAATTTTAAATGCCACCCCTTTAATGTTTGAAGGTAAATTTGTCTTTTTTGGGTGTATTTTTAAAGGTTTATTAGTTATGTTGCTGACAATACTGTGATCGATATGGTGGTAATCGATATTATTGATGTATGTTAATTTAATTTATATGCAACAATATTAGTGTTTCTGATATTTTTGTTATCATTCTATGTAAAAATCAATTTGATTGTAAACAATATTTGTGTGTTTGATATTAGTGATTTTAATAGTTAAGTAAATAGCTAAGTATAGGGAGGTAATCCTTTTTGTAATGGACATAACAAATTTGATATATGTGAAACTCGATTTTGTAGGATTTTTGTAGGATCAATATTATGTCAGAGATTCCTTTTTAGAGCAGGTTTATTGGCTTTTTTTTCTGAATTGTTTTAATTTTACTGAAGTAAGTTCATAATCAATTTTCCAGCATGGTTGTATTGTAGCAGGATGTGAACTGGTTCTGCCTGGATATCTTGCAAACGAAAGGTGATCATAGATTCCATATTGAACATATTTATAAAAATATTGTCTCTTACCTAGAGCTTTGGTTTCATGGTTGACTCGTTCAGAGATTAAGAGAGTGAATGAAACCAAGTAGTGGTTTGATGAATCTATTTGCATTGGGGGAGGCTCTATTTTCAAACATCCTTCTTCTGCAATTAGAAAGTCCAGGATTCAACCCTTCATATGGGTGTTTTTAGTTTTTTAAACAAAACATGGCTAGATCATTTAGTTAAGTTAATCTGGGTCATCCTCATCCCCCAAATGCAGGCTGAAATTTCCTAAAAAGATGTTGGCTGAAAGCTAGATCATTCTCATATGATTGGTTATCTTATTGACTAATTTTACATTTTAACTTGGAGGATTGTAGAAGAGTGGGAATTGCATCAGGTAGTTTTACTTTGATTCAAATGAATTAAAAGAAAGATAATTGATCATTTCTTATTGGGGTATTTCATGGAAGTTCTGTTTAATATTGCACCCCTCCATCTATTTTGCTCTCTCCATCAAGGCATATCACTATGTATCCTTGAGATATAGCAAGATTTGATTCAGGGGAAGATTAATCAATGTGTTGGAATGGGTGAATACAATGTCAATGAATGTCATATGTGCAGGCCCAAAAATGACGATATTTGTAAATGCAATGTGAATGTATGCCATTGGCTGTGCTCACATAACCACATAAATGCCCTTCAATGCAATGTCAATGCATACGTAAATTGTGCCCACATAGCAGCTCCTCATCAGCAATAATGATAGTGATATATGTCATAATTCATGCTCGTACAATAATATTATTGTTGCCAATAAGAACAATGTCAATGTTCAAATCAAAGCAAGCACATTTTTCACAGTACCAGTAAGAATGATGTCAATGTAGAAGAGGACAACTGTATGCATCATGTTGATAATGTCTATAAAAATGACAACAGTGGCTACCATAGGAGTTCCAGTGAACTCACATAATTTCTGTTGGATTCACCCAAGGTGGCATCCTCATCAAGTCAGAGATATGTGGTCAGGCAGGTCCTGTGACCCACATCCGTGACTATCGAGTAACAAGTCACAGGTTGGGTCCCCCATAAACTAAAGGCAAACACACACCCAGGGAAAACCCTGATCGATTCCATAGATCAATTGATGCACGACAACCAAGTCCAAAGTAATTGGCCCAATAAAACACATTTGTCCAAAGGCTCACATTCCCCAAAAATACAACATATATACCACATGTAGATAGGTACACTCAGCCAATCAGGACACGAAATGCACACAACACATAGTAATCATGCGCTCCTCCTGCCGGACTTCTGGACACAATCACACTGGGCCACATTAGCTCTCCCGAGGTCGAGAGCCATCTCTGTCCTTATAAAAATTAATGCATTCAATTGATTTAAAACTAAGATGCTCTTAAGAAATGTAGAGATCATTTGATTGTACATCATGAACTGTATAAATTGCCATGCAAAACTTTGTACATCGAGAGATTTTGAGCAGATACACTCTGTCCAGGCTCTCCCAGTCGCAGCGTTTAATTAAACCAATGTTTTCCTCTTTCGCCAAATGACTCTTGTTTTTCATGTACTTAAGATAAATTCATATCCAATCAACATTTTGGCAAGCTAGCCAGGAGAGATTCGTTCATTGAGCCCAACTGCTGTCGAAGGAAGGACACCGACCCGAACAAATTCATATCTGTGCAAAAAGATCAGTGAGCAAAAGTCATACTAGATTAGAATTTCTGTTGAATCCACAGAGCGGAGGTCCTTCAAGGGGCAGCTGTCATAGAGTAAGAGAATAACATCAGATCCTTAGTTCCAGTACATAGCATGTGGCAAACTTTGACAAGCGCGTAGATCACTTTTGTTTTTTGTCCTTGTCAGCATATCAGAAGAAGGCATAAATAGCTACAATTTGGGATATTTTACCCTGGACATTTAGCACATGGTACCCCATGTCCCTAGAAGCCAGTGTACTGCTGGGCGTGAATCAGAGGATACGCTTAGTCGCTTGGTGTCAGTAGGGGATAGCTTGGACTGCTGGGATTGGCAGCAAATTGGTTCACATAGTCTCTGAGGGTGATAAAGAGCTGACATTTCAAACTTGATTTTTTAGTTACAAAAGTTTTTAGGGATGTCTGTTCCAATACTGATAGCTCCTGAAAGAAGTAAGAGGTGTTCATTTTTTTCCTCTGCTTGGATTGCTGGGCGTTAGGCAGTGGCATGTACAATCCCTGAGTGTGATATAGGTTGTAATTCGGATATAAGGGAAAATGTGGACCTTGGGAAATCAGGTGTAGCTTGTGTCAGGACACAGAAGGCCAATAGTTATCAGATTGTTCCTTTTTCTAGACTTACATCTTTGCTAATTTTTGTCCGCCGAGCCGATAGTGACAGACTCAACTAGCTCTGTGTACTGCACAGATCACTCCCTCACCATGGGCTATAGGCACTAGGAGAGGGCTCAGTTCTTTTGACAAAATAACTATTTTTTCTGTCAACCCTTTTAGTCTCTATTGGACTTGGCCCTTTTTGGCTAAAGTTCCCTAAACTTTTTGCCCTCTCCTTAGACCTTTTTTCTGACATGGTGTTGCCAACTTAGATGCTTTCGGCACTTTGCCACTGCTGATCAGTTTCAAAGAGCAAGTGCTCCCTGTATAAAGTGTAATGGTAATTGGTTGTCCATAATTGGTATATTTGTTTTACTAGTAAAGCCCCTAGTAAAGTGCACTATGTTTTCCAGGGCTGGTAATGCAAATGCTCCTAGTGGGCCTGCAGCACAAATTGTGCCACCCACACAAGTAGCCTTAAAGAGAGAACGTAGGCCTGTCACTGCAGTCCCTGCACGCAGTTTGTTAAACTGCCTTGTTGTCCTGACAAACCCACTTGCCAGGCCTTACCCTTCCCTTTTTAGGCACATCAGACACCCCTATGGTAGGTCCTGGGTACCTTCTGGACAGGGTGCAGTGTATGTAAAAGGTAGGACATGTACTGAGGTGTGTACCGTGTTCTGACAGTGAAATACTCTCCATTTTGTTTTTCACTGTTGAAAGGCCTTCTTGCCCATGAGACAGAATGGGGAAGGCTGTGTATTATGTTTCCAGCCTATCTTCTCATAGGCTTAAGATGGAGAGGTGAAGCTTAGTATGCCTGAACTCACAATTCAATAACACATCTGTTTGTGAAGGTGGTTTTTGCATTGTCTGCTTTGTGTTCTAACAATTCTTTGTGTCTCTGTCTGGTTGTGGATTGACTGTCTGGATTTTAAAGTGATAGGATCTGGGGAATGGCTGGACCCAGGGAAGGAAGTGAGACAGCAACAGGCTGACCTGCATCTGGAGTGTAGGGGGTGAAGGAGTAGCCCCTATAGATGAAGAGGCTTGTGTTGCTGCCATAAAACAATGGCTACATCTCCTGCTGAGTGATTGAGGATACAGATCCCCACTGTCAAAGGAAGAAGGTGTCAATCACATGGAGACACCCAGAACTGGTTTGAACAGGGGTGAGTGCCCCCCTGAACACAAGACTTCAAAGACATTTAGGGGTACAACTATGAGAGCTGAAACCCCTGGACTTTGGACTGATAGGACTGAAAAGGATTGAAACTACTTTGTGGTCAAGAAGAACCTCTGCCAAGCAAGAAACAGCTCAAGAGACTGAAGGAAAAGACTGACCCTTGCTGTGTGTTCTGGGGCGGGCCTGCAGTTTTCTGATTTAACCAAGGAGAGGCTAAGGGACTTTGCTGTGTGCTGTGTCCCCTAGCTTGAAAGTACTTTGATGTGTGCTGTTTCCTGAAGTAAACTTGTCCCCAAGGGCCCGAGGAGCTCTGGCTACCTGTTGTGGAAACTCAAGAACATACAAGTTTCCAGAGGGTGACGCTGTGTGCGTGTGCTTTTTGCAGCCTGAGACCTTCGTAAGAACTGCCCCATGATCGTGTGCACCCGGAATACAAGTGAGTCACAGCGACACTGTATTTGTGTGCTTCATGCAGCCTGAGACCTTCGTGAGGATTGTCCTGTGATCTTGTGACCCCCGGAGTCAAAGTGAGTCTCAGCAATGCTGTATGCATGTGGTTCATGCAGACTTTCGTGAGGATTCCCTATGATCGTGTACACCCTAATCTCAAGTGAGTCTCAGAAACGCTGTGTGTGTGTGCTTTGTGCAGCCTGAGACCTTCGTTAGGATTGCCCTGTGATCGTGGGCACTCGGAGCTTAAGTGAGTTTCAGCGATGCTGTGTGCATGTGCCCTGTTGCTGCCTAAGACATTTGTCATTGCCATCAGCCTGGACCGGCATCCCCAGAGGAGCTGTGCCGCTAGACCGAGCCTGCCATTGCCAAGGAGGGTCCTCCCTCCAACCCCGGTCGGGGTGGGTGCCCGTGTTCCAATGCCTAAGATCAGCGAAGTCGCATTGGAGGCCCAAGTCGTGAGGAGAAGAAAGGAAAGTGATATTGCACCCCCCAGGTAACGCTCAGTGAGCATGAGGGTGTCGCGCCTGGGGCGGGGTGCAGGCTATGAGAGGAATGCTCTCGGCTTTCCCTCACTTTGCAGCGTGAGCCTCCGCTGAAGTCCGTATTGTGGCCCGTACTTGCCAAGGAGTGGCAGAACCAGGACCGGAGTGTGGAGCTACACTTTGTTTTCCACCATAAACCGTGTTGGGGGCATATTTTGGCAGCCTCGGACCACGAGTCAGTAAGAGCGGCATAGAGACTGTCCAGAGCACTACGATCGGTACCGGGTATATTATTTTGGCATTACGAACTACCTGATTGTTGCATTACGCATTACATCATTTTGGTATAACGAACTACCTGATTGTTGCATTACTCATTGCATTATTTTTGCATAACGGACTGTCTGATTGTTGCATTACGCATTGCATTATTTTTGCAGAACGAACTGCCTGATTGTTGCATTACAAATTGCATCATTTTGGCATTACAAACTGCCTGATTGTTGCATAATGAACTGCATTATTTTTACATCACGAAGTGCCTGATTCTTGCGGTACGAACCGCATAGCATTGCATTTGGACTGTATTGAATCATCTAGAATTGCTCATTAATACTGCAAGTGCTTGTTGACCTAATAACCGGCCAGGTGAAATATTACAAATACGCAAGTATTTAATTTTTATCCTGCCGTCTCATCGTCATCGCATATCTATTTTTTTTATATATAAACATTTAATTGTTTTTTTATTAAACTCGTGTGGGGTCCATTTGTGGTGTCATCATTGGGTTACTGAGAGTGGTGTTGCAAATACTTTACACATTTGCCTTGGAGATAAGCCTGGCTGCTCGTGCCAAGATAACGAGGGGGCTATCTGAGGAGGTGTCCTCCTTACCCTGACATAGAAGCATGGGTCCCTATTTGGTCGAAGGTACCTACCTCAGCCTTCTAGAGACCCACAGTTCTAACAGTCTCTCTAAGATTTTTACCATTTTTTGTATTTATTGATGTTGTGGTGCTGTTGAAATTTGGGAAATCATGCCGCATCTTTAAATGTTATATCATGGTAATAAATCTATCCTTTTAGGTGATAACCATCTTTTCCAAATCAGAAGTTTATGATTGCTAGTTTTCTACTCCAAAACAAACCGCACTGCCCAGAACTAATAATTGCACTTTTGTTACAGGTTGTTATTGCTTCATTGTATTATTGTCTCTATTTTTATGTTATCCAATTTTTTGTTGATGCATCGGGTTGTTTTAGCTCGTATCCAGTAAATTGAGTTTTTGGTACCACCCGTGTGTACACAGTTTACCCAAATAACAGTATAATTGGTAACTATTTGTAAGAAAATCTTGAGATAAGCAAACTTTTGCAAACCAGTAAAACAAACAAAATTTCCCAATCTATCTTGATGACTTCACTAGACCACATGAAAGCGAAGTTCCCCAATGAGGTTTGGAGAATAGAGACACTGCATACCCATACCAGAACAATGCATTATCCTGACTTGAGTGGAGAACATTTGATACCAGCATCATTGAAATCACCAAACTTTCATTCAAACCAGACATAAGGGCAAGTAGAGAGACATGCAAATGACCCAGTTAAGATGTGGGCTGACCAAGTAGCGACCTCAACATGTACAATACCCGACCACAGACCTATCAACAGTGAACACGAAGTCTGAAGGCGAAACTCGAGAATGCGGCCGGTCAACCCAGGGGGCAGATAGGGAGCACTCACCAAGGACCAAACAAGCACATAAGAACATACTCAACCCCCTGGCAGCCCCAGACAGCCTTGAGGATGGGCTGTGGTCACAATGTTCATGAGAAAAACACTGTACAGCTTCCTAGTAATACAGGGGCGGTTAGGTCATGCTTATTGGAAGGAGCAGCCACTATTTCGAAGTCCTCCGCTAGGAAACAGGGTATCCCAGTGTTAGATTTGGGTGTCTCTAGTTGGCACAGGTAGGTACTTGTGACTAATAGTGACCCTTGCCTCTAGTCAGGATAAGGGGATTACACTCCTAAAATAACCCCTGATCACCCTCTTGGTAGCTTGGCAGAAGCAGACAGGCTTATCTCAGAGGCAGTGTGTAAAGCATTTGTGACCACATACAGTAACCCAGTGACAACACCACAAATGAACACCACACCAGGTTTTTATATCAAAAATAAGTATACTTTATATAGAGTTACCTCCAGACCATATACAACACAAATACACAATACTGTTGCTTTAAGATGGTATATGTAGCTTAGTTTAGTTAAGTTCTTAAGATGCAACACTTTGCATCAATGTACCTTAGTGTGCGTTGCGCTTCCACGACAAGCAAGCGAGGGAAATGCAACAACGTTCAAGTACAAAGAAATAAAGACGTGAAGATCTTCCAGATGCCGCACGCTTCTCCGGGGATGCGAAAAGGTCTCGGTTCGATGCGTGGACTGCAGCGGCGACACCCTGATTCAGCGATGCGAAGGCAGCAGCTCCAACTGCAACACTCTTCTCCCACGATGCGAGAAGTTTCTGCGCAATGCAACAACTACAGCAGCGACATCCACAATGCGACGGAAGCAGCTCGGCGGCAGTGCGCTTCTCGGGGATGCAAGGCGCTTTTCTTCGATGCGGTGCAGTGCGACAGTTCCAGCGGTGACACCCTCCCTTGGAGTTACGACAGCAGGCACAGCGATGGCGACACGCTCCGACCTCATTGCGAGACTCTTCTCTCGATGTGGTGCAATCCGACAGCTACAGTGGCGACACCCTTCTTTGGAGTTGCGACAACAGCAGCAGCGACAGCGACACGCTTCCTCTTCGTTGCGGCATGCTTCTCTCCGATGCGGTGCAATGCGACAGTTCCAGTGGCGACACCCTCCTTTGGAATTGCAACGGCAGGCACAGCGACACGCTTCTTCTCGATGAGTCGCGCTTCCAGCTCCTTGCAACACTCAGTTCCTCAGAAGGCTCAAAACAGCAGCAGGCACTTCCAAAAGAACTCTGGGGAGCTGGGGGTTGAAGTCTGTTGTCCCCGAGACTTCAGCAGGAGGAAAGCTCTTTTCCAAGCCCTTGAAGATCCTTCACAAGCTGAAAGCAAAGGACAAAAAGTTCCTTTCTCCTTCCTTTGGCAATAAGGCAACCACTGCAGGCCAATCCCCCAAGCAGCACTTCAGCTTGGGAATAGTCTCTCCTCAGTTTCTTCAGGTTCCTCTCCTCAGTAAAGCTTTCTTCTTGTAGTCCAAAAGTGATCTAATTTCTTGGGCTCAGCGTTCCAATATTTATACCCCAAAAGCCTTTGTTCTTTGAGGGGAGAGGGGCCTTTGCCCAGTCCAAACAAGTTCTGAAGCACTCTGTTTACCAGCCTTCTCCTTCCCTTTCACAGTGCAGGGCAGAAACATCAGACGCCCCACAGGAGGTGGAGCCAGCATTGTGGAAGGAAAGTACAGTCCTGGAGCACTTTGTTTACAGGACTCCATCTATTCTTTCAGTGTGCAGGGCAGAGACATCAGCCGCTCCCCAGGAGGTAAAGCCTGCATTGTGGAAGGCAGGCACAGCCCTATTCAAGATTCAGGTGCCACTCCTCCCTCCCATCTATTCACCACTGGGCTGACTCATCCTGTCTCTTGGAATCCTCCAGCCCTGTCACTCACAAAACCAGACAAGGAATACACAACCTAGCAGAGGCAGGCTTGAAAAGTTAGACAAGCAAATACTAACTTTCTAAAAGTGGTATTTGCAAACACAGAATGCTAAAACCAACTTCCCGAAATTATGTATTTTATCATTCTGAGTTCAGGTATACACAACTAGAATTTCTACCATGTTCTCTGAGTCAGTTAGGATTAACTATGTAATAATTCTAACAGACCATTCTGACCTATGGAGAAGAGGTATCCTTGCAATAGTGAAAAACGAAAATGGCTGTTATTCACTATTAGGACATGCCACACACATCAGGGCTTGTCCTACCTTATACTTCAATGCACCCTGCCCTTGGGCCTACCATAGGGGTGACTGATATGAAGAAAAGGGAAGGTTTAGGGACTGACAAGTGGGTGCACCTGCCAAGTCAGCATGACAGTACCAGACTGCATGCCGGCTCTGCAATGGCAGACCTTAGAAACATTTTACAAGGCTGCTTCTGTGGGTGGCACAACCAGTGCTGCAAGCCCACCAGTAGTATTTGGATTTACACGCCCTGGGCACATTCAGTGCACTAGACTAGGGTCTGACAAGTAAACCAAATAGCCAAACATAGAACCACTGATTAATACATCAATGTAGAATAGGGAGCACTTCCACTGTGGCACTGAATAGCAGTGTCACAGTGCCAAAAGCATCTAATACCAACAACAATACATGAGGCAACACCAAAAATGGAAGGGAGACCCACGCAAGTCCCTCTCATGAGACCCCCTGAACTGGAAATAGGAGGAAATAAGATCAGTCAAGAGTTACTATTTATCCATCCTCCCGGCCAATATACTAGGACAGGACCTATTCTTCTAACTGAAGATGTCCATCCCAGTTCACTGAGGATGAGAGTATAGCCTGCCCCTTCCCCAAAGCCTCCCCCCGAATCACAGACCAACATCCACCCAGACCTCAAGAATATTAGTCAGGACAATCCCAGACCATTGAGCCCTCCTCAAGGGAGCAGTCTGGGGTTATATGGGAAACCTCCTAAATTTGTACAAACTAGCACAACAGTGAGCTGGCCATGCACAGCACACTTGATGTAATTGGCCAAAGCAGTAGCATATAGGGAATGCAGGGCAACCAGGAACCCCAGATCACAAAAACACACGGGACCATCACATCCCTGAGGCTACCTGGGAGGCTGGTTGGGGCTACCGGGTTTTGCCTCTGCCACCACGCTGGAACCTCTTTGAAGGATGAGGAAGCCCAGAAAAAGCAGCCCATGGCCAAGAGGTACATTTGCCGCACTGGGAGCCACCTCATTGTTACCTGATACAGGGCCGGGATAAATAACCATGACCGGGAAGGTGACATGTCTGACCATCAGGACATCACTTCAGAGAATAGCCCTGCCGGTCACATGGGAGAGATCCCTGGGCCTAGAGTAGACAGGCTATCTTCTACATTCCCTGTCCTGTAGTTCTGCTGGAGTCACCAAGAAACTGGTGAAAGCACCCCCTAAGGGGTCAGGGTGACCATGAACATACAGGTGGTACCAGATTGGGAGAGAACTCAGCTGTGGGACCCCAGAGAAATCCAGCTGAGTTCTTGCACCAGAGAGCCAAAGGACGTGTGGCCTCAAACTATCATAGAGTGCCGCTATTGTCTCAGAAGAAACCAAAAGGCTGATTATTGTCCCCTAAAAGTGAACCACAAACGTAATAGACTGATATCAGGTCTATCCCCACACACACTCCCAACACATAGAACAAACCCTAGAGCCCCCCCACAGTGAATCATGAACCTCAGCACAGGCATACCTTTTAAGCCATTGCAGGAAGCTCACAACAAACATTAAAAAGGAAACATTGTAACAGTGACAATAACTCAAAACCTTTAATCTAACAATAGTAGGGATAAGAACCACAATAGGGATCACTGAAAACCTTTAATTTAACAACAACATTAAGGATAAATTAAAACTTTAATATGACCAAACAGCTGGGATAATTCAAAACCTTTAAATTCACACGGGAAAACCTCAGGGCGGCCGTACCATGTTGACCGTATATCCACACTAGAGTCCTCCATTTGGTGGACCACAGGAGGCACAGGTCCTTCTTGCCTGTTGATTCCCCTTGGCGGGTTGGCTAACCATGCCCCGGGGGGAAGACAGCATGACAAGGGAGCAGGACGGTCCCTAGGTGTGCATATAAACAGGCACCCAGATCTTTGTACCCTTACCACAAGGGTGTGACACAGATCAAAAGGGCACACTCTTCAATATCTTTAAGGTCTCCTCCAAATGGATTCTCGCCTATAGTTCCAAAACCGGATGAATGCTCCGTTGGTGGAAGCTGGACCTTCCAGGCGTTTGGAGAAGGGGGGTTGAAAGAACCTTAGAGCTCCATGGGCCTCACACTAATCCAGCACAGAGTCAGTAGATAAATCAACCAGCTGTTTCAGTTCGCTTACTCACCATG
The DNA here is from genome assembly GCF_964263255.1 of Lissotriton vulgaris. Classification (NCBI taxonomy): domain Eukaryota; kingdom Metazoa; phylum Chordata; class Amphibia; order Caudata; family Salamandridae; genus Lissotriton; species Lissotriton vulgaris. Next base: position 283,178 of record NW_028241067.1, on the reverse strand, counting down.
CAATAAGCCCCAGATGGACTCCCTGATGGGGGCAGAGCATTCTGTCTCATCCTCCTCTCCCACAAAATGCTTCCATAACCTTCTGAGGTCAACCCATTGGATCACACTTTGCCAAAAGTGATAGATCTGGAACATCCACGGTCCGGGGAGAGGGGAATGGAGGGAGGTAGCGGGTCTCCACAGATAACCTTCTCAGCCCGCGTCCAAGGGACAGGGTGAGCATGACAACCATGTCTAGCTGGTCAAAATGACATGCACGGGCCCCATGAGGTGGCATCCAAAGAATTGGATGGTTTGATCCCATCTATAGCTGTTTTCAAGTCACAGGATCATCAGAACAGCGTCCCAGCGATCAATACAAGAAACCAGTTCACAGGCCCCAGTTCCAATTGAACCCTGTACTCTTGCTGGAAACAAACTGCAAGCAAACATAGTCCCAACCAATTTCACACTGTAGGTCCCCAACAAGGGGTCCACCCATTACCTTCCAACCACCCCAGTATCCTTTGTTAGAGGTGGCAACAAAATAGGGAACAACCCATCAGGACGCATACTAAGATCCCAAAGGTTTTTGACTCTTCCAGAAGAATGGCTGGACCCAAAAATTCAGCTAAATGAGAGAAACATTTTTTCACAACATGTGCACAGACCCAAGGGGCATTCACATGTCAATGGAAACTTAAACCTACAAATTAAACATCCACCTCTCCTCACAATAGCACACAGCCCAGATAGGCCAAAAAGACACCTCACTACCTGTTAAAACATCATGCTCTGAAAAGAATAGCAATTGCAGAGAAAATACTCTCCCCACTGTAGCAAGGAGAGGGGTGAAAACCCCATAATATGAATCACATTAAGAATTAGTTTGAAAAAATCCCTGGTCATCCCTGAAATTCTAACACTCACTAAAATTAGTTTAAAACCTCACCAATTTCATTAAAAGGTTTATCACCTCTGTCCAATCCCAATAGGAAAATTGGCTCCCCCTAAATCCATAGAGCCCCCACTAAAACCATATAGCAGGATCGTTTTACAGATGAAGCCGGAATGTTCCAATAAATTGACTATGAAATGTGTTTTTCCAAGTTGTCCTGTGACCCACAGCCTCAATCATTTAATCAGGACTCTCAAAAGACTTTCAAAAGACTAGTCCCTCTAGTACTTCAGACTTCAATTGACTGTCACTTTGTTTTGAAGAGAAATTCTTTCTGCACTGCACCAAAGCGAAAACACCCCTGGGCACCAAGACAACAGCCACCGGACACTGGAGCACAAACAACCGCCATCCGACACCGGACCACAGACACCCAACAGCATAATATAATACAGGTCTAGATGACAGACATCTCTCCTGAAGATGATCCTACATTCTACAAGTGCTTTCCAAGTTATGTACCCTTTGTTTTTATACAAAATCTCCTTAGCCAATGTGCTTTTGAGCCCCTCCGGGAGCAAAAATGTGCATGCTTTTGTAAGCTCTAATTCTACATTCTTGCAACACATGTGCAGAGACTTCCGTCACCTCACATACACCTACCCTGAACCAAACATTAGTATTCTTCATGCACTACACAGCACATTACTACACAACACCTGATATCAACATATATCTGATACAGGCATATAAACTATGAACAAATCATGTTACATCTGCTCATTGATACCTCATGCTGTAGGCAAAGACAGACTATATTTAGAGCCGGAAATCCAACACAATAGAGCAGAAACCCATAGGACCCTAGTAAATATCACCCAGTATGAGACCAACCCCACTGCACTTCACTGAGCCGAGTGACAACCAATCTGAGGTAGACAAGATGCGCAGAAAGCTTATCATGGGAGAGCACACTGTTTGGCTTCAGGACTTCATAGAAAAAATGTTCTTGAGGTAGCATGACCAACACACCAGTGCTCAAATACATCCGCTTCTGCCTCCGTCTGCAGTCCCAGGGTGGCCCTTAACATCTTTGGGGCTACCTTCTTTAATGATCAGTGGACCTCAGACATGGAATTCCACTGCAGGGATGATCATCTCAATCATGTGGGGTGAAATGAGTCCCATGGGAAGAGGTCCAACACCAGCATAGACACCCCATGCCAGGAAATTGGGGATAGCAAGATTAATAGGTACACCTGGTTAGAGGGGAAGAAGCAACCCCTAATTGTACAGAAACTTACACTGTACTCTTTATGTTTGAGATGCAAAGGAACCATACCCTCAGCCAGCAACAAGAATTGTGGCAGAGACATTGCACGTACAGGACTTGCAATGGGGAGCTTCCTTGCTGATGGATTTCTGCTGGCATTGCAGTGAACTTGCCGGCACCCAGCTCATCTCTGGATGGCGGGACCCGTGCACCCTTGTGACCATACACACCCCAACCATGGTCTTCCCTGAAGTAGATCTGTCTGAGTTGTCTCAACATCCTTTACAGAAGATAACAACTCTATTGCATCATGCTAGAAGGAGAAGAACTGCTGATTATTTTGGCTAGGCTCAGTACAGGAACATTCCAGAATAATTCAGACTGTTCACAGAAGCTCAAGCAAACGCCGGAGGGTCAATACCCTTCTTCACCATGGAAGCAAAAGCAAATGCCTGCTGGTTATAAATCACCAGATGGGAGCTGATGTGAATGATTAAAAATACTGAGCTCGGTCTAAACACTATCAAGGAAGAACTGCAAGCCATCTGCCTTATGGTGATGCAGCATCAGTATGAGTTGGACTTGATGACAGCGATGGAGTGTGGGGTGATGCCAAGATTGGTGATTTGTGTTGCACTTTTATCTACAAAAATGACTTGAACAATGAGCCATTAACCCATGCCATCCATGATCTGCATAATCTACAAGCTTATATGAAGAAGGAGGGAGGTGCTCTGGAGCAGGACTGATTGCATAGTATCCTTTCTTGGATCTCCCTAAGGGTGTCTAAGTTAATGACATCCATAATGCTAATCCTCCTTGCTGTACATCTGTTATGTGGTTTGCTACAAGTGAGGATTTCTTGCTGTAAGAAATCAGTCCTCTATTTAGGTAGTATGCACTTAGCTAGGGAAAAAGCATCTAATGCTACATACACAAGCACACTTGCAAATAACATAACTGTCATGACATACGAGGAGGATAGAGTAGTTGATTATTAACTAGCAGGGGAATGTTGGAATGGGTGAATACAATGTCAATGAATGTCTTGAAATGTGCCGGCCCGACAACGACAATATCAGTAAATGCAATGTGAACGTATGCCATTGCGTGTGCCCACATAACCACATGAATGCCTGTCAATGCAATGCCAGTGTATCCCGAAATTTGTGCCCACAGAGCAGCGCTGGCATCAGCAATACTGATACCAATGTATGTCATAATTCAGGCTCATATGATAATATTTTTGTAGCCAATAAGAACAATGTCAGTGTACGTTCAGAACAAAGCAAACATATCTTTGACAGTGCCAGTAAGAACGATGTCAATGTACAAGATGACAACTGTATGCATAATGTTTATAATGTCTATAAAAATAATACCAGTGGTTGCCATAGTATTCTTAGGAGTTCCAATGAATTCACATCATTGCTGTTGGATTCACCCTAGGTGAACTTCCCATCAACCCTGAATCAGAGATATCTGGTCAGGCAGGACCTGCGACCCACATCCACACCTTTCGAGTAACAGGTCACCGGTAAAGGCAAACACACACCCAGGGAAAACGCTGATCAATTCTAAAGAAAGATAGCTGCACCACAAACAAGTCAGAAATAATTGGTCTCAATAATACACGTTTGGCCAAAGGTTCAGTTCCTCAGAAATGCCACAATGCTAGATACCACATGTAGATAGGTACACTCAACTAATCAGGACACAACGTGCTGGCCCACATTAGCTCTCCCTGAGTTCGAGGGCCCTCTGTGTCCTTATCAGATGCACACAGTAGATCAATTTATGACTGAGATGCTCTTTAGGAATGTAGAGGTCATTTCATTGTACCTAATGACTGTATAAATTGCCAGCCAAAACTTTGTACATAAAGAGATTTTGAGCAGATGCACTCTGTCGAGGCTCTCCTGGCTGCAGTGTTTAATTAAACAAACTTGTTCCTTTTTTGCCAAATGCCTCCTGTCTTTTCATTGATTTAAGGTGAATTCATTTCCGAGCAAAAAATTAGCCAGGCTTTAGTATAGAATACTATGTAAGAATTGTTATTGTAGGTCCTGCGTGAGATTTCAAGATTGTGCTTTGGCAGCAAGCTACAGTTATGAGGCATACAACTGAAGGAAATATGAATGTTTTAGTTCCAGAAGTCAATGAGTTCAGAATTTCAATGAGACTGTTAAAGTTTACTGATTTTTATTTTAAGCCAGGGTTCCTATTTTGCGATTGTCTCTGTGACAGTTATGTGTTATGGATTAGAAAAAAAATTCTACAAATTCACTGAGTTTTGAAAAGCAATTTATTCAGTGGTAATTTCCAAGAGCTTGTAAGACGTTTTTTAAGGTGAGATTCTTTGTTCTCGTGAAGTATTTTCAACTAAGAGACTGGTATAGAAGAGGAGGAGCAGGTTAGACTTAAGACTGCTTTTAAGTCAGGCCACTGTTGAGAAAACACATTGCAGAGTGGAGTTGAGAGAGTTCAGTTTTCAAAGGAAAACATAAGGTTTACCAGAAAAAGGCCCAAGATGCTGATCGGTAAAGTGAATGCTCTTTTTGCAACTCTTAGGAGAGGTACTTGCCGTAGTGGTCTTACTTGTAGGAGCTATATATTGTAGCTGAAGGGCCGGAGATAGTTTCTTTGATCTGAAAGAATCACATTGCTGGGGAGCATTGAGGCTCTCCATTGCTGTCTAGGGGTGCGGATGCCCCCCTAACTCCAACTGATCTCATAAAGGTCCCTCTCCCTGACTACTGGCTACCATCCACAGTCAACCCCAGCAGGCTCTGAATTGCCTCTGGGCACTGGGAGAAGCACTCAACCCAAATTGGCTATTTCACTGCTCATGGGACAGTGCCTACCATACTTATCCCCCAGCAGTCACTCTCATGTACCCGCTTTGCGGCGGCACACATTCCGCCTCGGTGCGGGCAAATTTGACGTGTGCACAGATCTACGGCCTCTGGCCATCCGATGCACATGCCCACTGTGATGTTGGAGGGCGGGGGACATCCGACGCATGGAAGTGGTTAAGAGCTGAAGATAATCTGCAGGCTGATGGGTTAGCTGCACATGTTGCTGGACCCATTACGGGCTGGTAAGCTGGCTGACCGAACACTCAATCTGTACTGGATTACATGTGGAGTGCTCCCTTGCCAGAAGCCCGGGGTGCTAAGGTCTCAACTGCCCAGATTCATGGGGCTTCCCTCTGCCACAGCTATCATGGGGAAGTCATGGACAGTCAGGCTGCCCATCATCTCTCCTCCATAAATCAATTGCAGCATGGTGTTGATCTTGTAGTCTCAGGCACACCCAGCAGTGTACTGCAACCCACCCTGGCACCCATAGTGCCCTGACCAGATGGAAATGCACAGATCTTGGGAACAGTGAACTCTTCTAGAACCTCTGTGGAGGCCAAATTGTATGCAGTGGTGGTGAAAGTGGATCTTCACTGCAAAGATCAGAAGGAGCTTAGGGTCACCAAGATGGAATCAGTGGTACAACAGTTGCAGCCATAGACAGATGGCCTTCACCAGAAAGTTCAGGAACTCTCAGACTACCTTCAGGTCCTCGGGTAGAGGGCAGAAGACAATGAGGGTCATGCTAGGTGCAGTACAGTTTGTCTGGTGGATCTGCCCAAGGGCACAGAGAAACGCAATATGGTGGTCTTCCTGGCGGAATGGTTGACTATGACTGTGGTGCTGTTCAGTGTGTTTCCATCCTTGTTGCTGGAGTGGGCACGCCATGTCCCATCAAGTCTGACTCCCTTCAGTGCCCCATGTAGACCTGTAGTGAATAAGCTTCTACATTTTTGTAATCATGGCATCACATTATAAACTACCAGCGGTGTGACTCACTATATCGTGGGTGACAGTAAGGTTCATATGATTCCTGATTACACACTAATATTCCAGACCCTCCTTTATTAGCACAAAGTGCAAACTCAGGAACATGGGGCTAAATTATACACTCTTTTTTTTTTGTGTCCTCATTTTCGCCCTTGGTGATCAACTAGTAGCATGTGGAAATGACCTTACTTTCTCAGATAAACTGGGAGGAGCTCCGAGAAAAGCCGCCCTGATTGCCCCACAGTAAGTAATGTCGTAGTCCAACAAAGCCAATTTGAAGCAACCATCTGGGACACATTCTGCGTTCATATACCCAATCGTATATCGCATTCAAATATATTGGGTATAGTCAAGTGGAAAAAAGGGGATGCCAAGCAGCGTAATCATTGGACCTTGGGGGGAAAAAAAAGGGATAGCACATTGGTGTCACTACTAACAGATAGGCTCCCATTCAAGAAAGAAGTCTCATTCTGGTATAACCTTTTACTGGATGAAGCAGAGGGTGAGTTCCTACTACCAGATCAGTTGTGGTCTACACAAATGACCAATATTAGCGTGGAGAATATGTGGTACAAATCTTTTAAAATCATGTGGAACATTGTAAAACCATCTTGGTTACGCCGAAACCATTTGTTCACATTACATAGGGCCTACTATTCGCCTCAACGTCTGTCGAAGTTCACAGACAATTTGCCGGTTCTATGCCCTAAATGCGGCTTGGCAGAGGCCTCGGATTTACATATGTTCTTCGATTGCCCACTTCTAACACCATTTTGGAACTCTGTTTCTACTTCAATATCCACCTCCTTGGGATCCCAACTAACTTTATGTTCTTCTCTTGTTATCTTTGGTATTTCTACAGAGTTTCATGGTCCAGCAAAAAATGTACTTTTCTTTTGTATCTTGTTGGCAAGGAGGGAAATATGTAAGAAATGGAAAGACCCTTCACCTCCAATCTTGCTGGATTGGCAAAGGTCAGTACTACAAACATCAAAGATGGACCTTTTAAGATCAGGAAATCAAAGCAAGAGAAACTTCTGGAGACTACTAAACTGGTAAAGAGTTTTGGTTTGAAAATTATACACTCTTATTCCCAGCTAAATCAAAGATCACATTTGAGAAATAGTCCTTTATATTTACGGACCTCGCAGACACATGGGAGTGGGTGAGGCCTATGACTTTTTTTTGCTGGTGGTAGTCTCACAGGTGTGGTCACAGCAGTCCCACAGGCACCATCACAGTAGAGGGAAAAGAAGACAGGGACAGCAACTTTGCAACCACAAACCAGACAATGCTCAAACAGTGGTGGGAAAGAAATCAGTGCTACATGCAGGTACAGCCATCTGTGAAAGACAGCCCATATTTTTTAAGTACAAGCAGCTTTATTAAAAACCTCCTCCTTGGTTCAGATGAAAAATTATCCGCACCCCCCCAATAATATACCACAATTAGAAGATGACTAGCTATGACTTTCTGAGACATCTTGCTGGGTGTGTATGGACCAGGTGAGCGGGAGCTCTCAGTCAGGTTGGGTTGTAACCCAGGGTAAGGGACACATGGCTGTCCAGTGAGGGTGTACTTTCAATTTTACAGGCAACAAAAAACAAGGTGATGAATGGAATGCTTGAAGTAATCTCAGCTACTGGCAATCACTCTGGGCTGCATCCCAATCCACCATTTTTAAGTCTATCATGCACCTCAGTTTGGACCAAGCCGTACGCTGATCATTCTTGAACCAGTACCTTTAGGAACAGTCCAGCCAGAACTGCAAGGCCAGGTCCTTCATGAACTAGAACACAATCAATCCAGGACTGTTGTAGCCCTTATTATGGCTCATTAGCCCAGTATATCATTGTTCCAGTGGCACAGTGAGCAGGGGAACCATGTCTGGGCATACCCATCACAATTAAAGAAAAAAGAAAAGGTGATGGATGGAATGTTTGAATTAATCTCAGCCACTGGCAATTGCTTGAGGCTGCATCCCAATCTGTGTTTTCCACCCACAAGGCCACCTCAGGTTGTACCCAGCCCAATGCAAATCAGTCTTGACCCTGCTCCAGTGGGAACAGTCCAGCCCGTACTGGCAACCCAGGTCCTCCCTGAACCGGAGCACAAACAACCCAGGACCGGTTTCACCCTTACTAGGGCTCAACAGCCATGTAGAGTGGTTCTATTGACACATTGAGCATGGGACCATATCTGAGCATACCTGTCAAACTTTGAGCAAAAACAACAAGGTGATGGAAGGAATACTTGAGTTAATCTCAGCCACTGGTAATCACACAGGGACATAGATGATGTCTCTGAGAGAAACCTCTTTGACAGTATGTCACGTTCTCCCCAAAGGGTCACATAGCACTGTCAAAAATTCTGGCTCTGCCATGTGTTCTGTATCTGTTTGGTAAGGTCTCTTTGTTGTTATACCGATCAGAGTTCTGCAAACTAAACGAATGGCTCTCTGACCTGATATGGGTAACGTACAGGCTCTGGGTGGCCTTGGATGCGCGGTTACTCCCCTTGGACACTAATGTCTTGGGGGCACCAGATTAATATTATTGAACAGCACCATTAAATGGCTCATGACCTGCATAGCCCTGAAGGCACCGCATGAGGCTGGACACCTTTAGGCTTGATTGTCTCATCCGTCTGTTCTGTGAACATTTTGGAGTGGGGTTCCTAGAGGCACCCATATGCCATGTTTGCTCTGTGTGGCTCAACACTACTGGTCTTGATACCTTCTCTGCAGGCACTGCTTCATTGTATACTTACTTGAATTTCGTCTCTAGTGCCTGCCCAGCTTTGCTAAAGTTGGATTAGGAGCAAATAAGACTCATTGAAGACTGGCATCTATCCAAACCCTGGATAGCTGTTCAAGTCTGAGACTACCCTTTCGTTTGTGGAACTACTCAAGTTGTAGCAGTTCCTAATTCATGCTGCTCTCCGGGGGGCAATTGGCAATATCTGGGGTGACCTGGAGGATGAACCTGACACTGACTCTGCACTGCATACACTGTTGACGTGGAGCCCCAATCGACACAGGATCACAAATGTGTATTAGAGGTTAGGGAAGAAGACAGGATTGTTGTTACCTTTTCTCTGGCTTTCTTTGAGAAAGGCTCTACAGATCGACCTGTCAGATATGGACTGGTCTAACACCTTGAGAAGAATCCCTAAGGTCTCTAGAAGCTGCTGCAATTTTATGTCCATTTGACATACCTGACCCGATGCAGCGACACAGGGTGTAAATACCTCCGATCATGCAGATTTTTATCACATGACGCATTGTTGCTTTTCTTTAGCGAGATCTGTGATCACCTCATCCAAATAACCAGTAGACACCACATTGGCAACACTAAAATATGCTTGTTGGGCTTAATGGACTGCCCCAAGATGGACAAGTCCAGGGGCAAACTCATTGATTTGTTTTTCCTATTAGTGATGAATTGCAGAGTGACCTCCAGCTCATCTGCCTGGAAACACACGCCGATGATGATGTTATCAGATGAATATGACACAAGGCCAAGCAGGTCATGCAAGTTACAGGTCAGAATACAATGCTACTGGCTCTGGAACCGGGCTCAGATTTACATCTGCAATTGCCCTCTCACTCCTGCTTTCACACACTTCCTATCTCAGCTCGCTATCAACCTCATGGGCCCCTCCACCTGCATTTCTCAGTCGAGGTTCTCTTGAGGACCACGTTGCACAATCTTTGCTGTGCGATCACCCTCGTCATTCTGGATTGTCTCCCCCATTATGTTCCTGCACTCCACAGTTGCAAGCTAATGGTTTATAATGTGTCATCCACCTGCACTCAATCTGATTGTAACCTTGTTTGATTTTTTGCCAATGATTGTCATGTTCATGCATTATTGTACACTGTGGCCAGATTTGAGTATATCTGAGTATATAAAAGCTTTCAATAAAGTGCAATTAAAAAACAAATATAGAAGAACTGGCTAGGAAGGCACCGCATAGGCTAGCTGATGAATGCATGGGCCTGAAATGTGCACAACAGAGTTGGGAAGGATCAGCATAATGATCACTCTTTGTGGTAGCTGCTAGTTACTGACCTCCCATTGTCATTAACATGGGCCTCTCCTCCACTCCCAGGGCAAACCATGGCCTTCCAGAACCAGTTCTTATTTGAGGGAGTGGCACAGTAAATCTCTAAAAGCTTACTTTGCTCCACCATTAGTGCGGATTAGGAGACACCTGTGATTATAGGACACATCTGTACAGTTGATGCCTCTGAGTGATACATTCTCTCTGAGTGACCTTGGCGACAGACGGCAAAGAAGTCATAAAATTGTACTAGCCAGATCATTATTTGTGTTTGCAATAGAGAAAGGCAAACTGTGAGAAAAATGCACGTTTATGGGATTTTAGGAAGAACCACTGTTACAAGTAATGATGAACCAGGCGAGAACACTGCATGCCTGAAATGGTGCTTGGAGCAGGTCCAGAATATTACTTTCAAATAGTTTTTGTTAAGAAAAATGAGCCCAGGAAGGTGTCAAAGAATGATTTTACTCCTCTGGGTAGCAATGGTGAGAGATCATGGTAGAGAAGAAATTTGAAAGACTAAGGGAATGGACATATTATCAAGAACGGTGTTAAAATTATCGCTGCTTTAGCGGCAGGAAACTGCCACTAAAGCGGCTATAATGGGCTTGATAATATGCCCTTGTGAATTCCCATAGAAGCCCATGTTTTGGTGTGAACCTGGGCTTCTATGGGAATTCGCAAGGACATATTATCAAGCCTATTATCGCCGCTTTAGCAGCAGTTTCCTGCCGCTAAAGCCGCGATAATTTTAACGCCGTTCCTGATAATATGCCCCATGGGGTCTGATTTAGAGTTCATCAGACAGGTTACTCTATCGCAGATGAGACAGATATCCTGTCCATATATGTAATTGCATTTGTATTATGGCGAACAAGATATCCCTCACATTTGGGATGGAATAACCCAACTGCTGAATTCTAAATCAGGCTCAAAATCTCCTGTAAGATAAGGAGCCCTCCAGCAGAAAATTGCTTTTTGCATGTTCATCAGATTAAATCGAAGAATTCCCACAGTTGGTTCCTCTACACTGACATATAAGATGTAGATGAACAGGCTTCCACCGGTCATGAGCGAAATTACTGTTGCTTAATGCTTGTTCTAGCTTTCCAGGTTGCATGGTTAACAAGATTAATTCCAGAATGTTGTCCATCTTCTCACAGGGTTTTCCACATTTTGTAACATTTTTGGCAATGCTTTGGAATTAATAGGAACCTTATATATTGTTGCAGGTTTGTTTTTAAGATGCTGGAACCCTCTACACTTTGGATAAGGATCTGGGCAATGACCACAGGTTAGACAAACATAATTCTGCTAAACCAGCCAAGGCACTACACTGAAATCACACAGATCTGGAGGTACTACAACAGACTTCTCATTTCTCTATTCTCTATTCTCTATTCTCTATTCTCTATTCTTCAGGACTGTATAGCTACCATGTTGGCCCAAAGACTTAAACCATTTGTGCATCAAAAAGGTATGAATATGAATTTGCTTTATTTGCAGGATCAATTACAATCTTAGCCAAATATAATAAACACACAAGAACAAAAAAATGTCTCGCAATTTGTGATATAATAAATTGATGTAAAAAATATATACCAAAATTGTAAGATAAATACATTTTTGGCATTGAAAAGATTTTCAAGCAAAGTTGTGTTGTATGTAACTCAGTGCTTTTCCATGAACGTAGACAGAAACTTTACCAGTCTAATAATCAAAGGGTATTGGCTGGATTCAGTGCCGCCATGATGGCCTGCCAGCATATCTGCACTTTAAGATCATTAACTGATCTATGCCAGAACTCCCTACGTTCTCTGTAAGGTGCTCAGCACAAACATACTACAAGCATGAGGTTTACTTTTCCAATATTTTAAGTAGTGTCAATAGGCAATGTGTGCCACTTAGGCAGATAGTCCAATGTTCGTAAAACCCTGAGCTGTTAATGCATGGGCTTATGTCTGATGTACTTCGAAGAATTTGAATACAGATGCAACTAGTGGCCTGAGCGTGTTTATCATCATCCAAGCATGCCTTTGCCGTACTAACACGCTTTTATCCTCTAGTTTGCTTGTCTTGTGTCTGATGGAAACAAACTTTTTGAACACTTGTTGAGTAACCTGCTGATTCCACAATTCCTTTGCCTGGAAAGTATCTAAGAATTTTTCCATGAATCGAAGATGCAATGAGTTGCTCAGGATGCTTCTAATTTCTTTCCAGTTGAAATTATCCAGAGTGCAGGCCTAGAGGATCTTAGTTTATGATACAATATAAGAAATGCTTGTTGTCTGGCTGTTACTTGATTTGCCAGGCCAAATTATGGGCACATTTGCACTGAGGAGCCTGTCCTTGGTTAGGCGAAAACAGACATACATTTTGGTCACACTTACTTACACACTTACTTGAATTTCGTCTCTAGTGCCTGCCCAGCTTTGCTAAAGTTGGATTAGGAGCAAATAAGACTCATTGAAGACTGGCATCTATCCAAACCCTGGATAGCTGTTCAAGTCTGAGACTACCCTTTCGTTTGTGGAACTACTCAAGTTGTAGCAGTTCCTAATTCATGCTGCTCTCCGGGGGGCAATTGGCAATATCTGGGGTGACCTGGAGGATGAACCTGACACTGACTCTGCACTGCATACACTGTTGACGTGGAGCCCCAATCGACACAGGATCACAAATGTGTATTAGAGGTTAGGGAAGAAGACAGGATTGTTGTTACCTTTTCTCTGGCTTTCTTTGAGAAAGGCTCTACAGATCGACCTGTCAGATATGGACTGGTCTAACACCTTGAGAAGAATCCCTAAGGTCTCTAGAAGCTGCTGCAATTTTATGTCCATTTGACATACCTGACCCGATGCAGCGACACAGGGTGTAAATACCTCCGATCATGCAGATTTTTATCACATGACGCATTGTTGCTTTTCTTTAGCGAGATCTGTGATCACCTCATCCAAATAACCAGTAGACACCACATTGGCAACACTAAAATATGCTTGTTGGGCTTAATGGACTGCCCCAAGATGGACAAGTCCAGGGGCAAACTCATTGATTTGTTTTTCCTATTAGTGATGAATTGCAGAGTGACCTCCAGCTCATCTGCCTGGAAACACACGCCGATGATGATGTTATCAGATGAATATGACACAAGGCCAAGCAGGTCATGCAAGTTACAGGTCAGAATACAATGCTACTGGCTCTGGAACCGGGCTCAGATTTACATCTGCAATTGCCCTCTCACTCCTGCTTTCACACACTTCCTATCTCAGCTCGCTATCAACCTCATGGGCCCCTCCACCTGCATTTCTCAGTCGAGGTTCTCTTGAGGACCACGTTGCACAATCTTTGCTGTGCGATCACCCTCGTCATTCTGGATTGTCTCCCCCATTATGTTCCTGCACTCCACAGTTGCAAGCTAATGGTTTATAATGTGTCATCCACCTGCACTCAATCTGATTGTAACCTTGTTTGATTTTTTGCCAATGATTGTCATGTTCATGCATTATTGTACACTGTGGCCAGATTTGAGTATATCTGAGTATATAAAAGCTTTCAATAAAGTGCAATTAAAAAACAAATATAGAAGAACTGGCTAGGAAGGCACCGCATAGGCTAGCTGATGAATGCATGGGCCTGAAATGTGCACAACAGAGTTGGGAAGGATCAGCATAATGATCACTCTTTGTGGTAGCTGCTAGTTACTGACCTCCCATTGTCATTAACATGGGCCTCTCCTCCACTCCCAGGGCAAACCATGGCCTTCCAGAACCAGTTCTTATTTGAGGGAGTGGCACAGTAAATCTCTAAAAGCTTACTTTGCTCCACCATTAGTGCGGATTAGGAGACACCTGTGATTATAGGACACATCTGTACAGTTGATGCCTCTGAGTGATACATTCTCTCTGAGTGACCTTGGCGACAGACGGCAAAGAAGTCATAAAATTGTACTAGCCAGATCATTATTTGTGTTTGCAATAGAGAAAGGCAAACTGTGAGAAAAATGCACGTTTATGGGATTTTAGGAAGAACCACTGTTACAAGTAATGATGAACCAGGCGAGAACACTGCATGCCTGAAATGGTGCTTGGAGCAGGTCCAGAATATTACTTTCAAATAGTTTTTGTTAAGAAAAATGAGCCCAGGAAGGTGTCAAAGAATGATTTTACTCCTCTGGGTAGCAATGGTGAGAGATCATGGTAGAGAAGAAATTTGAAAGACTAAGGGAATGGACATATTATCAAGAACGGTGTTAAAATTATCGCTGCTTTAGCGGCAGGAAACTGCCACTAAAGCGGCTATAATGGGCTTGATAATATGCCCTTGTGAATTCCCATAGAAGCCCATGTTTTGGTGTGAACCTGGGCTTCTATGGGAATTCGCAAGGACATATTATCAAGCCTATTATCGCCGCTTTAGCAGCAGTTTCCTGCCGCTAAAGCCGCGATAATTTTAACGCCGTTCCTGATAATATGCCCCATGGGGTCTGATTTAGAGTTCATCAGACAGGTTACTCTATCGCAGATGAGACAGATATCCTGTCCATATATGTAATTGCATTTGTATTATGGCGAACAAGATATCCCTCACATTTGGGATGGAATAACCCAACTGCTGAATTCTAAATCAGGCTCAAAATCTCCTGTAAGATAAGGAGCCCTCCAGCAGAAAATTGCTTTTTGCATGTTCATCAGATTAAATCGAAGAATTCCCACAGTTGGTTCCTCTACACTGACATATAAGATGTAGATGAACAGGCTTCCACCGGTCATGAGCGAAATTACTGTTGCTTAATGCTTGTTCTAGCTTTCCAGGTTGCATGGTTAACAAGATTAATTCCAGAATGTTGTCCATCTTCTCACAGGGTTTTCCACATTTTGTAACATTTTTGGCAATGCTTTGGAATTAATAGGAACCTTATATATTGTTGCAGGTTTGTTTTTAAGATGCTGGAACCCTCTACACTTTGGATAAGGATCTGGGCAATGACCACAGGTTAGACAAACATAATTCTGCTAAACCAGCCAAGGCACTACACTGAAATCACACAGATCTGGAGGTACTACAACAGACTTCTCATTTCTCTATTCTCTATTCTCTATTCTCTATTCTCTATTCTTCAGGACTGTATAGCTACCATGTTGGCCCAAAGACTTAAACCATTTGTGCATCAAAAAGGTATGAATATGAATTTGCTTTATTTGCAGGATCAATTACAATCTTAGCCAAATATAATAAACACACAAGAACAAAAAAATGTCTCGCAATTTGTGATATAATAAATTGATGTAAAAAATATATACCAAAATTGTAAGATAAATACATTTTTGGCATTGAAAAGATTTTCAAGCAAAGTTGTGTTGTATGTAACTCAGTGCTTTTCCATGAACGTAGACAGAAACTTTACCAGTCTAATAATCAAAGGGTATTGGCTGGATTCAGTGCCGCCATGATGGCCTGCCAGCATATCTGCACTTTAAGATCATTAACTGATCTATGCCAGAACTCCCTACGTTCTCTGTAAGGTGCTCAGCACAAACATACTACAAGCATGAGGTTTACTTTTCCAATATTTTAAGTAGTGTCAATAGGCAATGTGTGCCACTTAGGCAGATAGTCCAATGTTCGTAAAACCCTGAGCTGTTAATGCATGGGCTTATGTCTGATGTACTTCGAAGAATTTGAATACAGATGCAACTAGTGGCCTGAGCGTGTTTATCATCATCCAAGCATGCCTTTGCCGTACTAACACGCTTTTATCCTCTAGTTTGCTTGTCTTGTGTCTGATGGAAACAAACTTTTTGAACACTTGTTGAGTAACCTGCTGATTCCACAATTCCTTTGCCTGGAAAGTATCTAAGAATTTTTCCATGAATCGAAGATGCAATGAGTTGCTCAGGATGCTTCTAATTTCTTTCCAGTTGAAATTATCCAGAGTGCAGGCCTAGAGGATCTTAGTTTATGATACAATATAAGAAATGCTTGTTGTCTGGCTGTTACTTGATTTGCCAGGCCAAATTATGGGCACATTTGCACTGAGGAGCCTGTCCTTGGTTAGGCGAAAACAGACATACATTTTGGTCACAAGACCATTGAAGAGACTTGCTTCCTTCCCTAACAAAGTTTTACTCCTGTATCTTATTGACTGAAATAGCTTCGCCTTTAGGACCTGAAGGATTGGATCTAGGCCACATAGATGTTTTGAGGCAGTTTTAAGAGCACATTGTAGCGCCTGAGCTTTATTTCTAAATGCTTCTTTTTTCCATGTCAGGTTTCCTCTTGAATCAATCAAAACTCGTAGGTATGTATACTCTATAACTTTATTGAAACTCTCATGTCTCCAATGCCAGGCTCTTCTTTTATTGAGTCACTTCCAGTCCTTTTGACATAGTATGTTCATCTAACGTATTAATTAGTGGCTGAAGACCCACTGTTGTTTTACGTAACATAACCAAATCATCCACACACAGGAGATTAGACAATGATTTTCCTCCCAATTTCAGAGGATGTGAATTGACAAGATCCAGCGCTATTGTAAGATCCAATGTATAAAGATTAAATAACAAGGAAGCCAAAAAAAATTTACAAAATTGATACTTGTATAGCGCACTACTCACCCACAAGGGTCTCAAGGCGCTTGTACGAATACCGCAGTGGAACCCATCCTGGCTTTCCCTGTGAGGTGTCCACTCCTGGGCACCCCCAAGGTGGAGGCCAGGCATCCTTAGCGTTGTGGGCGCCGTTGTGGAGATTAAGCAAGCTATTGCCCAGAGTTGCAGAGTGGGACTCCATGATTGGTATAGGCACCGAGGTGAGAATATTCAGGTCTGTGGAATTTCTTTTGAGCCCAAGACCCGCGGAGGCGGGGAATTGAACTCTGGTCCCGGGCTAGACCTCTGCTTCAGGGTCTGCCGCTCTAATCATTGAGCCACACTTCTCCCAAGACACAGCCTTGTTGAAGACCAGCTTTGGTATGAATTTTCCAGAAACTACTATCACATAATTTTATCCTTGTCCATGCATCGGAGTATAGGAGTTGTGCATCTGACTTAGTCGGCCTCAGTTCCACCACTTAATCATCTTTTGTCTACTTCCTATTGACTGTTCGTGTTCTTCAGCTTCCAGATGAGTTGTTAAATACTTTATCCAGTCTTGCTCACTAATGTGCACATTATTTGCCCTTTGCAGTCCTCGTTCCTTCTGGTTTACCATCTGCCAGAACTTTGCAGAATTCTTAGCAGTCACTAGCTTGGCTCAATATTCTTTCGAAGTTGGCCTCATTGTATAGCCAAATCTCTTTTTTAAGATTTTTCCTGCCAATTTCAGAACTACTATTAGTTCATTATTATGTGGGCTCAATCGCAATAAGTGGAAACGCCTGTTTATATGCTTTTTAGTGCACTTAATTCCTGATGAGAGTCTATTTTGGTAGTTTTTTTCCAGGGGGTAACCAGCAGCACTGCCCTTTCATAGGATGTTATGTAGTCAATAAACATTTTGCCAATCTGATGCCCTCTTTCTGTGTTTGAGGCAGAAAATGTTATGCCCTGCTCGTTGATGGCTGGCAGGCCTGCTTAGTTTCACTGTAGCCTTTTTAAGTTTATTATATGCGCATCTACCAATAGTACCTTCGATATCTGAGGAGCTCCTATTGTTGCGGAAAAGATGAAAACCTGCGGATGACGATCAATTTCTGATCGATGTTCAATTCTATATTACAGAACATTTATTTATTTATTTGCTAGTTTTACATAGTGCGAACTTGACCTTTGTGGATATCGGAGTGCAATACAAGTTAACAGTGAGCAGCATAAGGACAATAATAAAATCATGCACAAAGAAGAAAGATACAGGATATTTTAGCTGGTACCCATAAAAAGGATGGTATACTTTACAAAGCTTAATAGTAGAGGAGATAACTCAATAAAAACCAACATATCATAGACAATAAATTGTCGAATCTGGAGTGACAAGAAACTAGAGGGTAGAGTCAGGAGCGCTAAGTTTAGAACACTGTAGTTACCATCTGGAGTAGTCATGAATGTGAATGAAGGAAGGAGGGCATCGGAGTGTCTAGGTAAGAAATGTTCTCACAAGAAATGCTATGACTTCTTTCTTAAAGGAAATAGTAGAGGGATTCATCCTGACTTCAGTGGGAAAGGTTGTTCCACATTCCTGGGGCCATCCCCGAGAAAGAGCGGTTGAAAGTTTTCTTCCTGTAGAATCTCTGAGGTTTCAAAAGAAGGGTGTTGGAACTTCTTGACGATCTAGCACAACCAGAAAGTCCAAGTTTCTGACCAGGACACCTAAGGGTTTTGAAGTGGACGGCTTTATGTGTCATACAAGCAATTATTAACTTGATTCTCTCATTATTTGGGAGATATTTGAGGGCTTTAAGATCAGGGGTGACACAGTTGTTTCTCTTTGAACAGGTGATGAGCCTTGCGGCAGCGTTGAGCGAAGCCTTTAAAGGAGCCAATTTGGATTTGGGCAATCTAGAGAGTGTTACACTGCCATAGTCCAACCTGGGAACCACTAAGGCTTGCATGCTTGACATTGTTGGAGGGAGGAAGGGCTTGGGTTTTCTTAGAATATTCATTTGATGATATGATCAAATAAAGAAATGGATGAAAGACACATTCTCAGAGGCCCGTGTCCATGGTGAAGGAGTGTAATCTGCAAACCTGCCATTTAACATTCACAATGCTATTGTGAAGAAAGTAAGAAAACGTCTCCCCAGAGCTTATCCTGCAGGGCCAGAATTGGAAATTGCCAGCAGCAGCCTGCCTCATTTTGACTGAGTTCATCATATGGACTACAGAATAAATTGGCATTAAAATCTCCTGTCATCAACATTTCAGAATTCATTTGCTTCATTTTGATTTCCGCTATTACTTCCCATAATCTTTCTAGCATTGTTCTTTTTTTCCTCTTATTAGGATTTATATGTATATATTCATAAATATCAATCAAAACTGTGGATCTTCTGTCCACCTTTAATGCTGACAGTCAGGTTCCCTGGCTCAGTTTTCACAACTTGTGGGGGTGGATGCAGGATTAACTTACAATGTATGTATGTCACGAGCCGCCTTTTGGGCTCCCTGTTTTTCTAGACGATTGAAGGCCCTGAAGCCTGTGCCCAAGTCTTGCAACATAAGAACTTGGAATTTTTGCAAGTAACAGATCAGATTGTGGTTGTTTATCTTTTGATTTAAGCCACCCAGATTCCATGAGCATATTTTTAGCTGGTGCCCCATTTCAGATTGCGTCCTTGTATTCTCTACATTTCAATTGACTCGATTCTTGGTGGAAGGTGACATCTTTTCTGCCCCTTTATTAGATTTCTTGACACCATTATTCGAGGTGGAATTACTGCTGAATTTTATTTCCTCTATACGAGTATCATTTAACTTTTCCTCACTCCTATGGACCTTGAAATCCAGATTCAGGGCTTGTGCTTGACCATTGAGTCTAACATCACTTAGGGGCTCAGACCCTCTCTCTTGCTCGTTTCTTCCTTCTGGATAATGATTAGATATTGAGAGATCCTCTGGGCCTTTGGTTGTAACAAAGTTTGTACATAACTTCTGCTCTATATAAGTTCCGTCAACTTCATTGATACGATCTCTTTTATGCTCTTATGTACTTTGTATACACAGTTGGGTGTGCTCTACTTCGTAATCTTCATGCAGATGTGTACATTGCCACTCTGTTTGCATTACAATAATCACTATTTCCGTTCTGGAGTTTAATCTTTGCCTCCTGTTGTTTGAGGTTTTAGGAGAACTCCTTCATGGTGGTTTTGTAACTTCTGATAATTATCACTAGGGGGCTGCAATTTATCCGCTTGTGGTTTTGTTATACTTAATTTTGTTGGTGCTCTGTTTGTTTTATTTGTTCCCATAATCTTATCCTTTCTGAGTGACTCTTTCTCTGGCATTGTACTGAGCGAATTATTTTCTTCATGTCCATCACTTGTTAAAGCCATCTGAGACTTGGTAAGTCTTTTCATGTTTACTGAGGCAGGGCTGCTCCTTTTTGGGGGCACCTATCTATTTCTTGAACAGGAGCACTTTCCCCTAGTAAATATGGATGTGCTGGTATGTTTTGCTTACAACAGATGCGTGTGTCCCCTTCATGTTTATATTGCTTTAAAAGTGATGCCGCTCAGTCTTCATTACACACTAACTCTGAAAATTCGGAGACAAATGCAGCGTTTTGGTTGCCTATTTTCCTGGGCTGATGGATTTCTGTGAACACTACAAAAGTCTTCATGCATGTTTTAAAAACGCAGAGGTTTGTTGTTCTTCGATAATAGCCTCCTCAGTAGCTGGCTGTTTTTTGACCCAGTGTATGCCCGCTGGCCCGCCTTCTGAGCCTTCAACATTGACTTTACGTCTGATAGCAGGCCACTTATGTAGAGAGCTAATTTTGTCTAATATCAGTGAGCAGGCACAGTGGGTTATCTCTCTTGCGTTGGCAGATTGCACCTGTAATGTGAGATTATTAAGTTATGTGAGTTTATTTGAATGATAATGAAGCACATTGAATATTGCTTTTATTGCATTTAGGAGTGGTGGGGTCATTCCAGAATGTACATGCAGTGGGTGGCTAGGCAGTCTAGATCCACCTTGGTCCTCATGAAATGACTAGGGAGCACCAACCAGGATGTTTCCAAATTGCGTCCCATTCATCTCTGATTTTTCTACTTTAAACCTGTTTTTAGATTCCATTACGATGTCACTGCCCCAGCTGAGCATGTGATGTTGGTTACTAAAAATGATCTAAAGGAAGATTCAGAGACTAATATGAATGAAATAAATTGGTAGTGCCTTTCATTTGGATAAGTCTAATAGTGATTATTCTTTAAATGTCTTTATGAATATGTGGATTCAATGAATGCAAGAGATTGTTAACTTATGTGTGCATGCAGTTACCTACGTCTGTGTCTGAGGGTGTAACATACCACCACTTACCACTAAAGTATGGTATATCATGTAGTGTACTAACCAGTTTATTTTATGCTAAAGTGGTATTTCAGTATTATTATTGAAATTATGACTTAGTGTTTTCAAAAATTCCTATTAGAAAGAATTTGAATATAGTTTATAGTGCTAAAGATGCAGAATATTTGGGAGCGTTTTTCGGCACTACTAAAACGATAGATACAGTTTATACATATGGGCATAATTTGATTTGTAGGTTACACGGTGTAGAGATTGATTTCATAAGTTCTGTAGAAGATAGACATAGAGAATGTCAGTGCAGGGCTGCTAAACAGAAGAGTAAAGAGCCTCCATGGGCACATATTATTATTATTATTATTATTATTATTATTATTAAAGGCTTTTATATCGCGCTCTATTACTAAAAAAAATAGTATCCTGGCACATAAAGAAGCAAGTTATCAGAAGACTGAGACTTATGCTGCAATAGCACTGGATTTGCTCCATAGGGGAAAGCTTTGCATACTAAGGCAAAAAACAGATTATAGTAATCATTTCATTGGTTTCAGTGGATGTGAACACACTTTCTTAATTACTGGTGGTGGTGCATTAAAGTGTGGTACAGATCCTGTTTACCCATGGCTGAATTTCATTTGTGGAATAGATGCCTACTATAGGTTGCCACCACATTGGTATGGATGTTGTTATATGGGAATTATCTTTCCAAAAATGTATCATGGGAAGGATGAACAAGGAACCGATGAAAAGCAATTAACTCGGAGTGAAAGGGGTTTGAGTGCTGGTGAAATAATTGTGGATATATTTGGTGCATTGATACCTTCAGTTGGGGTTATTCTAAATTCACAGAAAATTCAAAAATTGTCTACAGTGGTTGATCGTTTATCTACGGATACTGCTGGAGGTTTTTTAATGGTTGAAACTAACATTTTTGCTATGAGGACCATGGTTTTACAAAATAGACTTGCCTTAGATGTATTATTGACAAAAGAAGGCAGAGTGTAGTATGTTAAAAATTCAACAATGTTGCACTTATATCCCTGATAGGAGTAAGGATCTGGAGGGATATATTAGTAACATTACTCATTTACATGATGATCTGTCAAAACTGAAGGCTGATGGTGCATGGGAGAAAAATGGTAAGAGTATTTCTTCCATAGGTAAGTGGTTTTATAATTTTTCTAACAGCTTATTAGGGAGAATATTAACACCAATACTTGCCATTGCTATAAGCATACTAATGATAATGCTGCTTTACAAGTGTCATAGGAGTAAACCTACTGAGGGAAAGCGAAGAGCAAGAAAACGGACAAGAGAGGAAATAGAAATGGAAGATCGAAGGGGAATTTATGACGATGCCTGGAAGGATATAGATGGTGTTTGGCTGAAACAAAGAGAACTACTGCATTCTGATTGTCCATTTATCAGACAGTAATCTGATATGGGTTGGTGTGATGGTTTGGGATATCATCAAATGGGGGATTGATGAAGCATGATGTTTGCTAATAAAAATCTGCTCGGGAAATCTACTCATGTGTGTGTTTTAACAAATTACTAATGAAAACAGACATTACTAAAATGTGAAGATTTGCAAAGCTGCATATGTTTTAGAGTCAGAATAACACATTTATAGTGGAAGATTTTCTTTATAAGGGTCATGAATGATTAATTTGTGCGTCTAATATTAATGTTCTTATGTTTTCTGAAACTGCAGGAATATTGAAGCACAAACACGAAAAAGCTCTTTTATTCTTCGTGAAAGTAGTGTGGGCCCTTTCTTTCTGCTTTTCCTTGCTAAAATGTGTGGGCCTTAGCAAATGTACTGGTTAGGGAATATCTTTCCATGCTCCTTTGTTTATTTTCATGTTGTGTCCTGATGACCTTGTAAAGAATAACATTTACATCCTTAGAGAGCAGAGAATGGTATGACTCTTTCCTGTCTAGGCGAGGATTTAGAATGAAACTGTTGCTATGTAGTTCCAAAATATGTAATTGACGTTTTTTTCTTCCTCTCTAGGAAGTTGTACAGTTATAGACAAAGACTGTTTAGTGAAATTTGTAAAGTCATTGTCAGGAGATGTTTGCCTCCTCTAGTTCTGACCAATGAGAGTAACTTGTAGTGTTCAGAAGGTTACCATAAGGTCAACTCTAGCTAGTAATAAGACAAAATTAAATGGATAAATTGTTATAAACATATATTAAATCTAAGATTCTCCTTACCAAGGAAATAAATGATGACGTACCACTACTTAGAGCGGGAAGGCGCGAACGCTCATACCATTAAATACCCAGCCAATCTGTCTAAGAACGCAGCCAAAAAGTTCAAACATAATCTATTAAGAAAAAAACCGGACACGCTAATCCTGGACCCATCCTACAGCAATGATAAAGGTACTATAGTAAATGATTTGATATTCTTCACTAGAAGAACGGCGATTTGGCGCAATACCTTCACAGAAATGCTTAACATAAAAAGTATAAAGAACATCCCACATGGCACTAAACCTATGAGCCAACCATCACATAGATGTAGAGCGAGACTATGCATAACGATATTTAAGAATGGTATAGTACTCATACAAGCAACTGACAGCGAATTAAATAAATTTGACAAGATCTTCTCAACATTAAAAGGATGCGTAATAACGGCAGGACCCCAAACACACTTGACCACACAAGATAACACCACAGATCATCACAGAGTATCCAACTCAGACCGCATACCTGACTCAAACCAGCGGGATCCACTACCTTCATTACACCAAAGCGGAGCAAGAGGTCCACAAACAAGGAATATCACAGCAAAAACACTCGTGGACAATAAAGGGGCAAATACAGACCGGAAAACCCCTCAGATGGAAGATTCAACACAACTTCCCAAGACCAGAAAGGACACAGGAAGTGTTGAGCTGGATACACGAACTGCAAATGCCACCCGGAAATCATAACAGTGGAAAGATTCGACATCTATCGTCATTGACAGGTCATCACAGATGAGTAATACACCAAATGAGGAATCGGAAACGAATGTGATGGACAACAACATGGATGTTCACGTCATGGACAGAGGCGGAGCAAGCTACCAAACTAAGGATGATCTAGTAGAAAACACAGATGCACACGACAAGGACAGAGGTGGAGGAGACAATCAAAGTAATATCAACATAGAAGACGACACGGCTGTCCACGACATGAACAGAGGTCGAGCAGAATACCAAACTACTGATGATACAGGAGACAAAACGGCTGTCCACGACATGATCAGAGAAGGAGCTGACTACCAAAGTAGTGACAAAAAGGGAAGAGGTCCAATGAAGAGGTCAAGAATCAAAAGCGTGAATGCAAAACAAAGTTATAGAAGAAGGAAGACGAACGCACTTAACACCTCATTCCTAACTCGAAGAATAATCAAAGCGCTTCAAACTCAGATGGTCAGTATTCTAGCTACGGTACAAGAAATGAAAAAGATGCTGGAAATCACTGCTAGCACCCACAACAATGTCGAGTACATCAGAGAAGTTCTTCTTAAATCTCAAAAAGAAGGTAATAAGATGGCATTACCACTATCAAACAGACAAAATCGACCTGACAGGAACCGCAACCATCTTACGGAAGAAGAAACTCTATTGTTACTTCGAGAATATGAGTCTTCTGACCCTACTGAAGGCGAAAAAATCATGACAGTCCAGATCGATGCTAACAGAACTTCAAAACAAAACGAAAGGAAAACCAATCATAACAACCTAAAACAAGTACATCTAACCACGGAATCACATGTCACGAACACAAGGATAGCAGGGAAACCTTTAAAATGCCTACTCCTTAACTGTCGGTCAGCAGCAAAACATGCTTCTGACATAGCTGATCTCATATTAAACAAAGAAATAGATGTGACAATCCTGACGGAAACATGGCTATCGGAATCCTCGTCTCCTAGTATGGACCTACTAGTACCCCCACAATATAATATTGTGAGACTCGATAGACAAAAAAAGACCGGGGGTGGGGTTGCCTGCATTTACCGATCGGAAATAGAAGTCAAACATGTGCCATCAGAACAGCTCGAAATCTGTGAACACCTAAATCTCAAGATTAGATCAGCAGATAATCAAACTTGCAATCTACATGCATTCTACCACCCGCCAGGCAATAATACTACCTTCATAGACAATTTAATGGAAATCATCACCACCGACTCCAATTCTGAAAACAATAACATTCTCCTGGGAGACTTTAACTTACACTGGAATGACAGCCAAGACAAACAAGTCAACGCTCTGAAAGATCTCCTAACGGAGTTAAATCTTAACCAAGTCTGCACAGAGCCAACACATGAAAAAGGAGCCACGCTGGATTGGATAATACCAAAAACTAACAATACCTCAATTATAGCAATTGAACCTTGCGACTGGTCAGATCACCATGCCATAACTTTCCTGATAAACAATATGAAAAAGAGCAAGACGATACAACCTAAAAGACACAAGAAATGGCTGCGAGATACTAGAGATCCGAATATAACATTATTAGTGGAAAGCTGTGAGAAAAAACTGATTCCACTGAACAACTTGCAAAGTGTGGAGGAACTTACTGGACACTACACGGAAACAGTAACGAATATAGTCAACAACACAATGCCTCTGAAACTGAAAAGAGTCACAGAGAAGATAAAAAACCCATGGTTCAATGAGACTCTAAATGAAGAAAGGAGGAAACTAAGACTAGCGGAAAGAAGATGGAGACAACACCCAACATCGCCCGAACTGAAATCACTTAGAAGAATTAGAAGCGAATATAACAGAAAAATACTACACTCCAAAAAAGAATATATCAGATCTGAGCTAGATAACGCCAAAAATAGACCACGGAAATTATTCGAGATACTGAAACAGCAATCCAATAAATTAACTAAAACCGAGCAAGAAACCACAACAACGCAAATAAGCTGTGAAGAATTCGCAACTTTCTTCACAGACAAGGCCAACAAACTAGAAAGAGAGCTTGGGAAAGAGGCTGATACCATTGGCAATATGGACAGACAAAACCTCAACAGCACTGGAGAAAACGCCCACGATAGGACAAAAAACAAGGCTCAATGGATTAACTTCAAACCACTGGATCAAAGTACCATAGCCAAAACACTATCAGACATCAAACCCAACAACCACTATAGTGATTCTCTTCCCGCTAAATGCGTCAGAGACATAAACCATATTGTGATTCCCATATGGAAGAAAATAATAAACGCCTCCCTATCACAAGGGATCCTTCCAGACTGCCTAAAAACAGGTCAAGTCGTCCCCATCATCAAAAAACCAACGGTGGACCCAGCTGATCCAAATAACTTTCGCCCGGTGACCAACATCCCTATACTTGCCAAACTAATAGAGAAATGCGTACAAAATCAACTAAGTCAACACATCACGAAATTCGCACTACTAGACGACTGCCAATCAGGATTCAGGACAGGACATAGCACAGAAACAGCGATCCTACATTTTATCGATGATGCACTACAGGCACTAGACAGTAATCAAACATGTCTACTTATCCTCCTGGACCTATCATCAGCATTCGACACGGTAAATCATGAAAAGTTACTAAGCAGGCTTTATGATAGGATGGGAATAACTGGAAACGTGCTAAAATGGTTTGAATCTTTCCTGCAGAATAGAACGCAAAGATTCCTGGTCAATCAAACACTTTCACCAGCATGCCCTAACTCAATTGGAGTCCCCCAAGGCTCTACTTTATCTCCATCACTGTTCAACCTTTACATCGAACCTCTCACTGAAATCCTACGAAAATCTAATATCTTCTACCACATGTACGCGGACGATACCCAGATTTACCTCAAGATCACATCCAGGGAAGACATCATGAGAATGAACGAGACCTTAAAACTGACTTTACAATGGCTATCGATCAACCATCTGAAACTAAACGCACAGAAAACTGAATTCTTGTTAATATCTCCACCAAAGAAACACACAGAAGTGAAGGAATGGTCTAATATGATAACAGCATTAAATTGCACCCCTATTCTAGTTGGCTCAGCGAAATCTCTAGGAATCACTCTAGATGAGAAACTAAACATGAAAGCCCATATCAACGCAATGGCAAAAAGCGCCCGCTACCATCTGAACTACATCAGAAAAGTGAAACCATTCATATCCAAAGCAGACCTCAAACTGGCAGTTCAGTCGCTAGTTATCGCGAGGATTGAATATGGATGCACTACGCTAACAGGTCTACCAAAAATGTCAACAGCTCCCCTGAAAGCATGTCTAAATGCAGCCGCACGACTGATCACTGGTTCAAGGAAATTTGACCATATATCGCCACACTTGAAGGCATTAAACTGGCTACCATTCGAAGCAAGAATCCAGCTAAAAATGGCATGTATAACACATAAGGCGCTCCACCACAATACACCCAAATACCTAGCTCAGAAAATTAAGCTATCAGGAGGTAACAGACCAACCAGGAGCATTAATGAGCTAATGCTGAGACCTGCCATCTTCCGGAAGAAGAAAACTTACGACAGGGCTTTTTCAGGAGCAGCCCCTAGAATCTGGAATTCTCTTCCTTCAAACATCAGAAAGATTGAAGATACAGCAACCTTTAAGAGGGAAACGAAGATCTTCCTAATGAGTAAATTCCTTCCATAGACAAGACACGGGAAGTCAGAACTCTTGCGTAAAGACTGGAGCTGAAACTGTCCATCAGGAACGATGGACTCTTTTCACATTATAAGCTATTATTTACTAAAAATGTATGTCATACTATATGCTATTATTATCTTAGAAATTTTATTGATATTATCGCCTTTTGTTTCATTCATGTTCCTACCTCATAATACTATATGCTTTTATTATCTTAGAAATGTTATTGATATTATCGCCTTTTGTTTCATTCATGTCCTACCTCATATTACTGTGAAAAAGATGATAACAATGCAGGACTATAACTACCTCATCGAATGTGAAGCGCTCTGATACCCAAGGGTCTTGTTCGCGCTATACAAAACTCTTAATAAATAAATAAATAAATACAATTGTAACAAAGTTGCTAAGTTAGTATAAAGACGCTGGTGGGAAAATGATAATCGGCTCGTTCACATTCTGGTGACCTGTCCTGCATCCATGGTATGCTGTATGATCTGCTGTGCTGATTCCTGAACTGTCTGGCAATCCTGACTATAGGAAACCCTTTCTCTAGAGACTTTGCACATCATCAGCTGGTGATGCTGCCCACACTATTCTCCTACAGCCGTGGAGATAGTGTTCTTAACTAATTGCAAGCTGTGCATTTTTTTTTCTCTAATAGCCGAGAGGTAACTGAATTGTGATTGCCCTGATGTTCCTTGTTTCTCTTTTCCCTCACACTTCTCACCTGAGTTTGATGATCTCTGAGTTGGTCTATTTGCAATAACCGTTATGTTTTATCCTGTGATATTATAAACCAATTATTTTTCTTACGATTTGTATTTGTGTGTGACTATTTATATTTACTGAAATAATACCAAAAAAAAGTACTTGGAAAGAATACTGTCTGTTGTTATTTCTTGAGTCATGACTTAGTTTTAAGATGGCATTTCTCATGTTATTGATGTATTTATGGTATATTGTATGGTATAGCTTTTTCTTCATTACAGGTACTCATGAAGGAATAGTTTCTCTGATTTCTCTACTTGGTCCCTTTTAGCACTACCAATTGATTGACCTTTGAAAGTGCTATTCCAAGTAGAAGTGGTAATGACTTATGGGCCCGTCATTATACTATTTATGCTTCCTTAGGTATTGTAAAGATTGGTGAGGGACATTATATGCCCCCTCACTTCTCCCCCTGCATCAGGCTCAATGGCCCATGTTGTATGCATAGTCTCATTTTGTGTAATGATTGAGCTGAAACTATTCGAGGTGGGATCCATCCATGATGCAACATTGTCTATCTTGCCCTCCATCTGCTCTATCAAGGTAGATGACCATGTGCAGCTGCTGGGCTATACCTCAATTCCGGGGGGTGGGGGAGCAGGGCGTGAGGTACCTGCACAGCCAGTCTATCGGTCCTAAATACTTGATCAAAGCTCATTGAAACATTAGGGCTGACAACTGAAATATGCCCAGAGCCATAACCCCCGCACTCCGCTGCTAATTTTGAGCCTGTGCATTACGGTGCTCAGCACCAACACCTAATCCTCGGCACCGGCGCTTATAGCACCAATTAAGGACACACTCACTTAGAAGGCACATGGTTTCCCGCCCCCAAATCAAAGGATGTTGAGCCACGCCGAGACTCGAGCCTGGTTCCCCAGCTCCGAAATCGGCTTGTGGTCCCTTTGATCAACAGCTGCAAAGTTGATGCTGTTGCTGGAACCTTAGGGCCTTCAGATTTCTCTGCTTCACTTTTTTGAGGTGTAAGATTTTTAAAGAAGTTGAAAAGTTTGGGTGATAGTTCATTTGCTTTTGTACTAAATTCTCACAGGTATTTCTCCTAGTGTAATGCTTCTAGTGCTTCTACTGCCCTTCATATTGGTTACTAGGCACTGTCACTTCCAGCTCTTGGGTTCCGGTAAGGTACTTGACCTGGTTCTGCCAGATCTCATTCCTGCAAAATCTCACTGGCTGAGTAACAGAATATATACATCTGTTATATTGTTATAATGCAGCTTCACCCCTTGATTCTCTGGTTCATATATCCCACATATAGGGGAATAACTGCAGCTGGAATTACTCCAAGGGTGATAGCAGAAGGGAAGCATGAGGTAATTAACAAATGTTTGTTGCTTAGTTGAGGCTGTATGAGTGGCCTAAGGGGCTACAAAAGTGTAGCCCAGTATAATAATCAGTCAAAGTTAGATGGGTGTGTCATCTGGTGCAGAGCATGGAGGGGGCAACAGAAAAGCAAGCAAAAGCAGTGCATGAGGGCTGTCCACAGCTGCAAACCGCACCAAGACCTAGCCTGGCTGCTTCTGCAAACCATGGATAGCCCCCTGCAGCCTCATCGGGCGGCAATTTCACTGGGAAGGTCTCGCTCACCTCTAGTTCTCCTCCTCCTCTGGGGATCTACTGGAGGGAACTTCCTGGGAGGACTGCTAGGGGTAAACCCTAACTCTGGTTGCTCCCTAAACCAGTGGACTGTTTCTCTGGTCCGCATAGCTCCTCTGAGCTTGGTTGGGCTCCCTACCACCCCCACTATCTTCCCCTACCCACAGCCCTCACTCCTGGCTCTCACACAGAAGTGACCAGGGTGAGAGAGGAGCTGATGACAGTAGTCGGGATAATAGTTGGCCACAGAAAGTGGCTGCAAAGGTGGCAGAGGTTTGAGTCGGCAAAGCACCTGTTTTTTTTACATTTTTTTTATTTCAGGTTGCAAACACACAGAAATTAATACAATTATATGTTACATACATCCGCGTAACACAACAACATTGTCATTTTTAGAAGTTTACACAAATGAGTATATATATACATGCACTACTTTTCCCCCTTTTTTTTTTTTTTTTTTTTTTTTAGGTCGTTTCCTCTTGAATCCATTGTTGTACCGGAGCCCATATTTTCATCCCTAGTTGCCTCTTCTTCCTTCCCTTAGTTGCGTATATAGCTGATTCAAAATTAAGTTTTGCTAAGAGACGGGCTCTCCACATAGAAAACGATGGTGGAATTGAGTTAATCCATTCCTGAGTTATACATGCTCGATATTCAGCTAACATAATGAAAATCAAATGTTGTTGTTCCAAAATTAATGTATCTGATGAAAGTCCAAATAAAATTAATTCTGGTGTAAGAATTATCGATTTTCCTGTAATTCTTTCAATATAACATTGTAATTGTTGAATAAGCCCATGTAATTTGATGCATGAGAAAAACATATGTATTGAGTCTGCTCCAATATGCATACATCGATTGCACACTATACCAGCCGTGCCCCCCCATTTCATAATTTTTTCCGGTGTGTGATAAAGGTTCAACATTGCCATATAATGCTGAGTTCTTGATCGTCCTGTAATCAGAATACTATTAGCCATTATAATTGATTCCTCCAACATCAGATTATCTACATTCAACTTTTCTTCCCATTTGTGTTGAATTCCAGAAAGATCATCAGATAGAAAAGTCAAGAAGAGTTTATAATAATATCCTATTTTTCTTTTGACATACAGACTTTCTATCAACAAGATCGATTTTAAGTCTTGATACTTATTAAGCATTAAAGGGTTTAGAAAGCTAGATAATTGTAAATATTTAAAGTAATCTTGTGAAGGAATTTTAAATTTCTGTTGTAATTCGGAAAAGGAGATTAGAGTATTTGCATTAGTCGGATATAAATCACTCAGAAAATATATACCTCTGTTATTCCACCTTTTCATCACTGCATCTCTAAAAATGGGGGGAAAGCAGTGTGGAGAATTTAGGGGGGTATATCTTATAACCTTTGGGATCCCCATCAATTTTTTAATGATTCTCCATGCTTTGAAAGCTGCTAATATGATCTTAAATTTTGTTTTTTTGTAGTAGCTCGGTTCTATTATTCTTAGAAATTGATTGTTAGAATCCTGGCCTAAAACTAATTCATAAATCGAGGGAGAGTGTGCATTTGAGATGGGAGTTTTTTTGCCCACAATTAATGGTGCAATACACGGAAATATCGTAGCGAGATAATAAAATAACAAATGCGGAACAGACCATCCCCCTCTATCCCTTGGCATTATCATTTTTTTATATGCCCTTCTAATACCCTTGTACCCCCATAAGAATCTTCCTGACATTCTTTCAAGTTGTTTGAAATACTCCAGCGGGAATTCCAAGGGGATTGTTCTAAATAAGTATATAAATTTTGGCAAAATTAGCATTTTTAATACATTATTTCTGCCGTATAGGGAAAGATGCAAATGGTCTATTCTTTCCAATGTTGAATTCGCTTTACTCAAAATCGGGGCAAAATTTAGGTCTGGAATTTTTGTTATAGGTGTAGTTAATTTAATCCCCAAGTATGTTGCTTCCCGGACTATATTAGCAATAGGAGGAGAGTCTTGACCAACATAAATTATTTGCGTCTTATATAGATTTAATTTGTAGCCTGAAAAGGAGCCAAAATTATTTGCCAGATCTTCAATTCTAGGAAACGTCCTCTCTATATCCGTGGTAAGCACAACTAAATCATCTGCATATGCTAGGGCTCTATAATTTATACCCCCCACTGTCACTGGAGCGATATATTCATCTTGATTTAGTTGATTAAGAAAGATGTCAATGTAAATAGCAAAGAGGAGTGGGGAGGATGGGCAGCCTTGACGCGTTCCACGTTGGATAGGAAATAACTCTGATTTCATAGCCCCGATTTTAACTGATGACATTGGATTTTTATATAAGGTTTTGAAAGCAGTTATGATTCCCGGACCAAAGCCCTTTATTATTAACAAATCCCAGAGATAGGGCCACGTCACCCTATCGAATGCTTTTTCTGCATCCAATAGGGTAATCCCTATTGATGTCTCCGTTCCCTCAGCCCAGTCCATAATAGCCACTACCCTCCGTACATGATCTGCTGTATCCCTATTTGGAATAAACCCGTGTTGCCACCGGGATACAATTGTTGCAATTATTTTTGATAATCGTGTTGCTAATATTTTTGAATATATCTTACTGTCTGTATTATTTAAAGATATTGGTCTATATGACGCCGGGTTTAATGGATCTTTATCTTTTTTAAGAAATGTCATTATCAACGACAGGGCCCAGGAGTCCGGTGGGGAACCTCTCTGTGCTTCTAGAAAAGTGACAAGTATATCTTGTCTTATGCCATTTCTAAAAACCTTATAAAATTCCAATGGAATGCCATCGGGTCCAGTGGCTTTTCCTAACGCTAAAGAATTTAATGCTATTTCAATTTCTTCCCAAGAGATTTCAGCCTCTAGAGCTAACATTTGATCATTAGATAGAAGTGGTAGAGTATTAGCTCTAGCAAAATTCATACAATCTTGCGAAGAGTAGGAATCATCATTATATGTATATAGTTTTTGATAAAATTGTCGAAAAGTTTCTAAAATTTCTTCAGGATTATTATGTATATGTCCCGCTTCATCTTTAATTGAATCAATTGTATTGTAGACTTCTTTTTGTCTAGTTCTTTTAGCCAAAATTTTCCCTGCGTTCTCAGCCATTTCATACATTTGAGATCTATGGGTTGCTATTATCCCTGCCAATTTTAAAGCAAAAGATTCATATAAAGCGGCTTTATGGATTGCTAGATTTGTTTCGATATCTTCAGTTGGGAGATTTTGAATAATTGCAGTTGATTGTTTTTTTTCCCATACTAATACATTTTTAAAGCCTTGATCTACACTTGCTCGTACTGTCTTTTGTTTTTTAATGACATATGATAATGATTCCCCTGTGACCCCCTGTGACCCCCGCCTTAAATGCATCCCAAACATTTTGGATTGAGGACGTTCCTCTGTTTATATCAAAAAATTATTTTACCCATTTAGTCATAATATGTACATATTCAGTATCTACTAACAATTTTCTATCAAAAGTCCATGTCCTAACCTTGGGAGTCATTAAATTATTTTTAATTTCAATTAGAATCGGGTTGTGATCCGAGAATATTCGCGGATAGATCTCAAATTTAGTATCACACAGTAGTATTTTCTTAATAAGAAAATAATCAAGGCGTACAGATTTTTTATGGGGAAAAGAAAAATATGTGAATCCAGATATCATGAGATTCTTTTCGAAAGGAACATCAAACAGCCCATGATCCATTAATAGAGTATTTAGAGATTTAAAAGATTTTTTTTTAATCCCTTGATAATGTGAGATGTCACGTATATTCTTCTTTATATCTATATGAAGATTAAGGTCCCCACAGAATATTAGTAATGGAGACCAATTAGCTAATTCTAGATTTAAGAAGTTTAGAATCTCTGGGTCATCTGAATTTGGGGCATATACTGAGCAAATGGTCAACATTTTATTATCAATTTTTAGCTCTACTATTGCCCATCTACCATATTGATCAGCCTTGTTCCTGATTAAGATTCCCAACCCTTTTCTAATTAAAATTGCTACTCCTTTGGTTGTTGTGCCTTGTGAAGTACATACTAATAATTTCATCCCCAGCTCATCATACATTTTTTTATCATTCCATGTAATATGTGACTCTTGTAGACATAGGATATCCAATTTCATAGTCTGTATCATTTGAGCAGCCACTCCTCTCTTTTTTCTATTATTAATCCCACATATATTCCAAGAACAAATTCTCAATTTTTCCATTATGATATATATTTTCTATTCCTACTACCACATTCAGCTTATATACGATATTATTAAGAGCATAGATTTCAAAGTTCATCTCAGATCTTATTATATGTCTCATACCTTTCACAAAACTTAGACAACAAGCAAATTTAGCAACAAAAAAAATAATGACATTTCCTATAGCTACACCATTAAATAATTTCTGTTTTTGTTTGCAAACCTTTTTTCCCCCATTTTACCCCCCCAGCTGGCCCACCCCAAGCTCAACCTGAGCCCACCCACCCCTTCTCCCTCCCCCAACCTATCAGGGCAAAGGGACTGGTTTGTCCCTCTCATTGATGATGTGATAGGCGCTAAGAGGCTCTCTCCCTATGGTTCCACATCATATTATTACTATTACTCCAATATCACACCAAGTAAGAATCCTTTAGCCCCACTTCTTAAATCTTAAGATCTTATGCAGCATATAATATACATCCATTGTGCATTTAAACTAACTGCTACTAACTAACTACTACTCAATGTATCGAGCTACTAAACAGAGAAAGTGCCAAAAAAAATAATAAAAAATAAAAAAAATGCCCTGATACTTATAGGGACATATAGCCAGCTTGTCACTATGTCATCATATCACCATATTATAGCTATTATTTCCCTCCTCTTTTTTTTTTTTTTTTTTTTTTTTTTTACCTTCCTTTTTTTTTTTTTCCCCTTTAGCCTTTATGTTCCTACCCTCCTGATCATAGTGACGTTAATAACTCTTTGGCAGCCTCCTCTGATGTTAGAAAATAAGTACGTTCTTTATGAATTATTTTTAACTTTGCAGGATTCAACAGAAAAGCCTGTGCTCCTTTAGACTGAAATTGAGGTATAAGCTGGCGAAATTGCCACCGAAGTTGAACCGTGACGTGACAAAAGTCAGGACGCACAAAGAATTCAATATCTTTGCCCTTACGCTTCCTATTTGGTCTGGCCAAGTCATAAAGGGCTTCCCTAGCTAGAAAATTATTCAATGAGATCAGAATAGCTCGAGGTTTTACGGCCATATCTTGTCGACTCTTTTGAAAAGGAAATCCATGCGCCCTTTGAATTTCTGTCTCCCATCTCCATTGTTTTAGTTCAGGAAAGGCTTCCGTGAATAAATCAATCATGTATTGTCTGGGATTAGATCCTTCATTTCCTTCGGGTACTCCAAGGACTCGAAGATTGTTCCGGCGTGATCTATTTTCCAAATCAACCATCTTCCAATTGATATCTTCTTTTAACCCCTCCATAACCTTTATTTTTGAATTTTCCTGGACCAAAGAATACTCTATTTGCGATATCCTGGTCTCTGTCTCAGCAACCCTTGCCACTGTGTCATTGGATATTTTCATTACTTTTCTCAGATTATTTTGCAGCTTTTTTACTGCCCCTTGAGTACGAAGGTTCTCTGTTCTTGTCTCCTCCCTATGATGTAGCATGACTTGATACAAAATCTCCAATGTTATTTCAGGTGTTTCAGGTCCTTCTTTATTTATACTAGCTGAATTAGGTGCGTTGTCATCCTGTCTTAGTCTGTTAGGAGATTCTTCCGGATCTGACTCTGCTGAGTCAGATAGATCATTATGTTCCGGGTCAGAAAAAGATTTTTCAAAATCTTGCAGAGATTGGCCCCTTCTTTCCAGCTCCTGTTCCTCAGTACTTTCTGAGTCTAAGGCTTGAGACAAGTCTGTCATGGAGTAAAAATTTCCAGCAGAGTCTATAGATTCCAAATCATCCCCTAAATTAGGTGGTCCTGAGCCCATTTGTTCTGGAATCTCCTCAAGTTGACTCAATTCTTCATTCGCCAAAATATTTATATTATTACTGTCTGGCCCAATAGCAGGTACTTTACCAGGAAATACATTCGAAACATCAGGGCCTTTCGGAAAGTTAGTTGAACTACCGATTTTTTTCACAAACATTCCTGGTATTTTTTTGGGAATTGCACCTTGCCTACAACTCCCAGAATCCACCTTGTTCATGTTTTGCGCATCCATTAGTGTTTGTACTACTGGTATAATTTCGCTGCAAGAGGCATCCATTACAGTCATATTTTGAGAGGCTCTCTCATATGAGGCTCCAACAGAAATTGTGCTAGTTGTACTCACTGCGCCAGTTGCTGATAACGCTGTTGGTGCCGTCTCATCATTAGTCTCCTGTGTTGCTGCTGTAGCCGCTCTTGTCTTTGGCTTCTGCTGTCTTTGGACCACTGTATTAGGGTTTTTTGGCGCCATTATCTTTGTCTGCCCACCAGAATAGCGTTTTTTCCCCTGTAAATGTGGACGCTGTAGCCGTAGCTGTGTCTGCTGCTGGCGTTCTGTATACTTCGGTGCTGCCTGGTAATCCCTCTGACTTCTCTGACCAGGTGTGGAGACGGGGGAGGGGTAGGAACGCTGCTGCCACGCTGCTTGCAGGAAACGCGAGTAGCTCTTCCACGGGTCTAACCGCATACCAGAGCCGGCAGCTATGCAAACAAATCCGTGAGTTTTTGATTTATTTCTCCGAATTTTCTGGCGCCTGCAAATCCGCTCCGCTTAGTACTGCTGCTGCCGCTAAGCTCCGTTATCTGCCGTTTTCCTCTGCGGTGACTCTGCGGTGACTTGTGGAGCCGGTCGGGAGCCTCTGCTGCGCTGCTCACACGGACACGATCGCGTCCGCCATCTTGCCCTAACACGCTCGCCTCTTGCCCTGTACAGTATGCCAGAGCATCTCACTGCAGCCAGAGCCGCATGCAGCCCCCTCCTCTGCTCACCTCTGCACTCTCCTGCTCCAGATTTCAGCTCTTTGCTATCTGTCAACCGTGGTCCGTGCAGTTAAGAGAGGTAGGGCAGTGGTGATTTCAACAGACGATGACGAGGAAAAATAATAATTTATTTAATTTTCCCTCATCATCGACCGTCGAAATCCCCCTCACACGGCCCCACTGTTCTTACCTGCATGGGCCGCTGCTGTCTGTGCTGATACGGCCTGTAGAAGATGGTTCTCTTCTAGGAGTGAGGAGAGCTGGTTGGTCAAAATCGGCTCCACAGTGTTTTCAAGGGCAGCAGTTGTTGCCTTTTTCATGACCACAGGCAAAGCAAAATAGACCACCCTGCTGCCCAGTTAAACAGCTCCTTCAAGCGGCTGCTCACACTCCTGAGCAGCGGACTGGTTATTCATGTATTGGGCAGCGAATGTGTCCTACCAAGTATGGCGGTCGACCTCGGAGCTGGGGAACTGGGTTCGAGTGTCGGCATGGATGCTCAACATTTTGTGATTATGGGCAAATAACTTAATCTCCCCAGATCACTGACAGAATATCGAGGAGCAAAATATCGAACTGCCAAAATATCGAGGAAAAAATATAGAATGCCAGAATATCGACTTCCTATCTTCAAACAGGTAAGTGAAAAAATATTGACTCCATAATATCTTTGTAAAAAATTATAGACAATCAAAAGTAATTTAAAACTAATATAATAATAAATATAATTAATTTTAACATACTTAAAAAACTTAAATAAACTTAAAATTAATAAATAATTAATGAAGCTTAATTTTTCTTAAATCATTTTAATATATTTAAAATAAATATATATATATATATATATAAATATTTATATATATATATATATTACCTACTGGCGATAGCCAGTAGGTATATATAGTTAGGATTTTTTCTCTATGGAACTTTAGAAAATTCTATGTCTAATAACTTTGGCGTTTGTGGACGGAATCGGCACATTTTGTTTCTGAGCAGCCCCTGAAAATTTGGGGGGGTTCCGTCAAGGGGGGGCCGAGAAAAAAGGGGGGTCCCAAAACGCGTTTTTCCCATTCATTTTTCCATAGGGCGTTTGGCCTCACTTTTAGCTCGAACAGCTGAATGGATTTGCACGAAACTTGGCAAAATTGTAGGGACTGTTAGCCCGATGTGCCTTTGCTGGGTCTCAATATATGTGCTCCAGTGGATTTTGAGAAATTAACGTTTAAAAAAACAGATATATCTGTGACAGCGTACCGGATAGCGCACCAGTTCGCGTACTTTTCGCGTAACGGAGCTTTTCGAAGCGAAGCTGATTGGCTCTCCGGTGTCTGTCAACATTCTAAACAGTCCGGAGCGGCCGCCATCTTGTCTCTCGGTAGGATCGAGAGACAAGAGGAGGCCAAAACGAAGGGGGAAATGAAGGAAAGGGGGCAAGGTAGACCTCTTATGACCCCCTAGGATTGATGAGGGGGATATTTAATGTGCCCCGCGGGGCCAAAAAAAAAATAAATAATAAATTGCGATTTTTTGTCGTAGAGGCGCAAATCGGTACGTGAACTGGGCAGCTAACCGGGCAGCTAACCGGCAGCGTAACGGGAGTCTGAGGAGAAGCTGAATGGCTGTCAACATTGTAAACAGTCTGGAGCGGCCGCCATCTTGTCTCTCGGTAGGATCGAGAGACAAGAGGTGGTGAAAAACGAAGGGGGAAATGAAGGAAAGGGGGCAAGGTAGGCCCCTCCTGACCCCCTAGGATTGATGAGGGGGATATTAAAGTGGCCCGCGGGGCAAAAAAAATAATAAAATTTGCGATTTTTCGCCGTAGAGGCGCGTCCCGGTACGCGAACCGGGCAGCTAACTGGGCAGCTAACCGGCAGCGTAATGGGAGTCTGAGGAGAAGCTGATTGGCTGTCAACATTGTAAACAGTCGGGAGCGGCCGCCATCTTGTCTCTCGGTAGGATCGAGAGACAAGAAATGTTGTTGAAAAACGAAGGGGGGAAAGAAGGAAAGGGGGCAAGGTAGACCCCTCCTGACCCCCTAGGATTGATGAGGGGGATATTAAAGTGGCCCGCGGGGCAAAAAAAAAAAAAAAAATTGCGATTTTTCGCCGTAGAGGCGCGTCCCGGTACGCGAACCGGGCAGCTAACTGGGCAGCTAACCGGCAGCGTAAAGGGAGTCTGAGGAGAAGCTGATTGGCTGTCAACATTGTAAACAGTCGGGAGCGGCCGCCATCTTGTCTCTCGGTAGGATCGAGAGACAAGAGATGGTGAAAAATGAAAGGGGCAAGGTAGACCCCTCCTGACCCCCTAGGATTCATGTTAAAGTGCCCCGCGGGGCAAAAAAAAAGAGAAAATTGCGATTTTTCGCGGTAGAGGTGCTTCCCGGTACGCCAACCGGGCAGCTAACCGGCAGCGTAACGGGAGTCCGACATCTTGTGTTTTTGGAGCGTCCGGTTTGCGTACCGGGTAGCGTTCCGGTAAGCGTAACAAGGGGAAAACCAAGAGAAACAGTAAAATAAAATTTAAAGGAATAGATTTCCACCAAACTTGGCAAAATTGTAGGGACTGTTTGTTTGATGTGCCTTTGCAAGGCCTCAAGATATGTGCACGTGTGGATTTTGTCTAATTAAGGTTAAAAAAAAATATATATATCTGTAAGCGTGCTCTGGCGCGCTTACGTTAAGGGTTTTGTTTGCGCTGCAGAGACGATACGTCACGTTTATGCGACGCGTCATGAGGCGTCTCACATGGCTACGTGATACGTCACGTAATAAAGAATATATTTTACAGCTATAGATATTAACTTTTAAAAAAACCAATGAAATTCACTGAGAAAACCATAGGTTATAGACCATATATAGTTAGGAATTTGCATTTACAAAACCATGAAAATTCACTGAAAAAACCATTGGTTATAGACCATATATAGTTAGGGATTAGCATTTACAAAACCTTAATTTACTCGCACAATGTCAAAGTAAGTACATATGTAAAACACAGTACATGTAAGAGTTGACATATATAAATAACTGTGCATAAGAGTCAGTGAATGTGTGAGTGGATGTATGGATCATTGTGAACTTGTATCAGTGATTGTATAAGAGAGTAAATATGTGTTACTATATGTTTGATTAAGTAAGGTGTGTATAACTGTATAGTTGAGGAAATGGAGGTGTGATTGATTCTTTGCATGACTGACTAGGTGTGTGAGTAACTCCATGGATGAGTGACAGTCTGTGAGTGTCTGTTTACACTGATTGTATCTAAGGTTATATTAGAGTCTGAAGAGGTTCATCGTATTATCACATGAATGATATCATCAGTGATGTGATCAGTAATGTCAAATGAGATGTTATCAGTGATTTCATCAGTGATGTCATTTGAGATGTCATCAGTGATGTCATTTGAGATGTCATCAGTGATGCCATTTGAGATGTCATCAGTGATGTCATCAGTGATGTCACTGACCATGTCATGAATGATGTAATATGTGACATCATCAGCAGTGGGTTGCGGGTGCGCGATATATAGTTATTGCAACTAACTATATATGCGAATTTCTATGGTTTTGTGCGAGTAAATTAAGGTTTTGTAAATGCTAATCCCTAACTATATATGGTCTATAACCAATGGTTTTTTCAGTGAATATATATATACATATTATTAACAAAACATTTACTATTCCACTCAAGAGAGTGCAACAGTAGGGAAAGCATTGGATAGCGTAGAGGTAAAAAATACTAATCCCACTCCAGAGAGTGCAACAGTAGGGAAAGCATTGGATAGCGTAGAGGTAAAAATTACTATTTCAACTCCAGTGAGTGCAACAGTAGGGAAAGCGTTAGATAGTGTAGGGGTAAAAATTACTATTCCCACTCTAGAGAGTGCAACAGTATGAAAAGAGTTGCATAGCGTAGGGGTAAAAATTACTATTCCCACTCCAGTGAGTGCAACAGTAGGGAAAGCGTTGGATAGCGTAGAGGTTTAAATTACTATTCCCACTCCAGAGAGTGCAACAGTAGGGAAAGTGTTGGATACCGTAGGGGTAAAAATTACTATTTCCACTCCAGTGAGTGCAATAGTAGGGAAAGCGTTGGATAGCGTAGGGGTGTTTATTACTATTCCCACTCCAGTGAGTGCAACAGTGGGGAAAGCGTTTGAAAGCATAGGGTTAAAGATTACTATTCCCTCTCCAGTGAGTGCAACAGTAGGGAAAGCGTTGGATAGCGTAGGGGTAACAATTTCTATTCCCACTCGAGAGAGTGCAACAGTAGGGAAAGCGTTGGATAGCGTAGAGGTTTAAATTACTATTCCCACTCCAGTGAATGCAATAGTAGGGAAAGCGTTGGATAGCGTAGGTGTGTAAATTACTATTCGCACTCCAGTGAGTGCAACAGTAGGGAAAGCGTTGGATAGCGTAGAGGTTTAAATTACTATTCCCACTCCAGAGAGTGCAACAGTAGGGAAAGTGTTGGATAGCTTAGGGGTAAAAATTACTATTTCCACTCCGGAGAGTGCAACAGTAGTGAAAGCATTGCATAGCGTAGGGGAAAAATTACTATTCCCACTCCGGAGAGTGCAACAGTAGTGAAAGCATTGCATAGCGTAGGGGAAAAATTACTATTCCCACTCCAGTGAGTGCAACAGTAGCTAACGCATTGGATAGCGTAGGCGTGTAAATTACTATTCCCACTCCAGTAAGTGCATCAGTAGGGAAAACGTTGGATAGTGTAGGGGTAAAAATGACTATTCCCACTCTAGAGAGTGCAACAGTAGGGAAAGCGTTGCATAGCGTAGGGGTAAAAATTACTTTTCCCACTCCAGTGAGTGCAACAGTAGGGAAAGCGTTGGATAGCGTAGAGGTTTAAATTACTATTCCCACTCCAGAGAGTGCAACAGTAGGGAAAGATTTGGATAGCGTAGGGGTAAAAATTACTATTTCCACTCCAGTGAGTGCAATAGTTGGGAAAGCGTTGGATAGTGTAGGGGTGTTTATTACTATTCCCAGTCCAGTGAGTGCAACAGTGGGGAAAGCATTTGAAAGCGTAGGGTTAAAGATTACTATTCCCACTCCAGAGAGTGAAACAGTAGGGAAAGCATTGGATAGCGTAGGGGTAACAATTACTATTCCCACTCCAGAGAGTGCAACAGTAGGGAAAGCGTTGGATAGCGTAGGGGTGTAAATTACTATTCGCACTCAAGTGAGTGCAACCGTAAGGAAAGCGTTGGATAGCGTAGGGTTAAACATTAGTATTCCCACTCCAGAGAGTTCAACAGTAGGGAAAGCGTTGCATAGCGTAGGGGTAAAAATTGCTATTCCCACTCCAGTGAGTGCAACAGTAGGAAAAACGTTGGATAGCGTAGAGGTTTAAATTACTATTCCCACTCCAGACAGTGCAACAGTAGGGAAAGCGTTGGATAGCGTAGGGGTGTAAATTACTATTCGCACTCCAGTGAGTGCAACAGTAAGGAAAGTGTTGGATAGCGTAGGGGTAAAAATTACTATTTCCACTCCAGTGAGTGCAATAGTAGGGAAAGCGTTGGATAGCATAGGGGTAACAATTACTATTCCAACTCCAGAGAATGCAACAGTAGAGAAACCGTTGGATAGCGTAGGGGTAAAAATTACTATTCCCACTCCACTGAATGCAACAGTAGGTAAAATGTTGGATAGCGGGAGGGTAAAAATTACTATTCCCACTCCAATCAGTGCAACAGTAGGGAAAGCGTTGAATAGTGTATGGGTAAAAATTACTATTCCTACTCCAGAGAGTGCAACAGTAGGGAAAGCGTTGGATAGCATAGGGGTAAAAATTACTATTCGCACTCCAGAGAGTGCAACAGTAGGGAAATCGCTGGATAGCGTAGGGGTAAAAATTACTATTCCCACTCCAGTGAGTGCAACAGTAGGGAAAGCGTTGGATAGCGGGAGGGTAGAAATTACTATTCCCACTCCAATGAGTGCAACAGTAGGGAAAGCGTTGGATAGCGTAGGGGTGTAAATTACTATTCCCACTCTAAAGAGTGCATCAGTAGGGAAAGCGTTGCATAGCGTAGGGGTAAAAATTACTATTCCCACTCCAGTGAGTGCAACAGTAGGGAAAGCGTTGGATAGCGTAGAGGTAAAAATTACTATTCCCACTCCAGAGAGTGCAACAGTAGGGAAAGCGTTGGATTGCGTAGGGGTGTAAATTACTATTTCAACTCCAGTGAGTGCAACAGTAGGGAAAGCGTTGGATAGTGTAGGGGTAAAAATTACTATTCCCACTCTAGAGAGTGCAGCAGTAGGGAAAGAGTTGCATAGCGTAGGGGTAAAAATTACTATTCCCATTCCAGTGAGTGCAACAGGAGGGAAAGCGTTGGATAGCGTAAAGGTTTAAATTACTATTCCCACTCCAGAGAGTGCAACAGTAGTGAAAGTGTTGGATAGCGTAGGGGTAAAAATTATTATTTCCACCCCAGTGAGTGCAACAGTAGGGAAAGAGTTGGATAGCGTAGGGGTGTACATTACTATTCCCACTCCAGTGAGTGCAACCGTAGGGAAAGCGTTGGATAGTGTAGGGGTAAAAATTACTATTCCCACTATAGAGAGTGCATCAGTAGGGAAAGCGTTGCATAGTGTAGGGGTAAAAATTACTACTCCCACTCCAGTGAGTGCAACAGTAGGGAAAGCATTGGATAGCGGGAGGGTTAAACTTACTATTCCCAGTCCAGTGAGTGCAACAGTAGGGAAAGCGTTGGATAGCGGGAGGGTTAAAATTACTATTCCCACTCCACTGAGTGCAACATTAGCGAAAGCGTTGGATAGCGGGAGGGTAATAATTAGTATTTCAACTCCAGAGAGTGCAACAGTAGAGAAAGCGTTGGATAGCGTAGGGGTAAACATTACTATTCCCACTCCACTGAATGCAACAGTAGGGAAAAAGTTGGACAGTGGGAGTGTAAAAATTATTTTTCCCACTCCAATCAGTGCAACAGTAGGGAAAGCATTGGATAGCATAGGGGTAAAAATTACTATTCCCACTCCAGAGAGTGCAAC
Organism: Lissotriton vulgaris; assembly: GCF_964263255.1. Taxonomy (NCBI): domain Eukaryota; kingdom Metazoa; phylum Chordata; class Amphibia; order Caudata; family Salamandridae; genus Lissotriton; species Lissotriton vulgaris. The sequence continues at coordinate 239,080 of NW_028241067.1, read as the reverse complement.
AGTAGGGTAAGTGTTGGATAGCGTAGGAGTAAAAATTACTATTCCCACTCCAGAGAGTGCAACAGTATGGAAATCGCTGGATAGCGTAGGGGTAAAAATTACTATTCACACTCCAGTGAGTGCAACAGTATGGAAAGCGTTGGATAGCGGGAAGGTAGAAATTACTATTCCCACTCCAGAGAGTGCAACAGTAGGGAAAGTGTTGGATAGTGTAGGGGTAAAAATTACTATTTCTACTCCAGTGAGTGCAACAGTAGGGAAAGCGTTGGATAGCGTAGGGGTGTAAATTACTATTCCCACTCCAGTTAGTGCAACAGTAAGGAAAGCGTTGTATAGTGTAGGGGTAAAAATTACTATTCCCACTCTAGATAGTGCATCAGTAGGGAAAGCATTGCATAGCGTAGGCGTAAAAGTTACTATTCCCACTCCAGAGAGTGCAACAGAACGGAAATCGCTGGATAGCGTAGGGGTAAAAATTACTATTCACACTCCAGTGAGTTCAACAGTAGGGAAAGCGTTATTTTGCGTAGGGGTGTAAATTACTATTTCAACTCCAGTGAGTGCAACAGTAGGGAAAGCGTTGGATAGTGTAGGGGTAAAAATTACTATTCCCACTCTAGAGAGTGCAACAGTAGGGAAAGAGTTGCATAGCATAGGGGTAAAAATTACAATTCCCACTCCAGTGAGTGCAACAGTAGGGAAAGCGTTGGATAGCGTAGAGGTTTAAATTACTATTCCCACTCCAGAGAGTGCAACAGTAGTGAAAGTGTTGGATAGCGTAGGGGTAAAAATTACTATTTCCACTCCAGTGAGTGCAACAGTAGGGAAAGCGTTGGATAGCGTAGGGGTGTACATTACTATTCCCACTCCAGTGAGTGCAACCGTAGGGAAAGCGTTGGATAGTGTAGGGGTAAAAATTACTATTCCCACTCTAGAGAGTGCATCAGTAGGGAAAGCGTTGCTTAGTGTAGGGGTAAAAATTACTATTCCCATTCCAGTGAGTGCAACAGTAGGGAAAGCGTTGGATAGCAGGAGGGTTAAACTTACTATTCCCTGTCCAGTGAGTGCAACAGTAGGGAAAGCGTTGGATAGCGGGAGGGTTAAAATTACTATTCCCACTCCACTGAGTGCAACAGTAGGGAAAGCGTTGGATAGCAGGAGGGTAATAATTACTATTTCAACTCCAGAGAGTGCAACAGTAGAGAAAGCGTTGGATAGAGTAGGGGTAAACATTACTATTCCCACTCCACTGAATGCAACAGTAGGGAAAAAGTTGGATAGCGGGAGTGTAAAAATTATTTTTCCCACTCCAATCAGTGCAACAGTAGGGAAAGCATTGGATAGCATAGGGGTAAAAAATACTATTCCCACTCCAGAGAGTGCAACAGTTGGGAAAGCGTTGGATAGCTTAGGGGTAAAAATTACTATTCCCACTCCAGATAGTGCAACAGTAGGGAAATCGCTGGATAACGTACGGGTAAAAATTACTAATCACACTCCAGTGAGTGCAACAGTATGGAAAGCATTGGATAGAGGGAAGGTAGAAATTACTATTCCCACTCCAGAGAGTGCAACAGTAGGGAAAGTGTTGGATAGCGTAGGGGTAAAAATTACTATTTCTACTCCAGTGAGTGCAACAGTAGGGAAAGCGTTGGATAGCGTAGGGGTGTAAATTACTATTCCCACTCCAGTGAGTGCAACAGTAGGGAAAGCGTTGTATAGTGTAGGGGAAAAAATTACTATTCCCACTCCAGAGAGTGCATAAGTAGGGAAAGCGTTGCATAGCGTAGGCGTAAAAGTTACTATTCCCACTCCAGTGAGTGCAACAGTAGGGAAAGCGTTGGATAGCGTAGAGGTTTAAATTACTATTCCCACTCCAGAGAGTGCAACAGTAGTGAAAGTGTTGGATAGCGTAGGTGTAAAAATTACTATTTCCACTTCAGTGAGTGCAATAGTAGGGAAAGTGTTGGATAGTGTAGAGGTTTAAATTACTATTCCCACTCCAGTGAGTGCAATAGTAGGGAAAGCGTTGGATAGCGTAGGGATATAAATTACTTTTCACAGTCCAGTGAGTGCAACAGTAGGGAAAGCGTTGGATAGCGTAGGGTTACAAATTACTATTCCCACTCCAGAGAGTGCAACAGTAGGGAAAGCGTTGCATAGCGTAGGGGGAAAAATTATTATTCCCACTCCAGTGAGTGCAACAGTAGGGAAAGCGTTGGATAGCGTAGAGGTTTAAATTACTATTCCCACTCCAGAGAGTGCAACAGTAGGGAAAGTGTTGGATACCGTAGGGGTAAAAATTAATATTTCCACTCCAGAGAGTGCAATAGTAAGGAAAGCGTTGGATAGCATAGGGTTTGAATTTACTATTCCCACTCCAGTGAGTGCAACAGTAGGGAAAGCGTTGGATAGCGGGAGGGTAATAATTACTATTCCAACTCCAGAGAGCGCAACAGTATAGAAAGCGTTGGATAGCGTAGGGGTAAAAATTACTATTCCCACTCCACTGAATGCAACAGTAGGGAAAGCGTTGGATAGCGTAGGGGTAGAAATTACTATTCCCACTCCAGAGAAAGTGCAACAGTAGGGAAAGGGTTGGATAGCGTAGGGGTAAACATTACTATTCCCACTCCAAATAGTGCAAAAGTAGGGAAAGCATTTGATAGTGGAAGGGTAAACATTTCTATTCCCACTCCAGCGAGTGCAACAGTAGGGAAACTAAATACTTCATATATTAATAAAAATGACATAAATAATAATACCAATTGCAAATTAATTTAAATAAATAACAATTTTATATAATATATTAATTAATCAATTAAAAAACAAACAACAAATTAATTATTATTAATAATTACCTACTATTACAAATTATTTACCAATTAACAATAAATTAATTAACAATTTTAAAATATTAAAAAATTAGATCACAAAAAAATTTCAAAAATGTAATTACTTACAATTACATTACTTCCCACCCTATTCCCCTATAAACCCACAAGCCACTACAGAAAATAAATTAATAAAAGTAACATAAATATTAATTAATCAATTATTTAAAATTAATTAACAATTATATTTTAATTATTTATCACTAATAATCAATTAACAACTAATTCAAAATAAATACCAATAAATGAATTAAAATATTTAACTAATTATAATTAAATTACTTCCCACCCCATTCCCCTCTAAACCCACAACCCGCTACAGAAAATAAATTACAAAAATTAACATATTTATCAATTAATCAATTAAAATTAATTACCAATTATATTTTAATAAATTACCAATTAATTAACAATGAATTCAAACTGAAAAACGACGAAATAAATTAACATATGTAACTAATTATAATTAAATTACTTCCCACCCTATTCCCCTATAAACCCACAACCCACTACAGAAAATAAATTACTAAAATTAACATATTTATCAATTAATCCATTAAAAATAATTACCAATATATTTTAATTAATAATTAATTAACAATTAATTCAAAATATATACCTATAAATGAAATAACATATTTAATTAATTATTATTATATTACTTCCCACCCTATTCCCCTATAAACCAACAACCCGTTACAGAATTATATTACGCAAATATTAAAAATAATATTAACTTACTTACCTCAAATTCGATATTTTTGTTGTCTATATTCTGTCCATTCGATATTTTTGTATTATATACTCTGTCCATTCGATATTTTGTCCACTCTACATTTTTGATTTGATATTAATGCTATTTCTTTTGATATTAATACTATTCTATTGAATATTTTGGTAGTCTATATTCTGTCTAGTCGATATTATGTCTATTCTATATTTTTTACTCGATATTCTTGCTAATCGATATTAAAAACTCAATATTTTGATTTTACATCATCTCCCCATTCCTAACAAAAACGAATGCGTCGGTTTGTAACGTAACTGGTCATCATGTAAAGCCCTCTGATAACTTAGGCTCCAGTACAAGCTATATAAAACTCCACACAAAAAAAATATCAAAAAACAACCAGACAGGGCCACACAGTAGTGCAGTTCAGAGTTCAAAGACTCATCCAGCCATGGCCCGTGCAGGTGAGGGCAGTTGGCGGTGGGGGCTGGGTGAAGGGGGATTGCGACAGACGACAACAAGGGAAAAATATTTATTGATTTCATTTTAACTCATCCTCGTCTGTCGAAATGCCCCCTCATCCGGCCCCACCGCTCTTACCTGCACGGGCCGCTGATGGATTCATCTGAGACTGGTAGATAGTGTGAAAACTGTCTGGTCTAGCTCCGGTAGCAAATTACTTTGTGTATCATTATGAAAGATTTCTGCTACTTCTCTATGGCTTGTGCAAAGCACTAGCACTCTTATCAGGGAAATTAGGTAGAACACAAGTGGCTCCTTCAAGCAGTGGCGTAACAACAGCTACTGCAGCACCTGCGGTGTGGTGGAGGGGAGTTCTCCGAGCTTCGGGGGCCCTTTCCACCACTGTGTACAGGTGGCAGGCCCCTGGGCTGAGAGCCCCTGACTGGGTCCGTAGCTTTGGGGGCTCACTTCATGAACTTTGCAGGGGGCTCTCTGAAGTTTTATATTGCCACTGCTTTCAAGCCACTAACTAACTGTGATTGTGAACATCCGTTAGCAGTGTAACAAGTCTTGAGTCCTGAGAAACATGGTTTGGGAGTTGCCAACTTCTGTTTCTCATCTCCTTTAAAGTGTCACATTAGAGTTGTCCTGTATCACCCCAGTAGATATTACAGTGGTTCAAGCTGAGCATTATAATGATAATGAACATGAGCCTTTTTCTGTGAATTTAGCAGCAGTTAATGTAAGCGAAAAAGCCTGGACCTTGCATTTTAAAAAACTGTATTCTCAAACTAACAGCTTATCCTCCGAGGCCTCTCTTTGCTCCTCAGAATAGTTATCAGAGTGCAAAGTTCTCGAACATACAGAATCGGTTGCCCCACTTTGTACCATGACAGAAGTCTTAAAGGCCCTGAGGAACTTACCCCCAGGAAAAGCGCTGGTCCTGGACAGGATTCGGGTGACCTGTTCCTAAGCGAGCAGAAGGTATGGGCCCCATATATTTGGGTGTTGTTTAATGCTATTCTCCAGGGCATGGAGGTACCGCACACCTGGTTAGGAGCAGAAATCATTCCCATTTTTCAAAAGGGCTCCCCTCTTGATCCGGTGAACTATCGCCCGATCAGTTTAATTGACATCTTACAAAAACTTCTTTGCCCGAATACTACTCTCAAGGCTACACCTATGGCTAGACGAACACGAGATTCTTACCCCCTTCATGCGGGGTTTCGGGTGGGGTTTCGGGCTAAGGTTTCCACCACAGACCAACTATTCAGATTGTGATGATATGCTTAATATCTATGTAATACACTTCTGTCCCCTTTAATTGAATATGGAATGTAATGTACTTGTTAATTCTAGAGTGGCTTGCTCTGATTTGGAATCTCGTGTTTGTGACTGGTCAGTTGATCAGTGACAGTTTGTGAATGAGGTTAAATAAGTACTGAAAGCAATACTAAAGTCTTTCTTTAATTTATTTGTGGACAACACCACATAGATTACAACTAATCCACTGAAAAGTGGTGATCAAGGGGGGAGGTAGCTTGTACTTGATCTTCGTAGATCTCCGATCTGCGTTTGACCTCGTACATAGAGACAAGCTCTGGGTCATATTGCAAAAAATGAAATGGACATTCCACCTTATCTCTGCTATATGCTACAACGCCTGCATCAAGGCAATTATGCAAGGGTGCGGCATGGGAAAATGGGTGCGCTTTTGCCATCCGTTAGAGTTGAAAAGGGGGTAAGGCAGGGGTGTGTTTTGGCCCCCACACACTTCTCCCTATTTCTCTACGGCCTGGTTGACCATCTCCAGGGAACGAAGGATTTAGATTCTCCTCGTTTTGCAGACCGCATTGTACCAGCCCTAATGTTCGCTGATGATACGTTACTTCTTTCTAAATCATCAATGGGTATCCAGCGAACATTGGAAGCATTCTGCAAGTTCTGCTCAATAAGGAACATGGAGATTAATCTCTCCAAAACCAAATATATGGTTTATCATGCTAGATCAGTAAATTGTCCCCATCCTCATATGAACGGTCTGGCCCTGGAAAGAACTTCCACATTTGATTATCTGGGGATTACCTTGAATGATCGGATGGATTGGCGGTCCCATGTGGCTAAAGCAAACTTAAAACTTGCACAAGTTTCAGGGGGCATTTTGAAGGTACATAATGATTGCCCCCCAAAAATTCTAGGCCCTCCATTAGAAATATATAAAACCCAAGCAAGGGGAGGTGCGCTGTATGGAGTTGAGCTCTGGGGACATGTCAACGCAACCTCTTTGGTTGCGATTGAGAACGGTTTTCCTTTGACGTCTTTTACATCTTCCCCAGAGTAGCCCCCTGCTTCCATTACGTTTAGATGTGGGCTTGCCCCCAATTAGGGATATAATTGCTAATAGCCCCCTATTTTATTGGAGATGTCTCTGGAGCACCCCCATGCTTTTTAACTTCAGGCAGGAATTGAAGGATTTCCTATTTACTTTGGGTGCAGAGAAGATCCCTTGGATAATGCATATTAAACATCTCTACTATGCAATGGGAAGGGCTGATCTATGGCTTACACCAGAACAGACATGCCCCTGTATCTCTAAAAAATCTCTTGCACTCATACTTAAGGAATACCATATGGCTAACTTACTACAGAATAGCTCTACAGGGGTGTTAAGCTCCAGATTTCTGGAGGTCAAGTCCACATATCACTTTGAACAATTCTTTGGCTGTATTCCGCCCCTCCGCTAGCAAAGAAACTTTATGTGAAATTCAGACATGGAACACACCCAGTAAGGGACCTTACGAACAAGTGGGCAGGTGCTAATTTTCCACCCAAGGGCTGCCCAGGTTGCAATGCTAGTGTAGAATCTGACTTACACGTTCTACTATTCTGTCCTATATATATGCCAAAGCAAGAGCCAAGTGGATTATTTAACTTTGTAAAAACCTAGGCCTTAGGAACTACCAGGAAGTGTATTGCATTTTAAAATATGATTCCTCCCCTTTATTGGTAATTTTTGACCTCTAGGTTTTTATTTTCCATGTGGTGCCTTAGAAGTGTTAAGCTCAAGGCCCTAGAAACTGTTTCTAGCGCCCAGGTGGCCCGTATCTCTTACTAGTAAGAAGGGGGAAGGCAAGTGGCCAAACTTGAATGATTAGACCACCATCCTTGCATCTAAAGCCCTATTTCCTTTTTTTTTTTATTATTTTTATTGAGAGTTCATACCGGTAAATACATATTCATAAATGCATACATAAATACATAGATAGAAGCATAGCATTATACCGTCAAGCGAAAAAACAGAAAGAATAATAAACAATACAGAATCAATTGACATGTTAAATATCTACACAGCCAGTAAATCATTCATTTGTAGTTTTGCTGTCCTCCAAGTAGCCACTGGGGCACAAAGTCGCTTGCCCATATCCCTTAGCTTCGCTCCCTTTAAATCGTATAATGCTTCCTCAATATTATGTATGCCCAACATTCTGCACAACCACATTTGAAAAGTTGGGGCTTCTGTATCCTTCCAGGCTGCGCTAATTAAAATCCTAAGGACTGCTACGGAAATAAAAACTAAAGCTTTGGCCTCAGTACTCATATTTAATTTCACATCAGAACCAATTATTATCAAGGTTGGGGATAGGTTAATTTTGACGTCAAGTAGCCCCTCTAAAAACCGTATTATTTCAATTTTAATAGTTTTTAATTTTTCACAGCCATAGAACATGTGTATAAGATCTGCTGTACCATTTCCACATCTGGGGCAGTTGCTATCTGTCGCTTTCCCCCAAGAGAATAATTTTTCGGGCGTATAGTATAAATTAAATAGAGTTTTGTAATGTTGGGCCCTGAGATTCGAGGAGCGCAGAAACCTCTTATCCATAGCTAACGCCTTATCAAGGTCTACTTCGGGATCTCCCAATTTTTTGGACCATGCGGTTTCAATTTTTCCAATATCATCAATTGATGCGTCATTAAATATTTTATATATATCCCTAATTCTATGGCCCCCTGACTTCAAATACTCAATTAGTTCGAATTTCCCAAGCAAAGTGATACGTGGCCTAATTGATTTTATTCTATTTACAATCTGTAGGTATTTTAACTCTTGATAACCTTGTAGTGAATAGTGTTGTGTAAGTTCTTCAAGTGTTCTGCACTGATCTCTGATCATTATTTGCCCCAACTATACAATACCATGACTCTCCCAATGACGCCACATTCCATCCCTACTAAGATTTGGAAAGAGTGTTGAATTCCAAAGTGGTGTGCGGTGATGGATAGTGGGTATATCTAGAACTTTTTTAACAGCTTTCCATATATACCATACACCTTCAAGCGTCTTGTATCCAATTTCCTTGTAATAACTCCTCTGAGTTCTCCTTAATAAAAGCCCTACGGCTTCACTTCCCACCAATAGCTGAAAAATTGATGGTATCACCGCCTGCCTGAGGGTTGGGCCCCCCGGATGGAGTAGGATAGCCATGTCTGTGAGGAGACATGCAAAATGATAGCTCTTAATATCTGGCAATCCCAACCCACCTCTATCTTGTGGTAATGACATATATCTATTTGACCGTCTTATTTTACCATATTGCCATAAAAATTTCATGAAGATGGCCTCAATCTTCTTAATAATTTTCTCGTCAATTTTAAATGGGATTGACCTTAATTTGTAAAGCACCTTAGGAAACATTGTCATTTTTATAACGTTAGCCCTCCCAATCAGTGACAGCTGTAATGAGTCCATTCTTTTTAGATCTGTTTCCATAGATTTGATAAGAGGGGTGTAATTATCGTCAATTATTTTACCTGGTTCTGCATTTATTGTTATACCCAGGTAAACTACAGATTTTACATATCTTCCATCCACCTTGGCTATTTTTTTAGAACATAGTACCTGTGTTTTATCCACATTTAGTCGGTAACCCGACACATCTCCAAACTGACCGGTTATGTTAACTACCTCCCTCATAGCTAGCTCTGGATCTTTTGTAATAACTGCTAAATCATCCGCGTAAGCGAGAAGTTTAGTGTGAAACCCATTTGATATTACTGGTTTAATAAGCGCACTGTTCATTAATTGTGTAATTAGAGGGTCTATGTAGAGCGCGAACAAGATTGGAGAACATGGGCAGCCCTGTCTCGTACCCCTTGTTATGTTGATCCTATCTGATCTTTCCCCCATTGATTGAATTCTTGCCGTAGGTGATGAATACATAGCCTGAATGGCTTGACAAAATCTAAGGCCAAATCCCCTTGCCTCCATAACCTTCCATAGGAAACTCCATCTGACGCGATCAAATGCCTTCTCCGCATCGAGGAGGATCATTGCAACCTCCTCCCCCCTAGCAGCACCGATGTCAAATAAGGTGATAGCTCTCCTAATATGGTTTGTGGTTCCTCTTCCTGGGATAAACCCATGCTGCCAGGGGGAAACCACGGACGCAATGATCCTTCCCATGCGAGTGGCCATGATTTTGGCATATAGCTTGTTATCACTGTTAATCAATGATATTGGTCTGTCGGAGCCCGGGTTGGTCTTAGGTTTCCCTTTTTTGTGAAAGATTACGATATTAGTTTCTTGCCAGGACTCAGGTATTATTCCGGTATTCATAACACCATTGAATAGATCTAAGAGCATTGGTGTTGTTTCCTCCCTTAGACTTTTATATAGCTCTACCGGTATAGCATCTGGGCCCGCCGCCTTTCCGCTTGCAAGATCTTGCAGAGCTTCCAATACCTCAGACATTGTAATATCTTGTTCCAGTGATTCGATCTGGCCTGGTTTTAACTTACTACCCATGTCTAACCAGCTTATATTTGGGGCCTCTGCAGCTACTTCCTCCTGTTATAATTCTTGATAAAATTTCCTAAACCCCATTTCACCTGGCTTGTCGTATATTTGGCCCTGATATTCAATTTGTGTCACAATGTTCTTACTTGCCACCTGCCTGATTCGCAGGGCAAGAGCTCTACCTGCTTGCTCACCAGTTTCGTAAAGGCGTGATCTCTGTGCCTGATAATTTGCTGCCGCCTTTCTTGCTAGTTGTTTTTGGATCTCAGCTTTTAAGGAGTTTACTCTATGTAGGCTCTCGACAGATTGAGCACCTGTAATTATATCTTGTCTATGTTGTGTCTCTGCCTCACTCAGTTTTCCCATCAATGCTTCCCTTTCCCTATTAACCTTTTTCCATACGTTGGTGGTATAGCTTATAGTCTCTCCTCTTATTCCTGCCTTGAAGCTATCCCACACCCCTCCTCTTGATGCACTATACCTATTAGCGTCAAAAAAGGACTGAGACCATATTTTCATATGAGTGATGTAGTCAACATCCGCTAATAATCTTTTATCAAATGACCAAGGTCTAGGAACCTTGTATGGTTCATTGATGACCATATTTAAGACTAGGGGATTGTGATCTGACATGATTTTGGGAGGCTTATTTATTTGAACGCTCTTAAGTAGGGTAGTCGAGATCATGAAATAGTCCAATTTCGAGTATTTATTAAAAGGATGTGAAAAATAAGTAAACCCTGGATCTCCAGTCAGTAAATTTCCCCAGACATCGTCTAAGCCATGTGACTGCATCATTGACGTGATTGCTCTAAACACCCTTGGCTTCCTGCCTATGTATGCGCTACCATCCGGAAAATTTGCAGAGATGGTAAAATCGCCACATAATACTATGGGGGTATGCCAATCAATTAATTCATTTTCAATATGACTAAAGACGTCTGGCTCGTCTGTGTTGGATCCATATATTGTGCAAATAGTGAAACCTAAGTTCATTTTGCAAATTGCCCATCTTCCTAGTGAGTCCGCCTTACACCTTTTGGCCCCCCCTAACCCCACTTTGCCAATTATGGCCACACCTCTTATCATAGAAGTCTGGGATGTACATGACAGCAATTCATAGCCTTTAAAATTCAAACAGTGTTTTTTGCTCCAGGGTAAGTGGGTCTCTTGTAGACATATTAAATCTAAGTTTATCATATTTAAATATTGTTCAAGCTTCCCCCTCTTTTTCCAATCATTTATTCCTCCTATGTTGAGAGATCCAATCCTTAGTTTAGGCATACCTAATTTTTAAATATTTCCATAACATCAACCTGTCCAGATAACTGATGCATACACAATATACATAATAAGAACATATCCTTTGTTTCAAATTAACTCTTTCATTCGAAATCACTTTAACAGTACGAACTCTCTTCAGTTTTTTATTTTCTCCCCCCACATCCGCCACCCAACCCCCTTTCCCCCCTCCCTTCCCCACCCTCTTACCCCCCCTCCTGCCACCCTTTGAGGCAACCTGGGTTTAGACTCACCCAGCTGTTGGTGGCCGTGTGTTCCGCACGCCTGGACCTACCACCTGGCCCGATACTATATGATCCTAGTGAGTGTCAACCTTATATCAAATAATAATAGTTAATAGTTTGTCGGCACTAGATGCCTTCTTCTATTCAGTTACCATTATTTTGTTTCATTCTTGCTTCAACCTCCTTAAGATAGGCCTCCGCCTGGATTTCACTTGTGAACCTCCTCGTTGAGCCTTTGTATGTTATTTTTAACCGCGCCGGATTTTGCAGATAGACCGTTGCCCCCAGCTTTTCGAAAGGGGCCATCGTCTTTCTACTGTTGCGTGTGCAAAATCTGGTCTTGCAAAAAACTTAAAGCCCCTATATTCTCTTTGAGCCGTTGGCCTGGCCAAGTCATATATAGTGTCACGTACCAGAAAGTTTCCAAAGTTGACTAAAAAAGCTCTAGGATATTTTGGAGATTTCTCTGACCGTTTTGGTAGTGTTAGTGGAAAGCGATGTGCTCGGCATACTTCTTTATCCATTTCCCAGGAGTTGAGTTCCGGGAAAGAAGATTTTAGTAGATTGATCATGAAGTTTCTTGGATCACTCCCTTCCGAGCCCTCGGGAATCCCAAGAAATCGAAGATTATTCCTCCTTGTTCTATTTTCTTGGTCTTCAGCCTTTATCATTAAGTCCTTAATTATTCCCTTGTGCTCCTTTGCTTGGAGTTGTAATCTGCCGACGTCTGATTCCAGGTTTTCTGCACGAACTTCTACCGAGCACATTCTATCAGAGATTTCCTGGCATGTATTGCCAACTTTATTGATAGCTCCTTCCAATTTTTGAATAGCGACATGGTTTCTTTGGCTATCTTTCTTTACATCTTGATGAAAATTTTTGATTGATTCGAAGACTTCACTAAGTGTAGGTTCTCTGTGCTTCAGCTGCTCATCATCATCAAAGATATTCTTATTTCTTTCAGATTCAGCATTTGTTTTGCGATGAGGGCTTTTGCGTGAGAGTTTGGTTCTCACTGTTGTTTGTTCTGGATTACTCCCAGGATCTGTCGTTTCATCATGAATTATATATGGGTGCCTTTTATGTTTACTTCTTTTTCTCCCCATTTTCTTTGTTGGTGTATAATTGTATAGTAGGGCATTTTTTGATCCAATATCTGTCGGTGAAGGTACTTTTTTGTCCAGTTCCTCCTGTCTAGGATTCTCGCCAAGATCAGTCTCTTCACTGGATTTGCTAGAATCACTGGAGATTGATATTCCTGTCTCATAGATCTCTGATTCAGAGCCATCGGAGACTTCTGCTGAGGCGTACCCCTCCGTCGCTCGGTTTATATTCGAGACTTCTACTGAAGTGCTGCCTTTCACCAATGGATTAATATTTGAGTCTGCATCTATGTTAGGGCCAGATCCGCTTTCTTCCCTCATATTTTCATGTTCTAGATGTTCTACTGGGACTAAAACCTCAGCTGCCGCAGTGATGGTCTTATTTTGTAATCCTTGTTGATCCATTGTGATTGGTGCAGTTTCATTGGTAGGGCAATTCTGCTGTCTTTCTTTAATTGCTGGGCTGAATATGTTTGAAATTCTGGGTTGGGAACCTGTTGAGTGCCCAGTTATGTTAGCCGCAGCTTTTAAATTTTTGATCGTCTGTAGTCTTTTGGCCTTTTTCTCCAATAGGTCAAGATTCTCTCTGCTTGCCAATTCCTTTTCTGCTTCTTTTGCTCTCTGTTTTTCCTTGGCTTTCTTTTTTGATTTCTCGGCTTCCTTATGCAGTTTCTGTTCAATATGTCCATTCTCGATGTTTCTATCTCTTCCATCAGACTTGATAGCTCTTATTTTACCATCATCATTATTTTCGTCGTTATTTTCCATCGCTTTATAACCCCTAGTTTCGGGTCGTCTCTGTGTTTCTTTTATCTTCTGAGATCCTTGTAAATTATAGATCTCTTTGGTATTTCCTCTGTCATCTGAGTTCTCTTCCCTTTCTTGACTTTCTTGAATTTCTTGTTTTTCTTGATCACCCTCTCCTCCTTGAGCCTGGGCCTTTGCTTTTGCTTTTGTATCGGTTATTGTATCATTCTTTATCCCAGTTGGATTCTGTTTTTGAGTTTGTTTTTGAGTTTGAGTTTGATCTTGAGTATCAAATTCACTGGTTTTATCACTGCTTTTATCCTTATTTTTACTTTTATCTTTTTCTTTATTTTTCTCCATGTCTTTCTACATGAGTGTGTTCAAAGTCTGTATGGTAATTTCCGTGATATTTGCTGCTAGCAGTACTGCGTTACCTCTGGCCCCGAATCCTGCGCCTCTAAACCTTGTAATTGGTTTGAGTAAGCTTGAGAATCCAGCATACACTCTCTTTCTCCGAAGGATCTTAATGTCTAGACCTGTATTTTTTCCCAATTGTAAGTCTGAACAGATCAGCTGAAAGTTTTGGCCAACCACCAGAGAGCCCATACGTGGTTCACCTCCTTTTGCTCCCAGTATGTTATTACTGTTATATTGTATATATATTGTATATATATTTTTATTTTTTTTGATGTTAGCTTCTTTTTTTTTTTTTTGAATTTCCTTACTTTTCCGTTATTATTCCATTGTTATTGTCCAATATTTTGCCCCTTTTGTATTATACTGTGCTGTGCTATATTCTCGCACTCTATGCTCCTTTTTCTTTTGTTATTCTCGGCCCCCGGGCATTTCCGAGGCTAACAGCGTCGTCTCCCTTGACAACGACGCGGTCTCCTGCCTTCTTACGCCCTGCCGCCGGGTCTGCAGATGACGGATGACAACAAGCAGTCAAGCAGTAGCAGACGCGAGGCGGTGAGCGGAGCACGGGAGGCGGCGGAGAGGCAGAGAGTGAGAAGCACTTAGCGCTCAGCTTGAAGAAAACAGGTTCCGCTACTAGTCAAAATGGGGAGAGCAAATCAGCGCTGAACGGAAAGCAGGAAAGCAGGTAGGGATCCCTTAAATCCAAGAATCGTTTTCCTTTTCTCACTTTTTTTTTTTCCACAGCTTTTCCACCCAGTGCACGCACCGCCGGTTGACTTGTATTATTATACTTGTAACTCTATCGCGCTTCCATAGTGTTTCGCTGCAATCGCTGGCACCATCGCAAGCAAGCAAACACTGCAAGCGTTAAGGCACTGAGGCAATAAGTCCCGGGGGAAACAGGGGTAGCACGGAGTAGCCGGTAGCCGATAGTCAGAAATTTGCAGTTCTAGCTGTACTCCGTGTGATCGCGTCTTCTTTTTTTTTTTTTTTAACATACACTGCAAGCCTTAACTTCTGCTCTACTACGGAGCAATTAGTCAATGCAGTTATACACAGCTCATGTAGCTTTGGCCATCCATTCAGCTACAGTTTACAGCAGCAGCCGCAAAAAGTGATGGAAAAAGCACCGTAAAAAGCACCACGCAGCTAGGAGCTACAACAGTGGTAACAGTTTACCATTTTTACTTTGCTTGCCTTACGATAGTCCCCCGCTGGCAAACACAGAGCGTAGTCATCGTCAGGAGAGTCTTGAGAGTCTAAAGGTCCGGCAGTTGAAGGTAGAAGGTTGAAGATTAAGGACTAAAGGTTGAAGGTTGACAATCAGAGTGTTATATTAGGCATTTCCCAGGTCTCAGGAGCAGGCTCTGCAGCGACCTCTCACACGGACGCCATCTTGCCGTCTCCTATTTCCAGTAATAGAACTGCTTTGTGATTATTTATTCTAACCAATATTTTGAAAATCAATTTTAAGGCTTTTTATTGGAAATCTTTCTAGTTTTAACCACATAGTTATTATGCTAAAATGTATTATTATATATATTTGTATGTTGTGGATCAGTCTAATGTTGTTTTATCTTTGTACTGCTTTTATGGCCTATGGCCGATAAAAAAGTATGATGACTGATTGATAATGAACATGCGCCTTTCTCTGTGAATTTAGCAGCAGCCATCCACTGTAAATCCTTCAATTCTCCATTGAAACAAAGACATAATTACAACTATGCATAGGATGTCCTTAATAATGGGGCCTTCCAGGTAGCTTTTAAAGGGATCAGGTACTGAATACTGGCATTAAAATGCAGCCACCAACATCCTTCTCAGCCATCCAGCATTGGAAAGTGAATTCATTTTATGTCGCCAATGTGTATCAGTGAAAACTCCTCATTCAGAGAGAAGAGTGTGCTACTGTCAGCATTTGACATTGGGGTATTTTGTGGCACAAACGTAAAATGGGCTCCGAGGGCCACTTTTGAATGGGATTTCGATCGGGTGTTCAGGCTATGGTGGGGTTATCAGAGAAGAGCGTACTTGCCTAAGCCTTGTTGATAGGACCCTGGGGAGAGCTGGGGGAATCACGTCATGCATATGAAAAGGATAGTACCTTCATCCCTTGTTGATTACTTTTTTGCATGGATGCAAAAAAGAGACACCCAACATGTGTCACCACCTCTGATCATTCCATTCTCGCCTACCGGATCCATTTTCTTTCTCTCACCTCTCCACACCGATATAACGCAGCGTAGGTTGCCACTCACACCACAACTCTACATGCTGTAATGTTTACTAAAAAATAATAGCTTCCTTCCACGTCCAATAGCCTGTTTGAGGCTGTTTTTAGAACACTGCATGTAGTTGTTCATTTATTTGTGAGTTTTCTTTTTTTTAGCAACTTTATTTAGCATTATGTTTTAAAGAAAGATGACGCACATTGCAGAGACAGATGTACCTGTGAAGGCAAATATCCGGAGAAATTTGGCACAAGTCCATACTCTGCGTCGGTTTTCGTTTATTTCACTACACTGGGCTTGTGGACGTAGGTTAGTTAAATGTATGTTCTTTTGTCTGCTCGGGTATATGGCATGGTGCCACGTTCCTCTCACGCAAAATCTCTTCATGTTAACAGGGATCCTCTTTATGCACATTCCTGTCAGAAAACACTGATAACACAGTGAGGTTTTACACAGCCTGAAGCTCGTGATGTTCGGGATATGACTATGTTTAAGCTCATACTGGAATAAAACTGTCTTATTCTGAGGAATTGGCGGCCATATTGCTGCACAGCACTTCCTTGATTTGTAAAGACTCGGTGACCTTTGTCCTTGAATCGGTTTCACTTCCTTGTTTCGTTTACAATTCTGTAGTGAGGCGGCCTTTGGTTATTCACGATAAGTGCTGGATTTTATGAATACATGCATCCTAAAACTCTTTGAAATGCTATGAAAATGCAAATCACGCAAGGCATGATCTATGGTAAGTCAATAATACAGTGCCTGCTATGGTAGGGTATTTACTATATTGGATAAATAGTCTACTGTGAACCAGGGACAAGATTATACAAATTTAACATAGGCGAAGGACAATTTTTTCCAACAGTTTCACCAACAGACAAGTGTAAAACAGCATTTACACTGGCCAAAGGTTCTAAAAAGTTGTTTTTGTACCAGTCTGCTGAAGTGCCACGTTGGCACTGGTCTATTGATGGACATGTTGCACCATACCAGTGATTTTGAGAAATTGCCTAATCTTGGACATGATTCTAAACCTGGTCGGTCCTATGACCATTATCTCGAAGTTCCTAATTTACTATTACTTTTTGTAGCATTTGGAAATGGGCTAAAATTAATGTTAACTCATTGCAATTGACTATGGGCTGATTCCTAAAATCATGCCTTTTTAACAATTTAGAGGAGTCTTTTCACTAGCCGTAAAGAGCATTTGCACCGTTACTGAATAACATACAACATGGGCTGTGAAAGGGGCATCCCCTCCTATGTGGAAATCATAAATGTAGATGTCATGGCTGAGACTGTAATTGCAGTTGCAAACTATTGATCACTTATCAACACCTTTGTTGAGGTGCCTACTGGTTTGCAAAAGGGAACCTGTCCCCTTAAGTGAGTTTGTGTTTTAGGCACCATGGGGCCCGATGTAGGTAAATCCCATTTACCGATTTTGAAATACCGAATGCTACCGATTCGGTATTTCAAAATCGGTAAATGGGATGTAGGTCCCAACATCTGGAATCGTTACCGATTCCTTACAAATTCGGTATTTACCGATTCGGTAAATACCGAATCGGTATTTGCTATTGAATCCTATGGGCCTTTGAAGCCCATAGGATTCAATTCAAATACCGAGTCGGTATTTACTGAATCGGTCAATACCGATTTTGTCAAGGGTGCAGGGGGTGTCACTTTGACACCCTCTAGCACCGCCAAAACGGGCATGTGTGCAATGTGGCACACAGACATGCCCTAAGGGCACGTCTGTCTGTCACATGGCACATGTGTACATGCACAGATGTGCATGTACACAGGAATCGGTATTTTACCATGGATTTGTATTCCATGGTAAAATACCGATTCTGTAAGCCATGTGCCAAAGGTAAATTGCCTACCTACATTGCATTTTCGGTAATTTTACCGAATCGGTAAATATTACCGAATCGGTAATTATTTTACCGATTCGGTACATATTACCAAATCGGTAAATTTACCGATTCGGTAATGATACCGATTCGGTAAAATTACCGAAAATGTGCCCCTACATCTCGATTATCAAGGTTATCAAAAACAGCGGTCCTCAGCTAATTTTGCGAATCAACATAATACAGTATAGAAACACAATGGAAAACTATACGAATTAAGATTTCCAAACCCAGCCGGGAAAGGAGTTTATTTTCTGTAGACAATGTCCAATCTTAGAATATACACAAAATAGTTTGACACAAGCCTGTGCCATACATAACAAGGAAAAGAAGAATAGAGTTAGGGTGAAAGGGGTGTCTTTCAGGCAAAGGAAGAGAGCTAAGACAGGGTACTGTAAGCAGATCAAAAAATAATAATAACAGTATCGCCTGGAGTGAAGTATACACAATCACATTTACCAATATTATTAGTGTAACCCCACTTATTAGTGTCGACGTTTTGATCCCTAAAGCTCGACTAGATATATGGGATCATCATCAGGACTTTTTGATAAAACATGCCTGAATGAAAAAGCCTGTTAAGGAGAAAAAGAAGAAAACAGAGATTTTTCCATTGACTTAAGAGAATTTTTCACATATATACCGACTCTGTAACGATTTGCCAGTGCGTGACCAAGTGCATAGTGTTTGTGCCCTGGTGGAAAACATAATAACAACAGTATTGACACAATTCTCGGAATCGCGGTGCCATGCGTGAGAAATTACGTCAAGGAACTGTGTCGTGAGGGTGCTTAGTCTGCTGAAGAAGGGATTTCCAATGTGAGTGATGGTGTAAGGCTTAGTGACTACGGGTAGTGTACCTAAAGGGTTCCTACATAAGGATTGGTTAACTCATACCTCAGTGTGACGAGGTGGAGGACCTCACAAGAAGGAGGGGGGAGGATGGTCCTTCTCTTCAGGTTGCAGTGTGGGTACTACAAGGGGATTAGAATAAAATCAGATTTGGGTTTGTAAATCTGAAGAACCACAAAAGCGGTGGAGATAGGGTAAAGGTACACCTACCACGTAGCTTTTATGTCAAGGAGGTCTTTACGGGGGTCTAGAAGAGAAATACTCAGTTTAATGAATGAGTTTCAGGGTCCGTTTGAAACTGCATGAAATGGCAGTTCTGGAGACATAAATGGAAACAAAAAATATATAATGAGCCCAGTGGGGTGGCGAAAGCAGGGAACCCAACTACGGTGGTGAGAGCATGAAAGACCTACCTTACTCCGCTGTTAATGTAAACGGGGAGTAGCTTAGACAATGCAGGCATCAGTGGCCATGCACGTGGTTTTCCAACAATGTGGCGTTATAGACGCTAAAATGAAAAAAGGGATCTAATGTCAGGGCATGGCTTGTTAGCGTGCCATGGAGCAAGCTGGGAAAATTATCAGGAGAAACACTCACCGAGTCTCGCTGGAGACGCATCTCACCGGGGGCTGCTCAGACAATGCCGGATGCAGTACAGCGACTACGGAACGCGGGCGGACTGAAAGCAATCTCGCCGGTCACGTGCCTGCTAATGCGGACGTCATAGTTGATAGTAAAGGCGGGGGCCATTTTGGAGTGGATATTGGTAGGCGCTACAGCTATCCACGTGAAGGGGTGCACGCAAATAAGAACAATAGTGACAATAATGTGACAATCAAAATTAGTGACAAGTGTTTTAAAGTTATTAAAATAAGTTCCCAGGTATTGAAGTTACATTCCTTTTCACTCTGCATTTAAGGATGCCAACAAATGTTTCCATATATTGAGAGTCAGCTCATGAGTCCTAGATTGTTTGCAGCTTTACCAGGTTGTAATTGCATTCATTCTACTGCTGTTTGATGGTGTGGACTGTTGCTGTCACACAGTCCGGGTTCCATCAAAGCAGTGTGGTCAAGTCCTCGTTACGATTGAGTCCTTTTTGAATTGTATTGAACTGGATGATTGATTTCAGTTCCTCACGGTTCAATATCTGTTGCAGGTTGCCACCTCTCTGGGGTAGTTTGATGGCCTTCAAAACGGTCCAGCGGAGATCATCTGCTGTATGGTTCAGATGGGCAAAATGTTCGACAAGGGGTGCGTTGGGGGTTCCACATCTTATGCGACTACGGTGTTGGCTTATTCTTGTTTTTACTTTTTGGGTCGTCTGGCCCACGTACATCAGGGGGCAAGGATATAGAATTGCATAGATCACATTGTGACTGTTACAGTTTGTGAAATCCCTCATGTCAATAGTGATATTATTGTGATTAAACGTGCGCCCCTCAAGTGTCAGATCACATACAATACATTGCCCACATTTCGCATGACCTCTCAGTGGGGGCAAGCCCCAGTTAGACTCAATTGTGTTCATGTGAGGTGGTGCTGGTAGGGCCTCTCGAACCAGATGGTCTTTTACATTTCTACTCTTTTTAAATGCAAACAAGGGTTTGTCAAAGGTTAGTTGTCCAGAATTTAGAGTTGGCCAATGCCTTAAAATTGTTTTGCGGATTTTATTGGAGACTGGCGAGAAAGTCGTGACACAGGCTATTCTGTCTGAACTGGGCCTAGTTTTAGGTTGGAGCAAGACTTCCCTAGGACAATACCAGGCCCGTTTCGAGGCATTCCTTACTATTCTGCTTGGATATCCCCTTGCCTTAAGTTTGGAGCACAGGATATCTGCCTCTCTAAAATAATCAACTTTTGAGGAACAATTCCGTCTTATCCGCAGGAACTGCGAGTAGGGAAGTGAGTCCTTGAGGGCCTTGGGGTGGTTGCTGTCATACCTGAGCAGCGTGTTACGCTCAGTGGGTTTCCTGTAGAGGCGAGTAAGTAGCTCACCTGACTCATGGTAGATCATGAGATCCAGGAATGGTATTTCAGTCTTATGATGTGTGAGAGTAAACTGTAGATTGTCACAGTTATTGTTAAGCCAGTGTAGAAATGAATTCAGACTTCCGCTCTCAGAATTCCATATTAGGAAAATATCATCTATGTATCTGCGCCATACGCCTATACTGGCATTGAATGGGTTAGTATCAGCTAGGATGGTGCCTGTCTCAAGAGCATCCATGTACAACACCCCCAGGTGAGGAGCAAAAATTGCTCCCATCGCGGTGCCTTTTATCTGCTGGTAGAAGGTACCATCAAAGACAAAATAGTTTTTAGTCAGGCATAGTTCAAGTAACTGCAATATAAACAGCGTAGGTACTCTATGAGGTCTCGGTCTGGAGTCCAGTGTCTTCTCAACCACTCGTAGAGCCGCTCCTTGGGGAATATTAGTGTAGAGCGACTCTACGTCTAGTGTACACAATGTCTGGGTGCTGGGTTCATAAGGCTGATGTTCAACAAGGTTAATCATTTGCATGCTGTCACGGACATAACAACATGTAGCAGGCACAAAATCCTTGATAAAAAAATCCACGTAAGACCCCAGAGGCTCCAAAATAGAGCCACAGGACGATACTATCGGTCGTCCTGGTGGGTTCTCAATACTTTTATGAACCTTAGGGAGGGTGTAAATGACGGGGAGACGGGGACATTTGACATTCAGAAACGTATATTCCTTTTTACTGAGAAAGCCCTCGTCTCTGGCGTCTGTAGTAATCTTTTTAATCAGAACTTGGATTTCAGCCGTAGGGTTGCGGCCAAGTCTTAAATAGTGTTCCTTGTTGTTCAACTGGCGTGTGATTTCGTTTTTATAGTTATCAATATTCTGCAAGACGATGCCACCACCCTTATCCGCACTTTTAATAATTAACTCAGTGTTAGATTTGAGTGAGTCTATTGCTTCCTTTTCAATTTTGGGGATATTGTAAGGAATATACAATTTCTTCTTTTCAAGAAACTCAAGCTCTTTGAGAATAAGTTTTTCGAACGTGATTATCTCTGGCGGAACCATATTTGCCGTTGGTAAAAAAGTAGAGGGGGGGCAAAAAGGAGTATTGCGATTTGGTTCGGGCGCTGGGTGTAATTGAAAGAATGCTTGCAATCGAACCAATCTGAAAAAACGGAGTAGCTTTGTCTGTAACTCCATAAAGTTTGGACGTACAGTGGGAACAAAAGAAAGACCTTTCTTCAGGAGTTCCAACTCAGAATGTTGTAAGATGTGATTAGATAGGTTAAAAAAGGGCAGTGTTTCAGTCAAGCTTTGTGTTGTGGGTATCACCACTGGTAAAAGTTGTTGCGGGTCCTCCGCTCTCCTGGGGCGTTGAACCATTTCCTGGGTTTCTTGGCCCTCCCTCTCAGTGGAGTGCCTGGCTGGCCTCTGGGTAAAAAATGTCCCTGTGCTCCTCCGCGTCCTCGTCCACGGTTGCTGCCTCCCTCACCTGGATCTGAGTTGTCAGATGAGTCTTCTGAGGTGTCTGAGAAACCTACTATATTTTGTCGTTTGTTAAAACGTCCCCAGGGTCTATTCTGAGGATTGAAGTAGGGTCTGTTGGTGTAAAAATCTTTATTTAGATAAGGATAAGTGGTTTCAGCGCTATAATTTTTAATGTCCTTTTTAATTTTGTTGGACTTTTTATTCTGTTCAATGCGATAATAATCAGCTATTGTTTTATCCACTTGCTCCAGTAATTTTTTACATTCAGCTGTGGGGTCGGAATCATTAATTTGTTTAAGCAGATCAGCAATTTCTGTCTCAAGTGTTTTTAGCGTCTCTGTGGCAATATCAATACCGAGTGCCAACCACTGTCTTGAACATGTAGTTCCAATGTGACTGAAATTTGATATATATTTCGGATTATCTGTAAAGATACCCGGGATATTGCGCACTTGAAGTCCAAGTGGGATTACTCCTGATTTGAGATAATCAGTTAACATTAAAATCATCAGTTGAAGCCTGACCTGTTTTTTCTTTAACTTTTCTAGCTGCTCTGGTAAGCTCGACTCAGCAGGTGTTGGGGCATCTGGGGTTTCTGATAGGAGTGACGGTAAAGTGCATAAATGCTTAATGTGGTCTACCGTATACAAAGGGGCATGGTCTGACATCTCCTAAGGCAAAAAGTAGAAGGAAAGAAAAACCTACATCTCGATAGCCCTTTACCGATCGGAAACGGCCGAAAATCGGTATTTTCGGCCAATTCCGATCGGTAAAGGGCTACCTACATCTGGCCCCATGTCAGGAGAAGTCAGTGGTATCAGACTGATTGGACCACTGCATATTCCCCCGATGGCTTAATAACATATCAACATTTTCTTTTGAAAACAATTGTTGACATTCTAGAAATGAGAACACAGGGACAAACATTTGCTGTCCGTCGGAGGCCTCCACTCCCCTTTTCACAGCCATTCATAAAGTTGGTCAAAATGTGGTCTTTGGTAGGCAAGAGGTTTTGTGACCCTCTTCGTAAATACATTTTATGATGCAATGGGTTAGTAAATCATCTCCATTGGAAAATGCTGGCCAGGTCGGAAACAGTTAATAAGCAATTTGTACACACTTTTTGCATTGTGTTCAATGTTTTATTAGTGTAAATATGTTAACATTTTACGAAAGAAAAAAGTTTATACGTAAGGAATTTTGGGCAAAATAGTGCTGCAGAATGTTTGCCCTTCGATTTTTAAAATGTATTGTGAAACACCATCACCATTTATTTGAACTTTGTGTGAGTATGGCCTTTTAAGAGAGTACATCAGGCACAACCTAGATTTAGGATTAATCCACAATTAACGCTATAAGGAAGAAAGAAAGACAGGTAATAAATATAGGGAAGAAGGGCAGAAGGTTGAAAGGAAGGAAAGGTAAAATGAGGGAAATGTGGAAAAAAATGCGGGGTGATTGGAAGGGATGGACGATGAGGGTGGGTGGATCTGCCGGTGGATGGACAAGTGAGTAAAAGGACCAGTGAATGGATAGGAGGTGAATGTATGGGGAAAGGATGGCAGAGAAAAGGGGCATCTGAGTGAAAGGATGGATCTATCTCTGGACTATGGGTGCCTGGTGTCATTTGATCACTTGGCTACATAATACTATCAGAGAACATACAAGAGTCTCCCTGGCACCCCTGCAGCAAAAATGGGAGGATGACTTTGGGCGACCACTGCATGATTCAGAGTGGGCACAGGTGCTTGACTCACCACTCGTTAACTCCCGCAACTCATGATTTAAGTGTATCCAGTATACAGCTGTTAGAGTTGTCTGTCATCCTTGGGGTGGTCTTTCCTCCAACATTTTGCCTTTTGCCTCTAATTTTTGCTGATTCTTTTTGTTGACCTAAGAACTCTAGGTACTTTATCACTGCTAACCAGTGGTAAAACGCATGTGCTTCTCCCTTAAACACGATGACATTGGTGTATATCTAGTTGCCATATTTGTTGTACTGGACAGTCCCTTTTACAGGGGTATGCCATATACACAGGGCCTGTACTTCAAATGCTACTAGTGGACTGCAGCACTGAGTCTGCCACCCATAGAAGTAACCTTTCAAACCTGTCCTAGGCCTGCCACTGCAGTGCCTGTGTGTGCAGTTTACTGCTTCTTCAACCAAGCATCTAAAACTGCATTCAAAGCCTTAAACTCCCCTTGTATTAGATATGTCACCTCTAAGGTAGTCCCTGAGTAACCCTAAGGACAGGGCTCTATGACATTAAAATATACGTTTATGTTTTTCATGTCCTAGTAGTGACAAACAGCCTATTTCATTTTCCACTACTGTGAGGCCTACCCTATCATAGGCCAGCATTGGGAATTTCTTAATACACTTTTAAGCTGTAATTCCTGATCAGAGAGTAATAGCTTTTTCATGTTTCATATGTTTGAAATGGTAATGATAAATCCCCCTTACTGATGACGTTGGATTTAGCAGTACTGTTTAGTAATGCCACTTTAAGAAAGTGGAAATTTCTCTGTACTTACTGCTCTTTGTGCTTGGCAGCCTGTCTCCAATACACATATGGGATGGGTGAAAGCTAAACTTTGTGCATTCCTTCTAGACAGCCACAAACGCAGGAAGGTGAGGGTCATCTGCATTCTGAGCACTCATCTACATTCATTTGCATTCCGATTGGTCTTCCTGGGCCGGGTGGAATGGGCGGGGCTGACAGGTGCAGTCATGTTGACAAATAAAGCACTAATTTAACCCCCACAGGTAGCCTGGCAGACATGACTGGGTTGAAAGGGATCCTTTTTTACTTCAGAGAGATGTTTTAAAGTCACCTCCTCCATCAAAGGCACTTTTGGGTTTAAGTACTGGGTCTCTGACCCCCTAAAATCAATTCTGGATCTTGGCCTGAACCTCGGTCAGAAGGTCTGCAGTGCTGCCTAAAGGACTCAACTGGACTGTTTTTCTGGAAGGACTGTTTTTCTGCTTGTTGTCCTGCTGACTGCTGCTCCCTGGCTCTGCTGGGAGGACTCTGCTTCCCCTCCAAGTGATCTCCAAGTGATTGCTGGCTTGCCTCCTGTTTTTCTGAAGTCTCAGGGTCACAAAATACTTCCTACAATTCTAATGGTGCTGCTGGACTCTGACTTGTGTGAGTCCTGCCCTATCCTAAGGTCCCCCATCCACGGTCTGGGCCTTAGAAGTGGGTTATGCAGCTGTTTTATAATAAACTGATGCTTTGCATCAACTGCATATGACATTTTTCTGAATTGCCTTTCCACATCGATGCAAAGGCTGCCCAATGACAGCAGTTCCACAACCTGTGTGGCTCTACGATGACCCTCTGCGTGGCTTGCCAGCAATGCATAGCATTCTCTTCAGTGGAACTTGACGATGACATGGGACACTCCCTTTGTGTGGCACAGTTATGCAGTAGACTCTCAATGTTGACAAAAGCTCCATCTCAGGTATTTCTTTATTGGGGCCTGTCCGAGTCCTGTAGCTGGCCTGTCGTCAAGTGTGGTCAGCCTGAACTTTGTGCTTGCACCAGGTCTTCGCAACCTCAAGTAACCTTTTGACCGCTAGTGATTTCTACAAAAAGAACAATTGATGGACGGAATACTGAGCAATGTCAAACTTTCACCTCCAGCACAGAGGGCCTAATCCATCGTTTTTTTGCTTTCCATTCTATTCCAGTTTTGTCCCAGACGTAGTTGGCGGAGAACTACTATGCGGAATTCCACGAAGTTGAACAAAAACTTAGTGAATTCCGCAACTCTGTCTGAATCCCAATTGATAAAACAGAGACCTCATATACGTTTGGTAAAATAACAAGTATCTCTGTCTTTACATGCTAAAATGCATAGACATTTCACAAAAGTGCAAATGAAAATTCAGCAAGCAGTGAGAGAGGTGATGATTTTGGGATCCTCTGTATCCTATGGAGAGAACCAAGCAGATGCCTTGAAAACAAAAAGCACATCTTGCTGAAAGATTCAGTGGTGGTCCATCCTCTAAAGACCACCCCAGGCACGGTTATGGGCAAAAATACAATCCCAACCAAAGGCCCTGCAAAGCATTATGCAAAAAGAACATTTGATGGACAGAATGCTGAACAATGTCAAACATTCATCCCCAAACTGGGTTGGTGTGGTGAGCAAAAAAACCTATGGGTTAAACACATATCAGTGACTGGAGGTGAATGTTTGTGTTGTTCAGCATTCAGTCCATCATCTGTTCTTTTCACTTTGTCACTCTAAGTAGGAAGGATATGCCCAGAAGTGGGCCCTGTGCTCACTGTGCCACTGTATTCAAGCTCGCCTGCCTGATATGGTATGATATCTCGAACCTTGTCCCATGATGCTTGTTTCTGGTCCAGGGAGGACATGGCTTGGCAGTTTGGGTTGGGCTGTTCCCATAAGGAACAGGGTCAAGACTGATTTCCACATAGCTGGATCCAAACTGGGGTGACGTGGTGTGCAAAAAGACAAAGGATTAAACCCAGATCTGTGACTGGGGCGAATGTTATCATTGTTCAGTATTCCATCCATCATCTGCTCTTTTTCCATTTGTCACCCTAAGTGGGAAGGGAATGCCCAGCCGTGGGTCCTGTGCTCACTGTGCCACTAGATTCAAACTTGCGTGGCTGATGAGTGATAATGCCCTGAAACTGGTCAGAGGATGCTTGTTTCCAGTCCATGGAGGGCCTGCTTGGCATTTCAGGCTGGACTGTCCCCATGGGGAGGAGGGTCAAGACTGGTATGCAAATGGCTGAGTCCAAACAAGGGTGGGGTGGTGAGAAATAAAACGATGGATTAAATCCAGACCTGTGACTAGGGGTGAATGTTTGCACTGCTCAGCATTCCGTCCATCATCTGTTCTTTTTTCTAGTGACATCTAATCACTATTTTGTTAATGTAATCTTTAAAAGTACATATCTGGACTTTTACTGAGTGTATTGTTGTCATTTTTATCTTATCTTGTGTAGAAAAACATTCTCTATACTTCTAAACCTGTGTGGAATCTTTTTGTGGTGTATTCATTGTGTTACTGTTTGTGTGTGTTGCATAAATACTTTACACATTGCTTTATCAATTAGCCTGACTGCTCTGTGGCAAGCTATCAGAGGGTGAGCTCAGGTTATCTTATTGTGCATCCATCTTACCCTGACCAGAGTGGTGGTTCCTGCCTGGCGTGGGTGCATACCTCAGCCAACCAGGAATCCCATTTCAGTATTACACTGGGCCTATCTGACCCAGACAAAACTTAACCACATATATTTCTCCCTGATACCACAGACCTCCAACATTTGCTGTGGGGGTGCAAACACTAGCCACCTATTGGCAAGCAGTTGATGACGTCCTTATATCTGTTACCAATTTCACACACCTAAGTACGTAGTAGGCGATAGCTCTAGGGTTCTACAAGAAGGAGATAAAACATTTTGTTTGGGCTCGCTTCATAAATTTGGCTCTGCTGCTTATTAGTCTGCACTGGAGGGCTTTACATCCACCACTCTCAATTAAATGGCAAAAGGCCCTTCTCCGGTGGGGGATGCAGAAAGCACAACTCTGCATCACGAGAAGGCCTGGCGCCTCCATAAACAGCTCATAGCAGAAGCATGGAACACCATGCTAACACAATTCCATGAGGAGATGCGGGTGGCTAACACCCCAATGTTCCCAAGAAGCAAGGACATGGACCCTTCACCCTCCTATGTTCCCCCATGACTAAAGCATTGCATAGTCCCACAGCTCCCCGAACATGCTGAGCAAACCCTCCTTGGAATCCCCTGTGCATGGCCGCTGATGCCGCTTTTTATTCAACTTCATATTGAGCTATAACCCTTGATCAAACACACCCTTTGGTACCCTTCCATCTGTCACAGTTTCTCCCCTGACAATATGATCCCATGAGTCTCACACTGTCATGTAACTTCACCCCTACTCTATGCTTATTGTCTCAGAGGTACCCACACTTGCAAATGATCCAGTGGAACAGCACACTCCTTCAAACACTCAGCTCAGACCTCACAGTTAGCTTTCGCTCTTCCTCTTCCAGTGTTGGTCTGTATATGACTTTGCCCCATTCGGATTCCATTCTAAGCCTGACAGCAGATTTACATTGAGACTGATGTTTTCATGATAATTCTGATCTACATGTTATGTTATCATTAGTCTTGCATGCCACATTGTACCGGTAAAATACAGCAATAAAAAGAATTTGAAAAGAAAGAAAACAATTTTGGACATCACAGAAACAGAAAGTGAAATTGGCCCGGCAATTTCAGAGCACATCTGGCAATAGCAAGAAATATGTATGTCTCTGTAGAAAGAGAAGTAAAGGGTGACAGAATTAGTGTGCATGTAGAAGTTTGCCTCATTTGATAAAGTTCCATTTTTTCAGCTCTGTTCCACAGCAATATGATCATATTTGCTCCTTTCCAATTGTCCCCTGCCACTGGTACTCAACATATCCATCTAGATTTGCCTTTCTTTAGAGATGTTCATGGATGCTAGAGGGAGTTGTTGGAGCTTGCTTTTACTGGAAAAGAAGAGGAGTAAATGGCAGATAAAAGTTCCAAGTGCAAGGGACAGACTGGGAAGAGATTAGAAAAGGTAAAGATGTCAGTGAATTTTTTACTGGCTATTATGGAATAAAGAAATTATTAACTGCAAAGAAAGTTTTCGAGATGGAGAAGAAGGGATTCATTGATTATGTTGAATGAACCAAATTAATGCTAATTAGAAGAGGCATGGAAGCTAGTGCACAAGTTACAGGATTCAGAGAAGCTTGGTCAGATAGCACACTTGATTGGTCAGAGCAGCAGCATACTTTCAACTGGCTGCACTGCATGCAGACAGGGTCTGTATGCCCTATTACAATTCATGCTCTACCATCAGAGCAGCCACAAACTCACTCCTATCTCAAGGGTAGTGCATTAATGAAATGTGAATCGGATGCTTGAGCAGCTGAACCATTTTTAGGTTTCGCCTGCACAGCACTTGCGCTGTACATGAGAAATCTATTGATTTTAATATCAACTTAAAAGGGACTGACATCCCGCTTCCTCTCTTTCCTGGTGTCTCATTGGTTCCTGTGCCTGCCACTTACCTTTACTCCATTTCTATTGGCTGTAGCATATTTTCCTGAATTTACCAACACTTGTTCCACATCTGCTTCTCTTATCAGGTTCCCACCAGCAAATACTGTTAACATCCACTTTAGTGGAACTATATTTTCAAAAGGTTTTGCCTTTTCGTATTGCAGCATATTTTCATAACAATTTATCACCCGAAGAGATTAATTGATTTACATAGAATCACAGGTTGCTGTGCAGCGCCGCCAAGCCTCGAACCGGGATCCACAGCTCTCAAATCATCAGCTCTGGCCACTGTGCCACATCCTCTCCAACCCATGTTAGCTGTCTGCAAGCTCTTTTCTTCACCCACATGATGATTGATGAAAACAGCTCTGTATTCATTACATAGGAGAAACCGATGCATTACCAATGCTTGTTCATGGTAGGCAGAAAATGACCTACATTCCAAAGGAGGGCAGTGATACCCCTGCATGTGGGTTCAGTGAGGGACTGCGCTCTTCTACAGGGAGATTTCTAAGGGAATCAATGTCTGCCTTTCAACGGGAGCTTTCAGAGTGGGGGCGTACTAACTGTGCACCACCTCTTTGTGGACACAGTCAGTGAGTTTCCTGACCGCATCTTTGCCTCTGTGTCATCTGTAATATTGCACATGCACAAAAGCAATGGCTTCCCTCTTTGGCAAGAGGCTTTCACGGTCTTTGGAATTACGGTATTTGGGGGGTTACTCCGTTATACACATAATTATGTATTTAGTGCACTTTCGCATAATCCACCATCTTCTGCATAATTTACAGATCTAACAAACAAATAAAGCATTTGTCACTAGTTCAAAGGATTCAAAATACGCTCAAAAAGCACCACGCATTGTGCATTAAGGATTTACATAACTTGTTAAAAAAGTTACCTGGTCAACTTCCAATTGGTGATTGCTATATGAAGCTGTTAAACCTGCACAATGATGTGAAATATTTTCTCATACAGTATTCATGCATTCAAATGACAACACAACAAGGTAATAATGCCACAAAATGTGCCTCATTATACTGCATAATGTACCTTTACTTGCTGCATAATCAACACTGTCGCGTAATTTGATCTTCGACTGCTGCATAATTCTAGTGCCCGTGCTTACCATGCTGCATAATTATCGTGTCTTTTGACAGCCCTCATCAAATATAGTGTGAAAATAGTAATATAATTTACAAAGGAATTTGAGCAAAAGTTAATGTAAAGAGTGGATGACCTCATTTTTACACAATGGAACTTAAGACCTAGATAAGTAAAGCGCAGTGAAGGAGCTTCAGGCCATAACATGTTTAGTAGCACCATCTCTTATTACAGCACTTGTGAATCAAGGTATTGCGTCCAATGTAAAACCAAATTATTACTGTAATAAGAAAATAATTCAGTATTAAAAATATCTATTTTTTGTTCTTTTACTTCTCACATATTTCCTGCCCCCGCACACATCCTCTTGCTCATACTTTGAAAACCACAAGAACACGATAAGACCTTTATGAAGCTGCACTGAGGCAGAAGGAAACAGATGGCTAAATCTAAGGAAAGAAGCACTTAAAAAGTTTTGAACCTCGCCCAAATTCTGGGCATGTTTTTCTAAACATCTTTAAAAAAACTTTTGCAGTCAGTGTGGGTGAATGCAATGGTTAGGTTTGGATAGTGCTTTTCAGTTAACATTCAGCACAGGTGTTATTGTGATAATAATATCTTTGTTTTATGCCTTTAGTTTTCCATTACTAATGGCCTTTACGCATTTCTGAGAAAATGTGATGCTATTACATGAGAATAATTCACACACATTTTTTGCATCTCAATGAAGATGTGAGTTTGTTAAGAGACCTGTGACATTTCAAGTCTCAGTTACTTTCTTGTTGCACGACTCCTTTGCTTCTGGGAAATGATGCACTTGTGCACAGTTTTGATCACATGTCCAAAAGACGTTTAATTAAGATAATTAATTGATCAAGTGCATTTAAACATCACCTTAACCAAATCGGCTCAAGTCACTGGAAAAACAATATTGTCCATTATTTAAAGACTGCTTTCGTGACTGAAGATTCTGCATAAAAAGGCACAGAAGAGTACAAAGCACATACATATTTACAACAGGCACACGCACGGTTACAAATCGATTTTTCAAGTGGCAAAATAGTTTGGGGTCCAATTCTGAGCCCTCCAACTAACTATTAACATGAAGTACATTGTGCGAAGTTCTGCGTCTTCCAACTACCTCGCCACTTGACTCGAAGGGAGAAGCCAACGTTATCATCAATTGCATAAAGACAAAAGAGCATGACCCTTAAGGAGCAATGTCTCGTGTGTGACTCTGACCAGCTCCCAAGAATGATAGGATTAGTGTCAAGAGGCAGATGCATTTTGTCCCTGTTGTCCTCTACAGTTGCAGAGGATGGGATCTTCTATTTTGGTTTGGAGGTAATACTTTTCCAGTTAAAAATTGAAGACACCTCAATGCAGACTGTGATGAGTCAGATACCTTGAGAGATTTCGAAATGGCAGGAGATAAGAGTTGAACACAATACGGAAAATCCTGTGTTTATTGCAAAACTTTGTACAACTGGACGATTATGTTCCTGTCAGAATATGAATATGTTCAGTGTTCCTGGTGACGAAGATTATTGCTCTAGTGTGGAGTGCCAGGCTACTGACTACCAGAGCGAGATGTCCTAAATATTGGGCCAGTTCCAATTTGCTATCCTACTAAGTCAGCGTGCCCATTTGGCCAATATTCTTATAGGCACTGTGGTACTCAGCAAAAGGAATGAAAACACATTTCAGGTTGTGTTTTTTCCAATTATTTCTAGGGCGTATTACACATAGTGCCCTAGAATGCAAAGGGTGTGTGCACCCACTTTTATCACCTTCTGAGCCCTCTGATATTGCAGAACGAACCGGAGAAACTTGTCCAGCCCTTTGTGTAATACAGATTGTGTCAAAGTACATATACTGCGCTGGTGCAAGCCAGTAGGATATGCCCTCATTTTAATGGGAGTAAAAGACACACAAATGTTCTTTTGTTCACCATCTCTATGCAAGTTTAGACCCAGCTATATGCAAAACAGTCATGACACTGCTCCTCATGGGAACAGTGCAGCCAAAACTGCAAAGCTCGATCCCCCCTGGACCATTAACATGCATCCAGGGACTAGTTTCAGGATTACACCCCTCATCAGCCAGGCTAGCTTAAATCCAGTCGCAGAGTGAGCCCAGGACCCATGTCTGTGCATACCCGGCACACTTAGGGCAAGAAAGTAAAAGACCCACAAATGATGGACGGAATGAGGAACAGATGAAACATGCTACCCAAGTGAAAAGACTTGAGTTGAATCCATCGCTCTTTTGTTACCATGCGACTTCAGTTTAGACCCAATCATGCAAATCAGTCTTGACCCTGCTCCTCGTGGGTACAGTCCAGCCTGAACTGCCAAGCCAGGTCATCACTTGAGGATGAAGTTGAGGATTGTCATTCTGTTTATGAAATCGAAGAAATCATATGTCCCCAAGTTTCTTCATTGGTCTATTCATTCCCTAATACAACACTGCAAAGTGGTTGATATGTATCAGAATCGTCAGCCTAGGCTGCACCCTAAACAAATCACATCAACCAAGTATCTCTGGGCACTAGAGGTAAATCTGAGTGCTGAGTACACGGAATCGGGTCGAGGTACACGTTGGGTCGTCAGAATGACAAGAGAGTCGCTAGTGCTCTAATCAGCATGTGACAGAATAACTTCTGCTTATAAGATTGAATAAAGTGGTTCGTTTGGAACATATTTGGAAAATCGTACACTAGTAATTTTAATTCCATGTGCAGAACGCTTCGGTGGCCTAGATTTCACCAGACGTTATATTTAAAGCAGAAGGGATTATCCTGTGGGATTTTACAACGGAGGTCCAAATTTCTAATGTGAAAAAAGCCCTGAAGAAGCCTGTGTTGGGCGAAACGCGCTAGCTGTGGATGCATTGAAATGAAATAAAGCATTTATGATTTCCAAAATCTGCGTGAACGTCCATCACTCCTGTCTTCTCTACTTTTAAATTGTATGGCATTTTCAACCAGAAATAGTGATTTGAACATTGCCTCTCCAAATGTGTGTTAGAAAGTAAATCTGAGTGCTGCCCTCCAGACAAAGGAGGATGGCATCCAAGCCATACAACTCCACTGATAAGGAACCAGTGTGGGCAGACAATC
This sequence comes from Lissotriton vulgaris, assembly GCF_964263255.1. Classification (NCBI taxonomy): domain Eukaryota; kingdom Metazoa; phylum Chordata; class Amphibia; order Caudata; family Salamandridae; genus Lissotriton; species Lissotriton vulgaris. The sequence continues at coordinate 205,593 of NW_028241067.1, read as the reverse complement.
AACCGTGGTTAATTCCATTTATATTGTGTGTGTATAATTGGACAATCAGTATAATATAGTAGGCATGACACTGAGAAGCAGCTATTGGTAAAATACATTTTTTTGAGATGCTCTCATCATTGCATGTGTTCCACATCTTGCACACTGCATAGGGAGAGTGTTTCAGATTTTAGGTACTAACATGTGGAAACCTTCTTCTTCTAAACCAGTATTTTATCTTGAAAAGTCCTGTATGAACCTAGTGGTTGAACAGTGCAGTGTTCAGTTCGTACTAGACTTATTCATTTTGGATTGCTATACAATTTATGGAGCGCATTTTGCTATACATTTGCCCTTTACTCCAATGTGAATAACTGAGGGGCATATGTATGAAACAGATTTTTAGTCGCAAATGCTGCGAATCGCAAAAAAGCAGCGTTTGCAACTAAAAATTTGTAAATCGTGATATATAAGGAATATCGCATCGCAATATTAAGGATTCGCAAAATTTGCGATTCCGTTACTTTGTGTAAGCATTTAAGAAATCGCAAATTGTGATTCCTTAAATGCTATGCAACAAGCACCCAAGTTGTGCGATTTCTCCTTGAAAAATCGCGACATACCACCAACTTCAAGTTGGTGGTAATTTGCGATTTCTCTAAAAAATTAACTTTTTGGCATTTTTCAAGGTGCCATGTGGCGCACATACATGCCCTTAGGGCATGTATGTGCGCCATAAGAATGGAAAGGGGCGACCACTCGGTCCCCCCGAACGTATGGCAGGGTGCCCGGATCCCCCCGGGAAACCATTTTGGGCGGGGGGCGTGTCTCGGCTGGTATGCCCGAAGCGGCGTAGCCGGGGCGCGCCTTTTTTCCCTCCCAAGAAGGGGTTGTCCTAGACACCTACACCGTTGGTCACGCCCCGTAGGCGTACCAGAGGAGGGTACACGCCCTCCCGAAGAGGAATAAAAGGAGCAACAATCCAGAGAAGCATCCTCTTGTTCCTGTGCTTGGAAGCTGCACCCTCTCGTTGCACGTGAGCCCTAGACGGAACAAGGAGCAATTTTGATTTTTATGTTTCTCTTCCAGGATCCTTCTCTTCCGGTATCTGTGGACTTCTGAAGCCAGGACCTCGTCGAGCAGCGGAGCAGCAAGGGTCAAGGCTCTGACAACGATGCCTGGCAAGAAGGTCGGAAAGAAGGCTGGGATGGAGCAGATGCTCCGCATGTTGGTGAAGGACATGGCGACCATGAAAAAGAAAATGGCGGCAATGGATAATACGGGCAGGCCGAAGAAGGTTATCGGACCAGCATTGCTGGGAGTAGTTCCTGCAGGGAGAGGTAAAAGGGCCAGGAATAGGGCGGCAGGGGGGGAGTCTCCAGTTCCCGAGTCACCCCCGGTAAGCCCAGTTAGTCCAGTCGAAGCCCCGGTACCTGTACCGATCCCGGATGCAGGTCAGCCGATCCCGGTTGTAGTTACGCCCACCAGCGACGAGGAAATGCCTCCTGAGTTGGCCGCCCAGTTGGCCGCGTGGCTCGGAAAAAATACCGAGGGGGCAGCAGCTCCCGGAGACACGGCCAGAGAGGCTAGGTTATTAATGAAGCAGTTGCGGCAATCGCGAGATGCTGCAAAGGCAAATGTCCCTCTTGTCCCCTCACAGATTCCCACGGGAGAACCAGCGGCGGGCAGGGAAAAAACAGCAGGACCAGCTACGGAGTCTGGTAAGCAGCCATTGCCAATGGCAAACTGGGGGTCTTTGCCCTCAAGGAGGGAGAAAGTAGTTCAGCATATTCCTCTGGCCACGAAAGAGATGATTTGGGCTGATAAATATGTAAATATGTTTTCGCTCCTGACGGATCATCACGAGATTGAGTACGTTAAGGCTCAGAAAGATTTGTTGCATCCGAATGTGTGGCGCGCCAAAATGGCGGGCTTCAGGGTGGATGAGACGATCTCTAATTGGGCCAAGGCCTTTGGGATGTTTACTGCTATTATGGGTGAACGTAAGCCAGAGATTATGACGGAATTAGCCTGTTATCAGACACGTATACTGGATTTCTACGAAACATATGAGGGCGATCAATGGAGGGGTTATGATAGTAAATTTCGTAAGGCCAAGGAGCATGATTCGTCTCTGACGTGGGACTGTCTCGACTCCGTCTCTTGGCAGAAGCAGATGATGCCGGGCACGACGAAGTCGTCCTCACTTGGTGAGTATGGATCGGCGCCTTCCCGCCATCAATCGGCGGCGCCCTTTCGAGCAAACCCCGCAGGTGATCACCAACCCAAGGGTAGTGGGAATGGGGGCAGAAAAGGAGTGTGCTGGAATTTTAACAGAGGCAAGTGCACCAGGCCACAGGGGACATGTAAGTTCAGGCATGAGTGTGCAGGTTGTGGACATTCTTCACACCCGGAAAGTTCGTGCAGAGCCAAGAATGGGGATACCGGGGGTAGAGGAGGTACCAAACAGGTCTAATATCGGCCAAGGGGTACCACTACCTACCCGCGTAGATATCATGGCAATGATCCCCTGGCTAAACGAATACCCTGAGCATGTCTCCGCTGGGGTGTTACGGGACGGTTTTTCGAATGGTTTCCACATCCCGGCGGGGGATTTTCGGGGGAACTCACTGTGCAGAAACCAACTGTCCGTTCAGCAGCACCCAAAGGTGGTGGTAGGTAAGATTGCGAAGGAAGTTGCCCGGGGCCGGGTCGCCGGCCCATATAGGCACCCGCCGGTTCCTAATTTCATTTGTTCACCGCTGGGAGTGGTCCCCAAGAAGGACCCTGGCGAATTTGGGTTAATTCATAACTTGTCGGCTCCTAGGGGTCTTTCGGTAAACAATGCCATCGATCCAGGAGTCTGTTCGGTACGGTATGCATCCTTTGATGAGGCCGTCGCCATGTTGAATCGCCTGGGGCCCGGAGCGTTGATGGCTAAATCAGATATTGAGTCAGCGTTCCGGTTGCTCCCGGTACATCCTCAGGATCAGCGTCTGTTGGGTTTTGTGTTCCAAGGACGCTATTACATGGACAGATGTATGCCAATGGGTTGCTCCATCTCTTGTGCTTATTTTGAGAAGTTCAGCTGTTTTCTGCAATGGGCGTTCACCAGAGCTACGAGCTATACGCAGGTTATGCATTATCTAGATGATTTCTTGTTCTTGGGGCCAGCCGGGGACACGGAATGTGCACAGGCTTTATTTGAATTTTGCAATCTCATGAAACGATTCGGCGTGCCATTGGCACCGGGGAAAACAGTGGGGCCATCTACTTCACTCGAGTTTCTTGGAATTGAGCTCGATTCAGTGGAGGGAAGCTTCTGTTTGCCCAGGGACAAGGTAATGAAATTTAGGGCATCGCTAGAATTGTGCATTAGCAGAGAGAAGGTAACTCTCCATCAGTTGCAGCAAGCAGTGGGCCAACTTAACTTTGCCCTCAGAGTGATACCAATGGCCCGCCCCTTTTCCCGCTCTATTGCACAAGCCATGGTCGGTCTCAAAGAAGGACACCACCGTACGAGACTGTCGGCAGAGGTTCGCCAGGATATGCGCATATGGCTGGAATTTCTGGCGGATTTCAACGGTCGAGTGGTATGGAGCAAACCGCCAGCATCCTCGGAAGAGCTGGGTTTGTGGACCGACTCGGCAGGGAGCATGGGATTTGGCGCCATCTTTGGTAATCGATGGTCGGCGCAAACATGGCCGACGTGGTGGCACACCAATGGGTTAACAGGTAACATTGGGTTTCTTGAGTTGTTCCCCATTTTTGTGGCCCTGAAAACATGGCCGGACAATTTCCGTGATCGCTCAGTGGTATTTTGGTCCGATAACATGACCGTTGTTGAATGCATAAATAACCAGGCAGCACGCTGCAAGTTAATTTTGAGATTGCTGAAAGAAACTGTCCTACTGTGCATGAGACTGAACGTTCAGTTTAGGGCAAGGCATGTGCCGGGTGTATTGAACCAGGCGGCTGATGCACTCTCTCGTTCCCACATGCAGGCCTTCAGGGGTTATCTACCTTCTGCGGATCTAGTGGCGGCACCATTTCCCGAAACTCTCTGGTCCCTCGGTGCCCCGGATTACAGGACCTCGTGGGAGCCAGCTTAGCCCCCAGGACAAGGAAGGCATACGAAGGAGCGTTTCGTTCCTATTGTGCATTTTTGGGTCCGGCAGGAGGGGATAAGTGGGGAGAGGAGGAGTATGTGCTGAAATTTTTAGTAGCACTTCACAAGGATGGCCGATCTGCAGCGACGGCCAATAGGCACCGGGCCGCCATTGCATTCATGGCGCAGGCTTACGGCATTAAGGACCCGACATCGTCCTTTTTGGTTAAGAAGGCATTACGAGGGTGGCAACGCTTCGAGGGTCATAAAGTAGACGAGAGGCGCCCGATTGGCTTAGAAAGACTGTCCCTGTTGATGTCAGTGCTCCCCGCGACCTGTTCCTCCCAGTCCGAAGCAGTGCTGTTCCGGGCCGCTTTCGCATTAGCGTTCCATGGGGCGATGCGGGTGAGCGAGCTGGTGGCAAGAAATAAGAAGGATGTGGGGGGAGGTCTATGTCGAGAACACGTCCAGATCAAGGGTGATTCAATGGTAATCACAATAGCTAGGTCTAAAACTGACCAGAGTGCGATGGGGGATAGTATTGTGGTCCAGCGCATGCGAGGGACCCCCATGTGCCCGGTGCAGTGTGTTGAGGAATACCTGGCGCAAAGGGCGGCAGCGTGGGGGGGAAGCTTGCTGAGACACACCGACGCCACCCCACTGACAAAGTTTCAGTTTCAACGGGTGTTAACCCTGGCAATCGCGGCAGCAGGCTTGGACCCGAGCGATTTTGGGACCCATTCCTTCAGGATAGGGGCTGCTACAGAAGCTACAGCCAGGGGTCAGAGTGTGGAAACGGTGAAACGATTGGGACGATGGTCCTCGAACTGTTATAAAAGGTATGTGCGGTTGCACATGTTGTGAAGCTAATGTCATGCACTCACGCTTCTTGTCTTTTGTTTGGTTTACAGTTTCGCGAGCTTGCGAGGCGGGGCGGACTGTGCAGTCGACCCGACACCTGGGAACCAGCGGTCAAAGATCACCGGCTGAGGAAAGAGTGGTGTGGGTCGTTGGCCAGTCATACGTGAGGCGAGCCGCGGACGTATTCAAAGCAGGTGACATGATTCACGCAGCTGGGGAATACGGGTACAGGGTGACCTTCCATGGAAGGGGCGGGCTCTGTATTGACCGGTTTCAGTATTTTATCGAGGAATTGTTAGGGTGGACAAGGTCACCGCCGTCTATACTCATAGTGCATCTGGGGGGCAATGACTTGGTGGTGCTCGGTCGTAGAGTACTCCTCGAGCGGGTTCTATCCACTGTTAGCTGGCTGGCAAAGAGGATTCCGGGGTGCACGATAGCATGGTCACACATGATTCCAAGGAAGGTGTGGCGGGGGGCCCTCTCTGTGTCAGCTTTGAATCATTCAGTGAAGAAAGTTAATAACAAACTGGCTAGGTTGTTTCGTTCAGGACAGTTGCACTGTATTCCGCATGGTTGTATCCGGGGTGATAATATGTATCTCGAAGACGGGGTTCATTTGTCCCGGGAGGGGAATGTCTTACTCATAGGAGACTTCTTAGCATGGTTACGGGGTTTGTACAGCCATGACCTTTAGTAGGAGTGTGGGGGGTCCGGATAGCCGGTCAACTATCCGGCCTGTGGCGGTAAGGTCATGATCGGTGAGCAGTAATTTCAAGATCCCTAGAGGGGGCGTCACCCATTATGGATGGGAGCGCCCGGGGGGAGGCGGCCATTGGCCCCTCACAAGGGGAGGCGGCACCCACTAAGTATGGGGTCGCCGAAGGGAAGGCGGTCATAGGCCCCTCCCAGGGGAGGAGGCGGCTCGATGCCCCTCCTAGGAATTTCCCGGGGCCAGGATATCCGCGACGGCGGATGTGGTGAACAGTGTGGGGTGGGAGGGGGGTCCACGCTACCTTCTAGACACCTCACACGAGTCCTCGGACGACCACTAAGATGGCGTCGAGTTAAAAGGAAAAATTGTACATGATATGAAACTGTTATTTTAATGTTTTAATTTTGTTTCATATTTTAATAAATACGGCCGGGAGGGTAACTCCCTCCCGCCTTCCAAAAGTTCAGAACTGTGTCCGTCTTCCCATCCTTGGGATTGTGTTGGGAGGGGGTGATAGGCATCCCGGCCATATGGAAAGGGGCGACCACTCGGTCCCCCCGAACGTATGGCAGGGTGCCCGAATCCCCCCGGGAAACCATTTTGGGCGGGGGGCGTGTCTCGGCTGGTATGCCCGAAGCGGCGTAGCCGGGGCGCGCCTTTTTTTCCGCCCAAGAAGGGGTTGTCCTAGACACCTACACCGTTGGTCACGCCCCGTAGGCGTACCAGAGGAGGGTACACGCCCTCCCGAAGAGGAATAAAAGGAGCAACAATCCAGAGAAGCATCCTCTTGTTCCTGTGCTTGGAAGCTGCACCCTCTCGTTGCACGTGAGCCCTTGACGGAACAAGGAGCAATTTTGACCCACCCACAAGCCCCTTATGGCAACGTTTAGTAATGCATTAAAGTGGAGTTGCAGTAATAATATCTTTTTTCCAAAGTTTAGTGTGTAATAAAGATGTCAGATGTTTGAACTGCAATAAAGTAAGTTGCTTCTGAACAATTTTCTCACACAGTGAGCGGAGTATCACAGTCTAATGGAATGTGTAGCATGTGTAGAATAGGTGGATGACTAGTACAATGTCCAGGTAACCGCTTTTTTCGCTCTTTTCTTTAGGTCCAAAAAACGTCGTATTTATTTTGGTCGGGCGGTAAGGTCATGATCGGTGAGCAGTAATTTCAAGATCCCTAGAGGGGGCGTCACCCATTATGGATGGGAGCGCCCGGGGGGAGGCAGCCATTGGCCCCTCACAAGGGGAGGCGGCACCCACTAAGTATGGGGTCGCCGAGGGGAAGGCGGTCATAGGCCCCTCCCATGGGAGGAGGCGGCTCGATGCCCCTCCTAGGAATTTCCCGGGGCCAGGATATCCACGACGGCGGATGTGGTGAACAGTGTGGGGTGGGAGGGGGGTCCACGCTACCTTCTAGACACCTCACACGAGTCCTCGGACGACCACTAAGATGGCGTCGAGTTAAATAAGGGGCCCCCGTTAAGACAAGGGAAATTGGAAGTTGGCATTAGAGGTACAGTCCTCTGTGCGACCGCCCCTCACACGTGAGGGGGGAGTTCTGGTAGTAGGGATCTGACACCGGTTACGACCTTGCCGTTGGCCCGTAATGTTAGGATGTACAATTTTTAATTTAGAAAGTATGCATTTGCAGGATGTTTAGACTCGGCTAGGAGAACCTTTGTATTAGAGATTTGTTAAGGTTAGCCAATAAACGTGACTGCAGTAAAATGTATAAAGGAAAAATTGTACATGATATGAAACTGTTATTTTAATGTTTTAATTTTGTTTCATATTTTAATAAATACGGCCGGGAGGGTAACTCCCTCCCGCCTTCCAAAAGTTCAGAACTGTGTCCGTCTTCCCATCCTTGGGATTGTGTTGGGAGGGGGTGATAGGCATCCCGGCCATACACACATGTTCATTTCAGGGGTGCATCAGGGTGTCCTTATGACACCCTTGATATTATTCTCAATTTGCGATTCTCAAATTGCAAATCGCTAATTGAGAATTAATTCCCATTCATTCCTATGGGCCTCCTGGCCCATAAGAATGGATGGGAAGGTATTCTTTAATTGCGATTTCGCAATTTGCTAATCGCAATTAAGGAATACTAAGAAATCGCACCTCTTAATATTTTCCACTGTCTTCAACTAATTGACAAGGGTTTGCTGAGCAAACATATTGAAGATAGCAGATGTGTAGAGGAGGATGATCCTCACAGGATCATCATTGTCAAGAGTATCTCTGATTTCTTCCACTTATAGAATAGCTGTGTCTATTTCACGCTGTAATCCGAACCCTACTACTGAGTGTTCAATAGGAATTTCCCATCAGTATATAAAACTTTCCTTTAAATGAGTGGCAGGGCAGTGACTTTGGATTATATGCAGCAGTTCCTATAGTTAATAAAGGTGCAAGGCATACCTTGCTTATATCATACTGCAGCCATTTGGGTTTCTGATGAGAATCATCTGCTGAGATACTTGAGATACATCTCTCAAACTTTAGCAGCATGGAAAAGACCCATGCTGTATGCTGCAGGGTTCATCAGTGTCACACGCAGCAGATTGGCATTGGCCACACGCTACTCTGATATGGAGTGCACACATGAGATGTGCAAGGGTTGAAAGTGGTCATGGGTTTACAAAAAAGAAGGTCAGTAGACACACAGCACCTCAGGTGGAAAACTGAACAGCACATGGTGGCACCAAGAGGGGCATAGCACACTTGAGCAGCATGTGACAACTTCTGTTTTATTTTGTACAGCTTTTTACTAGTTACCTTGATTTATGAGTAATGAGTGTGACTTTACACAACATTTTGCTTCTCTTTTGCGACGATGAATAGCAGCACAAAATGAAAGAGGTTTGTGAACTGTTGCTAATAATATGTTACATTTTCTGATTTTACCTTGTGAGTGCATATCCCTTGATGCACTCATGTGTCGATTTATACTTGATATGTTTGCTGTAGTAGTGTGTCAATCATTATAATGCGTACTCTAAAGGAGGTTCCTCTGCTATAACTTATTCAATCTGTTAAATGCATCTGCTCATGCTTAGTTTGACCATTTCTTTGAGTAACCATGCATTCAGCACACTCTTCCATCCCCTTGCTATCTCTACAATATGAATCTTGGAGCATAATATCTTCACACAGAAGAGGGAGAGAGCAACATTTGAATGGCAGTTTGGAAGAAGAACAGCTCAGTTTTTAAAACGTCATAATACAAGGATTTCAATATATCATCTGTTGTACCATAAATTCCTCACTGCTTCAGAGAAGGAATGTATGCCACAAATCACCACATTCCCAATGGTGTTTTTAAGGTTTGAAGTAATTGAACTGTTCATGTTTTTTGTGAATTATTCGACTTCTTTAATTACACATATGCCAAACTGCATCATGAACCAAAGACTTGAAGAACTTAGGGGGTCATTACGATGGCAGAGGGCCCGCCATGACAGCCTGTTGGTGGTGGGCCCGCCTCCATCATACTGCGGTTTGCCATCCGCCAGATTACAATGGCCAGCGGCAGGGGCGGCTCTAGGGTCATGGTGGCCCTGGGCAGGGAGCGTAGGTAGGGGGCCCCAGAAGAGGGGGTCCGGGTGGGACAGAGCGCGGAAGCCATTAAAGAGGGGGGGTGCGGGGGGGGGTCAGGGTGTTTAGAAGTGGAACTGAGCCGGAGGCCGCCAAATCCCTGCCAGGGGCCGCCACACAAATATGTATCCATCCTCAGAGGATAAATATATAAATATATTAAGGCTATATATTGGTGTGGTGGCCCCTGGGGTTTGGTGGCCCTGTGCAGGTGCACAGCTTGCACATGCCTAAGGCCGCCCTGCCAGCGGAAAGACTGACGCCACTGTTCCGACAGGTGGTCATTTTCCGTCCTCCTGTCACAGCAGCCGTATAGCCCAGAATTGCGGGGGTGCCTGTCAGGCACCACCCTGGGGATGATGATATGCTGTTAAGAACCCAATCAGAATGGACTATAGGCCAATTTATCAAGGAACTGTTATAGTAAATGGCACTGATTAAAAAGGTCAACTTACTTTTCAGATGTCTACTATACTGCAGAGCATACTAAAACTACCAATTTCTTAGTATGTGTTTAATGTCCCTGTTAAGTAAGGGTAATTGAGAGCAGGTATGCCTGAGTTAAATCAGGGATATATTCTAAACTGCTAAATGATGCCAGGCGGATTCCAACTGTGTGTTTTTGATAAATATGAATATTTGAATAAATTCACCTCGTTTCCACCTAATGGATCGAGATAAAGTGTACATCAAGAGAAATATTGCCTCAAAAATCAAAAAAGACAGAATCTAGTACTTGCAGGAGACGTTGGTCTGTTCTTGTACAATTATGTGTTATTGTTCTAGGCACCTCATGGACATAGAAAATATTTAATCAAATAAAGGGTTTACAAAAATGGCGCACAAAAGCTGAAGCTGTGACAAATTTGCAGGATCATCACTGAATATGTTCAGCATATGACTACTATTTAGATTCATTGTCTAGCATAGTTTTCTTTTTTTTTACTTGAAGTGTACCCTTACAAAACAAAATAATATGCCTAGAAAACTTTACTTTTCAAACATTGAAAATGCGCTGTAGAATGCAGCACACTTGCAATGGATGAAAACTTTAGAGAAATTAAAACATTTCTCATAAATAATGGCTGCATTTTGTTGCAGGACAAAACCCAGTCCAATTTTTTTAGTAGATAGCCTTTTGTCTCAAAAGCTATTGGTGGTAGGGATGGAATAATCATGTACCACCCATGAGACATCCCTTCGACGCAAATAAGCGCAAAGCTTCATAAAGTGATATTTCAATACTTTTAACCCGTTTACCCCGGCGGATTATTCCGCTGTGGTTCGGGCGTTCCACGGAGTGTGCGGGTCTGCGTTGGCTGTTGGTCGTGCACAGCACCCCAGAGGTAGTGAGCACGCAACGGGTTAAGGGAAACTTTCCAACATGAAACAGTAAATACTTTATGCAGATTTTGCCCTGTTTTTGGCACCTTGAATGACTTTTAACTGGCATGATGTCTTGATACATCCGTCCCCATAGGCCCTGATTACGACTTATTCAGTATATGCAGATACGTGCATGTACTCCTGTTTACGCACTGGTTGGAATTATGAGTTGCTGGGTATTTAACGGATCCGTTAATTATCTGATCCATTGCATACCTCAACCTTTGTTAATATTTGGTAAGTCAAACTAGCCGAAATTAAACGGGAGAAAAGCATACAGTCATTAATGTATAATGCAGATTTTGGTGTGTTAAACATGAAAATATGCATGTTATTCCCCACCAATAATCAGTGTTATTTGTCGCACCTGATAAATAACGCATCCTTAGTACTAAAAGACAATATATCTCTATAACGAAGTTATTTAACGTGCTGTATGATATAGTGGACTGCTCTTGGAGACAATGCTTGATAGTGCTGTCTACCTATCATCAACAACTTTTAATATGACATTAAAATACCAGCATACAAGTAGAAACCTTAGAATCAGCAACGTTCTCCTTATTCTCATACTAGCAGCCCGTCCCGACGTTGTCGGGGTATGAATTGCTGCCAGCCAGTAGTGTATTGTTTTGTAGGTTTTCGTTTAGATAGCATTTCTTATCTGTGACAGGCCTGTGAAACGCTCCGATTCACAATGCACTGCTGATGCACTTAAGAGTGCGCGTTCAGTAGTGTGTGAACTCGAGTTTCCCTACTTTATTTTTCTTTGCAATATTATATAGCTCCAACTCGACAAGATGGCATGAGCACAATTTACATTACAGAAGAACACATTCATTTGTGGTAGGCACGGGTAGACAAAGCGATTTGCCTGGAATCACAGGATGTTGAGCTGATGCCGAGATTCGAACGTAGCTCCCCAGCTCTAAAGGTCGCAATTCTAGAACTTGTGGCGGGAGGTGTGTCTAAAAGTGTATGTCGGTGCTGGCCATCAATGAGAGAGACGTGTGCATTTTTCAAATGGGTGGTGAAAAAATATGAGTATAATGTTGGAGATGTGGGCCGCCGTGCCACCAATGTACTTACCGGGGAGGGTAAACACCCATGATTCCGCAACTTTCTTTCCGAGTACCATCACTCCGCATACTTTCATTATGAAAGTACCATGACTCCGCAATGCCATTATAATGCATGGCATTACATTTTATATGCTTTTACCACGCATACATTTACAACGAAATTCGTTGTAAATGCATGAATGGTAAAAGCACGTTTTTTTTTTATGTTTGGATAAGGTAAGTATGGGTACAGGGTTATATGTTTTGGGGTACTGAGGTACATGTTTTGGGGTGTTTTGGTATTTTAAGGCTTCAGATATAGTTTTGGGTTATGGGGTACAGGGGTAGTTTTAGGGTTTAGGGATAGGTATGGGTTTTGGGGTACAGGGGTATTTTTAGGGTTTGGGCTAGGTTTGGGTTTTGGGGTATAGGGGTATTTTTAGGGTTCAGGGGTAGGTTTGGGTTTTGGGGTACAGGGGTATTTTAAGGGTTCAGGGCTAGGTTTGGGTTTTGGGGTACATGGGTTTTTTTAGGGTTCAGGGTTATGTTTGGGTTTTGGGGTACAGAGGTATTTTAGGGTTCAGGGGTGGGTTTGGGTTTTGGGGGTACAGGGTTATTTTTAGGGTTCAGGGCTAGGTTTGGGTTTTGGGGTACAGGGTTATTTTTAGGGTTCAGGGGTAGGTTTGGGTTTTGGGGTACAGGGGTATTTTAGGGTTCAGGGGTAGGTTTGGGTTTTGGGGTACAGTGGTATTTTTAGGGTTCAGGGCTAATTTTGGGTTTTGGGGTACATGGGTATTTTTAGGGTTCAGGTGTAGGTTTGGGTTTTGAGGTACAGGGGTATTTATAGGGTTCAGGGCTAGGTTTAAGTTTTGGGGTACTGGGGTATTTTTAGAGTTTAGGGAGAGGTTTTTGGTTTTGGGGTACAGGGTATATTTATAGGGTTAATATGGGTTAGTGTTTAAGGGTGTTGGGGTATTTTAAGGAGTAAGGGTGGGTTATGATTATGGGTGCAGGGGTATTTAAAGGGAGCAGGGTGGGATTAGCACACAATATGAGACATGGCATGAAGGGCGGAAGGTACCATATGCCCCCAGCGGTTGTCACGACCACAGCACACGCCCACAGCACAACACAGACAGGCCCACAAGGGACTACTTTGCTGGCACGGTTCTTTTACCTTTTAAATGTATATGGTGGGCGTCTGCATAGCCTATGTCCTTCTTCTGCAACTGCCCTTTCCAACGCTGTATTGGGTGTTGTGATTGGTGCTGTGGTTCCAGAGATTACCCGCCTCAAAGGTTTGGGCTCTCTCTTTATTATATTAGTATGGCTGCTCATAGTGTGGTAGGCTCCAAAATAAGATCAAAATAGCAGAAGAGTGATATCAGTCACACTTTTTTTTATAGTTTATCGCCGTGAGAAGGTATGTGGAGAAAAATGCCATTTATCACCGGAGCATCAGCTACACATCTCAGTGCATGAACTACAACAAAACTTAAAATGCCCACAGTTTGTCTGCATTCCTTGGTTGGAACCTACCTCCTTTCTTTTTCCTTTTCCTTTTCCTTTTCCTATTCCTTTTCCTTTTCCTTTTCCTTTTCCTTTTCCTTTTCCTTTTCCTTTTCCTTTTCCTTTTCCTTTCCTTTCCTTTCCTTTCCTTTCCTTTCCTTTCTTTTCCTTTCATTTCCTTTCCTTTCCTTGTGGTATCACAGAAGTCAATCACTTAGCTGAACACCAGGCTGGCACAGTATCCTCCATAAAGTACTAATGATTTATATTGCAGTGATTAGGATTGAATGGATTTGTGTTTTCTGTCTGAAATAAAGCTGAGAAATGGGACAACCACTTCAAAATGAGCTGTTGGCCCAAGGAGGACTTGTCAATCTAGAATAGCTTCGAATCTACTGATTCAAAAAGGACTGAGACTCTGATCTTGAATGATGAACCAGGAGAATCTGTGCAACTAATCCATAACCTCTCCAACATAATAGAACGATCAGTTACAATCATCTCTACATAAACAACAGGGAGTATTATATCAGGGTTGGACTGGGAAACCAAAACAGCTCTGGCAATTCGGTGAGACCGGCCCCGGAGGAGAGGTAGGGTGCAGGTGTGAAGCACTGCTGTTTTTATTACAGGGGGGCAATATTGCAGCACTGCTGCAGAACTGTCCCCCAGTAACAAAACCGGCCCCCACTGCTGCAACTCTGGCCCCTACCCTCCCAGTCTCCGAGGGAAACACCTCATGCCATGTATGACCAGTCTGGCCCTGTATAATATAATCACTCTTGGATCATAAATTATATGTCTCGCTTCTTAATAGATCTTAAACAAGAAGAACCAGGTGCTATATTAAAGAAGGTCCTGCAGTTCCTAAGGGTGGAAGGGAAAATAAGGTATTTTTAAAAAAGTGCCCTCACACACCCCAAAGGATGTCATACTTCATCATTAAGCCTGCCCCTCATTGGGCCAGCGCTGCAATGCCCGACGGGCACCGGCGAAGGGGCTCTTTGGCGGAGATCTTTTATGGATGAAGCTGTAGGGTGAGTGTGGGTGTGTGGGCTAGGTAGTGCAGTGAGTATGAAAGTTAAAGTAGATCTAGGGCAGCCCTAGCTAATGTATTTATTCTCAGGGGACTCTAGCCTAATTAAAAAGGGTGGGCCCCAAGTGGATGTAATGATCCTATAGGGCTATTGTGGTGGATAAGGTTGACATGTTTCATGCCTAATTAGCCCCTAATGGGTCTGGTGGCACTTCATTAGGAACAAAGAATAAAGTAAAAGTGCTCAGGCACTACCGCAATACTGGTTCTGTAATTACCAACCAGTAACCAGATGCGGTTGAGCACCCTGGGTCAAGGGATCCCGAGGAGAAAGACCTAAGGAGAAGGGGGAGGAAGAGATACAAAAACAAGAACTTCAAGATCTAGTTTAGATATTGCTAACCAACAATCATTATTCTGATAATAGCAAGTGGTGTGAAGGTGGGTAAAATGGCAGCAAGTACGAAAGTGATTATATAGTGCATTAGGTACTCGTATTCGTACGCACATAGTCAGTGCGAGGGGAGGTAGCATAGCTTACAACCTTAACTTGAATAGTACTCGCAGTGGCTCGGTTCGTGAAAGAGACTAGGTTAAGCAGTATTACCATTATACAGCAATCCATATAGGCATAGGAAGACTTCGTCAAAATGGAATAGCATTAATCAGGAGTAGCCTTGGCAAATACGCAGACACACAGGCATTCTTGCAACACAAACACAGTGGTTACCAATATCAAGAAATGCAGTGAGTGATACTAAAAGGGCAATAGCAGACAGATTTTCTCAGGAAAATCTTGGAAGAGAAGTTCTGGGTGCACTATACCACTCCTAACACATTAACTAAAATGTCTTTGTTACATTGTTTGAAGGGGCAGATAGCTGGTTCCAGATTTAACCTGAGGGGATTGGAGCGGAAGAGAGAAATGGTCAGATCATCACAGGGAATACAAAGAGCACTATGATGCTAAACATGGTGCAACAGAGTTTGGAAGGTTAGGGAATATGTGTATGTGAAGAGACCTACATGGTTTGCAAAGGGTGAATCCAAGGTCATGGGACCTCCCTTTTTATTGAGGTGAGAAAGGATGTGGTGGTGCTGGAGAATGGTGAGGTGTAGAGCATGTAAAGGCCTTGTAAGAAGCACCTCCAGGGTGAAGGGGTGACAGAATGAACTTAAACATGGTGTGTATGAATGGGGTGTAAACTCTGAACATGGTGTAAAAGTAGATCTTAAATCAGGAACAGGTTTACCCCTTGCAGGAGCCCGAGTTAGAAGAAGGCCTACTTATTTCAAGGATTATGTGTATTACCTTTCATGGAAATGAAAACTTGTGGAAATATTGCTAATAATTGGAAAATTTTGAGTATAATCAGTTTTCCAATTTGTATTCCTTTTGTGAGACTGTGATTATTTATGTCCATTTGCTCAGTATGTTTTTGTTTGGGTTTGTTATTATAGTTGACACCTATTTGGTGGTTTGTATCTAATATTATGAACTCATACATGTTTCATTGTTGGGTGGATGTGTTGTAACTCATTAGATTCCTGTGGGCATCATGTGGAATGTAAGGTGTCCTAGGCAATGAGAAAAGCAGTTGCTGCAGAGCTGATTTAATGCTGGTTGTGCAGTTCTATGGTGGATGTATTAAAGAGAACTGAACAACATAAATTATGTATATGTTCTCAGGGCACCAGGGGCACCAAGAGGAGGGTTGGAATATCCCCTGGTATCTTTTATCACCATTGTTAGCCACCAGTGACAAAATGAGAAAGTAAAAGGGAGGCCATGGAAAATATACTCTCTTGAATACTAAAGGATACCTCCTAGCTAACCTTTTACCTCACACCTTATGCTGTAGACCCTCACTGTAATTTTCCCTATGACAAAATGTGTGAGACTGCTCTACAAGTCATAATCTAAAGAATTGAGTAATCAAAAACAATAAAAGAAATTGTGTTTAATCTTATTGTAAGTGTGCTGGTACAATCAATAAAAAAAACTGCAATTCCTTAGGTGGTTGCGACAAAATAATCAACATGTTTCAACATGTTTCAGCCAGTTAAAATGTTATACACAATCATCAGGACCAAACATTATTTAAAGTCTAAACATGCCAATGCCTGTGAGGAGAAACGTCAAAAGAGTAGTAGGCCTCAATTTGTAGATATGTGTAATCATTGATATGTTTCACAATAAATCTACCAGTGAGATAGACAGTAAACTACTCTTAAACTAAAAAAAGAAGAAAAAACAACATCAAATTGTACCAAAAGAAAACCTACTCGAGTGTTCAAAATGGTCCTGGAATACACACAAGGAATAGAATCAACAGAATCCATATGTCAGCAATAAACACAGCAATTTAGCTGTAGCATCAACAGACAGCTCAAACAGATGTAAAAGTCCACTAAGCTGATATCCCATAAATCATACGATATGTTAAAAAAGTAATAAGTATTAGAACCTAAGTGAACTACTAGAAACAAACACCCTCAGTGCTAGCAATATCCATCAATGAAGATGCTGCCTTGTTTCCTTGCTGGGGATGGGCCCCCGTCAGCTCCACAGAGTACTTGGAATCGTCCCTGCGGTGGGATGACAGTAATACCGCCAAGATCTAAGTCAGTACCCAAGTCAGAAGGCATAACATAATCGATGTGGTTTTGCACATTGTTGCTTGTAGTATGTTTCACCTCTTCAATTGTGGTAGCTCTTTGTATGTTTTAGTGTGTAAGACAGCATCCTTCTAAGTATATTACCATCTTTGAAAAAGGATTCAGTACACTTGAATACATATCTCACTATTTGTGCATCAAAAAGTCCCTGCAGCGAGGCTCTGCTTTTCACCATCTTTGCCAAAGAAGACTCATTAGTCTGAGGCAGTGCCTCTAGATTTCTTCGATAATGGTTTTACCTTTATTGTGAAGTGGTTACACATTACGAACCATAATGACATGTATTCCTTCCTTGCAAATACCTTTAATGGACTCTTCGTACATAGAGAGGTCTACTTTCTCTTCATTAAACAGTGAACTACTGAATGGTGATGGAGATAGCTTCACAGAGTTTTGAGTATTTTGGGCAGGCAGACTGAGCTTACCTATGGGTCAGTTTGGAGCTTTGCTTTGTTTTAAAAGGAAATATAATTATCAAACTCGTTGGAGCATGATCAAATGTCACTGCCTGTGATCTCACTTAACATTTTTAAGCAAGGGTTGAATTCACTGCAAATAAAGCAGGGGAAATATGTTGTAAAATTGAATAAAGACCTGTTGTATTTTAATCATTAAGGTTGAGAAACCTTGAAGAATCAAGTGTCATTAAATGTTTTTGAAATGCCGAATCTTGGCTGATAGATACCATGGAGCTCTAACAGAATATCGAGGTATAAATTTTGTCGTACAAGATAAAATAATATTCAACATATTGACTCCCACGATATTTTGAAAGTAACTATAAATAGACATGTATAGGTTTACTATAGTAAACTCAATATTTTTGTACCATGAAGACAAATGAGCCGCCAAGGTACATTGATGTTGTGTTAAGAATAGGAAGCCTATAATTACCCATATATATACTTACCCTCATGACACTGTGGTAGTTTATGTTTTGGAGCTGATTTCTGTATGGTGATATTTTTGATGTCCCTGATATAGTTTGATTGAATGCACTGCCCCAGAGTAGCTATTCACCATAATAGCTCACTCTTTCCCCGCTTGCACAATTTAATTTAAATGCATACAGGAAAACAGTATTCAATCATGTTTTATTCAATAAAAATTAAAATGACTGTACTCCTAGAATTCCAAAGCTTTCATCCAAATACTATTTTGAGCATATTTAAGAAGAGGTTCATAGACAATTAGAAAGTTTTGAATGCCTTTCTGTTGGTATGGCTACCAAGGACTGAAATTTCATAGAATACACTTTTATGCTGAGAGGAAGGAGGTGTGTTTGATTACTCGAATTTTAGTTTATCTTAAGCATGCTTAGACAAATGCTGCTAGTATATGAATGGCTCAAATGAGCAGCTGAGTTAAAACGTTTTAGCTATATTTTTGTTGTCGTTGAAATTAGAAAATATCATCACTCAGAGTATTTTAGGTAATAAGTCCTATCATTGGTAAACATACATGTAGATTATGGAGGGAATTTCAGGAGCTGGCAAATGTTATGAGAAAATTGGCTACGTTTTGGGAATACTTGGAAACTGTTATAGGAATTTGTTGTGCATCTTATAAATATAAATATACCTTGTATGTTTGTAAGGAAAAGATAGTTACAGACTGTTACAATGACACTTTTTTTCTAGCTCAGGCACCCTATTTGGCAAAAAATGTCCTGTGTACACACTTCAAGCAGATTTTCATTCATTACTTCATAAAGGCTGACAGTGACACCTGTCAGTATCTTCCCCAAAATATTTTTATTTTAGTGTCAGGCCCTTGGACAGGTCTTCAATATGTTAGTCAATAGTCCTAAGTAAGAAAGTGTTTAACTTTTCACACTAGATATTCTGAGCAGCCGCCACTGGGTAGTTATAGTTAGGTCTGCTTTTCCATTTGACGATTGTTTATTGGTTTGCTAACCATTTGATTAATCTTCAGGAAACTCCCCCCCCCCAAAAAAAAAACGATCCATCTCAGCATCATCCTGGAATGTTTCAGGATGATCTGTCAAGTGGGGGAAGAAAAAAAGGGGTTGCAAAACACAAAATCCCCATGCATTTTCCATAGCCCTTTTTGGAATACAAAAACTATTGAACGGAATGACACCAAAATTGGCATGAAATTAGTTCTTGGTCCAGAAAACTTGTTTTTTGTGATTTGGAGTAATGAGTCCATCAAGCCCAATTTGAAAATAATAAAACCTTCTGAGTGGCCAGGTTTTTTTTTTTTAATCCTTAGGCCATCTTGTTTCCATTGGAGCTAGTCTCTCACAGGTGCTGCTCTGTGATTGACTGGCCATAAAATTTTAGGAAATGATGTGGCAGTGATTACAAGAAATGGGGATTTCATCCTGTGCCCTGAAGTAATAGTAAAAATATATTATAAGGGGCCAGGGTAAAAATACCCTACTCCATAGGCCCTGTGGTGGGATCATCCATGGAGTAAAAATAATATTATTTTTTTTAAGCTGTGACCCTCCGGAGTCCCTCAAGACTCCCATGGGACTCCAGGGGAATTGTGGCATCCAAACCAAAAAAAAAGAAGCATCAACCACAAGCCACAGAGATGTATTAAGATAATGGGGGCATGCCACCCCCACCGCCAAGCCTTAACGAGGCACTGGGGACACCATCCCCGCTGACCAAAGTGCAAAGATAAGGGAGATGGACCCCCCTCCCAAAGCTGAGTACGGTCCTGGGGACCCCACACCCCTCAGCCAATTTAGCGGAAAAGGGAAGGGATAGGCCTCGTAGACCCCACCCCCATGGCCAATAAAGGAATTAGAGAAGTGGGTCACATAGGCCCCCTCCGCAAGCCAGCTACGTGGCCTGATGACCCAATCCTTGGAGCCATTCCTTAAATATAGAAAAAGGGGTGCGTACCACCCCACCCCCAGGCCTTAAAAGGTCCATCTGACCCCATTCCCTATGGCCGGCTCATACATTGGGGCAGATTTATGTTAACTGGCGCATCCCGAGGGATGCGCCAGTTAACATGCTCCACAGTGCGCCACAGCTACGCCACCCATGGTGCGCCGCATTTATGATGCGGCGCACCATGGGGCAAAAACGGCACAGATGCGTGACGCATCTGTGCCGGAAATGTGGCGCATTGCTAGAGTTGCGTCGCAAGCGCGACGCAGCACCAGCAATGCTCTGGGGGGGCCTATTCTTTCAATGCTGCCTCAAGCCTTACGCCTGCTTCAAGCAGGCGCAGAGTTTTGACGCAGCATTGCCCTGAAAGTGACTGAGTGAAATCTCATAGATTTCACTCAGCCACTTTCAGGAGGCGTTCCTGCGCAGGAACGCCCCCCCCTGCGCAGGAACGCCTCCTCATGGCGCAGTGCTGTACAACGTGACGCATCTCCTAGATGCGTCACGTTGTAAATAGGGCGCAGGGATGCGCCACGTTTCCGTGCCGTTGCGTGACACAACGGCGGCGTAAACGTGGCGCAAGCCCTTCATAAATCTGCCCCATTGTGTCCAGGATGGGTGCATGGAGGGAGCCGGCTGAGGCCACAGAGCCCTAGGGTCCCTGCAGCCCCAATGTAGTGTTTAGTGGATGCCCCTGGTAGAGCTCACAATCGGTATAGCTCTGGCGCCGGGAAACCCTTTTGGGTAGCTGTTGTGCCTTACAAATTTAATTAATGAATAATAATAATGATAAATAGCTCCCACCTTAAAGGAAAAAAAGAGCTGGGGGATGGGGTCCCTGAGGCCACTACAGGTTCACAGAGGGTGACCATGCACCTCCTTTCACTTTTTGTTTAAAAAAAGGCCAAGGGGTAGGGGGTCTGTGAAACCCATGGGGGCATGAGGAGGAAGACTGAATGCCCCCTTCCCGTTATAATAAAAATGAGGGTCTGAAGTATGGGTAACCGGGGCCCATAGTGGCAAGGAGAGGGGGCTGTGCACCCCCTTCACTTTTTAAAGAATACCCCAGGGGATGGGGGCAGGGAAGGGGGTGCATGCACCCCTCCCCTTAAAATGTATGCTTTGGCCTGGGTTATGATATGAAATTTGGGTGTTAAGTTAGGGAACAGTTGAAAAAGCTCTATGAAGCAACATGTATAAAGGTGGGGGGAATATGTAAAAAGGATGGGAGTGGGAGAGGAATGAGCAACATGAAGCCCATAAATGGTAAGTAATGGGTGGGCTCCAAGCTCCTGTAAAACACAATATCTCTTACAATTACTATCCACTGATGCTGTGAGTACATTAGCATCTCCTTTTATTACCTAATGTGCCACAAACCATCCATTGTAACTCACATATGACTTGACTTGATAACAATACTGCTGGCCTGGATTTTCATGCCATCAAAAGACCTTTTACAGTACAACCATCCCAATAATCATATGTTGTTTCATTTAAAAGTGGTGCCTCCCTAACAACAGTTTCAGCCTCTTGGATACAGCATTAAATATTTCTTTTACAAAATAGGTGCAGCTGAGGAGCAGCATAATCTTGTATGATGTGCTAACTTGATGTTAGTGAATCTGTTCTTTTGAAATCATACAACCCAACACATTATTTGTTTTTTTTTAAAACTTGTAAGAAAATAGGCTATTGGTTAAGGGGGATGGAAGCCCTACTCAGACAATAAACACAATACTTGTTAGAGTGAGCCACATAAGTCACCAAATAAACCTGTGCTTAACCCCTTGGTGACTTAGCACAAAGCAGTCAGGCTTAAATTAATAAATCAAAAGAGTGGAAGAGTTATTTTTCTAGCTGCTACCAATCCAAATTTGGCATTTAATAAATGGACCAAGGTTGCACAAGGGTTTTCAATGGCAGCAGCCAGCCTTGCTAAAATTATTTTGGGTTACATTTCACTGTAAGGACATGTTCAACATTGATTTCTACTTGCCGTACGTTTAGGTATCTTAACCCTACCTTTTTGGGCAATAAAGCCAACATAGGGGTGTTCTATAAATATTTAAAAGGAAGGATAACGTCTGACATAATGGAAATTTTACAGGTTTAATTTGTAGTTTAAGAGTGCCCCAGGCAGGATACCAGTGAGAAACTACAAGGCTGTGCATGACTGTAGACTCGTATATGCAGGCGGTACTTGGGCACACTCATTAGAACACGTATTCATGTGTAACCAGTCCGGTGCCCCTTACCCTAGATGCATTGCAACAGCCTTATCTTAAAAGAGAGACACCAGCAGCGAACACACACAGTGTAATTTACCATGAAATGAATGGAAGTGAGGTTAAAAAAAATGCCCCCCATATGCAGCCCAACCTTTCCATTGTTTAACTATAAACAAAACATTCAATAGTATGTTGCACATTCAGAGTCAAAACTCACTGTATCCGAGTCATAAAGAGTTTAGCTTGAGGAATATACTCAGGGTTTCACTTGGAGCCTTTCAGCTGGATCGACCGGGGTTGGGGGCGGGGGGTGCTAGTGAGACGCAGTGCTGCCTCTCTTTTTTACAGTGAGGCGATGTTGCAGCATTGATGCAAAAGCAGCCCCCTGTGACAAAAGCGGCCCCCGCAACTCACAAACCAGCCCCTTCTGTCCCACCGTGAAAACACATGTTGCCCGCTACAGCCAGTCCTGCCCTGAATATAGTACTCTGTGTGAATTGTCTTAGTTCTTATACATGTGTGTGCAATGACCGAGGATGTATAACAAAGTGATGAAATATAGGTTATGTAGCCAAATACAAGATTGCACACAGAAAGTAAAGACATGATAACGGTATTGTTATGGATAGAGCGCCATGTTATTCTGAAATTTATAGGGGTGCATCATAATCATGGGTAGTTAGCACCCGCATATTTAGAGGACTGTATTAACGTTTGATTATTAGAAATGTAGGATTAAAATTGCATATATTAGAGTGCTTAGAAATGTATTCATATCATTTTGAAGATTTATGTAGTGTTTAACCGAGAATATGCCTTATGTAATGCAAATGTATTCGTTTACGTATAAAATGATGCATTAGCATTAACGTGCACCACATTAAAGTTTGCACGTGTAGGTTTACTTAAATATGTAATAAATTGTAATGCATTAGATGATTGAATGTAATGCTATAAAGTGGCTCTAGAAATGTATGTTAAATGTATAAAGGCCTGATTGCATATAGGTACAAGAAGAGGCCTATATGTGATTTCTTATGTTAACTGAATCTGTAGGCCTGAAATTTATTTTTCCTTGGGAAGGCTCTTCTTTCTTTCATGAATAAAGACAGTAGGATCTGTATGCGTGCGAAGTCGAGATATTTACAAGTTTCCAGTTGCAGGTGCAAGGATGCATGTCTCGTTAGGCAGAATAACCCTTTTGTTTTAGGAGTTAGGACGGTTGGAGCAGGTGCCACGGGAGGATCCAGGAATGTAGATAGGATGTTTTAAGCGAAGACGGTGTGTGGAACTCATGGTCCTTGGATGAAGTCAGAGTTTTGATGTAAATTTCCAGAGATAAGACCTGCCTAAGGGGATGTGCAAATGACGTGTCTACTGTTTTGGGAATTTTGTATTAGGGACAGTACCCCGAGGGTGGAGCAGAAAGGGACTATAGGGGAAGCTAGAAGGAGCATCTTAGAACAAACTCTGTAGCTTTGGCTACTTACCCTTGCAAAGTGAGTGTAGTTCTGAGCAAGTCTTCACTGCTGACACCTTTGTCTCTTGCCTTGGAAGGATGCTAAGTAGGGACGCCACTTTTGTGTTAGTGTAGTGATAGATTAATAATCTTTCTTTTCCCCGACTAATGCGTTCAACTCTGCAAGTAGGGACCATGATTGTTTGCCTGAAGCTTTTGAAGATTACGCTAATCATCATATTGAGTGGTCTGAGACTTCTGCATGGGATTATGTTTTTATTAGTGCCTGTTTATATTCTTAACCTCTTGCCGAGGTGTTTGTATGTTCAACTGTTTCTGGCTTTGTTATAAATCTTCAACTTTTATTTTGTAGTCAGTGGTCCTTTTAAACTGGATTGAATTGGTTTTATACAAGGTTATAAATGAATTGGGTTTTCCCCCCTTTACACTTCTTAGCAGACAATAAAGATTCAGTCGACCGAGGATTTTAAAGATGGGTAAGATAGGTAAAAATCCAGATAAGAATCTGGCATCATCAGTTGGTAGCAACCGAGGATGGTTGTCTCTAGAGTAAGGAGAGATCTAGATTAGGTTAAGAATTTCCCAAGCCCCACAGAATTCAGGAGATGATCATTCAGTGGATTGCCATCGGAAGACGGCATTTCATGGAAACTGACTGAGAGTAATGGTGCAGTGAAAGCAGCAGTTTGTGGGAGAGTGAGTAGGAACAGGACTATGTGTTGTTAGATTGTGGGGTTGTTTAATGTCTTGCGGAGTTGGAATGAGAGTTGTATTATTGCGAGATCAGGTTGTGAGCTCGCGCAGCCCAGGAATCTTAGGCTCAACAAGTAGTCTAAGAGACTGTGGTGTAGAAGACACCCAAAGCGTAATTGTCAACCAGTGTGAAGGGAGTTGTGAGGTACCATTGACTACCTGGACCGAGACAGGGGGCGCGAATGTGTGAGTGCGTGAGTAACTGATGCTGGTCATGGGTTGCTGTATGTGGGGTGAGTGTGTAGCCTATCAACGGAGGTGATTGTCCGGTCGTTTCGCGGACATACAGTTACCAGATTGAGGCAGACAATTACATGAGACTGTGGACGTACAGTCAGAGAAGTGATTGTTTGGATGCTTTTTGGACAATTTCAGCGAATGAATGGGACGTGTGAGCGTGTGAGAGACGGATGGTAAAGGAGGGGAACTGCTCCGAGCGGAGGAAAAGTGACATCAGAAGGTTCGGCGCTGCAATAGGTCGGTTAATGTGAATCCGAGCTGGTATTGGCGGATTGTCATCAGGAAGTAAAAGAGTGCTGTGAAAGGAAGAAAGTTGGTATTATCATGAAATGTTTTAAAGTTTTGCTTTGGCTACTCGAGGCGGAGAAGAGGCTCCACCTGAGGATACCCCAGCTCATTACATGGCTACGAATGTAGGGTTACATACCATACTTTGGCATGAGAATTGGTACAAAATTACAGAAAGAAATGAGGAATTGACCTTTCCCTGGTATGGGACCTTTAGATTGGAAGTGTTATATCAGTTGAAAACAATCATGGCTTCTTTGCGACCTTTGCCCAGACCAACACAGTTTGAAGCATTACATGCATGGATTAGGGCGGCATACGAAAGAAAAGGGACTGGAGTCAGGAAAGAGTGAAAAGGTTGGTCAGGGCATTCCAAGATGCAAGATGGGATGCATTGGAGAAAAGATGGAGAGTACAGACAATTGAGGGGGATAAGTTGTTCCCACTAATAGTCAAGGAAGGGAATGCCCAGAAGAAGAAGAATGAGGAAGACGACAGTGACACAGATGATAGCTTGATAGAAAGGCTGCTATCTGAGAGACCACCTCCCTACAAGCCAGATTCAGTCGTGGAGAGCCTTGTGTGCGTGGGTGAGGAGTCTGAACGTGATTCTCTTGCTAATCGGGAGCCAGTGCAGGTCTCTCAGGTGTCCGGTGATGTGGCTGTGTCGGGGGATGTCCAGGATGAGTCGTGCGGAGGCGTTCTGGATGCGTTGGAGTCTTTTTTGAAGTTTGGCTGTGGTTCTGGCGTAGAGGGTGTTCCCGTAGTCCAGTCGGCTGGTGACGAGTGCCTGGGTAACGGTCTTTCTGGTTTCGGTGGGGATCCATCTGAAGATCTTGCAGAACATGCGCAGGGTGTTGAAGCATGATGAAGAGACGGCGTTGACTTGTCTGGTCATCGAGAGGGAGGAGTCCAGGATGAAGCCAAGGTTGCGTGCGTGGTCCGTTGGTTTGGGAGTAGTGCCCAGGGCAGGGGACCACTAGGACTCGTCCCAGGCAGAGGGGGATGATCCCAGGATGAGGACTTCCGTCTTGTCTGAGTTCAGTTTCAGGCGGCTGTTCTTCATCCACTCAGCGACGTCTTTCATCCCTTTGTGTAGGCTGGCTCTGGTGGTGGCGGGGCCGTTGGTGAGGGAGAGGATCAGTTGGGTCTCGTCGGCGTAGGAGATGATGTTGAGGTTGTGTTGGCGTGCGATGGCTGCGAGGGGGCTCATGTAGACATTGAAGAGGGTTGGGCTGAGTGATTATCCTTGTGGTACGCCGCAGATGACTTCGGTGGCCTCGGATCTGAACGGGGAGGTGGACTCTCTGGGTTCTCTCGGTGAGGAACGAGATGATCCACTCCAGTGCCTTCTCTTGGATTCCGATGTTGCTGAGGCGCTGCAGTAGGGTGCGGTGGCAGACAGTGTCAAACGCAGCAGAGAGGTCCAGGAGGATGAGGGCCGCTGTTTCCCCGTTGTCGATGAGGGATCTGATGTCGTCGGTGGCTGCGATCATGGCGGTCTCGGTGCTGTGCTTGGCCCAAAACCCGGACTGCGAGGGGTCGAGGGATCCGTTCGTCTCGAGGAGGGCGGCGAGCTGTCTGTTGACGGTCTTCTCGTTCTTGAGGTCGGTGGGGTCCGCTGTTGGTTTCCTCAGGAGGGCGCGGAGCTCGGCGTGCTTCCAGCTCTCTGGGAAGGTGGCAGTGTGGAAGGAGGTGCTGATGATGTCCCGGAGATGGGGTGCGATGATGGCGTCGGCCTTGTTGAAGACGGGGTGGGGGCAGGGGTCGGTAGGGGATCCGGAGTGGATGGTGTTCATCGTGCGGGTGATGTCTTCGGTGCTGATCGGGGTCCAGTTGCAGAGGGTGGTGGTGGCGGGCGTTGGTTGGGCGGTAGGGTGCGTGGTCTGTGTGCCAAGCTGTTGTGTATGTCGGCGATCTTGCGGTGGAAGAACGAGGCGAGTGAGTTGCAAAGGTCTTGCGAGGGAGTGATGTCGATGTTTCCGGCGCTGGGGTTGGAGAACTCTTTGATGATGCTGAAGAGTTCCTTGCTGTCGTGGGTGTTATTGTCCAGTCGTTCTTTGAGTGCTGTCTTCTTGTTCTGTTATGTTATGTTAATTTGGCTCTTTTATAGCGCACGGCTACTCCATGGAGTGTCCCGGCGCTTTGACAAAGACCCGAAGGAGAGACAATCCAGGGCAAATGCAGAGCTGCAGAAAATAATTACTGGGTAAAAGGTCATGTCTTCAGTTCCTTCCTGAAAACCAGTAGATTGCTGATTTTCCTAAGGGAGACGGGCAAGGAGTTCCAGCATCGTGGTGCCAATATCGAAAAGAGCGGCCTCCAATTCTAGCCCGTTTGATGGGAGGAACAGAAGCCATGGCCAAAGAAACCAATCTCAGAGTTCTGGAGGGCCGATAAAAGGCAAGACGCCTTCTGATGTAACGAGGCCCCTGCAAGATGAAGTGCCTTAAAGGCGAGAGTCAGCGCCTTAAAAGTAATCCGTCTCGCTACGGTGGCGCGGATCAGCTGGTGGTGTTTGCGGGTGGCGTGCTTGAGGGCAGTCCTGTTGTCTGTGGTCTGGTCATGCCGCCAGGCTTTCTCGAGGGTGCGGCAGTTCTTCCTGGTGTCCTTGAGTTCTTTGGTGAACCAGGGGGTTTTCTTGCTGCCGGGTCTGCTGGGAGGTTTCTTTAGAGGTGCGAGGTCATCGGCGCAGGCAGACAGCCACTGTGTGAGGTTGCTGGCTGCTTTGTTGGGGTCCGTTGTGCTGGTGGGAGGGTTCTGGCTGAGGGAGACGGTGAGCTGCTCGGTGGTGATCTTGCTCCAGCTCCGGCGAGGAACCTGTTGCGGGTGGTGGTGGGTCGTGGTTCTTCTGAAGCCGAAGTGGACGCAGCTGTGGTCAGTCCAGTGGAGTCCGGTGGAGTGGCTGAAGGAGATGTGCTTGCTGGATGAGAAGACGGGGTCAAGCGTGTGGCCGGCGTAGCTGGTGGGGGTGTTCACCAGTAGCTTGAGTCCGAGGTTGGCGAGGTTGTCCAGCAGGGTGGTGGTGTTGCTGTCATTGTTGTTCTCCAGGTGGAAGTTGAGGTCCCCTAGGAGGATGTAGTCAGCGGAGGGAAGGGCGTGCAGGCTGAAGAAGTCTACGATGTCTTCGCTGAATTGTGTGCGTGGTCCCGGGGGTCTATAGATGAGGGTGCCTCTGAGGGTGGTCTTGGGGTCGGTGTGTATCTGAAAGTGGAGGTGTTCGGCGGCGGTGAAGGTTTCGTCGGAGTTGGTCGAGATGCAGATGGTGTTCTTGTGTATGATGGCAATGCCTCATCCCGTCTGGTTGACGCGGACCCTCCGGGTGATCTTGTATCCGTCCGGGATGGCTATGGCGTTGTCGGACGCTGAGGAGGCGTTCATCCAGGTTTCTGTGAGGAAGGCGACGTCTGGTGCTGTAGTGTCGAGCAGGTTCCAGAGTTCGACGGCGTGCCTGTGGACGGAGCGGGTGTTGAGCAGGATGCACTTGAGGTGGTTGTTTCTGGGGCTCGGCTTGGCGGGAGCGGTGCAGGTCCGCAGGCAGGTGAATTTGCAGTCTTGGCAGGTGAAGGGTCCGTGGGTGCGTTTCGGCGTGGCTCGGTAGCAGGTGGGGTTCCGGGCGGCGTTGAGTGCGTTGAGGGTGGTGGGGTCGTAAGTCCGTCGTGTTGGCTGGCATCCTCGGGGGCCAGGTGTACTGGCGCTGGGCGCGGTCCAGGCACGGACGGGCGCAGATGGGCTTGCCTTTGGGGAGGGAGGAGCAGGAGGGAGGTGGGAGCTGGGCGGCCAATGGGGTGTGAGGGGGCGGAGCTACCGGGACGTGGCGGCGGAAAAACGGGCGACGAGGGGGGGACGCGGCGAACACGGGAAACAGAAAGAAAAAAGGGATCACAGTCAGGGCAAAAGGTGAAGGGAGCAAAATCCGGGACACAAAATGACACAGGTACAAATGAAAAGGCGGACACAGGCACTCACTCGTGGTACAGAAGAGAAGGAGGGCACTGGCACTCGGTCACAGGCAGTCAGGTCACAGCAGCGGGAGCGGTCACACAGCGGGCTGTGTGGCGGTGAGGGGAGTGACCTGCCTGGTACACAGGGTCAAAGGTCGCTCTCTCTACTGCTGCGCGGCCTCCATATGAGTGGAAGAGGGAGGGAGGAGCAGCTGGGAGGTGGGAGTGGGGCGGCCAATGGGGTGCCAGGGGGCGGAGCTACTGGGACGTGGCAGCGGGAAATGGGCGGCGAAGGGATGACGCGGCGAACACGGGAAACAGAAAGAAAAAAGGGATCACAATCAGGGCAAAAGGTGAAGGGAGCAAAATCCGGGCTGCAAAATGACACAGGTACAAATGAAAAGGCAGACGCAGGCACTCACTCGGGGTACAGAAGAAAAGGAGAGCACTGGCACTCGGTCACAGGCAGTCAGGTCACAGCAGCGGGAGCGGTCACACAGGGGGCTGTGTGAAATGAAATGAAATGAAATGAAATTTGATTTGTAGAGCGCATGGCTGCCCAAAAGCGTCCCAGCGCTTGCTTAGGGAACCCATCCTGGTATTCCCCTGCGAGATAACCCATTACTGGGCATCCCCAAGGTGAAAGCCAGGCATCCCGCTGCGAGGGGCCGTTGTGGAGATTAAGCAAGCTACAGAGTGGGACTCCATGATTGGAATAGGCACCGAGGCGAGAATTGTCAGGTCCGGGGAAATTTAAGCCCAAGACCCGCCAAGGCGGGGAATTGAACACTGGTCCGGGCCAGACCTCTGCATCACGGTTTGCCGCTCCAACCACTTGAGCCACACTTCTCCACGTGGCCCCTTTTCATCAGCTAGTAAAGATTTGCGAAGCTGAACAACTTTAGTAATGAAAACATTGGATAGCGTAGAACATAAAATGACTATTCTCACTCCAGAAAATTCAACAGTAGGGAAAGCGTTAAATAGCGTAGGGGAAAAATTACTATTCCCACTCCAGAGAATGCAACAGTAGGAAAAACGTTGGATAGCGTAGGGGTAAAAATGACTGTTCCCACTCCAGTGAGTGCAACAGTAGGGAAAGCGATGGATAGCATAGGGGTAAAAATTACTAATCCCACTACAGTGAGTGCAACAGTAGGGAAAGCATTGAACAGCGTAAGGGGAAAAATTACTATTCCCACTCCAGAGAGTGCAACAGTAGTGAAAGCGTTGGATAGAGTAGGGCCAACAATTACTATTCCCACTCCAGTGAGTGCAGCAGTAGGGAAAGGGTTGGAAAGCGTAGGGGCAAAAATTACTATTCCCACTCCAGAGAATGCAACAGTAGGGAAAGCTTTGGATAGCGTAGGAGTGAAAATTACTATCCCACTTCAGAAAGTGCAACAGAAGGGAAAGCGTTGGATAGCGTATGAGTAAAAATTACTATTCCCACTCCAGTGAGTGGAACAGTTGGGAAAGTAAATACTTCATATATGAATAAGAATACATTAAATGTTAATACCAATTACAAATTAATTAAAAGTAATTATAAATTTAATATGATATAATAATTAATCAATTAAAAATAAGAATAAAAATTAATTATTAAAAATAATTACCTATTAATACAAATTAATTACCAATTAACAATTAATCGATTATCAATGACAAAATAATTCAAAATTAATTCAAAATAAATACCAATAAATACATTTAAAAATGTAATTAATTACAATTAAATTACTTCCCACCCTATTCTCATATAAACCCACAACCTGCAACAGAAAATAAATTAATAAAATTAACATAATTATTAATTAATCAATTAATAAAAAATAATTACCAATTATAATTAAATGAATTACCAATTAAAAACTTAACTAACAATTAATTCAAGAGAAATGCCAATAAATAAATTAAAACATTTAATTAATTAGAATTAAATTGCTTCCCACCCTATTCCCCTATAAACCCACAACCCACTACTGAAAATACATTAATAAAATTAACATAATTATCAATTAATCAGTTAATAAAAATTAATTGCCAAT
The DNA here is from genome assembly GCF_964263255.1 of Lissotriton vulgaris. Taxonomy (NCBI): domain Eukaryota; kingdom Metazoa; phylum Chordata; class Amphibia; order Caudata; family Salamandridae; genus Lissotriton; species Lissotriton vulgaris. The sequence goes on along the minus strand of NW_028241067.1, from coordinate 174,796 downwards.
TATAATTAAGTTAATTACCAATTAAAAATTAATTAACAATTAATTCAAGATAAATACCAATAAATAAATTAAAACATTTAAATAATTATAATTAAATTATTTCCCACCCTATTGCCCTATAAACCCACAACCCGCTTCAGAAATATATTACGCAAAAATTTAATACCATAAAATTAATTACCTAAAATGAATTATAAAATAAATATACACTTTTCACACATATACTAACATAAAAAACACTTTAAAAAATTCGATATTATAAAAAAAATCGATATTAACTTACCTCAAATATACCGATATTTTTGTTGACTATATTCTGTCCATTCGATATTTTGTCAATTCTGTATTTTGAATTCGATATTACTGTAATTCTATATTTTTGACTCTATATTTTGACTGTATACCATTGAAGCTGCTTGCCTAGAAGGAGTATACTCCGCCCAGATAGCTGAAAAAATTGCCTTGACTCGTGCCTGTTTAGCTGCAAATTCGAATGACCATTTACACCGATATCCAGTACAGGTTTGGTGTGGTTCATGACTTTGGTCAGCTGTAGTCCCAGAGAGGTCACATGATCTGGATCACCTATTGGGAATGGGGAGTTTGTGAGGTTATTGTTTGGAAGCCTGTGGTAAAATGTACAGCTCATGGGAGGGGGACGGATTTTGTCTCTCTTGGGAATAAGTATGCTGATGAGGTTGCACGTTTTTGTGCTGAACAAGGTTGCATTTTCACTGAAGCTTACACAGGGGAGAGCCAAGAAAGAACCGAGTTTAACATGATGTTGGCCATGGCAGACACTTAAGATGAACTCAAGAGCCTGCAGGAACAGGTTTCTGAGCAAGAGAAAAATGTGTGGATTAAGTCAGGATGTACGAAAGGAGATGTTGACATTTGGGTTTCGAGTGATGGATGGGCGGTGTTGCCGGATGATTTGTTGAACCCAATGGCAAGACAGATTCATGGTGCGGTATCACCTAGGAAGAGATGCAATGGTGCGAGTGTTCAGGCAGACGTGGTACAATCCACGATGCTGTGCAATGGCAGAAGCTGTGTGTCAGAGATGTGTCACATGTCAACAAATGAATGTTGGGAAGAAGACTGTGGTTACACTGAGTCACATTGGGAGGCCAGGGGGACCTTTCAATAGAATGCAGTTGGATTTCATCGAGATACCTAGGTGCAACAGGTTGAGGTATATTTTGGTGGTGGTATGTGTGTTCTCAAGGTGGGTGGAGGCTTACCCAACACGGAGGTGTGACACACTCACTGTAGCTAAGTTACTGTTGAAGGAACTCATACCTAGATTTGGGATTCCGACTTTTTTGGAATCGGACAGAGGAGCACATTTCCATAGCAAATTAATGAAGATGCTTTGCACAGCATTGCATGTTGACCAGAGGCTTCTGAATTAGTGGAGCGGGTTAATGGGACTTTGAAAGCTCGTATGACAAAAGTGTGTTCGTCTACGTCTCTGAAGTGGCCTGATGCTCTGCCACTGGTGTTAATGAGTATCTGCAGTACCCCAGACAGGAGAACAGGTCTTTCACCCGATGAAGTATTGATTGGGAGGGCTATGAGGTTACCAGCAGTGCATTCGACAGCTTTGATAAACATCACAGATGATCTGATCCTTGATTATTGCAAGGGACTCACTGATGTGGTCTGTTCTGTGTCTCATCAGGTGCAGGGTGCTGCTTTTCCGTCTTCGAGTGATCTCTGTCACAACCTGAATCCAGGGGACTGGGTGCTGGTCCGGAAGCACATGAGAAAGAGCTGTTTGTATGTAGCTGGAGAGGCCCTTACCAAATCATTTTGTTGATGAACACTGCAGTGAAAATTTAGCTGTGGTGGCAGGGCCACAGGAGGGGACAAGTCAAGCTGTGAGGGTGGCTGACGAAGCTGGTTGCTCACCAGACCAAGCTGAAGAGGGTCACTAAAGTATCTACACTGAAACTGCTTCAGAAGGAGGAAGTTGCTGTGAAAGCAATCCAGAATCAAACGCAGCAGAAGGAGTTTGTGAGCAGGGTGAGCAAGAAAAGAGCAGAGGAACGAGACACGCAGAAGAAACGTAGCCTGAAAGACGGAGGCGACTGAATCTGCGTCTGGCTTCTGAGAAAGATCTTGCTCCTGTGTCTGAAGACTCAGAATCAGAAGAAGAAGAAGGGGGCAAGCTCATGGAGGTCTGAGAAGATCAAGACAAACGAGGGTGCTGTTGTAGTTGAATTTGCGAGGAATTCAAGAAGGACTCGTTACGGTAGGAGTATTAAGTGGAATTTATTAATAAGAAATTCCTAGGTAAGAAAAGCGTGGCTCTCCCTTGGCCAGTCAGACAGCAACTGCCAGGGAAAAGAATACACACACATAGCTGGAACATGGAACACCATAACACAGAGCTTCCATGTTCTATAATGGAAATAGAAGATCATAACATATCCTCTTCCCTTATATATAAACACATGAAGAAAAAACAAAGAAATGAAATAAATAAAGATACAACAGTGGCATAGCATAAATAATGGGAATGGGTACATTACAACAGTCCAAAGATGATGGGGATAGAGTCAACGATCCTCAAGTTGACGCGCTCAATTAAACATGAAACAATGTTGTTTCTTTCACGAATATTCCTTTAATCCAAAAATCTTTAGTACTTTAACCAATTACTTCATTGGTCATTCAATGTTCATATGTATATTACTTTGCATACATAATGTGATCATTATATCGCCATTCGCAAATTTATCATCACCCAATGCATTTCGGGTCGTAATCCTTGACCCTTCGTCAGGGGTCTGTAAATAAGGGATAAGACAGGACCAACGTTAGGAGCTACCACAACTCTCTGATATTCAAGAAAGTTAGCCGAGAACGGAAACCAGAACGTCAAAGAAATAGTGAAAAAGTTTGGAAAATGAAGACGTGAAATGTTCAACTATCAACAGTGATTTCACCGTGCAAGCGTGAACTATAAATGAATGAAAGAATGACCAACCACGTGCTCTTAACATCTAAAGTTCCTCCGTGCATGCATTCAACACCATCACCCGTAATTCACAATCGTATAAAACTTACGAGAAAGCGGCAGACGCCGTCACCTCAGTGAACGCGATGAGTCTCGGTGAGTAGCGAGATACGCGGTGAGCGTTTTTAAACAAAGTCATGTGATCGGAAAGGTTTACCAATGACTGAACAGGAAAGAAAAAGCCAATGGGAGACAAGGATACGATGCCCAAGGGAAAACGGAAAAGACCTAGTCATGTGATCAGAGTGTGTGGGCTTCAAATAAGGAAGCTGAAAACTACTGTAAACAAAAACAACAGCTAATGTAAACAGACTGGAAAACAGTATCGGTATGCACAAATGTAACAAGATATTTACAAAACGGACTTAGTAGGTCGAAAACAGCAATGCTGGTGAATTATAAGAAACACGAATGTTCCACACGATCATTCATCCCGAAGGGATGTGTCGAGTTAAGTTTTTTGATCCAGTGGAATTCTGAACGTAGTCGTTGCTTTAATGGATCCACGTCAGGGCGTTGTGGGAGAATTTCCAGAACCGTGAATTTTAATTGAGAAATCTGATGTCTGGCTTGATTCCAATGATTAGCTAGAGATGATTTCAAATTGGCTTGACGGATATTACTTTTGTGTTCAGTGATGCGAATCTTTAGTTTGCGTTCAGTTTGACCGACATAAACTTTCCCACATGGGCATTTGATGGCATAAATGCAGTTGTTGGTATCACAAGTGCTTGTGTGTTTCAATTCAATGGGATAGCCTTTAGAAGGATGGGTGAAAGTTTTCCCTGGCATTACATTGTTGCAATGAACGCAATTCATGCACTTCAACATTCCCCTCCAATTGGTGTTGACCTCTTTGCGTGTTTTCAATAATTCTTTTAAATTTTTTGATCTCTGAAACGCGAATGTCACATTGTCACTGTAAAGATCTTTGAGGTCTGGTTCAGATTGGATGAGGTGCCAATGTTTGTTAACGATTCCTTTGATTTTGTTGGATTCTGTGGAGAATTTTAGTACACATACTGTTTTTCTCTCATTGATTTTGCTTTGAGGTTGTAATAATGCTTTCCGTTCCAATTTGTTGACTTTTCCCAAAGCTTTTGCTATGATATCTTCAGGATATCCTCTTTCTTGATACCTTGTTGCTTGTTCATTCAAAGCGATTTGTAAATCGTTATCGTTGGAAGTAATGCGTTTCAACCTAATGAATTGCGACGTGGGTAGGTGTTTCTTCAAAGAGTCTGGGTGAAAACTTTGAAAGAGCAAGCTGGTGTTCTTATCAGTCGGTTTTTTAAAAACTTTAGTGTGGATTATATTGTCCTGCATGGTTACTTGTACATCCAAAAAAGAGATAGATTCTTTTTCAATGTTGTGGGTGAACTTTATGCGAGCATTCTTAGTGTTGAGAACATGGATGTTTTTCTCTAATTGTTCTATCACCCAAAACATCCATGTTCTCAACACTAAGAATGCTCGCATAAAGTTCATGAACAAGCAATCTGAACCAGACCTCAAAGATCTTTACAGTGACAATGTGACATTCGCGTTTCAGAGATCAAAAAATTTAAAAGAATTATTGAAAACACGCAAAGAGGTCAACACCAATTGGAGGGGAATGTTGAAGTGCATGAATTGCGTTCATTGCAACAATGTAATGCCAGGGAAAACTTTCACCCATCCTTCTAAAGGCTATCCCATTGAATTGAAACACACAAGCACTTGTGATACCAACAACTGCATTTATGCCATCAAATGCCCATGTGGGAAAGTTTATGTCGGTCAAACTGAACGCAAACTAAAGATTCGCATCACTGAACACAAAAGTAATATCCGTCAAGCCAATTTGAAATCATCTCTAGCTAATCATTGGAATCAAGCCAGACATCAGATTTCTCAATTAAAATTCACGGTTCTGGAAATTCTCCCACAACGCCCTGACGTGGATCCATTAAAGCAACGACTACGTTCAGAATTCCACTGGATCAAAAAACTTAACTCGACACATCCCTTCGGGATGAATGATCGTGTGGAACATTCGTGTTTCTTATAATTCACCAGCATTGCTGTTTTCGACCTACTAAGTCCGTTTTGTAAATATCTTGTTACATTTGTGCATACCGATACTGTTTTCCAGTCTGTTTACATTAGCTGTTGTTTTTGTTTACAGTAGTTTTCAGCTTCCTTATTTGAAGCCCACACACTCTGATCACATGACTAGGTCTTTTCCGTTTTCCCTTGGGCATCGTATCCTTGTCTCCCATTGGCTTTTTCTTTCCTGTTCAGTCATTGGTAAACCTTTCCGATCACATGACTTTGTTTAAAAACGCTCACCGCGTATCTCGCTACTCACCGAGACTCATCGCGTTCACTGAGGTGACGGCGTCTGCCGCTTTCTCGTAAGTTTTATACGATTGTGAATTACGGGTGATGGTGTTGAATGCATGCACGGAGGAACTTTAGATGTTAAGAGCACGTGGTTGGTCATTCTTTCATTCATTTATAGTTCACGCTTGCACGGTGAAATCACTGTTGATAGTTGAACATTTCACGTCTTCATTTTCCAAACTTTTTCACTATTTCTTTGACGTTCTGGTTTCCGTTCTCGGCTAACTTTCTTGAATATCAGAGAGTTGTGGTAGCTCCTAACGTTGGTCCTGTCTTATCCCTTATTTACAGACCCCTGACGAAGGGTCAAGGATTACGACCCGAAATGCATTGGGTGATGATAAATTTGCGAATGGCGATATAATGATCACATTATGTATGCAAAGTAATATACATATGAACATTGAATGACCAATGAAGTAATTGGTTAAAGTACTAAAGATTTTTGGATTAAAGGAATATTCGTGAAAGAAACAACATTGTTTCATGTTTAATTGAGCGCGTCAACTTGAGGATCGTTGACTCTATCCCCATCATCTTTGGAATATTACAAGGCACGGCCAGACTCCGTGTGACGTTCACGCGCCATCACTACCTAAAGAATTCGTTCTGTTAAAATTGAGACAACCGAGTGCATAGGGATTACACCATTTCTACATTACAACAGTGGCATAGCATAAGTAATGGGAAAGGGTACATATCCTATTTACAAACGTAATCTTTCAAATAACTGGAGGATGACAGTTTCTATATAGCCTCACTTGTACTCTATGTTGTAACAGTACTCTTGAAGGCGGGAAGCTAACCTAGCCAACCTAGCTGAACACTTGGCATCTCCACCTGGTAACAATACTTTAACAAGAGGTTTATGATCAGATTTTAACGTAAATCTAGATCCCCACAGATATGTCCAAAAGTATTCACAGGCCCAAGCAGCTGCCAAGGTCTCACGCTCTATAACAGAGTAATTTTTTTCTGGACAAGTCAAGCTTCTTGATGCAAATGCCACGGTCTTCTCTTGACCATTATGAATTTGTGCTAAGACCGCACCTAGACCTGTGGCGCTCGCATCAACAGTGAGTACTGTCTGGCATTTAGTATCAAACGGTGTAAGGATCCCTGCCTCACAAATTTCCTTCTTTATGTTCACAAAGCATGACTGTTGTGGAGAATCCCAAGAAAAACTAACACCTTTCTTCAACAAGCCCCTTAAATCAGCTGTCTTAGATGAGAAATCTTTGACGAACTTGGAATAATATTCCACTAAGCCCAAAAAGGACCTAAGTTTGTCCTTATCAGAAGGGGCAGGAGCTAACCTAATGGCATCTAGGAAATTTATTTTAGGTTTTACTCCTAAATCAGAAATCTCGTACCCCAAATAATCTACTTTGTCTACCAAAAACTTAAATTTGTCACGCCTGAGTGTTAACCCTGAGTCCTTAATCTTTGACAAAGCTTCCCTAAGGGTATAATTGTGTTGAGCAACTGTGTTACCGAATATCAATATGTCGTCTTGGAAGAAGACGATATTCCTCACTCCCTTAAAAAGCACATTCATCATTCATTAAAAAATGCTAGCCGCTGAGCAAAGCCCAAACGGCATCCTGGTACATTGGTATATACCTTCCGTGGTGATAAAGGCAGTAAGGGGTTTAGAGTCTGCATGTAGCTTGATCTGGTGGTAAGCGTTTTTCAAGTCCAACTTTGAGAAGAATTTACCACCACTAAATGCCAAAATAAGTCAGTTAATATTTGGAAGTGGAAAGGTATCGACAACCACATTCTGATTAAGGGACCTGAGGTCAATGCAGAATCTAAATTTTCCGTCCGATTTCTCCGTAATCACTACTGGAGAAACCCATGATGAGCTTTCAACCGGCTCAATGACCCCTGAATTAAGCATCTCTTGAAGCATCTCCTTAACTGCTTCTCTAGCCACCAAAGGTGTCCTTCTTGCTTTATGTTGTATGGGGACTGCATTGGGTTTCAACACTATCTTATGTACATACCCTTTAAAACACCCTAACTCCTCCTTAAACACCTCTTTGTTCTCCTCCAAAATCTTTTCTAAGGGTAAATAATCTACTACAAGAACTTGGGTTGGAGCTCTAGGATCAATAATGATCGATAGATCAAATTGGTGCACCCAACCTAAAATAGGTGGGCCATCACTTGCCACATAAACTTTGCCTACAACAGATCTACCCTTGAACTCTATGACAGACTTCATGTAACTAATAATATTTATCGTTTCACCTTGGTATCCCCCTGGATTTATATCTTTTGGCAATAAAGTACCATTAGGCCACAGGTTATCATACGTAAACTTTGGAATGATAGTGTACAATGAACCACAATCAACCATCAAGTCTATATCAACGTTATTAATTTTAAAACTTGCTTTGGGTCTATTTTTCCTACCACTCCGATTGCTGGGATCATCATTGGGATCGTCAACAAGCAAGATCCGGTCAACCTGTAAAGAAATATCATTAGTGGCACTGGATGAATAAGCATTTTGAGTTAAACTGTCACTGTCATCATCTATTACTGCTACACGTTGTTTAAAAGATTTCCTACACATATTCGAAAAGTGACCTCTACACCCACATTTTAACCCCTTAAGTGCTGCGTCGGGGCGTTGGCCGACGGCAGCACTACCTCCCCAGTGCTGCGCACGACCATTGGACGTCCATTCAGCACTAGTTCCAATGGACAGCGCAGCACTGGGGAGGGATATTTGTGCCGCATCTATGAGGTTAAGCAATTTTTATCTAAAGCAGGACATTTGCGAAAGTCAGCATTGTGGGATGAGTTTCCGCATCTGAAGCAGGATCTAACTTGTTGTCTTCCTCTCTGTGAGAATCTTCCTGATCTTGAGACAGCTGCCACATCTGTATCAGTACCGGAAACTGAAGAAACAGTTCCGTGACCACTTTCTTTTTTGTTCAACTCACGCATGCAATATTGAGAATGTTCCAAAACCTTGGCTATTTCTATTGCATCTTTCAAGGAAGGATTCTTCGCTGCCCAAAGTCGTTCCTGCGTTTTTTTGCATCTACATTGTACTATGAGTTGATCTCTCACTAACTCATTCGTCATTGCCCCAAATTTGCATTTCAGAGATAACTCTCTAAGTTTGGACACAAATTCATCTATGGATTGATTTTCTTCTTGTCTATGGGTGTAGAATTGGTATCGATTCATGACAATGTTTATCTCTTTAGCGAACCTGACCTCTAGACGCTTTTTTGCTTCAACATAAACATCTTCGATTGCGTTGCCGTTTGGTAAGGTTGCCACTGGTAGATACCTAAAAATGCGTTGACCTTCTTTACCTATATTATTTAGAAGTAAAGCTTTTTTTCTTGCTGCACTAAATTTTGAACCATCAAGAGCATCTAAGTAATTTTCAAACATAGGTAACCAGTCTTCCCACTCTATAGATAAAGGCCCAGGTGAGGCTAAAAAAACAGGAGGAGTTATTATAGAACTTTGGCTCTCCATAACATATTGAACAGGAGCAGCAACTGTAGAACTTTGACTGTCCATTATGTAGAGAATAAACACGTAAGTAATGAAATGTAGAATAAAGTCTTTCTGTATCAAACAACAACAAATGATACCAAGTCCAAGTCTTTCTATTTAAAAAAATACACAATTTGTTTTTCTTGCAAAAAAAACGATGGGGCTAAAATGAGTTAATGTCAATTTAAATTTGATAAATATTCCGATCAATACCTGTATGTCAGTTCTCTTCGTGCTTCGTCAAAAGTGAAGAAAAATCGGAGTTCCGATACAATGTTGTTGCAACAAAATGGCCGCTACGTTTTTTCATGTTTGTTCCACAGGGAAATTGACCTTGTTGTGTCAGCGCGGTGTTCGTGTAATTTCTAAAGTTCATTGAGCGCTGTGCGATGACTGTGACTGTGACGTAAGATGAAGGCTGATTTCAGATCGCTCGAGACAGCATTTTTCAAGACACGCACGAGCTGCTTCCAAACAACGGTAATACTCTTCACTTGACAAGCGTAACGAAGACAATTATAGATTTTAAAAAAATTACTCACTACGAGTCCATATTTTTGAGGAATAGTGCAGATAAGCCGAAATAGAACATTTTTCTTGAATAAACGTTCATCTCGCGTAGATTCTTTAGCCACTCTTACCTAGGACTTGGCCAAAACGTCGCCAAAAATGTTGTCGTTGAATTTGCGAGGAATTCAAGAAGGACTCGTTACGGTAGGAGTATTAAGTGGAATTTATTAATAAGAAATTCCTAGGTAAGAAAAGCGTGGCTCTCCCTTGGCCAGTCAGACAGCAACTGCCAGGGAAAAGAATACACACACATAGCTGGAACATGGAACACCATAACACAGAGCTTCCATGTTCTATAATGGAAATAGAAGATCATAACATATCCTCTTCCCTTATATATAAACACATGAAAAAAAAACAAAGAAATGAAATAAATAAAGATACAACAGTGGCATAGCATAAATAATGGGAATGGGTACATTACAACAGTGGCATAGCATAAGTAATGGGAAAGGGTACATATCCTATTTACAAACGTAATCTTTCAAATAACTGGAGGATGACAGTTTCTATATAGCCTCACTTGTACTCTATGTTGTAACAGTACTCTTGAAGGCGGGAAGCTAACCTAGCCAACCTAGCTGAACACTTGGCATCTCCACCTGGTAACAATACTTTAACAAGAGGTTTATGATCAGATTTTAACGTAAATCTAGATCCCCACAGATATGTCCTAAAGTATTCACAGGCCCAAGCAGCTGCCAAGGTCTCACGCTCTATAACAGAGTAATTTTTTTCTGGACAAGTCAAGCTTCTTGATGCAAATGCCACGGTCTTCTCTTGACCATTATGAATTTGTGCTAAGACCGCACCTAGACCTGTGGCGCTCGCATCAACAGTGAGTACTGTCTGGCATTTAGTATCAAATGGTGTAAGGATCCCTGCCTCACAAATTTCCTTCTTTATGTTCACAAAGCATGACTGTTGTGGAGAATCCCAAGAAAAGCTAACACCTTTCTTCAACAAGCCCCTTAAATCAGCTGTCTTAGATGAGAAATCTTTGATGAACTTGGAATAATATTCCACTAAGCCCAAAAAGGACCTAAGTTTGTCCTTATCAGAAGGGGCAGGAGCTAACCTAATGGCATCTAGCAAATTTATTTTAGGTTTTACTCCTAAATCAGAAATCTCGTACCCCAAATAATCTACTTTGTCTACCAAAAACTTAAATTTGTCACGCCTGAGTGTTAACCCTGAGTCCTTAATCTTTGACAAAGCTTCCCTAAGGTTATAATTGTGTTGAGCAACTGTGTTACCGAATATCAATATGTCGTCTTGGAAGAAGACGATATTCCTCACTCCCTTAAAAAGCACATTCATCATTCTTTGAAAAATGCTAGCCGCTGAGCAAAGCCCAAACGGCATCCTGGTACATTGGTATATACCTTCCGTGGTGATAAAGGCAGTAAGGGGTTTAGAGTCTGCATGTAGCTTGATCTGGTGGTAAGCGTTTTTCAAGTCCAACTTTGAGAAGAATTTACCACCACTAAATGCCAAAATAAGTCAGTTAATATTTGGAAGTGGAAAGGTATCGACAACCACATTCTGATTAAGGGACCTGAGGTCAATGCAGAATCTAAATTTTCCGTCCGATTTCTCCGTAATCACTACTGGAGAAACCCATGATGAGCTTTCAACCGGCTCAATGACCCCTGAATTAAGCATCTCTTGAAGCATCTCCTTAACTGCTTCTCTAGCCACCAAAGGTGTCCTTCTTGCTTTATGTTGTATGGGGACTGCATTGGGTTTCAACACTATCTTATGTACATACCCTTTAAAACACCCTAACTCCTCCTTAAACACCTCTTTGTTCTCCTCCAAAATCTTTTCTAAGGGTAAATAATCTACTACAAGAACTTGGGTTGGAGCTCTAGGATCAATAATGATCGATAGATCAAATTGGTGCACCCAACCTAAAATAGGTGGGCCATCACTTGCCACATAAACTTTGCCTACAACAGATCTACCCTTGAACTCTATGACAGACTTCATGTAACTAATAATATTTATCGTTTCACCTTGGTATCCCCCTGGATTTATATCTTTTGGCAATAAAGTACCATTAGGCCACAGGTTATCATACGTAAACTTTGGAATGATGAGTGTACAATGAACCACAATCAACCACCAAGTCTATATCAACGTTATTAATTTTAAAACTTGCTTTGGGTCTATTTTTCCTACCACTCCGATTGCTGGGATCATTATTGGGATCGTCAACAAGCAAGATCCGGTCAACCTGTAAAGAAATATCACTAATGGCCCTATTAGACATTGATAGATATAGTGAAGTCTATATTTTTCTTTCTTGAATTTTTTTGAATTTCTCGCCACTCACAAAATTTACACAGGATTTCAAATGATTGTTTATATGACAGTGAAGAGGGTAAAACTGAGATAATGAGATAATGAGAAAATGTGTAGTACCGTGTCGAATAGACTAATTATAATACCTGGTCCCGATCAGCGTCCTATCCACTTACCTACTGCCAGGAGAACGGCAGTCAACGGGAAGGGGGGGTCCACAGGTAAACACGGGGTGGGGGGAGGTAATATTAAAGTGTGGGGTGGGTTAAGGGAAGTAATGGTTTGGGGTAAAAGTTGCATCAAAGGACACAAAAATTACAAGGAAAAAAGCAAGACATTTTGCAAAGCACTGACTGTGATTATTTTTTGTTACATAGGTAAGGAAATATATAAATTAAAATGCATTTAATAAAGTGCTTAACCTGGAATGTTTCAGGATTAAACAATAAAATGAAGCGCCGTCTGGTCTATGAGGAACTTAGGATGTATAGACCGCAAATTGCAGTTCTAACTGAAACACATATTGCCTACAAAGACAAACAACTGGTCAAACAATTAGGTTTTGATCTAATAGTTTGCACTGAATTTAATGCCTCAATTAGGGGAGTAGCGATTTTAAAACATAAAGGATTGAAATGTGAAATAATCAAGACTCTAACCGATAAAGCTGGCAGATGGGCGATAGCGCAGATAAAGTTAGGAAATCTCAAACTTACAATTTGTGGAGTTTATGCTTCTAATCAAGATGAGCCTATAATCTTTGACCAAATTAATATGGAACTACTGGGATGGGGGGGAGAGATTATTGTGTTAGGTGATTTCAATTGCATAATGAATTATAAAATGGATATTACAAGAAAAAATGCTTTTCAAAGGATGAGGAAAACGAGAGCTGCAATTGTGGATCTAGCAGCAATTCATCTCTTAAAAGATGTATGGAGATCTTTAAATCCTGATATAGCGGGATATACTTTTTATTCTGCTGCACATAAGGTATGCTCACGCATTGATATGATATGGGCCTCTGGCTCAATTCTTGATAAATGCAAATGTTCAATGGATATATATCCAAGGGTGACGTCTGATCATAACCCGATCTCTATAACGTTTACACCTACAACTGAGGAAAAAACTACTCGCTCCTTCTCTTTTCCTCGCTACCTATTTTCTGATGTAGTGTTTATAAACCGGCTCAAAGAGCATATAAAAGAATTCATTGATATTAACAGACAAACGAGTTTACCATGGATAGTCTGGGACTCGTGTAAAGCTAGCATACGGGGATTTACCCAACAATACATTTGGTCCCAAAATAAAGAACTTCGAACTATAAATCAACAAAGGTTAAATGAAATCAGGGATATCGAACTCCAGATATCTGATGCAATCTGTAACAACGCTTTAAGCTTAGAAGCTTTAAACTTCAAATTAATTGAGCTTAAAGCAGCAATTAAAAACCTTCTAAGGGACAAAAGTGTTAATAAACTTAAAAAATATCATCTAGAACAGTATGAAAATGGAGATAAAAGTGGGAAATTATTGGCTTATAAAGTTGCGGAAGATCGCTCCATTAATATGGTTAAAGAAATTAAAGGGGACAATAATCAACTATTTAGTGATCCAAAATCGATTCTTCAACAGTTTGCTTCTTTTTATCAAAATCTTTATACACCGGAAGATACTATCTTAGATACCAGTATTAATAATTATATTGCTGTTAATAAAGTAAATAATTTAGACCCAGATCAATCGGCTCAATTAGATGCCGAGATCACGCCTTTAGAAATCAGGGGCGCAATTAAATCTCTTGCAATGGGTAAAGCTGTTGGGGAAGATCTTATCCCTTTGGAGCTGTATAAATATTGCACTGAAGAATTATTACCACTATTTGTTGATGTGATTAATGCCATTGGTAAAGGGCAACAAGCACCCAGATCATGGAATCTTACTCAAATTATTTTTTTTTTGAAAAAAGGTAAAGTGCCACAAGAGAGGGGATCTTACAGGCCTATCTCACTTATTAACAGCGATGCAAAAATCTTTGCTAAAATACTGGCTACTAGATTAGCTCCGTATATGTCCCAACTTGTCTCTCCCCAACAACATGGATTCATCCCTAAGCGAGACACCACAGCACATATTAACATGGCCATATCAGCTTTCGATGCAGCACGGATTAAACACACCCCACTCGGTATGATTTTATTAGACGCTGAAAAAGCATTTGACCGGGTGGGGTGGGGTTTTCTGTGGGCTGCATTACAGGCATTTGGTATTAAAGGAAAACATCTGCGATGGATTCAATCTTTATATGATAATCCAATGGGTAAGATTTCATATATGGGAAAATGCTCTTCTTTGTTTTCTATTAAAAGAGGGACATGGCAAGGGTGTCCTTTATCACCATTACTTTTTGCTCTTGCAATAGAGCCTTTCTTAATTGCCCTACAACATCAAACTTTAATTTGCCCTTTTTTTAATGGAGTAGATAAATTAGATATAACTGTATATGCCGATGATATCGCAGTTTTTTCCCCAGATGTCGCTAAAACTATGAAAGGCATTTTAATAGAAGCTGGTATCTATGGCTCAGTTTCTGGTTATAAACTTAATACCACCAAAACTCAAGTAGTCATGAACTACAAATCTACTACTCCTGTCCCTGGAATTAGCAATGCAGCCACTTATTTAGGTGTTAAAATATGCTCAGATATTGATTCCATCATAGGACTAAATTACGAACCTTTATTAAAAGAAACGGCCATGCAACTTAAGAAATGGCATAAACTTCCTATTAATTTGATTGGTCGAATAAATTTAATAAAAATGAAAATTCTGCCTAAATTTTTGTATTTGTTTCGAACAATCCCTTTGCGGGTCAATAATTCCTTCTTCACCAGACTAGAAGGCATTATTGGCAGCTTTGTATGGGGATATAAAAAAGCCCGGCGTGCTGTATCACTGCTTAAACTTCCCTTTAGTCAAGGAGGACTGCTTTTTCCGGACTTTAAATTTTACTACTGGTCAGCATTCATGACTCGGATCTGCAGTCTGGCAGTTCTGGATAAATGTTTATATTTTCACAAGTTTTTATTAGGATTAGATGTCAATATGTTTTTGTATAGGATGAATGACCCCAATTACTTTAAAAGGGTTCAATTCAAGACCATAAGGGACACTGTGAGTATCTGGCGATCTATCATGGCTAAATACAATACATCTCTCTTTCACTGTCAAACACCTTTATGGGGTAATCCCGGTTTTCCCACTATTTTTCATGACACAGCCTGTCAAATGTTTTTAAACTCTGGTATTAGATTGCTGGGGGATTTATATGATCATCTTGGCTTTATGGCATTTGATAAAATGAAACTTTGCTATAACTTACCAGAAACGGCTAGATTTAAATACTATCAGATTAGAGATTACTTAGTGAAAGAAATAGAACTCACTACAGTCTCAGAATCTGTGATATTGGACTGTATCTATAGGGATTCTGATAGATCTATTATAAGCCTGGGGTATAAGCTCTTCTCTGACCTCAAGACCGGGGATGCTACTATGTTAACAGAGAAATGGAATAGGAAATTAGCAATGAGTATCCCTATAGATTTAATTGTCACATCATTTAAAAGCCTAAATACATCAGTTCAATCCTCCAGCTTAAAATTGCAGATGTTTAAAACAATATGCCAATTATATTACACGCCTGAAAGGATACTTAAATGGGCAACGAACAACATTCAATCAGATAAAACGAAATGCCCTAAATGTGACTTGAGTGGTGCGGACATTGTCCACATGTTTTTCACTTGTTCTCACCTCCAGGAATACTGGGAAGGAATAACTAAGGTTATTACTGAGAGGTTGGAGCAACCTTTCGTATTCTCAAACATTGATGTTTGCATAGGCGTCATTGGGGGTGAAAGGTTTAAAGATCTATTGAATGTCCTAATCACTTGTGGAAGGTTATGTGTTGCCAGAGCATGGATTCAAAAGAACCCACCAACAGTACTAGAATGGTGGAGTCTAGTAAAGGAGATCCATAGTATGGAAGTCGCTATTGCAGATTCAAGGGGATTGCAGGCCAGACGAAAAATCGATAGAATATGGGGGTTATTCATGTCTTAAGCAAACATTTTTTTATAATACATGTTTACTGCTCCTTTCTTTTTCAATAAGGTTATATACTTGTCTAACTGCATTTATGGAATAATGTCATATCTCTGCTTTTTACGTTTTTTTGGAAAAAATGAATTGTTTATTGCCTATGTGATTCTTTGATGCAAATAAAAAATTAAAAAAAAAAAAAAAAAAGAAATATCATTAGTGGCACTGGATGAATAAGCATTTTGAGTTAAACTGTCACTGTCATCATCCATTACTGCTACACGTTGTTTAAAAGATTTCCTACACATATTCGAAAAGTGACCTCTACACCCACATTTTAACCCCTTAAGTGCTGCGTCGGGGCGTTGGCCGACGGCAGCACAACCTCCCCAGTGCTGCGCACGACCATTGGACGTCCATTCAGCACTAGTTCCAATGGACAGCGCAGCACTGGGGAGGGATATTTGTGCCGCATCTATGAGGTTAAGCAATTTTTATCTAAAGCAGGACATTTGCGAAAGTCAGCATTGTGGGATGAGTTTCCGCATCTGAAGCAGGATCTAACTTGTTGTCTTCCTCTCTGTGAGAATCTTCCTGATCTTGAGACAGCTGCCACATCTGTATCAGTACCGGAAACTGAAGAAACAGTTCCGTGACCACTTTCTTTTTTGTTCAACTCACGCATGCAATATTGAGAATGTTCCAAAACCTTGGCTATGTCTATTGCATCTTTCAAGGAAGGATTCTTCGCTGCCCAAAGTCGTTCCTGCGTTTTTTTGCATCTACATTGTACTATGAGTTGATCTCTCACTAACTCATTCGTCATTGCCCCAAATTTGCATTTCAGAGATAACTCTCTAAGTTTGGACACAAATTCATCTATGGATTGATTTTCTTCTTGTCTATGGGTGTAGAATTGGTATCGATTCATGACAATGTTTATCTCTTTAGCGAACCTGACCTCTAGACGCTTTTTTGCTTCAACATAAACATCTTCGATTGCGTTGCCGTTTGGTAAGGTTGCCACTGGTAGATACCTAAAAATGCGTTGACCTTCTTTACCTATATTATTTAGAAGTAAAGCTTTTTTTCTTGCTGCACTAAATTTTGAACCATCAAGAGCATCTAAGTAATTTTCAAACATAGGTAACCAGTCTTCCCACTCTATAGATAAAGGCCCAGGTGAGGCTAAAAAAACAGGAGGAGTTATTATAGAACTTTGGCTCTCCATAACATATTGAACAGGAGCAGCAACTGTAGAACTTTGACTGTCCATTATGTAGAGAATAAACACGTAAGTAATGAAATGTAGAATAAAGTCTTTCTGTATCAAACAACAACAAATGATACCAAGTCCAAGTCTTTCTATTTAAAAAAATACACAATTTGTTTTTCTTGCAAAAAAAACGATGGGGCTAAAATGAGTTAATGTCAATTTAAATTTGATAAATATTCCGATCAATACCTGTTTGTCAGTTCTCTTCGTGCTTCGTCAAAAGTGAAGAAAAATCGGAGTTCCGATACAATGTTGTTGCAACAAAATGGCCGCTACGTTTTTTCATGTTTGTTTCACAGGGAAATTGACCTTGTTGTGTCAGCGCGGTGTTCGTGTAATTTCTAAAGTTCATTGAGCGCTGTGCGATGACTGTGACTGTGACGTAAGATGAAGGCTGATTTCAGATCGCTCGAGACAGCATTTTTCAAGACACGCACGAGCTGCTTCCAAACAACGGTAATACTCTTCACTTGACAAGCGTAACGAAGACAATTATAGATTTAAAAAAAATTACTCACTACGAGTCCATATTTTTGAGGAATAGTGCAGATAAGCCGAAA
Source organism: Lissotriton vulgaris (assembly GCF_964263255.1). Taxonomy (NCBI): domain Eukaryota; kingdom Metazoa; phylum Chordata; class Amphibia; order Caudata; family Salamandridae; genus Lissotriton; species Lissotriton vulgaris. The sequence goes on along the minus strand of NW_028241067.1, from coordinate 157,035 downwards.
TAGAACATTTTTCTTGAATAAACGTTCATCACGCGTAGATTCTTTAGCCACTCTTACCTAGGACTTGGCCAAAACGTCGCCAAAAATGTTGTCGTTGAATTTGCGAGGAATTCAAGAAGGACTCGTTATGGTAGGAGTATTAAGTGGAATTTATTAATAAGAAATTCCTAGGTAAGAAAAGCGTGGCTCTCCCTTGGCCAGTCAGATAGCAACTGCCAGGGAAAAGAATACACACACATAGCTGGAACATGGAACACCATAACACATAGCTTCCATGCTCTATAATGGAAATAGAAGATCATAACAGGTGCCTTGTCAGAAATACGCAACCTTTGAGTGGACTTACGTTGTGACAAATGCCGGGATTGCTGAGTTCCGAGAGATTGAGGTCAGTGACAATGGTCAGCAACATCCCCAACGTGAAGATTGCTGTGATGTTGTTTGATTCCAAGCCTTGAAATTGAAGGAGTACTGACTTTCACTGTTCCAAATCCCCCGGCATTGAGTGGAGTTTGTGATTTGATTCTGAATAGACTGGTGTTTCCTACCTTTGGTGTTGAAATTTCATCTCACAAAATAATTGTTCTTCATCTTGAACTTTTGCAGCATGTTCTAGAGATAATTGGAGCAAGTTTGATTCTGAATTAAAGAGACTTTGATGTAAATAAGTTAAAAAGGAGATAACCTAGGTCAGAGTGGAAGAAGAAGAAATTTAGGGACTTCCCGTAGTGGACGGAGAAGGGTTAAGGTTGTCCCTTTGCATTGTGTAAATAAGGAACTGAAATCAGAAAGGGGACATCCAGCTTTCCGAAGAGTTGTTTGAACTGGTTCACAAGCAACTGAAGAAGGAGAAAAAGACTCTTAAGTGTTCGTTGCTGAACTGAGAACCTTGAAGACTTTTCTGAAACCATAGAGGCTGGAAACCTGAATCGTAAATCTAGGTGTATAAGAGGTACACTTGTAGGTGGAGTTATAGTTTTCATAATCCTAGTAGTTGTAGTTTCATATTTAGCCCCACATAAGCAGGCAGTGAGGTACAGGGAACACCTACACCTACCACTCCTAGCAAGAAAGAGGTCAATATAGGAGATGAGAGATCTTTGCTGCTAGAAGAGAGTCGTAGGTTTCACATAGATCTTTCTAGAAGTGACTTCAAGCTCAATGGGTATGCTAAGTTGTTGTATGGATATATTGATGTAATGGATGCAAAAGACTGCTATGTGTGTATGCAGTTACCTGCCTCAGTGGACGAGGGTATTCGATAACATCACCTTCCACTGACATATGGTATTATTTGTAGTCTGTTGCTTAGCATCATTTATGGACGAGGCCAGTTTGAGTATTTCTTTTCCAACTATGATGCAGCCAGCTTACAACCATTTGAACACGTATGATTAATACAAAACAGAGGATAGGCTTAGAAAGTATTTCAGACTGTCAATTAGAGTTAGATACAGCTAACGCACACCAACATAATCTGACATGCTTATTGTCATAAGTAGAGAAAAAGTTCATAGATCAGGTAGAAGATAGATATAGAAAACAAACACAGTTACGAGATTCAGGAGACGGCAGGGTGGATTGGATGGATGAAGAGAAATTGCACAAATCGAAAGGTAGTTATGGTCTAGTAGCGCTAGATGAAGAACAGAGAGGTAAGCTGTGCATAAGACGTCACCAGACATATTATGAGAATGTTGCAGTGAGACAGACCACATGTGATCATGTTTTCACTTTAGAAGATTCTGCAAAGGACTTTTTGCAAAGTTCTGTGCAAATGATACTAACTGTGTATTATGTCTGTGGAAAGAATGCTTATGTGAGATTGCCTGCGAAATGGTATGGCACGTGCTATCTAGCGATCATCTTCCCTTAAATTTATCATGCAGAAGATTTGGAACTGTTGGAAGGAGGAAGGCATTTGAGGGTAAAAATGAGCGAAAGTGCAGGAGCAATAGTTGGAGTTTTTTTGGAGCAGTGATACCAGGTTTGGGAGTGATTCTGAATGATGTGAAGATCAGAAGGTTAGTGACAGTTGTTGATGAATTGTCAAGGAGTACAGCTTAGTCACTGGTGCTGGTTGAAGGAGAGATGTTGTCGATAAGGGCTATGGTTTTGCAAAATCGTCTTGCTTTAAATATCCTTTTGGCAAAAGAGGGAGGAGTCTGTAAACTTTTGAAGGTCCAGGAATGTTGTACTTATATACCAGAAAACAGCAAGGATTCTGTGAAATATATAAGTAACATCACTACGATTCATTATGAGATTGAGAATCTGACTGAAGACGGCATTTGGGAGAAAGTTGGCAAAGGATTTAGTCAGGTGGGAGGTTGGTTTGCAAACCTGGGAAGAGGGTTCCTTGGCTATGTGTTGAAACCTCTCATTATAGCAGTGGTATGTGTGATCTGTTTATGGGGTTAGTTAGGGCTTACAAGTGGTATACGTCCAGCAGGATTGAAAGATCACTGAGAGAGCAAGAGAGGAGAATGGAAAGACTGCAGGACAGTCACTATCAGAATCTTAGAAACATGGAGCTGCTCAGAACAGTGAGAATGGTGACGAGTTCTGTGTAGGTTAGTTCTTTCTTCAAGGATGGTGTGATTTTGGTAATGACACGGGTCATCAAAGGGGGGAACTGATAGGGCACCATGTTATTCTGAAATTTGAAGGGGTGCATCCCAATAATAGGTAGTTAGCACCTGCATATTTAGAGGACTGTGTTAATGTATGATTATTAGAAATGTAGGATTAAAATTGCATATATTAGAGTACTTACAAATGTATTCATAGCATTTTGAAGACTTATGTATTGTTTAACCGAGAAAATGCCTTAGGTAATGCAAATGTATTAGTTTACGTATAAAATGATGCATTAGGAATAATGTGCACCATATTAAAGTTTGCATGAGTAGGTTTGCTTAAATATGTAATAAATTGTAATGAATTAGATGATTGAATGTAATGCTGTAAAGGGGCTTTAGAAATGTGTGTTAAATGTATAAAGGGCTGATTGCATATAAGTACAAGAAGAGGCATATGTGTGATTTCTTAATTTAGCTGAATCTGTAGGCCTGAAATGTATTTTTCCTTGGCAAGGCTCTTCTTTCTTTCATGAATAAAGATAGTAGGATCTGTATGCGTGCAAGGTCGAGATATTTACAAGTTTCGAGTTGCAGGTGCAAGGACGCATGTCTCGTTAGGCAGAATAACCCTTTTGTTTTAGGAGTTAGGATGGTTGGAGCAGGCGCCACGGGAGGATCCAGGATTGTAGATAGGATATTTTAAGCGAAGACGGTGTCTGGAACTCGAGGTCGACCTAACGGTTCTTGGATTAAGTCAGAGTTTTAATGGAAATTTCCAGAGAGAAGACCTGCCTAGGGGGATGTGCAGAGGGTGTCGCTACTGTTTTGGGGATTTTGTATTAGGGACAGTACCCCGAGGGTGGAGCAGAAGGGGACTAGAGGGTGAGGTTCCGTGACAATTGTAAGTGGTGTTTTCGACTCGCACAAATATGGTCGAGTCTGGTATCTATGAACCGCAAATGACGAGTTTAGTGGGTGTACGCGTTTTCGCTGTGCTAGCCTAAACCGTTCGTTTGTTTCGTGGGTTTCTTCATCTGAACCCACGGGTTCCATCTTAGATACGGCATCCATTTTGTTTCTTGCCCTCAAGTAGCCAGCAAACGGACGCTGTCCGCTTCGCGACCCGGGGATTCCCAAACTCTTGCGGAAGACACGTGTTCCTTTGAGGGTGTCTTTATGATGAGGGGGATGACACTGTAAGGCAGATGGCCCCGCTCGAGGCTCATCTTGCCGTGCCGGTCTATTGTCTCAGTTGTGTATTCATTAGGCACGTCTCCTTTGATGCCTGCAACTCGTGTTTCCTGATACCACCCCTTTTACACACTTTTCGATCTGTTCGCTGTCCCTGTCTTCCTCTGCACCTGTTTTTGTCTCTTCCTTGATTCGTTTACAGCCGAACGGAATGTACTAATGGTGGGAAGATGTACTTTTACAGTTGGGAATTGCCAAATGCTACTGTAATTATGTTCCGGGCCCTGAATACATGAAAGCGACCCCCTATGACCTTTACTGTGGGAACCGGGTTGTAATCTTTTGTTCACCATGTTATCCTATGCCCAAAAACTGTATAAGAAGAGCGATCCACGGATACAATTTGATGCAGACTCCTCGAACATGCACGTGTTGTACTTCTTGTGACTTCTGTGTTCCCTGCAGTAATAAACCTCGAATCTTTGACGCCGAAGGAAGTGTCCCGTGTCTCTGTCATTTGTACGCCGGAACAGGTTACCCACGAAGGTTTTAGGTGTTATCCCTGGCACCGCTGGGTCTTAGAAAAACCCAGTCCTTCAGTTGGCGCCCAACGTGGGGCTGCATCAGCGGTACCGGTCCAAAGCCCGACGATCGTGAGGAACTTCGTGTGAAATCTCCGAGGGAAGGTGCACCCCGCTTCATCGACCCTGTTGTCGAAACAAGTGGCCCGACGACTTTTCCCGCGAAGATCCCCGCCTCCTGACGGCTGCGACGGACTGCTGCCCTGACTGTAGACCTGTTTTGGCGCCTGGCGTAGACCTTGGTATAGCGAGACGATTGACGGGCCTTCCTGGTGACGCCATTGATCTTTGAGTTAAGTATTTGTGGGTCGCTCCCAGAGTCCTTTGTTGTTGTGGGTGCTTAGTTGTTGCATGGTTCCATTGCATTTGTGGTTCTTGGTAATTTGTTCTTTGTTGTGCTATTTGACGTCTGCAGTCACCAAAAACCGAGGGTTTTTGCTCTTTTGCAGGGACATTGTAATCCTATAACCCTTGACGTTTGTGAAACTCGGTTAGTGTGCACGATGCCTGGCCGTAGTACTTTGTTCAGTTGCTTCAGAGGTTGTGGTGCGGATTCCCGACTGGAGGACTCGTGTCCGATACCTCCGGTTGGAACTCCTACTTATGAATTGTACAGTCGACATGGTTTGGGTCCAATTGCATTCAATGAGTGTTGGGTTTGTTACACAAAAAAAGACGGTGTCCTTAGTTGGCCACCTCATGGTAGTTTTGAGGCCCCGATTCTAGATAATCTTGAAGCTAAATTGTTCCGAAGAAAAGCAAGGCCGGCCATGTTTGATTCCTTTCGGTTGTGGCGTAAAGAAGCCAAGCAGAAAGAAATCAAGCAGCTTAAACGTAATAAGAGAGAAGGGATCGTTACTACGGTAAGAAATGCAGAGCAGTTTCAGCGAGATAAGGAGGAGAAGGAGAAGGAAGTTTTTGATAGATTGCAGCGCATGACAGTCGATAAGTGTTACCCCGCTTTACCGACGGGTACGGATAAGCAGGGAGAGGAGGTAGTAGAGGACCCCTTGTTGTCCTATCTATTGAAGTCACCACCTCCGTATGCACAGGATACCGCAATTCCTGTGGTTGCTCCTGTTCCCCAACCTGTCCCTGTTCCCCAACCTGTTCCTGTTCCTCAACCTGTTCCTGCTCCTCTGCCTGCTCCTGTCCCTACTGCTCCCCCGTCTATACTTCCTCATACTCCTGTTCCCGCTACTTCTACTGTTTTGGTTACTCCTGCTGTCCCGTCTGTTCCTGACACTTCTCTTGTTACCCCGTTGTGTTACTCTTCTACCCCGTCTGCTCGACGTCGTGTCCCTTCTGTTGCTGCTAACTTTTTCACTTCTCTTGGACCGATTCTTGGGTCCGCTGGTTCTGATGCTCCCCAAAGACGAAGTCAGCTTCCTTATGGTAGGGAACGCAATACGCTATATAATATGGCGACAAATTGGATTAGATACCCCCTTAGGAATCCTCCACGTGTGGTGATTGATACGTTTTCTCAATTCAATGAACCAACACAAAGGTTCGTGTTTGAGGAAATGTGCAAGCTCTTACGTGATCAGATATCAGCTGATGCGGCTGACGATGTACTGGCTGCTCTAACTAATCTTCAGCTTCAGTTTGCGAGCGGAATAATGGTGGGTAGCAATGTTCGACATGCTGTCGAGCAGTTGCTATCTTTTCGTCCTGCTATAATGCCGCGAGCATTGTTCACAGATGAAACTGACGAACCAACAGCAGCGCCTGGTCAGTATCCCATGCGCGAAGTTCCACCAGTGTGGATGCCTGGCGATGCACAGGCTAATCCTATTATTTTGCCACATTTCCAGAGAGTGTGGATACATCTTCCGTGGAAACGATCGGAAGTTTTGCAGGTCAAGCAGACTTTGCCCGACCCTCGCAAAAATCCTGCACGGTACTATAAAGAATTGTCTCAGCTAGTGGATGCTACGATAATGAATCTTGCCGACATCGATATGCTGTTCGGCAATGTCGTTCCGCAACCGGTATGGGCGAAAATTCGTCAGGAAAACCATGTAGCCGAGCTAGGCGGTGACTGGCCTGCTCTTGTGGCAGCTGATACCCGGCAAATTGGTGGGGCTAAGCCCGAACAGCTCATTACCGATCTCCCTCAGAGAATAATCACTCTTATGAAAACGCTTATGCCAGCTATGAAAGTAAATTGGGACAAATTGTCCGCTTGTAAACAAAAGAAGGATGAGAGTGTCTCTGATTTCTTCACAAGATTTGAGGAGGTATTCATTGATCATAGTGGTCAAGATATGGGTACTGAGGGAGGTCAGAGATTGTTTGTGGACAAGTTTGTGTCAAATTTGTTGCCGGACCTCAGCAACAAATTAAGGAATTCAGAGAGTGCGTGGGCCGTTTCCACTTCTGCTCAGATATTGGCTACGGCCCAATATTATGAGAATAGAGAGAAAGAGGAAAATGATCGTGCCGACAAAAAGACGAAAGAGCTCAAAACGAAAGTGTTGTTGCAACAAGCGTATCCTCCACGTTCGAATCAGAATGATTCGCAACAGCGGAATCGATCGCAGTCTCAGTCAAATAGGTCACAATCACGGAATGACTCCTCTTCGCAGAGATCTATGCTGGGGTACAATCAGTGTGCCTATTGTAGGGGTGAGGGTCATTTGAAATTCGATTGTCCAGTTTTGCGTGATCGAAATAGTGGTAATTCATCTAGAGGAGGCCGTAGTGGTCCTCAACAGGCCTCACGAGGTAGAGGTCGTGGTGTTCAAAATGATTGTTCTAACAATTCTTCTGATTCTAATAATTGTTTCGATCAGCGTGGATCGTCGCAAGGCAGATCCGCGCAGTACAATGTGGATTATTATTACGTCGATCAGGGCACTGACGATGGTAATTACTAGGACAGCCATAGACAAGGAGAGGGAGTAGTATCAGTTCCGGTTGATCAGAGAGGGCCTTACGTCGCAGTTGCCACCTCAGGCGTAGTTGAGCCTTTTCTGTTGGACACTGGTGCAGCGAAAAGTTCCATCATGCATTCGAAACTCCCTGGCGCACCTTTGTCTGGCTTAACAAATGTTTCCGTTGGATTCTCTGGCGCCCCTGTTAGCAATCCGGTTTCACGCCCTTTGCCCCTTACAATTGGGCCTCGTGAGCTGCAAGCTCCTTTGATTTTGACTACCGGTTGTGGTGAAAATCTTTTGGGCCTGGATTTGCTAAAACGTCTGTATGCGACTTTGTATTGTTCTCTTGCGGGAGTAAAACTTACATTGGGTGAGAAAGTTATCTCTCCTATGTACTTGTCCATCGATAAGCTTCCACCGGAATTGAGTTCTCTTCCTGCATCTTTGTGGGCAACAGGTCCCAATGACGTGGGCCTGCTTGACATCTCCCCTTATGTTGTTCACTTGAAATCTAATGTGCGTTTGCCACGTATTCCCCAGTATCGTATCTCTCTTGATGGTGAGCGGGCGCTGTTAGCGATCATCTACGATTTGATCGAAAAAGATGTTATCGAGGAGACTCGGGGAAACGTGTGTTATAGCCCTGTGCTGCCCATTCTGAAACGCACTGATCCATCTAAGCCTCCTGTTTATCGCTTTGTCATCGATTTACAGGAGGTGAATAAAATTGTAATTCGTCAGTTCCCTGTGGTGCCCGACATTACAGCTTTACTGACTCTGATTCCAGCCTCTGCATCCTGGTTCTCAGTGATCGATCTGAAGAATGCTTTCTTCAGCATTCCGATTGCTGAGGAGAGTAGGGACCTTTTCGGTTTCTCTCTAGGTGGCCGCAGCTTTAGGTTTAAACGCGCTCCTCAGGGCTACTGTGAGAGTCCATCGATATACAGCCAAGCCTTGAAGAGCCAACTCGACGCGTTTGTGTTGCCGGTCGGTGCGGCCTGGGTCCAATATGTCGATGACTTATTGGTGGCTGCGGACACTCAGGACATTTGCAAAATTGCTACGGTGTCGTTGTTGCAGCATCTCTGTGACTTACATCACAAGGTGTCACCTTCTAAACTGCAATATTGTTGCCAAGAAGTAACCTATCTAGGTCACTTATTGTCAAAGGAGGGAAGAAGGTTGACCCCAGAGAGAATTGCAGCGATTGCTCGAATGACTGTGCCAACAACTCAGAGAGATGTTCGTGCCTTTTTAGGTATCACGTCATACTGCAGGCAATGGATCCCAAATTTTTCATTGCTAGCGAAACCATTGGTGGCTCTTACGTGCAAGGATGTTCCAAATCCTTTACCATGGACGGAAGAATGTCAGAAAAGTTTTTCTGAACTACGTGATGCGTTGTGTTCGGCCCCTGTGTTAGGTACTCCTGACTACAGTAAACCGTTTACACTATACGTTCACGAGAGGGAAGGTTGTGCGTTGAGTGTCTTGATGCAACAATTTGGCGGTAAGCAGCGTCCATGTGCATATTTTTCCTCGACCTTGGACCCAGTAGGTAGAGCATTGCCGAGTTGTTTGAGAGCAACAGCGGCAGCTGTGGTGTCCATTCGACAATCTGCAGGATTGGTCATGGATAATATGCTTACGGTAATGGTTCCGCATGCAGTTGACACTCTCTTGAATCATACGAAAACACAACACCTGACGAGTGCAAGGTTGTCTGGGTATGAGCTGACGCTTTTGGCAAGTCACATTCAAATAAAACGCTGTAATGTCCTGAACCCGGCGACTTTGTTGCCAATCAATATGGAATCAGATGAGGTAGCACCTCACGACTGCTACTTACGAACTGAGGAGGAAACAAAAGGTCGTGTGGACCTGAAAAACACTCCATTGAAAGACCCCGATGGTACCTTGTATGTGGGTCGTGTTTTAAGTTGCCGAATGTGGCGTATTTGTATAGCGCGAACAGTGACCCGGAGGCATCCCAGCGCTTGTACTCCTACCACAAGGGAACCCCTCCTGGCTTTTCCTTGTGGGGTGTCCACTCCTGGGCATCCCATGGTGAAACCAGGCATCCCTTGTGTATCAGGGGGCCTTTGTGGAGACTAAGCAAGCTATTGCCCAGAGTTGCAGCGTGGGACCCATGCTTAGAATCGGCACTGAGGCGAGAATATCCGGTCAGAGGAATTTAAGCCCGAAACCCGCCGAGGCGGGAATCGAACCCTGGTCCCTGGCCAGCGTTCTGCATCAAGGTCTGCCGCTCTAAGCATTGAGCCACACTTCTCCACTGGTGATGTGACGACTGCGTATGCTGTGGTGACGCTGAGTACGGTTGTGGAAACTGCAAGATTGAATCAGAATTCTGCACAGGCGGCAGAGCTGATTGCCTTGACTAGAGCATGTGTGTTGTCAAAAGGGAAACGGGTGAATGTGTATACGGACAGCCAGTATGCGTTTGGTGTTGCTCATAGCTTCGGACGTTTGTGGAGAGAGAGAGGTTTCATGACGTCGCATGGTACAAAGATCCAGCATGGACAGCTTGTGAATGATCTTTTGGATGCACTTACATTGCCCGAGCAGGTGGCGATTATTAAATGTAGTGCACACCGTAAGGTGACGGATGATGTTGGTCGTGGCAATGCGTTCGCTGATGAGATTGCTAAGGAGACTGCCAGGAACCTTAACACAAGAATGTATGTGACGAGTTCGGTAAGGTGGCCTGCAGAAACTGGTATGTGTGAGGACACTATTGAGAGTGTGAAAGCGATTCAGAATGAGGCCACCAAGACTGAAAAGACGAAGTGGAAAGAGAGTACGGGAAAGCTGGATGCGAATGGCTGTTGGATTGATTTGTCGGAGAATAAGAGGTGGATGTTGCCGGATGCGTATGTGCTAGCTGTTGTGACGATGGCACATGGCTTGTCACATATTAGTGCGAAAGGTATCTGTAAGTTGTTGTCCCCTGTATGGAAGAATGATGGTATCGCTAAGTGTGCTGAGAGATTGGTCAAAAATTGTATGATATGTATGATGTACAATCCTGGTAAGGGAACTCCTACACCTCCTGGCCATTTTGCTCCTCCTTCATGTCCCTTTGAGGTGATTCAGTTAGACTTCACCCATATGGAGCGATGCAATAACCTAAAATAAATTTTAGTTGTGGTTTGCGCATTTTCCCGATGGATCGAAGCCTACCCTCTTAAAGACAATACTGCCCTGTCCACTTCAAAAATCCTACTGAAGGAATACTTTCCTCGGTATGGAATGCCACGGATTGTATGGTCTGATAACGGAAGTGAGTTTGTAGGGAGTGTGATGAAGAATGTGTGCAAGGGCCTTGGAATTACACAGAAGTTCCATAGCGCCAATCATCCCCAGTCAGCAGGTTTGGTTGAAGGGTACAATGGCACCCTTAAATTAAAATTAGCGAAGATTCAGGCTACGACTGGTCTCTCGTGGCCTGACGCTTTGCCCTTAGCTCTTTTGTCAACCAGGGCGACTGTACACTCCCGAGTAGGGCTCAGCCCCTATGAGATTGTGTTCGGCCGTCCTGCCAATGTTTGGGGGGTCCCTAGACCCAGTGTGTTCTCTGATCTTGAGTATCCAATGTTGATCGATTATCTTCATGATCTGACTGCTAAACTGAGGTTAATTCACCAACAGGTCTTTGAAGCACTGCCGACGCAGACGGAGGGTCCAGGCCACCAGCTCCAGCCCAGAGACTGGGTGGTGACGAGGAATTTTGGCCGAAAGCGCAATCTTGAGCCTCGATTCACCGGACCCTACCAGGTGCTCCTTGCCACGAGGACTGCTGTTCGTTTGGAGGGGCGCAAGCATTGGGTGCATGCCACCCACACCAAGAAGGTACCTATACCTTTGCCAGCAGACTCGTGGGTGAGGAAGGGCATCGCCTCGTCTGAAGCTGAGATCGTACCGAACTTTGTCCCATTCAGCGACGCTCAGCCTGTCGGAGATACCTCAGTGCAGCAGAACAATATTGTTGAACAGTTGTCATCACAGAACTCAAGATCTGAACAATTGTCTGGTCGACAGGATTCTGTTTCATCATCGGACCAATTGTTTGACGACCAGACTCGTCCTGGGAGAAGCAGATATTTTCTTCGCTCCAATACCAGAGACAAATAAAAAATATTTTTGCTTTTTCCCCTGACATCCACGTTACCCCATTATCACTCTTCAGCCTGAACACTTTTGCATAATTGTGATTTTGTAAATTTTGAGTCTTTTTCCACGTATGTGTTTTTGTTTCCACAGCTAGGAGATTTTGTATATATTGTTGATTAAAATTGCCTTACATCCGGGTAGACCGTAGGGCCGCGCGGGTACTTCCTTCTGGTTAGTAGGTCCTGACACTAGGTCGGAGACCGTCGATTCCTAGGAACTCCTGGGGATTGACTATTGCTACACAGAACGAAGTGCGTCAAGAACGTTGCGGACGGTTTTAGAGGATGGCTTTCTCGAAGCTGTCGGAATTGGAAAAGGCTCAAACTCAAAGATTCGAATTGCGTAGAATTGCACGTACAAAATGCTTCATGTTTCAGGTGTTCCTTCTATTCCTAACTGTTTCTTCGTTATTGGTGGGTGGGGTGTATTATATGATACAGTCATTGTTGCCTTCTGCCTCACCTACCCCTTCTTCTGAACCTAAACCTACCTCCACTGTCTCTCCTCATTCCTTCCATATCCTACCCCAACACGAGCAGGTTAGACGTGCGGAATTCATGAACAATTCCTACGTTCAGCTCCTTCATCAGCATCAGTTGGTGATGAACACTACCAATTGTTGGGTGTGTGGGTTAATGTCACATACCACCGATAAGGGAATTCCGTACTTGGTTCTTCCTTACAGTTCCCAGGGTTCAGCTCGAGCATTCCAAACAATGTTTCGAAGAGCACTAGATTCTTACCCCAATCGAGAGCCACGTTCTCCACACTTTGGTCCCGGTCCGTACCATAAGCCTTTGGCAATAGCGATTGCTGATTTAGATAGGGATATCTATGAACCATCGCTCATTCCAGAGGAAGAGGTGCGAGCCTATAGGGATCTGAGTGAGGCTGAGTATAGTGTGCTTGTGGGTGAAAGACAGCTCAAAAGTTCATCTCCGATATGGATCGTACCCCACCTTGGTAATTTCTGTTTAAAAGGCCGTGGCCGAAGCCCGAGAGCTCACCTTGGGGAGAGTGCTTGCACTGAAACATATGTTTTACCAATGCTCTCTTCCCCTGTTCTCCTGACTGCCAAGGGTACGTACTTTGTCTGTTACGACCGTGCATATACGTGGTTGCCCCTTGACTTCTCGAGTACCTGTTATATTGCAAATTTGTTGCCACCGACTTTTACAGTCGCCTCCGATTATCACAAGACCAGAGTTGTGAGAGGCGTGATTAGCAAAGAGGACACTGCCGGTCAAGAGGCAGGAGACTTTTTCAAGGGTTTCTTGCCGTTTTGGGGACCTATGATCAACAGTAGGAACCTGAGACAGTTGACTCGAGTAGTGGAATCAACCGCTAATATCACTGCTAGTGCCCTTGGCAACATCACAGCAGAGCTTCAGGCGGACAGGCTTATGACGTTACAAAATCGTATGGTTTTAGACGTTGTCTTAGCAGATCGAGGTGGAGTATGTAAGGTGATCCATTCGAGCTGTTGTATTTTCATTCCAGACAACGCTTCGACTGTCTATCAAGCCATCTCGAAGCTGCATAAGATCTCCGAGTCCATACACATGGACATAGAGGATTGGACGCTACTCGGGTGGTTTTGGGGCCTAATGTCGACTTGGGGTTGGAAGATTCTGATGATCATTGGGGTTGTTGTAGCATTCCTATTCACGTGTTGTCTTTGTGTGCAGTGTGGTCCTGCCTTATGTGGCCTCTGTGCTACGACGTGTATAAGGCAGCCGCCTGTTACCAAAGGAACTCTGATGGATAGAATTATGTTGCAACAGCATCTAGATGGTCTGATGAATATCGAGATCGATTCTGATTCTGACTAGTGCTTGCCTACATGAGGGCAAAAGGAGCGTCTGAGGTTCCGTGACAATTGTAAGTGGTGTTTTCGACTCGCACGAATATGGTCGAGTCTGGTATCTATGAACCGCAAATGACGAGTTTAGTGGGTGTACGCGTTTTCGCTGTGCTAGCCTAAACCGTTTGTTTGTTTCGTGGGTTTCTTCATCTGAACCCACGGGTTCCATCTTAGATACGGCATCCATTTTGTTTCTTGCCCTCAAGTAGCCAGCGAACGGACGCTGTCCGCTTCGCGACCCGGGGATTCCCAAACTCTTGCGGAAGACACGTGTTCCTTTGAGGGTGTCTTTATGATGAGGGGGATGACACTGTAAGGCAGATGGCCCCGCTCGAGGCTCATCTTGCCGTGCCGGTCTATTGTCTCAGTTGTGTATTCATTAGGCACGTCTCCTTTGATGCCTGCAACTCGTGTTTCCTGATACCACCCCTTTTACACCCTTTTCGATCTGTTCGCTGTCCCCGTCTACCTCTGCACCTGTTTTTGTCTCTTCCTTTATTCGTTTACAGCCGAACGGAATGTACTAATGGTGGGAAGATGTACTTTTACAGTTGGGAATTGCCAAATGCTACTGTAATTATGTTCCGGGCCCTGAATACATGAAAGCGACCCCCTATGACCTTTACTGTGGGAACCGGGTTGTAATCTTTTGTTCACCATGTTATCCTATGCCCAAAAACTGTATAAGAAGAGCGATCCACGGATACAATTTGAAGCAGACTCCTCGAACATGCACGTGTTGTACTTCTTGTGACTTCTGTGTTCCCTGCAGTAATAAACCTCGAATCTTTGACGCCGAAGGAAGTGTCCCGTGTCTCTGTCATTTGTACGCCGAAACAGGTTACCCACAAAGGTTTTAGGTGTTATCCCTGGCACCGCTGGGTCTTAGAAAAACCCAGTCCTTCAAGGGGAAGCTAGAAGGAGCATTTTAGAATGAGCTCTGTAGCTTTGGCTGCTTACCTTTGCAAAGTGAGTGTACTTCTGAGGAAGTCTTCTCTGCTGACACCTTTTTCTCTTGCCTTGGAAGGATGCTAAGAAGGGACACCACTTTAGTGTTAGTGTAGGGATAGATTAATAATCTTTCTTTTCCCAGATCTATTTATTTATGTATTGATGTCTGTATTTATTTATTTATTTATTATTTGAATTTATATATCGGTGCAACATTCTACCTTAAAAGAGTTTCCCCGGCGCCCGTCAAGAACAACAGAACAGAGAGAGAGACTCACTGATTAAAAAGCCAGGTTTTGAGTGACTCTGCAAGTAGGGACCGTGATTGTTTGCCTGATGCTTTTGTAGATTACGCTAAGTTGTCTGAGACTCCTGCGTAGGATTATGTTTGTATAAGCACCCATTTATATTCTTAACCTCTTGATGAGGTGTTTGTACGTTCAACTGTTTCTGGCTTTGTAATAAATCTTCAACTTTTATTTCGTAGTCAGTGGTCCTTTTAAATTGGATTGAATTGGTTTTATATAAGGTTATAAATGAATTGGGTTTTCTCCCCTTCACACTTCTTAGCAGACAATAAAGATTCAGTCGACTGAGTATACTAAAGATTGGTAAAATAGAGGTAAAAATCCAGATAAGAATCCGGCGTCATCATTATCTCAGTGTAAGGGAATGGTATCCGTTTATGCAAGGAAGGCACGTTGTACAGTTCCTGCTCCTATGTTTGCAACGTATCACATGGAGTTGGAATCTAGGCCAGTTTGATCTATCCACTTTAAGGTTTGTGCTTGTTATAGACACGGTCTATGATGTGACTTTCAATGTGGCAAAGCATGGCGCCTGGAAGGGCAATAGTGTCTGGTCTCCATCATTCACGCAAGTGGTCTCAAAACTATTTCGTCCCATTAATGCATAGAGGGGGTGCCTGCATAAGCCCCTTCATTCCTTCCCATGCAGTGATTCTCTCACTCGTGGCCCATCTCCACACTTCCTTGAGAAAATCAGGCCCATTACTCATACATTTCTATGGTCTGGTGGCCAACATATGTGATGCTGCCTATGAGTCTGCCCACATGTTAGTTTATGGAGAAATATATATATGTGACATATATGGGTACATATTTGAGGCACAATTAACATTTTAAAACGAAGTTTAATCTATGCAAATTTCGTGGGCTGATGTCTATTAGAAAAATGACAGATGTGTAGTCAGCACCCAGACTCAGTGAAATTGTGGTAATGATGCCTTAATGCTTATCCAAATGAGCCAGTCATGCGTGTTGCATGCATGGACGAATTAATACTGATCGGATATTTATTCAGAACCCGTGCGTGAATCGTCCACGTGTATGTAAAGCACCACTGCAGGCATCCTTCTTGTCTAGGTAAAATTATATTTTGCTACGTAGGGACTCCATTCCCACTAGCTAAAGTTCGTGATGGAGCAGAAAGGCGGTTTCCTGCAGTGGCGTTAATGAAGCGCTGACTCTTTGCATGCATTCGGGCAGTGAAGAACTATTTACTTATTTTTGAGTTTACTTTTTTTCAGCATATTTTGTAAATAATGATTTGTTGTAGTTTGGACACGCTGCTTGTCTTCTGTTCCACCAATATTACCGGAATAGGAATTGGGTTTTCCTGCTCATGCCCGAATGATGGATTAAAATGACTCAGTTGTAAGTTTTTTTTTCGAGAAAATACCTTGATCATCTATTCCCAAGTTCGGACGCATGGTGAAAACTAATATACACCTTCTGGATCTAATTCACATTTTATTTCTCCTTGCTCTATATAGCTGAAAGAATTCACCCCTAATAAGGCATGATGCAAATAAATAATCAAACAAATGATAACATATTTCATTTTAATGCCTCTATTCTAGAAGCATTTTACCAATAACGTGAGAAATCATCAACCTAATTTTGCCCAACACCTCGGACAGTCCCGCATCTCTTTCTTTCACACCACCATGAAAGCCACATTTCCCCTGCCAAAGGCATCACGCACATGCTATGACATCTGTAATCTCTTTGCTAAATGTAGCTCCTGCTGCCACCAGTTGTTAAATATGCGCTAATGCAAAAAAGAAACATTTTTACTCTCCATTCTGAAAGTAAATAAAACTCTTACATTATGTATTTTCATTTTTAGAATCCGAACAGTTGTCTTCCTCACAGTATTGCAGGTTCTCTCTTCTTTTCAGAACATACACCAAAGCGTGCAAGTATTTCATCCACCTCTCATCACCCGTTTAGTGATGATCTGAATAGCGTGTTAGCATGTTCAAAGACACAGAAACAGACACCCGTTCCCTAGGGACAAGTTGTTTACTCTTATGCCTTCGGCTGAATGAGTGGTGTTGAAATAAATGAAAAATACATAAGCTTCGGCAACAGAAAGTTATCAATGAGCAAATCTTAAGATTATGGCAGGCACAAAGTGACAGATAAGCCTTGTGTCTATTTACAGAGCGATCGTATCTGATGGCTAACGTGTCGCTTTCTATTCCAAAGACGATAACTGCATGAGGAAAGAATGTAGGGGCATATTACCAACAACTAGCGATAATTATGGCTATGTTGGTTTAGCGACGATGTTTTTATCGCTGAGCTGCGTCGATTTTTATCGCTTAGGAACCTTGCTATTATCAAGGTATATCTCCTAAGCGATAAAAATCGGCCGAAATGCATGAATATCGCTGAAAAGTCAGCGATATTCATACATTACCGCGCTAATGCTCTTAGCCATGTTATCCACCTACCATTGGATAACATGGCTAAGAACTGCTCAGGGGCAGGTATTAGCTTTTGGAGATATTCACGCTTAGCGCGAATATCTCCAAAAGTTGGTAATAGGAGATAGCGATGTTAGCGACTGTTTCCAGTCGCTAACATCTTGGCACGCCCAGTTTGCATGTCATTAGTGATAAATATCACTGACATGCAAAGCGGGGCCCAAGATGGTCGCTATCTCCTACTAGTTGTCGCTAACTGGTGTTAGCAACAGCTAGGTAATAGGGAGATAATTTTATCTCCGCTTTCTTGGCTTTTAAAGCCAAAAAAGTGGAGATAATACCCTGCTTGAAGAAGTTGCAACTTACCGAACTGAGGGGCATATTATCAAGCCTGGGCGATAAAATTATAACGGGCTTGATAATGTGCTCCATGGAATTCCAATCAAAGCTCATGTTAAATGTGATGGACATCTAACATGAGCTTCGATTGGAATTCCATAGAGCATATTATCAAGCCCATTATCGCCACTTTATCGGCAGTTTCCTGTCGATAAAGCGGCGATAATTTTATCGCCCAGGCTTGATAATATGGCCCTAAATGCTCAATCATTCAGGTGTCGAAGTAAGGAGCACGTGTTTGCAGTTGATTTGTGTGCAAGTATAGTTTTAGGTCTGGCTACATACAGCTTTAGCTGTTCTATAGAGCTGTTTCATCAACAAACACTAATACCCAAGGAGTGGGTTTTGGATCAGCCCATTCTGCCATTGTTTGCCTGTAGTGTCTTCAATATGTAGTATCAACCCGCAGGAGGACTATGTAGTCATACATTTTTAGTGATAATTCAAAGAGGAGAATTTCACCTGTTTCATGTATATATTGGATAGCTCCATTTTCAAAATATTTCACACACGTGGCATTGAAAGCAGAAGCTGCACTGCCATTGCCTTCTGAAATGTCCACTCACATGCTCATCACCATTATGTGATGCATCCCAATGAAAATCATAGGCATGGAAGTGAGTTTTCTGTGTCGCTTGATGTGCAAGGTGCCCTGCCGGTCTAAAATATTGTGCTCCTCAAGAACGTCTTCAGTGATTTTTTTTTCCATTGTGTTGTCTGATTACTCTGTGTATAAAACTGTAACCACACAATCAGTCTATTCAGCAGTTACCATTTGAAACCTACCTTAAGCTATTTATGGAGTGATTTGTGTAATCCAAATTTTCTGAAACTCAGGTGTGTCTTGCTAAACATTTGCAAACATACTGTGCCCCCTCTGCGTGGCTTGGATGTCCCTTCTGCTTCCTCTACCTGTCATTGCCAGATATATTCCCTATTCCATTAACCAACCACACCTGCTTGGAGTCCTTCCTTGCCATCTACTAATCAATATTATGAAAGTAACTTGTGCTTTTTTTGTGCAACCTTTTGAACCTCTAAACCCATTTTGGCCCTAATAGTGAAAATATTCATTGTATGACTGGGCACAATAAATGAATCGCACACAATGAGCATGGGGAATAACTGATCCATATTTTTTAGTGCCTATATCAGGGATTTCAGTTCTGCCAGCTGTGCTGTGCAATCTCCTAGAGACTGACTCTGTGTATTGCTAGGACGGAACTTGCCGTGCCGTGTACGTCCTTTCACGTTCACACATGTTGCACGGTATTGCTGTTTACTTCCTATGGCAGGCTGGGCAGATCCATTATTGTAAATGATGTATTCATACTGATCTAGAGGCCTTATTTCATTCGGGAGAGGATATTCGTGTTTGTACTACAGTTCAGCATTTGTGGGCTGATACTTGTCTTACTCATTTGAGGTTGACCAGCTTGAGTAACACTCGTAGGTTGAATTGTAAGTATTCACATTGCGAACTGTGTAAGGTTTCGGTATAGTTTTACTATATCTTTGTAAATTGTACGTACATCTGCTGTTGGCAATTTATCTATCTCAGGATGCGGTGTGTAAGCAGCTATGACTGACCCGGTCACTCCTTCACTGTTGACAGGACTGAGTTTCACATTTTCTGTGGTGTGGGGCAGTGCGCCTTTAAACCAATAAATGTGTTCCTGGTAGGTTGACGGGACTTCTATGTCCACTTATCGAGAGTATTCCTCGGGTGTCTCATCTTCAATGTAAGTGTGAAACAAATGTGTGCATGCATCTGCAGGTGGGAGACCCCC
Organism: Lissotriton vulgaris; assembly: GCF_964263255.1. NCBI lineage: Eukaryota > Metazoa > Chordata > Amphibia > Caudata > Salamandridae > Lissotriton > Lissotriton vulgaris. The sequence continues at coordinate 137,870 of NW_028241067.1, read as the reverse complement.
AAAGGATAGACTAGCTAGCTCACAGTTCCACCATATGCCCCTTAAACGTAACAAGTAGCAAATATTTTCTGGCAACTATCAAACATGACAACCCAGGATCCTTCAGGGATCATGGACACAGTACAGTACTTTTCGCTCAGTCAATCATGCTCACTTAGGGCTCGATTCCGATACGGTAAAAAAATCCACCGTACGATTCGTATTTGTAGCCCTTTCCGTACGAATTGTACCCGTCCGTCCGAGTCGCGTAGTACGATCCGCATTCCGTGAATCCGTCCGAATCGTCGCGATCCGTACGTATTGCAAGGCTGAGACTGTTAACCGTACGACTCGTACACACGCCGTACGACCCGACGAGTCCGATCCGGACCGGGGAATCAGGACGCGATTCGTACGGTCCACGTCAGGTAAGGGCGATTCGTACGGAAAAACGCACGATTACATACACCCCGTACAGCGCGTACCCCCCATGATTGCAGGGGTACGGCACGTACCCCTGCGATCATGGGGTGTAGGAGCCGTGCCCCCATTGTATGATCGGTGTACGATCGGTGTACAAGCCGTACTCCATGTATGATCGGTGTAGGATCGGTGTACAAGCCGTACCCCATGTACGATCGGTGTACGAGCCGTACCCCATGTACGATCGGTGTACGATCGGTGTACGAACCGTACCCCCATCGTACATGCGGTACGGCTCGTACACCGATCGTACATGGGGTACGGCTCGTACACCGATCGTACATGGGGTACGGCTCGTACACCGATCGTACATGGGGTAGTACGGCTCGTACAGCGATCGTACAATGGGGGTACGGCTCGTACACCGATCGTACACCGATCGTACATGGGGTACGGCTCGTACACCGATTGTACATTGGGTACGGCTCATACACCGATCGTACACCGATCGTACATGGGGTACGGCTCGTACACCGATCGTACATGGGGTACGGCTCGTACACCGATCGTACACCGATCGTACATGGGGTACGGCTCGTACACCGATCGTACATGGGGTACAGCTCGTACACCGATCGTACATGGGGTACGGCTCGTACACCGATCGTACACCGATCGTACATGGGGTACGGCTCGTACACCGATCGTACATGGGGTACGGCTCGTACACCGATCGTACACCGATCGTACAATGGGGGTACGGCTCGTACACCGATCGTACAATGGGGGTACGGCTCGTACACCCCATGATCGCAGGGGTACGGTGCGTACCCCTGCAATCATGGGGGTACGCACCGTACCTGGGGGGGCCGTTCCGTACCTGTTTCGGCACGAACTCTGCTTTTACGGCTGTTTTCAGCTCCCGTAGAAAAAGGGTCGTACGGTGCGTACCTGACACGTATCGTACTTGCTGGGTCGTAAAAACCAGCCTCGAACCGTACAGATGTCGCGTACAGCAGGTTCCGAGGGAGAATCGTAGGGAGATTAGAGTCGTACGGTGTCTTGTACGACTCGTACGGAGTACGGCTCCTGGTACGAATCATACTTCGTCGTACGTACGGGGGACGTTGCAGGGTAGGATTCGTACGGGAAAAACGCTCTGAACGGCTTTTCGGAGCGGTTTTTCCCGAATCGGAATCGACCCCTTAGTCTCAGAGAGATACACAGAACAAACACTGGGGACATTGTCAATAAGCATTTACTGAACCAGCGTCATTCTAGTATAAAATATATTTTCTGCAACAATCATTAGACAGAAGCAAATGCATAAGACTACAAGCACCAACAGAGTAAATAGAAGATAGAATTCTACCATGGTGCTAAAACAATGAATATATGCAGGCATGTAGATATGAAAGTAATCAAGCGTACTCCTACGATGCACACCCTACCTAAGTGTACCTAGCATGTATGTGGTTGTGCAGCCAAGAATCCCCTAGGAAAGAGCCAACTTCATTACCTGATGGGAGAGAATGAAGGACCCCATCTTGGTCTTGAGTTGGACACCCCGGACCATTGCTTGTTGTACCTTTGGCAGGCTGGGACCTCATTGACTTGTGTCAGCTTGGAAGCTTGTCCTCTGTCTATCTAGTGAAGGTATGGTTCTTTTATACCATAAGGATAGCCTCGGAGTTTCTAACACAATCGATATATTGTGAGTATGATTATGTAAATGAGCCTAAATAAATACCTGCAATTATGCAAGTAGATCTTTCACCCTAGGATGAAGATGACCATGACTTTTATACAGAGCATGTTAATCCTGTTATGTACGTCATGTGCATGGGACTTTTCTAAGAATCTTCATTTATAATAAATTAGGCTAGTTTCAAGGAAACAGATCAACATTTATTCAGCACATAACTGTGTAGAAGGTCATTGTCTAGAACTGTTATGCAGAGCAAGGTTGGACAAATGTGGGTGAAAGGTCATTTAGGCCTAGATTGGTGTACATAACAACATAATTATAGTTTTGTAAACTAATCAATTAAAAAGAATCATCTTAAATATTTAGCCTTGCTCAAAATCAAAAAAGTTTCATTTCATTCTAGTTCAGTTCAATTGAGTATCTAGAAATTTTACAAAAATTGTTTTGGGTTACCAACATGTTTTTTGTGGCAAGGAGTCGAACCCTGTGACATCAGTAAAAACACAATACAGAAACAAAACAAAAAAAAAATACTCCAGTTTCTTATGTGTCATTGTTTATCCCAGCTGAAAAACCACATTATTATCACTGATCATTTTTTGTCACACTTGTATGAGTATGTCATTAGTAAAAAGATGTTCAAATATATGATAGACATTTTTACTTCTTTTTCAGAAATGAAATAATGTCAACATTTGCTCATATCAAAGTTACAAAAATACTCTTACTTCCTTTTCTCTAACTAATTATTTTCTTCTATTTCCTAGTATGTTTAGAGTGAATTATTCTAAAAACATCAATAACTAACTTTTAAGATGAGGACGATCTGTAAATAGTTCATATGTATACTATGTGATTTATCACAATAACATAACTCGCAGAAGTGTACTAATTTATATTCTAATAAAGTTCTGAATCTCTCCTATAATGTAATCCATTGATACATCAGAGTACATAATTAGACTACTTACCCTGGAAGTATTCTAATATAAAAGTCATATTAGTGAAAATGTCAATGCCAAAGATGAATGCTATTTAGATTAATTAGAGTGTACCTAATTATAATCCCAAGAAAAGTTGCATGTGTTTAGTTACAAGTGAATAAAATCTGTTTATCATGTTGTCCCCAGGTAGCTGCAGAGAAAAGGGGAGTTTTCTCTCAAACCACTGCCAGAAAGAACAGCTTCGTCGATGTAAATATCTTTACCAATACGATTAGGATTCACAGTATAATTTCTCATTGTTTTGTGTTTTTACTGATGTCATGTAGCCCTGAAGTAGTGAGAAACATATTGGCCCTTTAAAATCTTTGTACATTTCTCGGATACTGAATGGAACATAACTGAAAAGAAATGAAACTTTACAGATTTTGCACAATGCAAATAGTTTTACAAAATTGTATGGTATACATATAGAATGGCTGTTTTTAATTCATGATTTTAGTAAAATAATGTTTTTTTATTTGTACAAAAAGAGTTAACTATTTTGTGATAAATTCAAAAACAGTATCTCTCTGAGCTCCACAATTATATCTGACACGGCATCAATCCGCCAACCCGGTATATAGAACAGTTCTACTCAAGTGCAGGAGTAATGTCTTTCTTGCAACAAAAATATCCGTTATAGGAAGTAATCCACAAATCCTGTATTCACGGCATTCCAATATCTTTAATGGTATTTTTCTTCAATCGAGTTCTTAATTGTCATTCAGCCACAGCCAACACGTGTTTCGTCTGATGCTAATCTTTGCATCAACAGACTTCATCAGGGCTGAAACCCAAACAAATTTACAATATTATATACATCCACCAGTCCAAATACTGGTTGTTACATTACCCATTACCGAAATCACCGAAAGGGTATGTGTTGCTTGTAAAGTCAAATAGAAAGGCTACCAAACTACCAATATGAATCAAAAAGTCACCCAAGTGAGAAATGAGTATATACCCTAATAGGTAAAGAAGTATTTAGAAAATTAGAATAATCCCAAGCGTACCATATAAAACACTTTGTAAAAATAAAGTATTACCTCAAACAAAATCTAGTCTTGCCATAGTCAATAGGTCAAAGTATTCCAAATTTGTTGAGACAAGTGAGAAGTTACCTGCAATAAAAGTATACTGTCCTAATCAGTCTCCCATTTAATAAGAATAGGTTGTAATTATAAAGCCATGATGCATTATGCCAATCATACTGTGCAGTACATCTTCTTAGTAATCAGATGTATTACTATATATAGACAGCTGAAAATAATTATTGTACATATATCTCCTCACCTCACTTCTTGCACGTTTATCCTCACTGAATAAAACGTCGAACAGTTCAACAGCGTGTATAGTAACTGGATACACGAGTACGTGTACCTAAAATAACAAATACAGGATTGTGGATTACTTCCTATAACGGATATTTTTGTTGCAAGAAAGACATTACTCCGGCACTTGAGTAGAACTGTTCTATATACCGGGTTGGCGGATTGATGCCGTGTCAGATATAATTGTGGAGCTCAGAGAGTTTGTATCAACCCTGGAATTCTGGGGTTTCTGGGAACTGTTTGGTAACCAGTCCCTTTCTCTCTTAGAGTTCACTATTTATTTGAATCTTATTGATACTGTCCTTTACCAATAGCTGTGCGCCTGACCTCTGGCCTGGTTGCCAATTCTGATTAACTATTTTGTGATAAGTAGAAGGATTCCCCACACATATTGTAGCACTATTGTGATGCAGCTTGGCATATAATGTGGGATATCTCGGAATGACTTGAGGTCCTGCCTTCTTCCTGCTGAATATAAAGAGATCGGTAGTAATGATTTGTGACCCTGTACATTTTTTTTCTTAAAACCTTTGAACCATTCAACAACTTTACATGAAACTTCCCATAACACATGCATTCACTTGGGGTTCTTCATAGCAAATTTTGTTTAGATCCATCCAGTGGAAACCAATAAAAAAAGGTTGGAGGGTCCAAAAGAACCACACACTAGTCTTTCCTCCTTGAAGCAAAAGAAATGTCTGAATGGAATTACATCAAATTTGGTGTGCAAGCAGGATCTACCGAAACGAAGTGCCTTTGCTTGGTTTTATGTAAATCCATTATGTAGTTTTTGTGAAATTCACATTTAAAAAGGTGCTTTCTAGAAAACATAGAACTAAAAGAAAGTATAACAAATTTGGCAGGCAATTACTTGATTTTGGATCCATGTGGTTCTTTATTCGAGAGATGTTGACGCCACCATTTATTAAGGAAATCCAATAGTTTATCTGTTCATGTGCATCTTTGAGTTTTACCCTTATGCCTTACTCTGCTTGCAAAGATTTGGAAAATTCAAAGAAGGGACCCAAGAGATGCACGTCTTCTTCTCTGTTGAAATTTGGCGATGTTCAGAAATAGTAACTAAAAGGATTAGTCAGAAAATAAAATCCACAAAAAGCCTCTAAAGAACACTTTGACAGTTATCTTGCTATTTGATTGAGACTGTGAAACATTTTTCCATTGCTATTTATTTTACTCAAAATGCACCTTGACGTAGTATGTTGGTTATAGTTTGAGGGAAGGGATTCTGTTTTTTGGAGAAAAAAAATCATAGCGGCTGTGATGAGCTGTCAAGGTCTGTGCGAGTACTGCCTCATCTAATCTTCCTGATATTTCCAAAGGTTCAGGAGAAGCATTCCAGTTTCCTTCCTTTCTGTTCCCATGAGACAGCAATGCAAGTATTGCTTCCAGCATATATCATTTTGATCCAGGATATATCATTTTGAAGTTCTCTGGCACTTGGTCCAAAGACCATAAATAATGCGCATGCTTAACCTCCAACAGTTTCTGGCTTTATCCAGTGGTATTTGAGGATTATGAAGCTTCCTTCTGTCCTTCCCTTAGGAAAAGACAAGGACGTCCCACTCCCCACCTAAATCAAAGGGCAGAGAACTGAGTACGCACTAGTAAGGCTTTTTTGTTTTTTTTAACTACAGTGTCTCACTGTTTGTAATCAGCAATATACATTTGCTAAATATGGAAACTGCTTAAACATGTGAACTGTAGCATATTTGGCATTGCACCTGGTGAATAACCTACAGCCAATACATAGGGTATACCTACTCAGCTGAGGCGGATTTCCAATCCCACCATGGACGTCTCCAGTTTGGAGTTGAGTAGGAGTCTCTGAGAAAAGCACAACTGAACTACTCAGATAGATCGTTAAATAAGAACCCAGCTAACACTGGCAATGGCAAGTCATTTAGTTCCTACCAATCCATAGGATCTGCACATTTGTTGGAAAACAAACTTTGGTGAGGGGCCTAGACGGATTCCGAGCACCCCCACAGGATATGTTGGCGTAGAGACCAGCCAGTTCACAGTGACACCAAAAGCCCCCTAACCTTACCAGGGATCGAATGGTTTCTGCCAACCACTGAACATGACAACCCTGACCACTCAGGGATTATAGTAACAGATCAGAACCTTTCGCTTAGTCACTCATGTTTATTTGTGCTGAGAGAAATATATAGAGAATAAAAACTGGAAAGCTTTTAATATATTTATTGAACCAACTTTATTCTTGTATAGAATACATGTGCTGCAATAATCAAACAGAAGCAGGTGAAGGTGATTACCTACACCAAAAGAGTGAATAGTAGATATAGTTCTGCCATGGTGCTCAAACAGTGTATATATATGCAGGCATATAAACAAGGCAGTAATCAGACATACTCCTGCAAACCCTACTCTGCAGGTAGCTAGAGTGTGTGTAGGTGTGAAGCTAAGAATACCCCATAGGGATGATCCAACCCCATTACCTGGTTGGAGATAATGTAGCAGCCCATCTTGGTCACAAACTGGACACTCCTCACAGAGATGTTAGACCACTGCGTGGTGAAGTCTTAGCATGCAGCGACCCTCTGTGTCAGATAAAATGCCTCCTCTGCTAATCTTTTGGGATTATCTTTATTTATCAATGTTATTCATATATAGAGAGCCCTGTCGGCTCGTAGATGAAGATAGAATGACATTTGTACATTGTGCGTAAAAAGGCCTTGTAAAAGGTGTTCAAGGCATTCTAATAATATCATGTGAATTAAATGTGTAAACAAAAGTAGTTTCAGAGAAACAAATACAAAAAGTAGTTTCAGAGAAACAAATCCAAAATTGTCGCACACGCAAATATGTGCAAAGGGTCACAACAGAAATGTTATTGTGAAAAAGAGGACAATGTAGGAAATGAGCAGCTTTCACTACATGGGGATAACTCGGGCACATAACAAAAATAGCCAGGTTTTATAATGTTTTTTGAATGACACGAAGGACTCTTCCTCACAGATGTGCGTGGGAAGGGAGTTCCACTGTTTGGCAACGGCAACCAAAATGGAGCTCTCCCTTCATCTATCTTCCGTAATCTGGGAATCAGGACCTTCTTGGCAGGAGAGGATCTAAGAGTGCACCAGAGGAAGAGATCATTAAATTGGCTCGGACCTTTCCAGTGCGGAGCCAAAAAGACCATACTCAGGGACCCTGAAAATGATACCTTTCCTGACTGGGAGCAAGTGACCAAGAGGCGTTTGGGGATTTTAGGGATGAGGCAGACAGCTGCATTCTGTGCCATCTGAAGTTTAGTCATGGAGGAGCTATTGATGTTGACATAAAGGGTACTGCAAAAATCCAGACATGAGGTGACAAGAACGATGATGAACTGATTGGCACAGTTCCAAGGGAAAAATATCTAAAAAATCTTTTTCAGAGACAATAAAATGAGAAAACACATGCTAATAGTGTGACTGGCCTGTATATCAAAGCTCAGGGAGTTGTCAAGATGATACCAACATTTTTTACTGATTTGAATGGGATGGGGAGGAGTCTGCAATCATTCCAGACATTGGAATGGACAGAATCCTGAGTAACAAACAGTAATTCCTTGGTCTTGTCAGCATTAAGCTTTAAGGAGATGTCTCTGATCCAATTGCTAATGTTAGTCATACACTGGTTGCATTTCTCTGCCACAGAGGTCAAGTTTTTGGAAATAGACACAATAAATTGCGTGTTATCTGCATACGATAGCACTTGAAATCCAAACGATCACGCCACATCAGCCAGAGGGGCCACATACAAGTTAAAGATGGTTGGCCTTAGGAACAAACCCTGAGGCAACCCACAGGGAAGGCTTGAATCTACCATAGCTGACCCTATGTACTCTATTGGAAAGAATTGATAGGAGAAGCTTTAGGGAAGACCCAATAACATCCGCTTGCTGCAGACATTTGACCACCCTCACAGGTGAGATGGCATCAAATGCTATAGGCAAATCAAGGATTACCAAGATAGGTGCCCTGTCCGGATCACTGAAAAAATATTGAATACATAAATATAGACGAAAAAAAAATCGAAATAAAAATATAGAAAGACAAAATATCGAAATCCTATCTACAAACAGGTAAGTACAAAAATAATGAATCAAAAATATTGAATAAATATATATACTTAATAAAAACATTGAAATAATAACTATTAATAATTAAAACATACTTAAAACACTTAAATAACTTAAAAAGTATTAAATAATTAATTTAATTTAAGTTAAAAAAAATAAAAATACAACTTGATTTTTTAACACATATATATATTAACATAATATTAATCAAAAATATACAATATTTTTACTGTATCATAGCAAGAGGCTAAAATGTACTATTACCACTCCAGCAACTGCAACAGTAGGGTAAACATTGGATAGCATAGGGGTAAAAATTACTATTCCCACTCCAGAGAGTGCAACAGTAGGGAAAGCGTTGGACAGCGTAGGGGTCAAAATGACTATTCCCACTCCAGAGCGTGCAACAGTAGGGAAAGTGGTGGATAGCGTAGGGGTAAAAATTACTATTCCCACTCCAGAGAATGCAACAGTAGGGAAAGCGTTGGATAGCGTATGGGTAAAAATAGAAATGATTTACCAATTAACAATTAATTAAAAATAGATGAAAAATCAATACCAGTAAATAAATAAAAATGATTAATTTAATAACAATTAAACTACTTCCCACCCTATTCCCTAATAAACACACAACCCACTACAATTTGTTTTTTTAATGAACATAATTATCAGTTAACCAATAATAAAAATGTATTACCAATTAAAAATTATTTAATTACCAATTACAAATTAAACCCACAACCCGCTGCAGAAAATACATTAATAAAATTAACATTATTATCAATTAATCAATTAAGAAAAATGTATTCACAATTTAAAATTAATTACCAATTATTAATTCATTAATCACAAATTAATAATTAATCACCAATTAATTCAAAATAAATACCAATAATTAAATTAACCCATTTAATTAATTACAAATAAATTACTTCCCACCCTATTCCCCTATAAACCCACAACCCGCTACAGAAATAAATTACACAAAAATTAAATACCATAAAGAAATACACTTAATTTTTTTTCGATATTATTAAAAATTCTATATATCTTAATTACTATATTATATACTTCGATATTTTAACTTTCTATATTTTAAAAATCGATATTAAATTACTTACCTTCAAAACGATATTTTTCACCACTATATTCTGTCCATTCGATATTTTCTCCATTCTATATTTTTACTTCGATGTTTGTACCATTCGATATTATGTCTGTATACCGCCCTGTCCTGATCTACCTGGTGGAGGATACTGTCTACTGGCACAATAGGGAGTGTTTCTTTGCTGTGGCCACTCCTAAACCCATTTTGAGAGGGGTCAAGGATACCATGGATATCAATGAATTTGACCAATTCCTGATTCTTAAACCTTTCAAGGATTTTGTCGGGGGCTAGCAGCAGGGAGATGCGGCATACATTTTCCATCTAGTCAGGCTTTTTTTTTTTAGTAGTGGAGTGAATATTACTTCATTTTCGGCAGTGGGAAACATTCTATATTGAAGCACAAGGTAAAATACCTTCTGCAGGAAACAGGAAATGATGTATTGGACCGGATGTAAAGTTTTGAGCAGGCAGGGATCAGTAGTAGATCCAGATTTAATGATCAGCAGTAAAACTTTAGTTTTAGAGTTTCATAAGGGAACACATGGAGAGAAGGTTAGAATCAGGGCATAAAGTGGGAATTTTAAGAAGAAAATCACTTTCTAAAGGCAATCCGAGTAAATGTTAAGAGTTTTGGCCCAAAAGTAGAGTGCTACTCTGTCACAAAACTCTTGAAATGAAGTGAGAGAGCACTGAGTAGAAGGATCACACAATTCCTTCACTACTTTAAACAGCTGCTTAGAAGAGTTGTTAGCAGACATGTTTTTTCCATAAGAAAGATGCTCTCACCAACCCCATGGCCTCTTTAAAGGCCAAGACAAGGGACTTATGCTTTTATTTATCCACGTGTCATGGATGAGTCTTCCATTTCAGCTCTTGACTGCAATATTGTTGACTATGGGCCGTGAGTTCTTCCAAGAACTAAGATGCTGAGGGTTTGCAACTAGTAGCGATTTTAACTTTGTAGTGACAGAGAGTGTCTGGAGATTCTTTTATCCAGGCTTGATAACCTTCTGCAGTGTAAGTGCATGAGCTGTCCAGTCTGGCCGAGGCAATGTTAAGCACCTCTTCCAGACCTTCGGAAGAAATCTTGCTGAGGTTCCTGCACAATATGTGCATGGGGGAGTAGAGGTTGCACCTAATAAGGCACTGGAGGAATGAACTTTTAAAAGGATAACCTGGTGGTCGACCCAAATATAGGGGTTGAACGTCTTCAATTGGCAAGTCATCACGGTTGAAAAAAATCCCATCCAGAGTATGACTCACTAAGTGGATAGGGGATTTAACCATCTGGCGGTACCCAAAGGTAGACAAACATTTAATGAATGAGACAGAATTTTTAAATGAGAGATCATCAATGTTAGATCTTGGGGTCTCTAGTTGGCAATGGTATTCACCTTTGTCCAAATAGGGACCCTTACTTCTAAGTCAGAATAAGGGGATTACATTCCTTAATAACCCCTGCTCGACCCCCTTGGTAGCTTGGCACGAGCAGACAGGCTTATCTCAGAGGCAGTGTGTTAAGCGTTTGTGAATATATGCAGTAATACACTGAAAACACTACAGATGGACAGAACACAGGTTTTATAAAAATAAGTATTCTTTATATAGACTTAGCACAAGACCACAAACGACAAAAATCTACAATACTACACTTAAGGTTGCTTAAAAGATGATTAAAGTCTCTTAGTTCAAGTTGATGGTAAATGCAACAAAGTTCTCAACAGAGTACCTGGATGCGTATGCAAAGTTAACAAAAGGCTTGCAGAAGGGGAGATGCGTTGGTTCCCTGACCCGGGGGAAAGGTTGCGTCCTTCCTCAATGCTTGGGCAGAGTAGGGGACTTGTCGTGAGCCTTACCGGTGAGGAGGTGATGCGTAGATTCTCGGCCTGTGGGACCGTTGCGGTGCGCAAGATAGCGCCGTGATGCGATGTGATGATCCGGTTGCTATGCGAGAAAATGGCGCCCTTGATGCGGCGATGCGATGATGATGCGATGGCCTGGGAGCCTTGCAACTACTCTGTACTTTGGAGCCGTGACAGGCCCTGCGACGCGCTTCTCTGGTGATGCGATGATGACTCACTCAATGCGTCGTGCTTCTCCGGCAATGCGACAGCAGACAGCTTCGATGAACACACGCTTCCAGGAAGATGCAATGAAAGCTCTTTTCTCCGGTGATGCAATAATTTCAGCAGCGGCGGTGACACACTTCTTCTCGATGCGTCGCGCTTCCAGCTCCCAGCGGCACGCAAGTGACTGGAGTAAGGAAATTCAGGAGGGAGCTGGAGGTGAAGTCTTTTGGCCCTGACACTTCAGCAGGAGGCAAGCACAGTTCAAGCCCTTGGAGAATATTCTGTAGATGACTGAAAGTCCTTGAAAAGTTCCTTCTCCTTTACCTTGGCAACGAAGCAACCACTGCAGGCACACACAGCAAACAGCGCACTGGCAGAGGGACAGTCCAAACTCCTGCAGCTTCCTTGGTTCTTCTCCTTGGCAGAAAGGTTTCTTGTTCCAAAAGTGATCTAAAGTCTGTGGGACTGGGTACCAATATTTATACCACAAAATCCTTTGATCTCTGAAGGCAGAGAGGCCTCTGCCTAGTTCAAACCAGTTCCTGAGCACTATGTTTACATGAATCTTCTCTTCCTTTCACTGTGCAGGGCAGAAACATCAGATGTCCCACAGGAGGTGGAGCCAGCACAGGGGAGGGAAGATGCAGCTCTGGAGCACTCTGTTGACATGATTCCTTCTCTTCTTTCACAGTGCAGGGCAGAGACATCAGACAAACCGCAGGGGTTGGAGCCAGCATTGTAGAGGGAAGGCCCAGCACTATTCAGGTCCCAGGTGCAACTCCACCCTCCCATCTGGGTGCTGATCTCTCTCTTCACCACTGGGCTGCCCCAGCCTGTCTCCTGGAATTCCCCAGCCCTGTCACACACAAACCCAGACAAGGAATACAAAAGTCAGCAGAGGCGGGCTCAAATGGTTAGGCAAGCAAATACCTACTTTCTAAAAGTGGCATTTGCAAACACAGAATATTAAAATAAACTTTACTAAAAGATGTATTTTATTATCCCGAGTTCAGGCATACTAAACTTGAATTTCTACCATGTTCCCTGAGTCAGTTAGAATTTTAGGAATGTAACAATCTCTACTGCTCATTGTGGCCTATGAGAACAGGTAGCCTCCAATAGTGAAAAACGAAAATGGCTGTAATTCACTATTAGGACATGCAACACACATCAGAGCATGTCCTACCTTATACTTACAATGCACCCTGCCCTGGGGTCTACCATAGGGGTGTCTAATATGAAGCAAAGGGAAGGTTTAGGGACTGGCAAGTGGGTGCACTTGGCCAAGGCGACATGGTAGTCACAGACTACACACAGGTATTGCAATGGCAGGCCTGAGACACACTTTACAAGCTGCTTCTGTGGGTGGCACAACCAGTCCTGTAAGCCCACCAGCACAATGGATTAAGGCCCAGATCTCTGTACTGGGGTGAATGTATGACATTGTTCAGCATTCTTTCCATCAACTGCGGTTTTTGCATTGGTCACCCCGAGTAGGATGGGTATGCTCAGACGTGAGTCCCATGCTCTCCACACCACTGGATTCAAGCAAGCCGGGCTGAAGACGGCTGGATTGCCAGAAACCGGTCCTCTGAAGCTTGTTTCCGGTCCAGGGAGTCATGGCTTGGCAGTTCGGGCTGGACTGTTCCCATGAGGCACAGGGTCAGACTGATATGCATATGGCCATGTCTGAACTGGGGTGGTGTGGAGTGCAAAAAAACGATGGATTAAGGCCCAGATCTCTGTACTGGGGTGAATGTATGACATTGTTCAGCATTCTTTCCATCAACTGCGGTTTTTGCATTGGTCACCCCGAGTAGGATGGGTATGCTCAGACGTGAGTCCCATGCTCTCCACACCACTGGATTCAAGCAAGCCGGGCTGAAGACGGCTGGATTGCCAGAAACCGGTCCTCTGAAGCTTGTTTCCGGTCCAGGGAGTCATGGCTTGGCAGTTCGGGCTGGACTGTTCCCATGAGGCACAGGGTCAGACTGATATGCATATGGCCATGTCTGAACTGGGGTGGTGTGGAGTGCAAAAAAACGATGGACTAAGGCCCAGATCTCTGTACTGGGGTGAATGTATGACATTGTTCTGCATTCTGTCCATCAACTGTGGTTTTTGCATTTGTCACCCCGAGTGGGATGTGTATGCTCAGACGTGAGTCCCATGCTCTCCACACCACTGGATTCAAGCAAGCCGGGCTGAAGACGGCTGGATTGACAGAAACCAGTCCTCAGAAGCTTGTTTCCGGTCCAGGGTAGGCATGGCTTGGCAGTTCGGGCTGGACTGTTCCCATGAGGCACAGGGTCAGACTGATTTGCATATGGCCATGTCTGAACTGGGGTGGTGTGGAGTGCAAAAAAACGATGGATTAAGGCCCAGATCTCTGTACTGGGGTGAATGTATGACATTGTCCTGCATTCTGTCAATCAACTGTGGTTTTTGCATTTGTCACCCGAGTGGGATGGGTATGCTCAGACGTGTGTCCCATGCTCTCCACACCACTGGATTCTAGCAAGCCGGGCTGAAGACGGCTGGAATGCCAGAAACCGTTCCTCGGAAGCTTGTTTCCGGTCCAGGGAAGGCATGGCTTGGCAGTTCGGGCTGTAATGTTCCCATGAGGCACAGGGTCAGACTGATTTGCATATGGCCATGTCTGAACTGGGGTGAAGTGGAGTGCAAAAAAACGATGGATTAAGGCCCAGATCTCTGTACTGGGGTGAATGTATGACATTGTTCTGCATTCTGTCCATCAACTGTGGTTTTTGCATTTGTCATCCCGAGTGGGATGGGTATGCTCAGACGTGAGTCCCATGCTCCCCACACCACTAGATTCAAGCAAGCCGTGCTGAAGACGGCTGGAATGCCAGAAACCGGTCCTCGGAAGCTTGTTTCCGGTCCAGGGAAGGCATGGCTTGGCAGTTCGGGCAGGACTTTTCCCATGAGGCACATGGTCAGACTGATTTGTATATGGCCATATCTGAACTGGGGTGGTGTGGAGTGCAAAAAAACGATTGATTAATGCCCAGATCTCTGTACTGGGGTGAATGTATGACATTGTTCTGCATTCTGTCCATCAACTGTGGTTTTTGCATTTGTCACCCCGAGTGGGATGGGTATGCTCAGACGTGAGTCCCATGCTCTCCACACCACTGGATTCAAGCAAGCCGGGCTGAAGACGGCTGGAATGCCAGAAACCGGTGCTCGGAAGCTTGTTTCCGGTCCAGGGAAGGCATGGCTTGGCAGTTCGGGCTGGACTGTTCCCATGAGGCACAGGGTCAGACTGATTTGCATATGGCCATGTCTGAACTGGGGTGGTGTGGAGTGCAAAAAAACGATGGATTAAGGCCCAGATCTCTGTACTGGGGTGAATGTATGACATTGTTCTGCATTCTGTCCATCAACTGTGGTTTTTGAGTAAGCCCACCAGCAGCATTTGCTCTACAAGCCCTGGGCACACATGGTGCACTGTACTAGGGGCTGACAGTAGATCAAATAACCCAATAACCCAATCATGGAATAACCAATTAGTATATCAATTTAACATAGGGAGCACTTGCACTGTGGCACTGATTAGCAGTGGCACAGGGCCCTAAACATACAACCAGCAAAAACATATCAAAACAGAGGAGGCAATTCATCAAAAATGGAAGGGAGACTCATGCAAATGATGTCAGGTCTAACAATCAACGTGAACATTAAAATCTCCAAGGATAATGTAATGCGTATGCACCAAATATGGTTCCAGCATCTGGCACGAGATCTCAGAAAAATAACCTGTGGGCCCTTAGGACGATACACCAGAAGGCCCAAAAAGGTCCTGCTGGCTGAGAGCTTGAATCTAAAAATGACTACCTCTGAGGTGTCCCCTATACTCTCTGCCACAAGGACTAGGTTGCAGTTAAATATATCTCATGCTATGATGGCCAGCCCCCCCCCCCTCCCCCCCCCATGGCCCTGTCGATCAAGTCTGGAAATA
Source organism: Lissotriton vulgaris (assembly GCF_964263255.1). Lineage (NCBI taxonomy): Eukaryota > Metazoa > Chordata > Amphibia > Caudata > Salamandridae > Lissotriton > Lissotriton vulgaris. The sequence goes on along the minus strand of NW_028241067.1, from coordinate 122,182 downwards.
AGGTAGCCAGAGGGACCACATCCATCAGGTCAGGACCAGAGTCTTATCTAGCCCAGGTTTCAGTAATGAACAGTCAAGAGACAGTGAGAGAATTAGATTGTGAATTACAATTTTATGTTTGATGAGATAGTGGAAATTAATTAGTACACCATAAATGTGTTTCTTATTGTCGGGGCATTAAAAACATCTTCGTTATCTAGTTTTCTCTCGTTGAGTGATAGGGGTGAAAAGGGTGCAATCTTGGTGTTAAGCTGAAAGTTGCAGTTGGGACAACGAATGACTAATCTACCATGCTAGTTGAGCTTGATCAAGCAAGCCTCCTTGGTGCCTGTAGGGGAGAGGTCCAACAGTTGGACATGAGAGTAGCCCCTTATCAGTGATGTCATCAGTGATGTCATTTGAGATGTCATCAGTGATGACATCAGTGATGTCACTGACCATGCCATTAATGATGTAATATGTGACGTCATGAGCAGTGCTTTGTGGGGGTGTGAGTTATAGTTAGCTGAACTAACTACAACAGTGGAATTTCTATGGTTTTGTACGAGTGAAATGTCCAGCTAACTATAACGTCCCTGATACCTATGTTTTTTTCAGTGAATTTCAAAGGTTTTTTAAATGTTAATTTCTAACTATAATGTCTGTAAAACCTGTGGTTTTTTCAACGAATTTCAAAGGTTTTATAAATGCTACTTTTTAACTACAAAGTCCCTGAAACCTATTTTGTTTTTAAGTACATTTTAAAAAGACGTGCATACTTTTGTAGTGAAAAACTAACTGTAACAGTAGTCTGTTATAAGTTATAATTTAACAATGTTTAAAACTTAATTAACACTAATTAACATGTAAGTGTTGCAAAAATGTGATGCAGCAGCTATGATACCTGACTGCGAACAACAGCATTCACAGTTCGATTCTCAGCTCCAGCGGCACGTTAGCCCACTACTATGTCACTGTGGGCAATACCTTGCTTAATCTTTCCGACGCCCCGAGCGCCGGGACACCACCCCGGAGGTAGCTGTACGCTTTAAAAATGCTGGTATTTTTTTTCAATTTAAAACCATAGTGATGAGAAATATTAGCACATACTTTTTTTTTTCTATTATGAATTACGGCTATTAATAGATGTTTTTAGTCACTCGAAAGGAAATGACATGGTGTGCCAGGTAACAGTTTTTAAGCTTTCCAACATATTTACAAATTATGGAACTTATACTTATGAGGATTCAAAGTCAAACCTTTACCACTTCACATTTTGTAACTTTTCCCAACACATGCACAAGTGAAACAGTGAAAACGGGATCACGTGTCAACTGTAAAACGTGACATCTAAATCGGCGGAGCCATATCTTCCTTCCATAGACTACTCAATAACCAAAAAGTATATAAACCACACACATTGTTTAATTCGTTTTGTTTTTGCGAGTTATTCACACATGTCCATATTGTAATGCAGGTTCCCTTTTCTAGCGTTTGATTCTTTTTTTGCGACAACAAAACATATTACGGAGTTGTTAGTTGTTTGATAATGGCATTGCAGATATTTATGAAACGTAGCTATTTGTGAATATTTAAAGATTTGTATTACGAAAAAAGTGTTATTGGTTGTTTTTGCCATTTATATTTAACGTCAGCAGCTTGTATTGAGAAACACCCAGAATAGAGGAAACACTGTTCCTTTTGTGGCTCCTTTGAGGTTATATATTGTGACTATATACATTGTAATAATCAGAGTATAGCGAACTTCAGAGGTGTTGGTGACCCGTCGACCCAAAGATTAAAGATTTATATGTAACATGAACAGCTTCTCCTTCGTACTCTGTTTCCCCCTTTGATCATATACAGTGAATATTATAAGATTCACAGTCATTATGATCTGAGAGGACTTTATGAGCCGTCGGCTGGAAGACGAAATATTTCGAAGTTGCGGACAAAAAAGCTTTGAATATATTCACTGCTGAAAAATATTTCGTTATTTATCTTGTTTTGTATTTATTTTCATTTTCCTTTTTTGATTAGCATCAGTAAAGCTCTCTTTATTGTAGTAGAGTGTCATATTTTCACACAAGAGGAATTGAAGATTAGCCGCCACCAGGAGTAAACCATCTGAAATACAGCTTACTGACCTTTATAACTTATTTGATCGATATTTTTACAGTGGAAATATTTTTCAAAATTGCAGTTTAAAAAAAGATTATTTACGTAGATACTTTTTTACTGAATGCCTTTGATGAACCCTACATTTCTAAATTGATATTTTCAGATTTCTCTTTTTCTTTGTTGTGGTCCCTATAGAATATATAGGAATAGTATTGTATGTATTCTCTCAGGATTGTATATACATCTCAGGATTCTTTTTGCTCTGCCCTCTCTCTCTTTCCCGCCAGGATACTATTTTCTTAGTAATTGAGCGCGCTACAAAAGCTTTTATAATTATAATTAATTATATTACTACTTTCCTGTATATTCATAAAGGAGTACGTGATCTGTTAGCAGAGCAGTGAGCGAGTTCTAAGCACTACGACAAAACATTCCCGACTTCTACAGAATAGAGATTGTAATAATTTAGTTTTTTTTGTTCTGCTCCTTATTCTTCTTCTCCTGTGAAATACTATGAAGTCACAGTGTATATTTTAATACTGTAAAATTATAGTACTTCAGAGGGGTTAGAGATTAACAACTTTTACTACAGTTGTTTCCATTGATAACTTATTTCACAGTTTGTAACACTGCTAATATTTTATAAAATAGTAGTCCCCAAAAAAAAATGTATACATAGTGCTTTATTTAATGTTTTGATGAAGCGTACATTTCTAGGTAATATGACGTCATTTGTGTTTAACTGTTTTTCCTTGTTATTGTTGTTGTGACCTAAGATGATGTAGTGCTGGAGTGTTTCTTGTAGCACTTCTTTTCTACTTTATCTAAAAGTAACTGATGCCTTCTTATATCAACAAGAATATGGGGCAACACTTTTACAAACTATAAGTGACAAAAAAAGGAGGGTGTGGCCACGCTTAAGGGATATTTTATGAATTGAGTTTTTTTTTATCAGCTCTCTGATATATACAGCTACACTTTCCAAAGAAGATATATTTGTGATTGCTTAATGTAAACTGTTTCAAACCTAGACTTAATTATTTGCAGCGCAACCACACCTACTATTTTGTTGCAAGGAAATAGCACTATCTGCAACAGAAGTAAGCACCGTACTATAACTATACATTATAAGTAAACATTGCTCCCGAGAAGTAGGTTACTCAGATCCTTATTTAAATAAAGACCGCAACGGTGCGCTTTCTTTTTCAACCCCCTCCTCCATATTAAAATATTTGCTCCAAAGATGTAGCACTCCTCGTTAGAAAAGTAACAACCACATTATAAGTTAATACTGCTCCTGTGATGTATCCAACCCGCTGACTTAATGAAAAGAAGACCACAGCACACTGTTATTTTCCCGACGTGATTTGTCGTCCCCATGCAAATTATGTAAATGGCCCTTAAAATATATAAAAAACACCTTGTGACCACTGTACAGAGTTAATAGTGTTCAAATCTTCCCCTCTACTACTTTGTTTTTCCGTACTGCTTTGAAGTGCGTCACAAAATGACTGACAACAGTGAAACGTTCCCACCTAATAATTAGCAAACTAGTACTCAGAACACTTTAGTCACTAAAATGTCCATGATGTTCTGCAGAAGGGGAGGGAATGGCTGCCATCACTTCTACTTTTAATGCTTCACGGCCAATGAGCATTAAGCTTGGGACGGTCCTGCTTGGAAAATGTTACCCAATGAGATGTCCCTGATACCCTGCAGAGGGGGAAGGAATCACTGACAACACTTCTACTTTCAGTGGTTTACAGCCAATCAACATTAAGCTCTTGACGGTCCTCCTTGGAACATGTGAGCCAATCAGATGTCCTTGCTACTCCGCAGAAGGGAAGGGAATGGCTGGCAACACTGCTACTTTCAATGGTTCGCAGCAAATCAACATTAAGCTCGCTGTTAGAACACCTCAGCCAATTATACACAGGGAGAGAACAATCCCTCCTGCATAATATTAAATATCCTCTAACAAAGTGACACTATCCGTGATAAAAGTGAACACCGCATTATAAGTAAACATTACTTCACATTATATTACAGGAAGGCCGCAATACGGCGCATTGTTGTTTTCCCCGTATGATTTCCACAGCCTACTGAACATTGCCGCAATACAGTGCATCGTTGTTTTGGGGACGCGATTTCCACGGCCTAAGCAACATTCACACTACCTGTGTTTGCACACTACACGCTTCTTGTCACAATACGGCGCATTGTTTTACCGACTGATTTTCCAGAGCCTATGCTACCTTGCTACAATACCGCGCACCGTTGTTCTGCAGACATGATTTCCATGGCTACTGCAACATTATAACTCCCTGCCTCTTTACCGTACAGACTGCTTAAAGTAACTCCACAGTGTTCCTACTATACCCTCTTATACAATTTTTCTCTTTTTTCCCCCTACTCCTTTCAACGGAGTCACAAAATAGCTGCCAACACTTCCTAGTTTCAACCTTTCACAGCCAATGAGCCACAAGCTTGTGCTCGTAACCGCCAATTAGATGTCAGATTTCTCAAATATCAATATCTGTAAAATTTGATATTTCTTAAGAACTATTGAACAGACTTACCCCATTTAAACAAAGGTGTGCTTTCTGGGCCAAGACCTTTCTACCTGCCAAATTTGGCAAAATTCCGTTCAGCAGTTTGACCTGAAGCCTTGTCTAAAGTTTCCTATGAAAATTGCATCAATCAATCAATGAGTCATTTGTTAAGCGCACTATATATCCGCAAGGGTCTAAAGGCAATGGGGAGGGGAGGTGGGGGCCACTACTGATTGAACAGCTGGGTCTTTAGTATCCTCCTGAAGGTCAGCAGTTCTTGGGTCTGTCGTAGGCTCAGTGGGAGTGTGTTCCATGTCTTGGTGGCAAGGTGGGAGAAGGATCTCCTGCCGGTGGTTGTTCTTTGGATGCGCGGGACGGTGGCGAGTGAGAGGTCGGCAGGGCGTAGCTGGCGGTTGGGAGTATAGAAGGAGAGCAATCTGTGGAGGTAGGCTGGGCTGGTCTTGTGGAGTGCCTTGTGTGCATGCATGAGGAACTTGAAGGATATCCTCTTGTTGACAGGGAGCCAGTGCAGGTTTGTCAAGCGGGGGGTGATGTGGCCGTGTCGTGGTACATCGAGTGATCAGTCGTGCCGAGGTGTTTTGGATGCGTTGTAGTCGATTGATGAGCATGATCGGGGCTCCAGCGTAGAGGGCGTTTACATAGTCGAGTCGGCTGCTGACGAGGGCCTGGGTGACGGTCTTTATTGTATATGGCGGGATCCATCTGTAGTTCTTGCGGAGCATGCGGAGAGTGTTGAAGCAGGAGGAAGAGACGGCGTTGACTTGCTTGGTCATTGAGAGCATTGAGTCGAGGATGATTCCCTGGTTGCATGCATGGTCGGTGGGGTCGGGCTGCCCCCAGTGACGTTGGCCAATAGGAGTCATCCCAGGCTGATGGATTGGAGCCGAGGAAGAGGACCTCTATCTTGTCCGAGTTCAGCTTCAGACAGCTGGTCTTCATCCATTCGGCAACAGACTTCATTCCTTCATGTAGGTTGGCTTTGGCAGTGATGGGGTCCTTGGTGAGGGAGAGGATCAGTTGACTGTCGTCGGCGTAGAAGATTATGTTGAGGTTGTGCTGTCAGGCAATGTGTGCGAGCGGGGCCATGTAAATGTTGAACAGTGTCGGGCTGAGGGAGGATCCTTGGGGTACGTTGCAGATGATCTCGGCGGCTTCGGAACAGAACAGGGGAGCCGGACGCTCTGGGCTCTGCCAGAGAGGAAGGAGGTGGTCCATTCCAGAGTCTTGTCTCGGATCCCTACGGCGTGGAGGCGTGTGTGTAGTGTGCGGTGGCAGACGGTGTCGAAGGCGGCGGAGAGGTCTAGGAGGATGAGCGCTGCAGTCTCCCCGTTGTCAAGCAGGCTCCTGATGTAGTCGATGGCGGCGATGAGGGTGGTCTCGGTGCTGTGGTTGCTGACTGGGAAGGGTCCAGGATTCTGTTCTCTTCGAGGTATCGGGTTAGCTGTCTGTCAACGATTTTCTCGATGACCCTGGCCGGGAAGGGGAGCAGAGAGATGGGTCCGAAGTTCTTGAGGTCTCTTGGGTCTGCCTTGGAATTTTTGAGTAGGGCGTTGATCTCGGCGTGTTTCCAGCTTTCTGGGAAGGTCGTGGTCTCAAGGGAGAGATTGATGTTGTTGCGTAGGTGGGGTGCGATGAAGCGCATATTGGTCTCCCCCTAAAACTTACAAAAACATAATTTATAATTATACGGAAAATTCCTTAAAAGTTGTCAACGTGGTGTTTCGGAGATCACAGTTGGTCAGCTCAAACTTCTTCAGGACAAAACTCCAAAACAATTATGATCTCTATAGAAATAAAACATTGCAATCATGAGAACTAATTAAGGTCAGTTATATTTACAAAAAAACAGGCTCAATTTCATTCACGTTAATTTATCCATCCCATTTCAAATCATTCATAAATTTTTTATTATTCAATACATGTTACATATCATTCCTTCATTTTACCCTTGTACTGTGTCTTATATTTACAGACATCAGAATATATGGGTACATTAAAATATCCCATGAAGGGATATGTATTTTATAATCCACTATATACTCTATATTTTATCCAGACCTTTACTCTTTTATGGGAAAAATATCTCACTAAAGTGTTTTTACAGAGTGACCCAATAGGCTATTTACCATATGGCTGAGATACCCGCCACCCCCTCTCAACACAATCCCCAAGAATGGGAAACCGGAAACGGTTCTGAACTTTTGGAAGACGGGAGGGAGTGACCCTCCCGGCCGTATTTATTAAAATATGAAACAAAATTAAAACATTAAAATAACAGTTTCATATTACTGTACAATTTCATTTCCACATTGCGATGTTTGGCTAACCTTAACATATTCTCTAATACAAAGGTTCTCCTAGCCGAACTAACATCCTACAAAACGTTTAACTTGAAATTGTACATCCTAACGTTTACGGGCCAACGGCAAGGTCGTAACCGGTGTCAAGATCCCTAAACCAGACATATCCCCCTCACTTGTGAGGGGCGACCGCACAGAGGTGTACCTCAAGTGCATTTACCAATTTCCCTTGACTTGACGGGGGCCCCAATAAACTCGACGCCATTTAAAGGTCGTCCGAGGACTCGTGTGAGGTATCTAGAAGGTAGCGTAGACCCCCTCCCACACCCCACACAACTTACCACATCTGCCGTCGCAGATGTCCAGGACCCGGGAAATTCCCCAGGAGGGGGCTGTAGCCCCTCCTACCCAGGAAGGGGCCTTGACCGCCTTTCCTTTCCTTTCGGCGGCCCATCCTTAGAAGGGACCGCCTCCCCGTTGAGGGGCCAATGGCCACCTCCCTCGAGCGCTCCCATCCGTAATGGGTGACGCCCACCCATAGGGATCTTCCAATTACTGCTCACCGATCATGACCTTACCGCCCGACCAAAATAAATACGACAATTCTAACTAAATTGCTAAATGACTAAATTACTAAAAGACAGTAACAATTACACTTATTAAAAGGCATGATTACTGATCAACACTAGTGCATAATTACTTTATTTGCAAGAACATATTACAATTCGACCATTCTTTATTGCATATTAAAAGTTATCACGATAGTCATCACAACCTGCAAAAAAATTAGTGTTACCACATCAAACTTTATTCAAAACCACTTGCTGTCCTCAGGGGCTGGTGGGTGGGTCAAAATTGGCTCTTCGTTCCGTCTCGAGCTCACGTGCAGCGAGGAGGTGCAGCTTCAGAGCACAGGAACAAGAGGATGCTTTCTTGGCTTGTTGCTCCTTTTATCCGTCTTCAGGGCGGGCGTAAACCCGCCCCTGCCTGCCCCAAAGGGCGTGGCCGGCCGCGTCAGTGTCTAGGCCAGCCCACTCCAGGGCGGGAAAAAACGCGCCCCGGCTACGCCGCTTCGGGCATACCAGCCGAGACTCGCCTCCCGCCCAAGATGGCTTCCCGGGGGGATCGTGGTACTCCGCCATACGTTCGGGGGGACCGAATGGTCGCCCCTTTCCATATGGCTGAGATACCCGCCACCCCCTCTCAACACAATCCCCAAGAATGGGAAACCGGAAACGGTTCTGAACTTTTGGAAGACGGGAGGGAGTGACCCTCCCGGCCGTATTTATTAAAATATGAAACAAAATTAAAACATTAAAATAACAGTTTCATATTACTGTACAATTTCATTTCCACATTGCGATGTTTGGCTAACCTTAACATATTCTCTAATACAAAGGTTCTCCTAGCCGAACTAACATCCTACAAAACGTTTAACTTGAAATTGTACATCCTAACGTTTACGGGCCAACGGCAAGGTCATAACCGGTGTCAAGATCCCTAAACCAGACATATCCCCCTCACCTGTGAGGGGCGACCGCACAGAGGTGTACCTCAAGTGCATTTACCAATTTCCCTTGACTTGACGGGGGCCCCAATAAACTCGACGCCATTTAAAGGTCGTCCGAGGACTCGTGTGAGGTATCTAGAAGGTAGCGTAGACCCCCTCCCAAACCCCACACAACTTACCACATCTGCCGTCGCAGATGTCCAGGCCCCGGGAAATTCCCCAGGAGGGGGCTGTAGCCCCTCCTACCCAGGAAGGGGCCTTGACCGCCTTTCCTTTCCTTTCGGCGGCCCATCCTTAGAAGGGACCGCCTCCCCGTTGAGGGGCCAATGGCCACCTCCCTCGAGCGCTCCCATCCGTAATGGGTGACGCCCACCCATAGGGATCTTCCAATTACTGCTCACCGATCATGACCTTACCGCCACAGGCCGGATAGTTGACCGGCTATCCGGACCCCCCACAACACTCCTGCCTAAAGGTCATGTCATAAAGTCTTTAGCCAAGCTATCAGGTCTCCTATGAGTAATTCGTTCCCCATTCGGGACAAATGAACACCATCCCCCAAATACATACTGTCCCCTTTAATACAACCATGCGAAATAGAATGCAGTGTACTTGAACGGAACAATATACTCATTTTATTATTAATTTTCCTTACTGAATGATTCAGAGCAGAAACCGAAATAGCCCCCCGCCACACTTTCCGTGGGATCATATGGGACCATGCAATTGTGCACCCTGGAACTCTTCTTGCCAACCAACTTACCGTGGAAAGCATTGCCTCCAGAAGAAGTCGTCTACCAGTGGTCACCAAATCATTGCCCCCAAGATGTACTATGACTACAGACGGCGGTGACCTCGTCCGCCCTAACAAACCCTCAAAAAAAGATCGAAACTGGTCAATACAGAGCCCGCCCTTTCCGTAGAAGGACACACTGTACCCGTATTCCCCAGCCACGTGAATCATGTCACCTGCTTTGAATACGTCCGCGGCACGCCTCACGTATGAGTGGCCCACGACCCACACCTCCTTTTTCACAGCCGGTGATGTCTGACCGCTGGCCCCCCGGTGTCGGGTCGACTGCACAGTCCGCCCCGCCTCGTAGGCTTGCGCAACTGAAAACCAAACAAAACAAGAAGCGTGAGTACATCATTACAGCTTCACAACATGTGCAACCGCACATACCTCTTATAACAGTTCGAGGACCAACGCCCCACACGTTTTACTTGTTCAACATTCAGACCCCTGGCTGTAGCCTCTGTAGCAGCCCCTATCCGAAAGGAATGGGTCCCAAACTCGCCGGGGTTCAAGCCCGCGGCCGAAATTGACATCGCAAGCACCCGCTGAAACTGAAACCTCGTCAGTGGGGTGGCGTCAGCGTGTCTCAAGAAGGTCCCCCCCCATGATGCCATCCTTTGTGCTAAATATTCCTCCACGCATACCACAGGGCACATGGGAGACCCGGGAATCCTTTGTATGATGATGCAGTCCCCAATCGCACCCTGATCGGTCTTGGACCTGACAAACGAGACAGTCATTGTCTCCCCCCTGACCTGAACGTGCTCTCGGCACAGTCCCCCCATGGTATCCTGCTTGTTCTTTGCCACTAGTTCGCTTACCCGCATAGCCCCATGGAATGCTAGCACAAAAGCGGCTCGGAATAACCCCGTTTCGTACCGGGATGAACATGTTGCAGGAAGTACAGATAACAAAAGAGCCAACCTATCTAAACCTATTGGGCGCCTCTCATCTACTCTGCGACCCTCAAGGCGTTGCCACCCACGTAGCGCTTTCTGCACAACAAAAGACGCAGTCGGGTCCTGGATCCCATGAGCCCTTGCCATAAAGGAAATGGCGGCCCGATGCCTCTGGGCCGTAGCCACTGATTTGCCTGCCTGATGTAAAGACAGCAGAAATTTTACTACTAGCTCTTCCTGGCCCCAAAGCTCTCCCCTAGCAGTCCCCAAAAAGGCCCAATAGGATCGGAACGCCCCTTCATATGCCTTCCTTGTCCTGGGTGCTAAACTCTCTCCCACGAGGTTCTGTAGTTCGGGGCACCGAGAGACCAGAGAGCTTCGGGAAAGGGTGCCGCCACCGGGTCCGCTGTGGGCAGAAAACCCCAGAAGGCCTGCATACGAAAACGAGAAAGCGCATCAGCCGCTTGATTCATTACCCCCGGCACATGTCTTGCCCTAAATAGCACGTTCAATTGCATACACAATAACACAATTTCTTTGAGCAATCTCAGAATCCATTTGCATCGTGCTGCCTGGCTATTGATACACTCAACCACGGTCATGTTATCAGACCAAAACACCACAGAGTGATCTCTGAATCCCTCAGGCCAAGTTTTCAGGGCCACCAGAATGGGAAAAAGTTCAAGAAAGGCAATGTTACTTGTCAGCCCACACTCATGCCACCATAACGGCCATTTTTGAGCCGACCATTGTGTGCCGAATATGGCACCAAAACCAATGCTCCCAGCCGAATCTGTCCACAGCCCCAGCTCTTCGGAGGACACCGCCGGTTTATTCCAGACAATTCGACCATTGAACTCCGCCAGAAATGCCAACCAAATGCGCATGTCCTGGCGAACCTCTGCCGATAGCCTCGTGCGATGATGACCCTCCTTCAGTCCGACCATGGCTTGAGCAATGGAGCGGGAAAAGGGGCGGGCCATCGGCATTACTCTCAGGGCAAAATTCAGCTGGCCCACCAATTATTGTAATTGATGCAGTCTGACTTTAGACTCACTAATACACGTTTCCAGGGAAGCCCTGAATCTTAACACCTTTTCTCTTGGTAATCGAAAACAACCTTCCTCTGAATCGAGCTCGATCCCCAGGAACTCGAGGCAAGTCGAGGGACCCACAGTCTTACCTGGTGCCAGTGGCACACCAAAATGCGACATTGAGACACAAAATTCATTCAAAGCCTGTCCACATTCCGGATCCCCGGCCGCCCCCAGAAACAAAAAGTCATCGAGATAATGCATGACATGTTGAAAACCCGTCCTCTTTGTGAAGACCCATTGCAGAAAACAACTGAACTTTTCAAAATAGGCACAAGATATAGAGCATCCCATCGGCATACATCTATCCATGTAATAGTGACCCTGAAACATGAAACCAAGGAGACGCTGATCGTCTGGGTGTACCGGGAGCAACCGGAACGCTGACTCAATATCTGATTTTGCCATCAGCGCACCGGGCCCTAGGCGATTCAACATGGCGACGGCCTCATCGAAAGATGCGTACCGCACCGAACACACTTCCGGGTCTATCGCATCATTCACGGAAAGACCACGTGGGGCTGATAAATTATGTATCAGTCGGAACTCACCCGGGTCCTTCTTAGGGACCACCCCCAAAGGGGAACAAACAAAGTTAGCACATGGTGGCTCATCAAATGGACCGGCGACTCGACCTCGAGTAACCTCCTTCCCAATCTTCTCCTGTACCACGGTCGTATGTTGCAAGACCGACAGTTGGTTTTTACATTTTGCTACACCCTGAAAATCCCCCACTGGGATGCGGAAACCATATGAAAACCCGTTCCGCAACACCCCAGCGGAAACATGATCCGGGTAGTCGCTGAGCCAAGGAATCATTGCCATGGTATCAATCGGAGTAGGTAAAGGCGCCCCTCGGACTATTTCAGACCTGTTTGGCGCCTCCCCTACCGCCGTTATCACCCGTTTTGGCTCTGCACATGGACTCAGGATGGGATGGCTGCCCACACCCTCCACATTCATGTCTAAACTTGCATTACCCCTGGGGCCTCGTACATTTACCCCTGTTAAAGTTCCAACAAATCCCCCTTTTACCTGCGTTGCCGTTCGGCTTCGAGTGGTAGTCATTACCCGTACTTGATCGAAAGGGTGTCCCAGCATATTGGCGGGAGGATTCACCCGCGCTACTCCCTACCAATGGTAACTTCAACATACCAGTACTCTCCATTTTTGACCATGAAACAGAGTCGTAACAATCCCAAGTCAAGTTTTTGTCGTGTTCTTTCGCTTTTCTAAAAATATTATCGTAACAGAACCACTGATTGCCCCCATATGATCCATAATATTCCATGATCCGTGACTGATAAATAGGCAATTCGGTCAGCAACTCGGGCCTACGTTCGCCCATGATGGAGGTAAAGATTCCCCATGCCCTGCCCCAAGTGCCAATGTTTTCGTCAACCTTAAAGGCGGCCATCTTTGCGCGCCAAACACTCGGATGCATGAGCTCCTTTTGGCTCTTAACATGCTCCATCTCATAATGGTCGGTAAGCAACGAAAAAATGTTTACATACTCGCCCGCCCACATCTTTTCCTTAATTGCCAGAGGGACATGCTGACCCAACTTTTCCCTTCGTGAAGGTGCAGACTCCTCCCTCGCAATCGGCAATGGCCGCTTACCTGAACCAGAAGCTGCATCCGCCGCTGGACCTGCTCCCGTTGCTTTATCCACCGCCGGAGACAGCGGGGTAACTGGCGATGGTACCTTCGCCGCCTCCCTAGTTTCACGCAGTTGCTTCATCAACACCCGTGCGTCGTCAGCCGTGGCGCCCTCGCTATCTTTCCCCAACCACGCTGCCAATTGTGCTGCTAACTCAGGCGGCATGTCCCCTCCTGACACGGGAGTGACCACCACGGGAATCGGATTCCCCTCCCTCGGCACCGGAGTTGGCTCCTCGAGTGGGGTATCGGGAACCGGGATGTCCCCCCCAGATGCCCCCCTTCTGGGCCTCTTGCCTTTTCCTCCAGGAGCTGCTCCCGCCAAAGGTCGTTTCGGTCCCCCTTCCCCGTCTTTAGCCGCCATCTGCTTCTTCAGATCGGTAACTTCTTTCATGAGCATACGGAGCATCTGATCGGTAGTAACTCGCTTTCCGACTTTCTTAGGCATTCTCAGACAGAGTATCTGTAAGACAAAAAAGAAAGATTACCACGCTCAAAATTGGCTCTTCGTTCCGTCTCGAGCTCACGTGCAGCGAGGAGGTGCAGCTTCAGAGCACAGGAACAAGAGGATGCTTTCTTGGCTTGTTGCTCCTTTTATCCGTCTTCAGGGCGGGCGTAAACCCGCCCCTGCCTGCCCCAAAGGGCGTGGCCGGCCGCGTCAGTGTCTAGGCCAGCCCACTCCAGGGCGGGAAAAAACGCGCCCCGGCTACGCCGCTTCGGGCATACCAGCCGAGACTCGCCTCCCGCCCAAGATGGCTTCCCGGGGGGATCGTGGTACTCCGCCATACGTTCGGGGGGACCGAATGGTCGCCCCTTTCCAATATTCTCACATTCCCTGTTGTTCATAAGGCATTTACATATTGCCTATTCAATCACATTGTATTACTCAGTGTTATTATCCCATCGACTTACTACTGATATCTTTTCCAGATTGTAAGGCATCAGGTTAGGATAATTTGAGGTTGATTGCCCTCGTGATGTTATTGTCACTTCCTCTCAGGAAGATTCGAAACCAACTTCATGAGTACAAGCACATGAGTATTGCATGGTATTAAGTTAATACTAGGTTTTGTCACTAATTTAACAATCCCTCAACTACCAAATTAACTGCTTACCCATAATTCAATCCTCCTGGGTGTGACGTAAACAAACCCCATCTTAAATCCTAGCTGTAATATGTCATAAATCAGGGACGTTTTAACTTGACCTGTATTTTGTAATTTGTAAATCTTCTAGTGCATTGGTGTCTACGTTCTGCCCTTTTATTATGAAAACATTAAATAAAACTTTTATTATCATTTAAGTACAATAAATATAGACAATTTCTCAACAGAACTGTCTCTTGAATCAAGACCGTCTCCCAGGTTCACTTATTTGAAACTAAATCGTATAGTCTAACAGTTCCCTTAGTACACAAATCTCGTCTTTTCTCCTGAGACTATAAACTATAGTGCATATATCTGCTCATTGAACTAAAAAAGATCTTACTATGCCAGAACCCAAAATAGGCTGGAGCTCATGTACATGATCAAGTCTTCCAAATGTTAAACAGGATTGTCGGAGCTATCACATGTCTAGATATACTCTTCTGTGGGCTCTATATATTAAATTCAATTTTACCCTCCGCATTGTCTAAGTATAAATCAAAACTGAAATATGAATAACCTAATTAGTATGGTCAGGATCATACACCAGAATCCCATCAAAATAAATACATTCTTTATAATATCCTTATGCCCGCAACATTATTATTGCTTGATCGAAATCCCTACCAAGGACATTATTACAAATAGGGCTTATAATCTACTACAAACCTCTTATTTACCTCGTACACTATCCTTCCTAAAAACCCTACTATATATTGATTCATTATTCCATCATTCTTGTCCACATAATTTCCTAACCACTTAATATATGTAATAGGTGACATTTTACATTCTCATCCAATGCTGTACTAACAAATTGTTTGTATATGTTTAGGGCGCCCCTCCTGTGATTTCCTACCACTACAGTCCATTCATATGCCCCAGGGTATATCCAATGATACACCTGTCCTTCTTGAATGGGGTACTCAGCCTAGCTCACTCTAACCGATGTTGAGATTTAATGCATGGCACCTGATGGACTAGGTATGCACGGACTTCATAGAAGAAGAACTACAAGCCTTTTTTCTGGACCAATCATGGCTCAGTGCCCTCTGCTGGGACCTTATGGGTGGCAGGCAACCCCCCCTACGGGCCCTGCTTATAGGATATGTGAGGAGAAAGGATAAGCGCAGATGGGGAATCTAGAGGACCACATCCTAGGAGTATCAGGCTTGTGGTTCAGACCTAGGAGAGGTCGACCACCAGCTGGCACTGGCACAGTCTAGACTGTGACAGGTCTCTCTGGAAGAGGTGAAGCAGTGCTGGAGAGCATCAGCTCAGCGGGTGTATGACTCGGAAGATGAGTCTGGCAAACTTCTGTACTGGCTGTTGACCCATGATATCTCCAGCAGTATTCTACCAACCTTCAGAGACTCCTCTGGGGCCCTCTGCGAGGAGTTACCTGTGATAGCACAGACTTTTACAGCATTCTATCAAAACCTCCAGATGGCTCTCCTGATCTCCCCTCGCAAGATTGAAGCCCCCCTCCTTCAGGATATTCCTCTGCCTTACATTCCTGACTCCTTGGCTCCTTGTCCCAAGCGCTTGATCAGCGTCTGATGGAAATGGAAGTAGAGTTGACTACCTCTGTCCTCCAGTCCAGCAAGACCTCTGGCCAATACAGTTTCCCTATCAAATTCTTTAAACACTCTTGTTAAATGTGGCTCTTTCCTCCAAATCTGGATAACGCCACTATTGTGATTATACCTAAGACAGACCAGCCCACAGACCGATGCTCCTCTTACCAGCGTTTTCCCTTATTAATTTGAACATCAAGATCTTCACTAAGGCCTTGGCAACCAGGTTGAGCTGGACACTATCTACCTTTTATCCATCCAGACCAATTTGGCTTTAAGCCAGGCAAAGGAACCCAACATTGCCTTCAGAGGGTGCAGCTCGGCCATTCTTAGTTACACAAACTGGGCCATCACCTGACCTTCCTTCTTGTCGATTTCCGGAAGCCAGTCAACACAGTTTCATGGCCATTTTTGGAAACTGTGTTCAAACAAGCTGGCATCAGACCCTCCTTCATTAAAGTGGTGGGCCTCCTTAAGAGTGCCCCTACTGCCCAGGCCCAGATAAATGGTGTTCTCTCTCAACCCTTCATGATCGGCAGAGGCATACATCAGGGCTGCCCTCTGTCCCCCTGTTGTTTGCCCTTGCCTTAGAGCCTCTGGTACACCTGTTAAGATGTTATGCTCTGGTTGTGGGATGGCAATGGAATAATATCCTGCTCTTCCTTAGCGATCCACAGTCCTTAGGCCCTAGATATCTGGAAATCCTCCATCTTTATGAGGAGGCTCCCAGTTTGTGCATTAATGTACGCAAACTGCTCTTGGTGAAAGTGGCTTGAGATGCCGCTTGGCAGCACTGGGACCTGAGATACTGGTAAGATGAAATTCCTTTTAATGTCTTGGATTCCTTGTCTCCTGCCTCCCAGATCAGGCTTGGTCCATCAGTTTCCAACCACTTGCAATCGCTGTGGATAGGGATTTGCATCAGTGGAGCTGCCTGCTGCTTAATCCGATGGGACGTATTGCAGTCTTCAAAAAGATGTATCTCGCCCTAGTATCTTTATATTCTGACAAATTGTCCCCATCCAATCTCTAGGACGTGGTCTTCATTTGCATGGGTGGAGGACAACGGTTGGCCTTTGCTGCTGTGCGGAAGTCCCCATTCGATGGCGGCCTTGGTGTGGAAATTGCAGGAATTACTGTTAGCATGAGCTGAAGCAATTTTGTTTGTGGCATCCATTTGCATTAGCCATGTAATTCTGCTGTCCTCACTGTTGCCTGCCTTCCTATTCTGCTTGAGTCATCAACTGTAGTTAACTCCTTCAGTGCTGAGCCAGAGCACTGTGCATGCTCAGAAAGGCCTGTAGCTGCTAGAATGCACCTGTTTTAGAATGTAACTGTCAGGCTGTTTCAACTGACTACTCTGTACTATATCTCCTCCCACGTTGCTGGGTAAGTGGTGTTTGTTTGCCCATGTTAGTCAATAGTTATTCTTGTATCTGCTTGTACCTCCTCCTTTAGTCTCCATACTTATTCAGCAACAAAGTGTGTATAAAAGTCCCCTGGTTTCTGTATTCCTTGTAAAATCTCATACAGTGCCTGAGGGTGATATTCCAGCCTCCTTGCCAATCTCTAGCTTATTGGTTTAAGGACCAGTGGACAGATAAGGGTGAACCACTGCAGCAGTGAGCCTCTAAAAAGGCGTATTCTTCCACATTGCCTTGTGGTACATCTGGTTACAATCAATGAGTGGTTTACAGGGGGATGGGATTATCCTGTGTACCACCTTGAGCTGCATATCATGGAATTCAAGGGTCTACTCAGCATGCTGTATGGTAATCAGATACCTCTAGAGGCTCACGCTGGTACCTGGTGGACCCAACTTTGTTGGAGAGCAGCTCAGTGCTTTATCCAATGGAATCACTGCCTTATGGACATGACACAATTTTGGCAGGGTACCTGGCTTAGTCAGGTGGCGAGTCTTGCGAGATTTGCCCAGTGGGACCAGATAGATGTCACACACTTAGAAGATGTTTGCAGAGGGAGGAAGTTAATGTTCTTTCAGGAACTGTGAGACCAACATAGCTTCTCCCACATGCAAATATTTTGATAACTTCAGATGTCCTATGCTTTGTTGGTCCACCTCCCAGTGGATGCCCAGATCCCTAATCCAGTCCTCTTGAGGTCAAGCTCACGATGGGAAGATTGGGCAAAGGAGCCATCTTGATGATCAATCGCTCTCTGATGGTCAATGTCCCAGACCAATTACCCCTTCTCAGGCAGAAATGGGAGGGCTGAGGGCTGGGTGGGCAGAGTGGATGATGGTGACTGGAGAGAGGCGTGCTTGGCATGAGAGATTTGATGATTGCTTTTCAACTGCAGATGGTCCAAAATAATTACTGCCATGCAACATATCTCACCCCCCAATGACTGCAGCAAATGGGCTTCTTGGCTCATGCCATATGTGCAAGAAGATCTGTACCTGCCCCTGCCTCCTTGCATGTGGGCTGGTCCAGCCCAGGCTTGATATCCTTCTGGAACAGGGAGAGACATAAGCTTTCTGAGGTGCTGGGCCACTGCATTGATCTGAGCCCTCTTTTGGGTCTCTTGGAGAAAGCAGGAGGGCCAAGATCAGAAAGGATCTCCATAGGACTGACCTCCTTAGTCGCTAAGAGGGACATTGGTTGAAATTGGAACCTGAACCCCTTCTCTGGCGCTGCGGAGGATGGAAGGTGATTTATGGATCTTCCAAGAAAAACAAATATAAGAGACAATAAGATATGGGAGTGATGGTCGGCATATCATGGGCTAAGTTTGTGATGAGAAAAGTTGCTAACCATGATTGCGATTATTCTACATTTTGTTCTGATGCAACCGTGATGATGATAATATACGTCTATCGGTGCATGATCCGTTGTAATATTAAAACGAATAAACTTTTCGTATACAAAAATTGAAAATGGTGTATAGCCTGCTAGAGTTGGCCAGCTGTCCCTGCATTGCTGAGGGGACCTAATCGTATGTTGTTTAGTGTATGTGGTAGGGTGCCTTGGAATCAGTTTTGATATTACTGATATGTTAATAATATTTCTAAATTGTTATAAGGCCTGTATTGGCCTGGTAAGGTAGCTTCATCACAACAGTGAAAGGTTTGTGTGTTAGCGTCAACTGCTGCAAAAGTAACCCATGAGAATAATACTTTTTGAAGGTTCAAGTTTGAACAACCTACAGAAAAAAAAATAGCTGCTTCCTAATATGCTGAGTAGGGATTTGTCCCTAGTACCATGGACATCTTCTTTAAAAGGCGATCAGGGGCATCTTGAACATACACAAAACTACTCAGGGGACCAAGTAAATTAGTACCAGGCCTAAGAACATTGATGGCGCCATGTTTATGGTTCCTACTAGAAAATGTAGGACTGTGTATTAGGACAACAATACGCCAAATGCAGAATCTGAGCCAATCGACACATTCAAAACTTTGGCTCACAGTGCCTTATCCGAACTCCTAACCCAATCAGGGTAGGAGTGATTTTGTAAACCTTGAACATGACACCAAGGAAATCTTGAAAGCAAACCTTACCCCATTTGTTGTTTACTCATGCATGTCCTCAGTAAAACAAGGAAAGATACAAATTGAGTTTTCAATACATTTATTGAAACAATAGAAAAAATGTGCTGAAAATATCAGGCAGTTAAAACTGAGCAAAGCAACCAGCATTGTGAACATAGTGAAAAGAATGAACAGTCCAACTGTGGCAGTCTGATTTCTAAATATACCTATATATCCATACCTCGCACTACCTTTACTCTGAGAGCATAGTGGGTGTACCATGTGCCGGATCTCTTAGTTTATCCTGAAACCCCATACTTGGATGACATGGCATCTGGAGTTGGATTGGTAATCCCTCTCTGCAGGAGCAGCATAGAAGATCAGCATTGGCAGAGCTACATGTCAAACACAATAGTTGTCTCAGGACTGTTATGGCTGGAGCGTCCCCTTTGACCCACTAGGGTACAGTGCACTGTTTACATAATTAAACCTCTGTGTTAGAGATACAGCTCTAATGCAATGAGGTGTATACATGTTAGAAGCTGTTGCTGAGCAGACAACACATGTACCAGTAAGATGCATGTGCTCCACATTTAACCATGTCAAATTTGGCTTAAGCCTATTTGGCATATTTAACTTTCCTATAAGACCATAGTATATTGTGCACAAATACACCCTCAGCATATAAAGGTCAGCACTAACTGTGCCATCCACTACAGTGATAGAAAAATGTGGCTTTAGGCCTACCCTTTGTAGCTTGACTCCAGCAGTCTAAAACATGATGTAAAGACCTGTCAAAATAACCCTTTTTAACTGGAGTATTGATTTCAACCCTATGTACCCCATCCCATCCATTGGGTAGAGCACTTGATATTTCGAAGAGGAACAGGCTCTATATTAAAATACAAAACAACAGTTGATGGACAGAATGCAGAACAATGTCATACATTCCCCCAGTACAGAGATCTGGGCCTAAATCCATCGTTTTTTTGCACTCCACAACACCCCAGTTCAGACATGGCCATATGCAAATCAGCCTTGACCCTGTGCCTCATGGGAACAGACCAGCCTGAACTGCCAATCCATGACTTTCCTGGACTGGAATCAAGCATCCTAGGACCTAGAGGCATTTCAAAATGGAGACATAGATTACCAATATTAGTACGTTTATAAATTGATTTGCCTGCCCAGCTCTTATCATCAACTCATTCTCTGTTTTCACTTTATAGATCCACCTTGGTATGGAACTACCAGTGTCATGGTGTTGATGAAGAGCTGGTTAATTCGTACTGATTAGAACCCCCTAAAACACATTGTGTGACAATTTATCTGTGAGTCCGTTTGCAGGATACAGTGCCTTAGATGTCCCTACTTAAAATGACCTAAATTCAACCAAATTAAAATCTAGAGTTAATAACCACGATATCTGAGTGCCAAATTCCACAGGAACCTTTTTCTTAAAAACCATATTTAGAACACATACCTGGAGACAGCAAACACAATTGATTGGATTGCGGTCATATTTCAATATTCCAAGGGCCTATGGCAGTAAGTGATCCCTGGATGTCTGCAAATCTGCACTATCCTCTTGTTTCTGAGCTTTTTTAGACAGGGCAGAAGAAAAGGACATGAGCATCGGTTTCTTCTAAAGCTCCAGTACATTCAGATGTAGCTGGTTAAGCTTTCATACATGCAGCATTTCCAGACTTGTGTTTTTAATGGCAAATTACGAAGCACTGAAGTGAAAAATCCAGATCAATTTCTGAAATCCTAAACATATTTTAGTTGCTGCTTTATTATTTCAAAATATTAAAAAAAACAAAGTTTCATTCTTGAATGTTCAAAGATAAACAAGGTTCCTTTTTCCTGCTGAGCCAGGTTTTTGTTTTTTATAGACAAACAAAAGAAATAAATATATCACATGTATGAAACAAAGAGTGTTTTCAGTCGAAGGTGAGCCTGCCAGAAGTAAACACACTCAGCATCACAGATCTATTCTCCAGGAAGCTCTTTTCTTTCTGAAAGAATAGATAATCCTAATGAGTGATTGCCTCAGTTTTTTTACCCCAAGAATTAAGACAATAGACTGCACAGGAATATAAATGAAAGTACCTAAAAGGAAAATGAGACACAGCCAATGACCATGACAATAAACGGCACAGGGCACTCTGACAGCACAAGTAGAACACAGATAAATAGAATGGATCCCAACATTCTGAGAGCACCAAAATGTGCGTCAAGCTTAGGTCAGCTGAACGCTGATACATTTTGTTTCATCGTCTGGGTATGTCTGCCGAGTGATATTAGGATAACTGTAATGGGAGCAATGCTAAAAAGCAGAGGCAAGAAGATGCCAAATGCAACTGCTGAATAAATGTATGATGTTTCCCATATCAGAAATTCACTAAGGAGGGTAGCATTAGCTTTCCGATTGGTCGTTGAATTCTGAGAGTATTCCCTGTCAGATCTCTAGTTCAAAGGGATGCTGAGGACCAACAATCCTATCTATCGCAGTCCCCAAATCAGCCAAGGCACCAACTTTGAGATCCTTTACGTTAACCAGAAGAAAATGTGGTTGTTGAAGTCAACAATATTCAAGCAGTAAAAGACAGAGAGACAGGCGGTAAACCAGGAACTACAGCTACAAGACCTTACTGTAAATTGAAGTAGTATGTCAAGGACCACAACTCATGAGCACAGGAGTGTCTTTTCAGAGTGCACTGGGAACAAATGAAGGAGAATCCCAGAGCAACTAAGATGATATCACACATGTTCAGGCGTCTTCCTTTTGCCTCTTCCAGCAGATAAAATGCCCCAATGAATACATTGGCAAATATTCCAATCTCACTGGCAATGGCTGCTGTAATCAGATGAACCATTGAAAATACTGGATGCATTATTTTTCTTTCTCTATGCAGTTCTTTGATGAATTCACAAAAAAACAATGTTGCTCCGACTATTCTTTGTGTATGATTGTCATGAGCAGGAATGTATAGTCTGAAGAATCAGCAGAGGTGCCTGGTTTAAATTACCATTAGCGTCATCCTCTCCATCACCAAGGATCTGGGGGCATATTATCAAGGGGGTTTATCTCCGCTTTTTTGGCTTTAAAAGCCAAGAAAGCGGAGATAAAATTATCTCCCTATTACCTAGCTGTCGCTAACACCAGTTAGCGACAGGTAGTAGGAGATAGCGACCTTCTTGGGCCCCACTTTGCATGTCAGTGATGATTATCACTAATGACATGCAAAGTGGGCGTGCCAAGATGTTAGCGACTGAAAACAGTCGCTAACATCGCTATCTCCTATTACCAACTTTTGGAGATATTCGCGCTAAGCGCGAATATCTCCAAAAGCTAACACCTGCCCTGAGCAGTTCTTAGCCATGTTATCCAATGGGAGGTGGATAACATGGCTAAGAGCATTAGCTCGGTAATGCATGAATATCGCTGACTTTTCAGCGATATTCATGCATTGCGGCGATTTTTATCGCATTTGCAATAAACCTTGGTAATACCAAGGTTTATTTGCGGTAAAAATCGCCGCAGCTCAGCGGTAAATTTTTGTCTCTAACCAAGCAATAGCGATAATTATCGCTATTGCTTGGTAATATGCCCCACGGATTTGGAAGGATGCAAATCAGCTGAGTATTGGATTGTCTCCGTCAAAAAAGAAAAACAGCTCAACTCTCTTATTTAAAACCTGGTCGTGCATCACTCTATTTGTTTCCCTAACGTGTGCATAGAAAAAGAAAAGACATGTTTATTAATTTTATTTGGTTTGTTAAGCAAGGTCTGCACGTTGAATTGCCTCTGGGTGCTTTCCCCAACAGATGATGTAAATTGAGAACAATATACATTTAAATATAGTTCTAATCTACAAGAACAGTTTGTGATGGTGAGTAGAGCTAAAGAGTGATTTAGAACAGGAAAGCATGTTTTGCCAGTACCATTGTACCCTATTACCTATTTGGTAACAGAAAAATCAACAAAAAACAAGGAACTGAATAAAAGCAATTATGACAATTAGCCATCATGCAGCCAAGACAGAGATATTATGTGAAAACAATATACTTCCACGAATGCTGTCTTGAATACAAAGAATCTAATGGTATACCTCTACAGTGACTGATGCATAGGTATCAGCATATCATTAGCACCTCAGAGAACTACACATTATTGAATTTTATTTAATATTTAGTAAAAATTGACAGATTAATTGTATTTTAAAGTACATTCACATATTTGGTAAACTATTCAAATGAGGTGCTAATATACTTACTACTGAGATGCTTATTTGGTATTTGTTTTAGCTATTAAGACTTGTATATGTGGCGTTATTAGCTGGTATATCAAAAGTGGACTAGTGTATCCTTTTTGCTAACCGTGGAAACCTTGAGAGCTGCTGGTATTTTAGAAATCTTAAAACATTGTTTTCAAACTGGAACTCTGAAAGCATTTTATTCAATTATATCTGAGTATTTTTTTATCATTCTTGATTGTATGATATGTTGTTTTAATTATTGTATATTGTAAGATTTTAATTAATCAATGTTAAAAATGATTTGATTTGAACTACAACATGTTTTGACCATGGAAAATGTGATTGTTTTGCAAATACAAAATCTCTGACTTTTATGCCACAATTCAGAACCTGACCAAGCCATGGTAAAGTCCTATTTGTATTCACCTGCATGGGGGATCTCTTCCCACTTTTAAAATGCAAAATAATTGGTCTCCCTCTTTGTTAATGGGGTGGTAGACCATTTGAGGGAGGACAATGCCGATGCCCCGGTCCTGGCGGGAGAAAAAACACCTACACTCCTCTTCGCAGACGATACGCTTTTGCTTTCCAAAACCCCTTCAGGACTCCAGAAACTGTTGAACAGATTCAGTCTGCTCTGTGAGGAACGTAGGCTGACCATTAACACATCTAAAACTAAGCTAATGGTCCTGCCCCCTTCAAAAAAGTAGAGTGGGGGCGAGGCGTGCAGCCAAGATCAAAACGAAAGGTAAACTTAAATTTCGGCGAAGCAGAGCGCTACAACGCTAAGCCGATTATTTGGCAATATATCAAAAAGCCCATATTGATTCATTCCTTTGCTCTTACAGGCACCAGGTAGAAGTTCCTGCCGCCTCCCAGTTAAAGAGCTTTAAAGGTATGACTACTCAATAGAACATCGTGTTGTTTAAGGAAAATAAACTTCCACGTAATCACGAAAATATCCCTCATGACAAATGGGTATAATTTTCCTGCACAGGTTTCCAAGAAAAGATAATCCTCCGCCCCCCAGGCCCCCCTTTTTGGCCACAAAATCGATCTACATAAGGTATGAATCTGCCAATATCATTCCTGTGTTACAAAGTTAATGTGGGATGTAATTCTATACACTGGAGACCATATTCTAAATGAAGATAACACCTCTGTTCTAGGTGGGTGTTGTCATTGAAGTCATTTTGGTTGTGCCTTGAATAGAGGATTCGGTCCGTTGATAGAAACCCACACAGGCCAACCCTTTACCAACATTCAGGTACTTTTAATTCTATTCAAACGGTTCTTCTTTCCTTGAAGAGGCCATTTGGTTGTATTAAAATAGTTTTTTTACATTCCAACAGAACATTATCAAGAGCCCTGATGATAGTTTGGAAACTCCATGCCCAAACTTGAAACGCGTCGGCAACCCAGCAAGAGCTAATTATATACATTGACTGTGTACCAAAACATATTGCCTTACGCTTGTGTGCTCTTGTATTGAATTGGCTCTTTTTTCGTATTTCTGATTTGCCTGCATCAAATTGTCTTATTGTCACGCTTATTGTTTAGCACTGTATTATTTTTGGGATGTTACACTTGAAATCGTTTTTCACATAGTTTGTCAATATCATTGTGTTTATGTAGGTTAATGTTTTTTGTCAATAATTGTGTATGTTGTATTATCGATCTGTCATAAAAAAGTGTTTCTTTAAATAATCATTCAAAGAAAAAGGTATAAATAAACATACCGGACCTGATCTACCTTTTGCGTTCATTGGGTCCCCAACATTGAAGTAATTGAGGGAGGGGGCACATTCTGTTGTCTCGTATTATATAGGGTCCAGCCCCCCCTCGGCCCGCCAAGGACCTATCTCCTTTCTTTGTGTGCCCTTCAAAAAAGGGCAAATAAAATTAACATTACTCTTGATGGTATACCCCTGGAAGTGGTGGAGAATTTTGACTACCTGGGAATTAGGTTAAATAATAAAATGAAATGGGACTCGCACATTTCCAAGATGCTGATTAATCTGAGGAGAGTGTCTGGTGCTATTCTGAGGAGCCAGCGCATGTCCCCTGCGCTTGCAGTTTACGAAGGGAAAGCACTGGCGTCTGCAGTTTATGGATCTGAACTTTGGGGTAGTGAAAATGTAATAGATCTGACCAGAGCGGAAAATAAGTTTCTATGGTACTTAGTCTCTCCCCCCACTTCCACCCCTTTGAAGCCTCTTCATTATGATATGGACAAACGCTCGATGTTAGATATAGTTTGTCTACGTCCTTTGCTGTTCTGGGTGCACCTGCGGAGGGCCCCAGAACTAGCAAACCACGCTTTGGTAATGGACGAACTTATCGCATTAAATGGTGCGAACAAGATCCAGTGGCTAACCAAACTCAAGCAGATGGTCACAAAGCTTGGTTTGGCGGAATTTTGGACTACACAGTCCCCTCCGCCAAAACAAGTAATTAAGAAAATGTATTGGGAGTGGTGCCAGACTGAGGAACTCAGGAACACACAGGGAGCTCTAACTGCTCAATTCCTAGAGCATAAGCCCATCATGAGGTTTGAACCCCTCTTAGATTTCATCCAAAAACCTAAAGATAGAGCCATTTTCTTAAAAATGAGATACAGGACACTTCCACTCAACAAAATTGTGGAGGGTTGGAAAGGAAGGCAGGCCATAGATGGCACTTGCCCATGCTGCCCATGTAAAAACGAATCCTTACCGCATTTCTTGTTTGGATGTCAAGCATACAAGAAGGCAGGAGCAAAATGGTTGAAACGGTATGCTTGATGTTGGGAGTCAGAGACTTTAAAGTTGCTCTTCGCATCCTCCTAACCGATGCAAGTTCTCTAGTTGTTGTATGCGGAGTAGCTAAATATTTATCAAGTGCCTGGTATTGCCGTTCTAAGTCGCTAAACTCCAAAAATGCTTGAGCCTACTGAAATTGAATCTTTGTATTGTACCATTGCTAATAATTGAGAGATGCCTAAATACCCTGTTTTTAACTTGTATATATGTGCTTTTTATTGTCTTTTAATTGTGTATTTTTTACTGCATGAAATAGCTACAAATCGTCCCTTTTAAATATTATTGTTTCATTGCCATAATGTATGTGTATGTCTGTACTTTATTGATATTTATATTGAATAAAGTATATTGATGATGAAAATGCAAGTCAGTTGGCGCCTATAGAGTGAAAGACAGACAGGTGACTTCAAACAGCTGGTCCATCTTTTACTAATGCCCTCTAGGCCCCCTGAGCTGAGTGACGGGTCTCTGCTGCTGTGCGGGCCTGTGCTTGGGTCGCTGGCACTGGGCGGATGTGCCGGAAGACGCGATCTTCGCTGGTAAGGGCTGCTGCAGACGCGGCGCAAATGATGCAGGCAGGTTGGCGGCGGGAGAGCTGTGAGAGCTGCAGACTGCGCCAGCAATGTGTGATCACGCACCTAAAGCAACAGGGCCGGTAATTCCCCCCTAAAAAAAAAAAACAATAAAGAAGGGACCAAAACAAGACAGCACTGAGTGGGAATAAAAAAGAGTAGTGAGGAGCAGAGGAGAAGCGAGTTGTGGCGAAAGAGATATACAAAAAGAAACACAAAACAAAGGCAAACAAGAAGAAAACAAGAAGAAAACGGCAACCTAACAAAAGCCCACTACATTTTAGAGTGGAGAACATTGTGTAAGAAAGCAATAAACTTGTGGGCAAGTGGCCCCCTCCAATCACCACATTGATTACACAGATATCACAGGCCATGATCTCAACGCCGTGAGGGAAATGGCCAGACAATAGTGGAAGGCTTACTTGGCACTAACATGGTGAGGGGAATGGCAGATTCACCCGGACTACCGGCCCCAGACAACTTTGCACCAGCACCGCCACTGACACGCACAACACGCGCCGGGAAGCGCGATTAGAGGGGCGGCGGACACCCACAGTGCGGGAAGCCCCTGATCTCAGCGCTGTGAGGGAAACAGCCAGCAAATAGCGGAAGGTACACTTGGCACTAACGCCATGAGGGGAACGGCAGTATCACCAGCACTACCGGCCCCAGACAACCTTGCGCGCCACCATCTCTTGGCCCTATCATCAGAGACACAGAAGTAAGGAGTGGGGCTGAAAGGTTTGGGGAATATTAGTTCTGACTCTACGTGGGGAGATGGGAAGAAAGAAAACTATACCGGCCTCTAAAAGCATGGACACAACCCTAGATTGCTTTTTTCAAAAGGCTGTGAGGGCACTCAATAAAGAAATTGAATTGGCAGAACACAGTCTATCGCTGGCCCCAGTACCTATAGTCACTGACTTGAACAATCATTCAGGCAAGTCCCCCCACCAAACAACTGCGGATGGCCCCAAGCGAACATCACCTATACCTCCTACATCTCGGCATGGGGATCCCCCAATTGTGCTCTCACTAACTGTCATTATTGTGAAGCAGGGTGCCCTGGGTGGTGAATCAAAAGGCGTGGACACCGTAACACCGACAGTCGTGGGGGACCAAAATACAGCTGGGGGAAAAGGAAATGCACTGACCCTACTGTGACCGAACAGCGGACCGTGGGTCAATTGCCCAGGGTTAAGTGGACAAATAAAATCCAAGGGCCTCCATGGGGAAAGCCCGAGGGGGAGGAGGGCCTGTAAAGCCAAAACCTATGCCTGATGTGGAGATGGTGGCAGCTCAATTGGGGAAAATAGTGTCAGATTTGATAGAGCTCATTTTGCTACGATTGGTTTGCATAGAGGAACAACTTGGCTAAGTACTGTTAAATTCGGGGAACCCGGCGCAGCAAATTAGGCCTAATGCTAGGTGTCCTTTGGGTAAAAATCAGAATAAGAGGGATGCAAACCATACCCCTATCAATTCAGAGAGTGAGGGGGTGGCCACAGATAGATAAATAGATACAAATGGAAAGGCAGGACCATCAGCCCCAGATCGGGAGGGTGTAAACTGTTCGAACCCTAAAACAGTGCCACAAACACAGACAAATGATGAAGTTAGGAACATTAATAGAACACAAGGGCACCCCAGTTCCTTGACCATAGAAAGGGTCGATAGTGGGAACCAAGGGGATAAGAAAAGAACTGACAAGGGACGCGAGAAAACTAGGCGGGAGGCAAGAAAATGTTTAGACCTCCCTTACATGATGATCTTGACAGGGGTTCCACATACTACCCCAGACCATTATGAAAATTGTCAGAGTCTAATTAATAAGTCTGCCCACTGGTGCTCTAGTAAAATATAGCCCCAGGTAAATTGAAACGAACACATCATAATGGCAAGACGATTGAGCTGGTTAGGGAAAACACAAAAAGACATAGAAAGCGATTGTGTGATCCTGAACTTTAATGATAGGAGATGGGTAGAATTCAACTTATGTTATTCCAGAGACCCAGTCCCCAGAGATTCCCCTATGAAAACATCCAAGCCCGTTCTCTGGCCTCTTTTTGCTCCCCCCCCCACCAAAAGAGCATTAGGAGCATTTGGTCTGGTTTGCGTTCCCAGAACAGAACTCCTCCTCTTCATCCCCCCACATGGCACCACACAAATCACTTTGAAGTATTATCAGGCTTATCGGATAATGACTGACTACTAGTAGACCTATATAGTCCAAATAAACTGCTACAGTCAGGAGGGTTAGCCAGGGAACCTAACAGCCCAGTAACAAGTATAGAAGAGAATAGGCTGGGGTCCTACACGGCTGATTATAATACACATACCACATTAGATGCCTTTAGTAGCATAGAGGAGTGGTCATCAGGAAACGACCCCTCCATTCCCAATACTCTAATTGATCTAGGAAAGGGAGGGTCTGTCTCAGAAGTTTCAGATTTTGAGCCCGCTAGCAATAGAGGGGACCTAGCTTTAAGGCCGCTTAAAATACGTCCCTTTAGATCCGTCTCCTGGAATATTGCAGGCATGCGCTCGAAACTGGATGACGAATTGTGTTTAAAGTGTGTAAACACTTTTGATATCATCTGTACACAGGAAACCTGGTCCAAGGAGAATATCGAATTGAATGGTTACCGGTCCTTAATGTTCATGCAACTGTTCCACCTGCAGGGAGAGCAAAAGGAGGACTGGTGACCTTGATTTCTCTTAAATATGGGTCTATCAATGTCAAGTCTGTTATTAATTCACCATGGTATCAATTGATTTTGATTTTTAATTTGTTTCAGGTCAAGATTCTTTTAATTAATTGGTATTATAATGTTTTTGACCCAAATAGAAGTGACATTATTGTAAACGTCAAGGAGGAGATTGACAAAATAGCCCGGAAGGTATTTGCCGCCTCTGTGCATCTATTGGGTCGGGGATTTTAATTGTACTTTATGTGGACATAGCTCAGATAAGGTTTGTGGGCTAACAGACACTGAAGGACAACTACTACTGCACTTTATACACACCCCTCAGGCAGACACCTTAAATGAGATTATTATTGTGAATGATTTGTTTGTTTATCTTGAACGGTTTAGTCAGTAACTCAATTCAATACCCCAGTTATATGGGCAGAGGTTGTGGAAGTGTTATTGACTTCATGCTAATATCCAGGAAATATACCTCCCTTGTAGACAGTTTTGAGGTGGAGCCAAACAATGCCAGCGACCGTAACCCTCTCACTGCCTCCCTAATTATACCTGACTAGGAGAATGAAGGCGATGGCCGCCGCCTGCAGTATAGTTTGAATCAAGGAGTAAGAATGAAATGGAGTAAGATAAACCCCCATCAATTTGAGAAAAGTATTGTAAAAACAAATTAAAGCTATTTTTTGGAATGATTATGACTCCCCCCCTGAAATGGTTATACAGAGATTTCAAGGAATTTGTAGGGATGTCTCAAGTAATCTGTTGAACCCACTAGTACTAAGGGAACCTAGGGAAACCAAATTGTTCAATTTCGAGTGTACAAAGACGCAAAAATATTTAAAGAAGGCATTACAAACAAACCTGTGAGATAAGGCCTTAATTAACAGTGCAAGGGATTCTTATAAGCACATAGTGGAACATAGAAAGAAAGACCTGAGGAAGAAGGCCTGGGAGGACCTAGAGAGAGAAAGTGTGCTCAAAGACTCTAGGTGCTTTTGAGAGGTAATTACCGCCCATTGTTTTCAAAGGACTCAGGGGATATGGATTTATTGATACCAGGGGACATGTGGGAATCCCACTTTACTAAGATTTTTAACCCAAATGGTATCATTATTCAGGATCTAAGTCAGGGAGACTAATTAAATCCACTGACTGCACATTATTTGGTTCATTGGTTGAAAGCTTTTATTCGATATGCAAGATATCTTGAAAGCATACATACAAGTAAAACATTTTTAAAACAGTGATATGTATGTCAACATTTAAGTATTAAGACAGATAAAATGGGAAAAACACAAAATAAATTAACTAAAAGTGCATTAAATTGAAACTCTTGCAGCGAATCAACCATGAATGTTTTAAAAATTTAGAAACACCACAAACTATTAAAGGGGCGGTATCAGTCAATAAGATACGTAGTGCAACCAAGTGCCTACGTGTTCCCAGGCATTTAAAAAGAGGTTTAAGCCAATGCCTCCTGGGTTTAGTATAGTCTGGGCACTCAAAAAATATATGTGCTATCGTTTCTGGCCTAGATGGACAAAAGGCACAGAAGGGGGATCGATGAGCACCATTCCATTTTGATACAAAGGCCCCGATCGGAAGCGTGCCTACCCTGAGTTTAAAATACAGGGCCCTATCGGCTGGCAAGGTGATTAAGTCCAGAAAGGGTTCGAAAACAGCCACTTGCTTTAATTCCAAAAATGATGCAGTCAGATTACAATGGTGTTGGTTCCTGATGAGAGACCCAGTCCTAGTAAAGTTTTTTGAGGTCAGCCTTTGGTGGAGAAGATTTTGAAGACCAGCAGTCCCCCAGGCCCAACTCCCCCAAAAGATTTTTAGTGTCCTTCAGCCACTTGATCTTGGCCCAGCCTCCATGTTCATTACCTCTGCCAGGCCGTCGGCATAGGACTTTAGCTCCGGGACCCTCCATATGCGGGACCAAAAAAGCAGTGGGCGAAGGCGAGCCTGGTCTTTGATACTCTTACAACCAACGTCCAGGAGCACCGGGACTGTCGGGGTACTCGAGGGAAGGCCTAGGAGATCTTTCAAAAATTTATTCTCAGCCTTAGATAGGGACTCCAGGTTGCCATGGCCCCACAACTCTGCCCCATACAAAGCTGATGTTACGCCTTATAGATCTCAATTGCAGGACTCACCACTTGCCTCGGTGATGCTCGAAATTCCCTAAGCAGAGCACCTCCTACCTTTTTATGGTTAAGTACCATCTTATCAATATGGGCGGACCAGTTCATGTTGTCCGTTATGCGAAGCCCTAGGTAGTCAAATTCGGAGACTTTCTCCAAGGGGACGGTGTTCAAAACAGGGGGGCTTCCTAATTTCCTTGGGGGGTGCAAAATCAAATATTTCGTTTTGTCCACGTTGATAACCAGACCTCTGGATACACAAAAGTCCTGGAAGCGGGTCAATAGCTTCTGTAGGCCCTGGGGAGTTTTTGAAATAAGCAAAGTATCATCTGCGAACAGCAGAGTAGGGATCTTTACTCCCCCCAGACAGGGTGCGTCCGCTGGTTCTTGCTGGAGATGCTCAACCACACCATTAACGTACAACGAAAAGAGTGTGGGGGCTAGCACGCAACCCTGTCTGACTCCCCTACAGACCGGTATCCTGTCCGTTGTTTCCCCATTTTTCCCCCATCGGACCTGGGCATAATTACTGGTGTGGAGTTTAATAAGTAGGGATAGAATGTATGGGGGCAGCTCCAATCCCTGAAGCACCCTCCAAAGTTCGTCCCTAGGGACCAGGTCAAAGGCAGTCTTCAGGTCAATGAAGGCCAGGTAAAGACTGCCCTTGCCTAGTTCCACGATTTTCCAGTTTAAGAGTGCTAATCTGAAAACCTGCTCAATGGTCCCCGTTCCTGAACGGAACCCAGCCTGGAGGTCAGATAGCACTCTATTTTCCTCCACCCAGTTGAGGATCCTTCCCAAAATTACCTTTCCTGCAACCTTTTGCGTGGAATCGATCAGGTTAATTGGCCTATAGTTCCCTGGGCTATTTCTACAACCCTTTTTATAAATGGGGACGACCACCGCCCCTCTCCATGAATCCGGTACAGGGCCACCCTTCAACATGTCGTTTAGGAGGGCAGCGATTACTATGCCCCAGTCAGATGGATATGCACGCAGGAGGTCACCCGGAAGCCCATCCGGTCCTGCTGCTTTCCGTGGTGCCACCCACTTTATAACCTCCTCTACCTCCCTACCTGTAAACAGATCAAAAGTAACTTCCCCTAGCAAGACGGGGGCGGGGGCTGGGTCATTTAAGGGGCCTTCTACAGGAGCATATTGGGACCCAAAGTGTTTCGACCAGTTCTGGGGAGGGATATTACATGTCCTCAGAGTGTCGTCCGGTCTGTTGCGGGCACCCACCAGATTCCAAAACCCTTTTGCGTCCTTGCTTTTACTGGCGGCCAATAGATCCGCCCAGAATTTTTCATCCCAGTCCTCTTCGCAATTTGGAGGGTCCTAGAGTAAACCTTTCTAGCCTCTCTGATCTTAATTTGAGATTTGGATTTGACTGCCTCTACCAGTCTAGTCTTTGTCACCCTGCATGTGTGGGTATACCATCCCTTGGTTCTTACCTGTCTATCTTTGGTCCCTCGTCTACTTGGTGGAGCAGTGAACAAGTTAATTAGGGCCTCGGTAAGCGCACTGAAAACCCCACAAGCCATCCCCATCCCTCCCGTCGTGGTCCCCAGATTACATTGTGCTTGGGCTAACAGGTGCGTTATTACTGCAACCTTCTCCTCCGAGAGGATCAGTTTTGTCCACTTTATTCTCCTCCCACACAATGCTACTTGCGACTCACCCAATTCCGCTAAGGAGGAGGGGACCAAGCTTCCCCTATCGGCTAGCCACCAAAAGTCTAAGGTGAGGGAGAGCAAGTTGTGATCACTCTCTACTGAGGGGACCACAACCATGTCCTTCACCGAGTTCCACAAGCACACATCAAGCAAGATGTAGTCAATTCTTGATGTGTGATTGGGCCTATTGTAGGTATGGCCCCCCCTTATCTGACTCTGACCTCCCATTAAGAGCCCTCAAGTTAAACTCCATACTGATGGTGTACACCTGCAGGGCCACCTCAGTCCACCTCTTTATGGGGGCTATTTCTAGAGCGGGAATTCCCCTCCTAGCGTCCTCGTCCTGGTCCAGGGAGACATCCGAGCCTAAGGGCTCGAATGTGCAAATAATGTCACCGGCAACCAGGGTGCAAGCCTTATATGGGTTTGATCTTAAAAGACCCTCCAGAAGAGCAATTGTAGGGGACTGCCTTCCCCCCTTGGTGCCTTGTGCATAAATGTTATAGATATTTAGAATGGCACGACCCCTGGAGTCCTTCAAGGTAATATTTAGGAGGTCCGGACAACCAGTCTGATGCTCCACTATCCTACAATTCAATGAGGCAGCAACGCAGATAAGGAGGCCACCAGAGGGGCGTCCCCTCCCTGATTCTGAGCAAACTGCTGGGATAGAGAAGGCAGAGTAACCCGCCCTATAAGTGGGATTCATGCTCCATGTCTCCTGAAAAATGCATTTGGAGTGTTCGTCCACCAATGCATTCCAGTCGGGCAATGTCAACTTCCTTGTAATTCCAGCTACGTTCCAGCTGATAACCTTAAAGACTGGGTCCGTCACAGCTGGGACGCTACCGGATACAAGGTCGTGACAAGGGGACACCTCCTGTAAATCCACTGGTGTTCCAGTTATGTCTGGGGTCTATATCATTCCCGGTGCATCTAATAATGTAGAATGGATTTTAGTTGGGGGCAGGGATAAGGGCTGCACCATGGGAGGGGGCGAAAACTCTCTTAACTCCCCTACCATCGTCCCACCCCCACCCTCGAGTCAGTGTCCCCTGGAGCCCCAGATCATCTCCGGCCATCGGGCTTGGGGAAAGAAGAGGGGCGCCACAGGATGTCGCGGGGCTCGCCAAGGGCCTACGCAAGTTTCCCCATTAACCGGCCTAAGAGGATTGCCAGCAGGCCTAGGGTAGAAATAAGTCAAATCCACTGCTCTGACACCAGGGCTATCCACCTCATGTTTTTGGCCACAGATTATCTCTGCCACTCTGCTGTCCTGGAAATTAATAATAATACAGTCACCCTCCAACCGCTTTTTGCCCTGACCCACCCAACCAACCCTTCGGACACCAAGAATTAATCCATCCATACCTATTGGGAGTGGTTTGTTTGCTTTTAACCAATGGAGACACTTGTTTTTTAGACCCTGATGAGTCTCAGGCTGATTTACCTTCAATGGTGGGACATTAACAAGGACTACAACATACGGATGGCAATCAGGGGGGAGGTTAACCGGGGGAATCTGAATGGTAACCTTTGGGGGAACTATTGCGGCAGCATCAGGTGCCAAGTTGGAACTAGGAACCTTAGCTGACGATGCTGTCCCAACCCCATTGGTGTTGGCTTTCGGCTGAGCAGTTTGAGTACTCTTGACCAACCCCACGGCAGCCTGTGTTTTTGCTTGAGATGATTTATTGGGCTGGTTTTTAGAGACCATAGGGGGCTTTGGTTTTGTGTGAGAAGTACGAGGGGCAGGGCCTGGCTTAGGAGGGGGAGGGACCAGGGGGACTAAGGGAGGATCCCTGCCGGGAGTTACCTCGGGGAGAAGGGTTGAACTCGGAACGGCCTGCACTTGGACAGGATTTGGAGGCAGTCTTTTTCCCGTGTTCCTACCCGTAGGATCCTCACTTGCTCTAGACTGATGTTTAATAAGAGTCTTTAGTGAGAAAAAATTATCCAGGGTGGATTGTTCGAATTTGTCTACTCTCGCCCCCAAACCCTTAAGTTGGTCAATCACCGGGACAATTAGAGTTTTAATCAGGTCCATAATTGGTTTAAGGGAATCAGATTCAAGGGTGACGGCTATACTATCATGGGGTTTAGAAAGTGCTCTGGGTGTGTCAGAGGATGTTCCCGCACCCGGAGACTCCCCTACCCTCCCATTGTGAGTTGGAGCTAAGACATTTTCTACTTTTGACCCAAATCCCATTAGCCCCTGCTTTCTTGGGCGCTTATAAAGTGCGGTATGACTACCTTTGCGGGAGCTCATGACCCTTTTCCTTTTTGCCTGTTTGGAAGTGCCTTGGGGCTGGCTGGGCGGTAACGGCTCCGTAACGGGAGCCTGATGTAACAGAGGGGAGGTCTGCCCACTAGCGGGACACGATGGGATTTGAGAAATCGTAACCTCCCCTGTCTCAGTGCCAGCCACCACAGGCAATAGGTCGGCAAGATTCTCTAGTCTATCTATGCTTGCTCCTATAGCCGACAACCGTGGCTGAACAGTGGCATCTATAGGGTCAGCTGATGGGGCCCTTTCCGATGTTGGGGTCAAGGCCTGGGCCACAGCACCAAGGGAGGAGCGTCTGGTGGGTAAATAGACCTCGGAGAGGTGACGTTCGGTCATCACGATCTCCTTCTCGATGACTGCAGCTACTCTGGTAATGAAACGGTCCATAGTTCCTATTGTGGAACTCCCAGCTGCTCCTCCCTCAGACCTCAGACATTATGCACATTATTTGAGCACCTCCCTCTCAGTAAGCGAGGGAGAAGAGGCCCTAAAGAGAAGAATACACCTAAAAGCCCCAGGCCCGGATGGGGTACCTCTTGATTTATTTAAAAGTAACATTCAACTCTGGCCACCTCTCCTAATGAATGTCTTTAGAGCAGAAATATTGGGACCCATTCCAACATCATGGCAAGAGTCCATAGTTGTCCCTGTGTAAAAAAGGGAAAGAAGGAAGATCCGGCCTATTATAGGCCCATTTCCTTAATTGACTCCATGGCCAAGGTATTGGGGAGGGTGATTTTAGCCTGCCTTGAGTCTTGGGCAGACTCCAAAGGTTTATTGTCCCCTACACAATGTGTTTTTTGAAGAGGAATGGGGACAAATGAACAGTGCCTTAACTTGGTGGTGATCATGGGTAAGTACATGATGGCAAGGAAGGGGTCTATACACCTTGCCTTCATGGTCCGGAGCAGCGCATTCAATACTGTTAGTAGGAGCAAATTCGGGGGCATGATGGGAGAAATGGGTTTTGAGGAGTAAGTGTGAGCGCAAAATCCATTCCGCTCGCGGATTTCGCGGATTTTCGGTAAATCCGCAATCCGCGAACTCCCGTGAATTTACCGAAAATCTGCGAATCCGTCTGCGGCGGATTCGGGGGGCAAAAGTTCAAGCCTTCAAGCTTGAAGTTGTTGTTGTAACTAATTTAGGATGGCGCCGGCAAGCTGCCAGCGCCATCCTAAAATAGTTACTAAGTTAGCTTCAACAGGAAGCACTAATAGATAAAATAAAGCAGGTGCTCGAGCATCTGCTTTAATTATTTTATCTATTAGTGCTTCCTGATGAAGCTAATTTAGTAACTATTTTAGGATGGCGCTGGCAGCTTGCCGGCGCCATCCTAAAATAGTTACAAACCAGGATGATGGATGGACAGCTCACTCAAGGGACCCCTGCGCCCTTCGGGGCGATTGCATAGTAACACACACATGGCCCCTGGAACTAGTTGAAGCTCAAATTCAGTGACTCATTCATCAGCCCAAAAACAATCGCGTGTGTCGTCGAGGCTGGGCCGGTGTGCCGCCCTTCTTCCCAAATCTACCGTCGAAAATCAGCTGTGATGCTGGATAGAGGCCTTTGTAGCCTTGACTTTCACGAGCGCAATCCTCGTGCTGTTCCTGTGACCAGGAGCTTCTTTCTCTTCATCTGCTGCTCTGATCGGTCTCTGACCATTTATACACACAAGAGGCACTTGAACTCGGACAGAAGAACCCCCCCATTAAAAAAATCAGCAAAATCAGCGAATCCGCAAATTCGCGGATTTTGCGGATCCATGAATCCGCAAATTCACTGATCATGGATTTGCGAAATCCGCCCATGCTTATTGAGGAGCCTTTGATCACACTATTGCGTAGGTTGCACGCAACCACCACTGTATCTATAAGATTTGGACCTTAGGGAGAAAACACAGGGCCCATTGTCTCTACAGAGGGAGTCCGTCAAGGGTGCATATTGGCCCCATTCCTTTTCCTACTATACACAAATGGTGTAGAATCAACTCTAAAAGATCCGGAGTTAGATTTCCCTAGGATAGGGGGTAAGCCTATACCGTTGCTGTCATATGCGGACAACACGGTTTTAATGGCTTTAACCGCTAATAGCCTACAGAAGTCTTTGAACACGTTCACAGATTTTATTCTAGCTCTAGATTTAAAGGTTAATTTTACTAAACCCTATGTCATGGTCTGTGGACCAAGTCATACCAAATCAAGAAGGTTCATGGTAAAGGGGAAGACAATTGATAAAGTTTTGAATTTTAATTACTTTTAATAATAAACTGACCTGGGAACACCTCATTATATCCAGGGTACAGAACACTGGCCGTGCGGTGGAAGGTCTTTTCGGCTTTGTATGCAAGTTGGGCCATAAACCCGTAGCGGAACTAATAACCTTATATAAATCTAAATGCTTGTCTACTGCCACATATGGGGCGGGAGTACGGGGACATAAAAAAAGCCTGAAGCTTCAAACTCTAGAGAATAATTTTCGAAAGAGATTGTTGATGATCCCAAAAAGCACCCCTACAGCATTCTCCCACTCTGAGGTAGGAGTTGATTTTATTTCTGATCGAATAAATATTGCCCATTGTTACTCTGGGCAAAAGTCTGGCTGTCGGATGAGTTAAAGCTCACAAGAGAAATTATTAAGGACTGCATGTCACTGGATAATGCCAAGGCTATCCCATGACTTTGGTAAATGTAATGAAATTGGCCTAGGGCATTTTTTTGATAGTATAGATACAAGCATGAAATTGACTATAAAAAATGCATATCGTGTTGAGCTCGACAAATGTTGGCGGCCAGCAAGGCGACTACCTCATACCGATCAGCCTCTTTTATGTCAGCATTTTTATCTGACTTTTACCAGGAATGTACAATTTAGATTTCTGTTGACTAGATTTAGGCTCTGTATATTGCACTTTTTAGGGGCTTTTCCTAATCAGGTCGGATGGTGCAATAATCTTACATCTTGCCCTAGTGACAACCTGTCAACAAAGCACCCTGCACTTTACCCTTTTTTGTACACTCTACAAGGTCCCAAGAGTTCAGTTCCTTATACCACTCTTTAAAGGCATCAGACTATGTAATTTTCAGGAGGGTTTTAACTTTTTATTTTCCTTGTCTACTGAAGTAACTTGTATGGCAGTTTGAAATTTTATTAGGATGGCATTATCCAAAAGTAAACAATATGAAATGTAATCAAATTCTGTGTCTCCTTTTTAGAAGCCTGTTTTTTAAACCTGTTTGGAAATCTTGAAATATGTGAGCTGTATGATTTTATTTTATCTTTTATGTAATTTTGTATGTGTGTTTCATGAATGTCATACTTTTATGGTTAATTCTAACCAAATAAAGTTATTCTTGACTTGACTAATGACCTGGTCACTGTACGGTACGGGTGTAGGCCTGCACTGCGAGCAGCTCATGTCTATTATACACATCACTTTCCCTGTAGTTGCCCGGGGCACAGAATTGAGTGTAGGCCGCACACAGACTGGGACAGTGCATGCATCCATTTGAATTTTGGTCCACTCTATAGTGCTTTTTAGTAATAGTTCTACTAAAAATGTACAAAACAATCATATATATAGTTCCCTGGTTTGGATTCTTGTCCTTTTTGAGTAATTTAGTTTCTTAAAAATGTACTCTATTTCCTAATTAGTTTCAGATTTATTTTTTGGGTGTACACATTGGCTAAAGTTAAGCTTGTCTGATTTGTGCCATAGCTACCATAGCTACCTGTGGATTGAACTTGGGTTAATTTAGTAACTTACGGGTTCAGACTGATGAGTTAGTTGCATTAATCTTTGAAGGGGCAACTACCCACCCCAAATAATAGTCCACTTTCTTACAGAGGCCTTATGTGAAACCAGGTAGAAGGTGTCCGCTCTGCAATCCAGAGCCTGAGTAGTATTTCCACATGGCCAAAGTCCTTGCTCAGTGGATTTAGGGGCAGGGAGAGGATAGCACACAAAAATGCTTAATACTAAGGCACTGACCACATACATAATTACTTGGAGAATGAACATCATTATGCTTATAATTGCAAAAGAAAGAGCTGAATAATATAATCCATTGAAGCATTTACATTTAAATTAAGAACACAAGATTCAGATCTTCTTTGCGCTTCTAGGAAAGTATTTATTAGAAATAATTCACCCCAAACCAGCTTTCAAGAAAAATGTTTTAGCTAGGAGAGACCAAACAATGTTGGAAAAAGGATCAAGAGATTCTCCAGAGAAAGTCTACGCTCACTCTCTTCGGAGACTGTGCAGAACATCCAAAGACAAATATGGTGCTAGGGATATATTTACAAAATCAAATCAATTTTCCTATTTTGCTTTAATTGAGACATTATGAGTAAGTGAGGAATGCTGGGAGATGATGGGCTGCAGAAATTAGTGAAAATACTAATACTGGTATCAATGATCCAAAAATAAGTACAGAGTACAATTAGGAATCCAGCTGCCATCACCAACAAACCTGTATATATTTTTTATCAAATGCTTTTTGAAGCAGATCAACCAACTGATTTGACAAAGGGTTGGATTTCTTGTGGATAAAATCCATAGCAAATGTAAATAAATGTGTTTCATTCGAACTATAATATTCTATCACACAGAAATAGCTTTGGAAAGCAATGAGAGATATTCTTAATGTGAAAGCATTAGTGAAGGGCCATTTACTATTAGCAAGCCGGGCCGACGACGGCTGAAATGCCAGAAACCGTTCCCCGGAAGCTTGTCTCCTTTCTGGTGCAGAATTGGCTTGGTAGTTTGGTCTGCCCTGTTCCCATGATGCACTGGGCCAGGGACAGACTAATTTGCATATAGCCAGGTTCTGAGCTGGGATGGTGCAGTGAGCTAAATAACGGTGATGGATCAAGCCCTGATCTTTGGACTGGGTAAGAGTGGTCTGCTTAATTCAGACACTCTGTTCATCACCACCCCCTTTTCTGAATCAAGATTAAACATGGGCTCAGATTCACAAAGCTTTAGCGTCAGGTTAGCATTCATTTTGTAATGCTAACCTGATGCTAAACCTATTTGAGAGTTTAACAAACCAATGCTAATTGGTATTAGCGCTGGTTTGTGTAGAAAAGTAGCGCAAAACAGCGTTCCCATGCAACCACTCATGCTTGTTGATGCTAAACCCTATCTACTAACATTAGTAAACAGGGTTTAGCGCCAAAAATTAATACTGCTGTAAAGTAGGTTTTGAAAGGAGAAATCTTTTAATTTCTCCTTTTTTCTTTTTACTTTCCATGCCTGGTGCACTGTGCAGCAAACATACAAAGTAGGATAAGCTTTGAAGCGTATCTAGGCATAGTATTTTGTACTGGAAGGGTATCCTTCCTATAGAAAACCTATGCTAGATCAAGTATGCACAATGGCGCTAAGGTGTGTGCCTGGGGCAAAGCAGCTGAAAT
Organism: Lissotriton vulgaris; assembly: GCF_964263255.1. Taxonomy (NCBI): domain Eukaryota; kingdom Metazoa; phylum Chordata; class Amphibia; order Caudata; family Salamandridae; genus Lissotriton; species Lissotriton vulgaris. The sequence goes on along the minus strand of NW_028241067.1, from coordinate 81,168 downwards.
CAGCACCTGCGACAAGGAGAGGGGAGGAAAGAGCAATATCTCTGGGAATATGCCGCCATCCTGCTCTCTCCCTATCAGGCAACACAGCGCAGCCTCTTTGGGAGCTGCGCTGGGTTTCCTTGACAATTTTCAGAATCTGGGCCTTTGTGTGCTAATACTGCCTTTTTCTCTTCCCACGAATGTTTACCTGGTACAACCTGGTAGAATTTTTTACTAGGAAAATACTGCACATTGGTGGATTTGCTTCTCAGATCAAAGGGAAAACAGGTAGTATACCCCCCCCCCCCCCATGCATTATTGGTATGTACTGTGAGGTGTTTACTGCACCGCGCAAACGGGAAACTGAGAACGAGGCACTAGGACCCCCTGTTAGCCAAGTATACATATCTCCAATGTGGTGTAGTTCTTAGTGTACAAAACAATACCTTGCATCTATCTGATTCTCCCCTTGATGTGTTTGATTTCGATGTTTCTTCCTATCTCTCATTGCTGTACAGTTCTCTGTTGCGCTGCACGTAGATTTGCACTGTATATATTGTAGAGCAGACATGCACAGTGAATCCTGTTGGAATCCCTTTATTTCCACTCAAACTTCAAAGTGCTGTAACAATGCAAAGGTAAAAAGACAATTTCACAAGTCTTTTAATTATTTTTTATTATAGGAGTTCGTAGGACTACTTTCTGATGTTGTAGTTACAAAAGAAAAAATACATGTCGTGAAGAGCAATCGCTTGAAGCACTTTGTACATTGCGGGTTTCTAGCGAACAGCCCCACGCATGATTAACACGTTGTACTTAACCTCAAAATCTTATTAAACAGAAACCACTGCACAATCCACCTTAAATACTATGTATTATAGAGATGCTCGTTTCGTCCATGATGAAACGCACAGTGGCTATCACTTATCTAGATTAAATTGGCTCCATCATCAGTATCCCACTTCACGCCTGTTCTTTAAATCTTCTCTCCATTTTTCTTCCAAAAACTCTAGATCAGCTGCGCGCATCATCCCATCGTTCACCCCTAGCCACAAAAGCATAGATTGTCCTGCATAACATAATTAGAATATATCCTGGACCTCGGGCCCTGATTGGTCTTACATCATGGAAGCAACCTGCATTTCAGTTTTCTATCAATACAAAACTTGAATATTTTACAATTAAAGCTCAGAGTTCATACCAAATAATTTTTCATTTTATCTCTCGCAAGCAAAGCTCGTTTGTTACACATTGTTTTTAAGCAGCAGCTTATTACTGTAATATGTACACCAGGCGTGGAACATTGATGGATTATGTCTGCACTTGTCTAGAGGAAACAATGCTTGAACTTGTGAGTTTCATTTCAGGACCCCTCGTGACAAATCACTGTAGAGTAAGCAGGATGCGCTGTTTCCTCCCGGCCTATGCTATGATTTAAAAACTACTTCAGATGTTATCAATCGACGTAAACAACATATTCCAGCTGTTTCAATACAGTTTGATACGTCTATGTGATTTAACTATGGATTTTCCCGTGTAGTTTATTATCCTTTTAATTAATACAATATCGCCAAACGCCCAAATAGACTTTGTTTACAAAAATAAGTTCCATAACAAATGTATAATATTCCACATTCAGGGCAATGCAGACATTGATTCATGGAATTACTACCACCACGCCGCAGTAGTAAAAGTCAGTGGTGCGAATGAAGTGAGTGTGAATGACTGACCGACCACATTTATACCATGTGTGCAGATGGCGAGTATAAGAAGTCTACACGGAGAAGCAAACAACATTTTTGCTATCATACAGATTTATAGGGAGATATTCAATACAGATATTTAGCAATTGCATCGTTTATGTCTGTGTGTTTTAAACTCCAATGTGACTTTCCCATTTTTTTATGATTTGTCTTAATAGCGCAGCATTCGCCAGAAAATTATATGATGTTCACCTGGAAAGGGGATTTGATTTGGCTGACGTGTTTGGAGCCAAGAAGAAATGTTTTGATTGGGCAGTAGTTGTGTGCTTCCACAAAAGAAGAACTTGCTTTCCACTCAGCTCTGGCAATTGTGCATATTTATACAGCAGCTGAACTTGAACATTCAGGGACATGTGGTTGTAATGCTATTAAAGTGTCGTAGATACCTAGATAATTTATGGTGTTTTTCTCTGGAAGAAGCACAGATAGGAGGAGGGTAGTCATCAACAGAAATGGATGTGTAGGTCTGGTTTCACAGTGCAACTTTCACTTGAAGTGATCAACAAACAAAATAACTTTCAGAGTCCTACTGAGAGAAGGGCTTAGACTTTACCCATATGCTGGACCCTCTGAGTACAGGATTTGATTGGTCCAAATTTGTTTGCTTCCACTGAAAAGTCGCAAAAAAGGGGGAGTTAGGTCCGTAGTGGGGCTGAGGGAGGGCTGGACCGTTTTACAATGTATCAACAAAAAGAAGGGGGCCCTCTTCTCACCTTATTTACAATCTATCTTTGAAGACGACTGAATAAACACATTCATTAAATCCAGTCTAGTACAGTTATTTATACCTTTTACTTATTTGTTTTTTAGAAAAATGTTTTCAATTGACAAAGAGGAATACACATGTCAAATCATGATTACATTCTTTTTGTTGATCCACTGAAAAGTCAGCACTTTTATAGCCTTACGGCATTGTTTATACTCAATACAGCAGATTATGGTGGCAGGCCAATGATCATGACTATAGACCTGTTCCGTTCATGAAATGTTAGGATAAAGGTACTGAGCCTGATGTATTAATTATGAAACACATATTTTAACGTCAATAGGCATTTTGGTGTGGATTGTTATTTTTCTATATTTAAGCTTTCAGATAGGTATTTTGTGTCATGAAATCTCACAGAATACCATAGGTAGCAAGGGTTTTGACATTGGTTGCCCACTGCAACAAATCATTGTGGGGGCTTTCTGTGATGATTCTTGTAAGGCCCTGTTGAGAAGGGTTGTATATTGTTCTGCAAGCGCTGCTTTATTCTACTTATGTGTAATTTTATAACTGTATGTAGGATGGTTGACAGTTATGTGCATTGGAATAGTCCAGTGTTGGGTAACGTTTAGAGCCAATGTTGAAGGGTAACAACTTTATCAATTCATTGGGAAAAGGCTCAACTGTTCAATGTGAAACATTATGACAAAGGCAGTAGGCCTGGCCAGCTTATTGTGAAATGCATGAATTAAAAACAATAGACTTTTAAGGATGGGCTGCTTTTACACTGTGCTAAAGCCTGTAGGCAAATACTTTGTTACATAGAATAGTAGAAAAACAGAAGATATCCTGCAGTCGACAACTATAGAGACAAAAAATGACCATGCAAATCCATAGACTGGTAAGCCAAAAATACGGAAAATTTGAACGGATTCCCATCACTCACCGAGTCCGGTGACATGCTTTATCATCTGGGTCTCCTTTACAGGGCTACTACTCCATGGTATCCTACAGATGTGAGCGAGTATAGTAAAAAGAATGTATGGGAAATGAGTGCAGTGCAAAAATACGTGGTGTGAGTTTTAAATTGAAACAGAATCAGACTATAATTTTATTCTTGTCTGATCCTGGACAAGTATCAAAAACAGTGCAGGGACGGATTTCAACAAATAATCGTCCATTAACAAAAATAGGTCGACATGTTTCAGCACCTATAGGTAAAAATTAACCTAGTGCTTTCATCAGGACCTCTTGAATGTGAAATGCTACTGCAATACTGTGATGTAATCAAATAATAAATAAAAGGATACACTGGGAGCTTAGCTTCTCACAGATCCCATTCCTCTCGCCTCTTGGAAAAATCTATGAAAGATATAAGAGGTGTATATAAACAGTTTTGGAACACAGTCTTTGTTTGTCTTAAATCAATACATGAGGCGTAAAATAGCCATCGTACATATTCAGAAAAATCTGAAACTCACTCCAATGAGTCTTACCTCAAGAAATTGGAGGAAAAACCTCACCCCACCTGGCAACAGCTCAGGACAAAAGAAGGCACCGCTCTAAAGAAGAGACAAAACAACCAAACCTAATTAAGTCTGGTGTACAGACTCTTCTACACGTTAAAACCACAAACATAGTGCCTAATTGCAAAGTAAAACCCTGCCCTTTCTCTAACAAAAGCCTCTCACTCCTTAAAAAATGTAAATTAACCACTTCCAAATGGTGTGGCCATTTGTCATTTATGGAAAAAAGATACTGTCAGCTAGTATCTAGTCGCTCATTAACAGGTATCTCTGACTAGTGTACAGTCAAATACTCACTGATTAGAAAGTATATGGTCTATCACAAGTAGATCTGTATGTTAAGCAGATAGTAATGATACTAGCGTGAAAGAACGCCAGGGTATCGTAAAGCCCATTAATATACATCTCCAATTGATATTAGATTATATACTCGTTAGTTAAAATATATATAATCTGCCACAGGTGTGTATTTTGATCAAAATGCAATAATGCTAGCATAAGGAAAACGCCGGGATATCATGAAACCCATTGTTCAGAAAAAATGCAGTACGAGAAATAGCCCTCTAAAAAGTAAACAGCATTTTCAAAAGCGCGCATATCTACTCACCTAACCGTCGGTACCTCAGGCGTGCATCTCAGCCGTCGGGAAGGTACCGATCGGAGGTGTCACTGACATTCCCCGGAACTCCATTCACTTCCACATTGTATGTCAAGTCTTGCGATACTTTAATCGTAGTAACGCGAGAACATGCCGCGAACTACAGGATCACCCAGGTATCAAGGGAATTATAGTTTGTACGCTTATTCTTCGCATCAGATCAGCAGTAATGAACTAATGGAAGTAATAACTAGCTGTGAATTGTGAGAACGGCCACTCAAGGACAACTCACATCTGGAGAAGCAGAATCAGACCTTATATCCAACATTTAATAAATGGGTTTGCATAGCTAATTGAACAAATGGGAAGCTGGAAATTGTAGTGCGCTACGTAATGGACAAAGAGTCCCGGCGCTCGTTTAGAGATGTCTAAAGTTGTGTATTACATATAGTCCTAATGCTAGCTCAGAGGTCTTATATAATTGATTTAGGACAAGTGCTATACACATTAAAAGTTGGAATTAATAAGATACTATGGTTTCCCAACACTAAGAGGGGTATCAATCATATTTAAATATAACACATCATGCACTATTGTCCTTGATAAGAGTGTGATTAGAAACATAAATCATGGATTTTTACAAACTCGACCAGGGAATCGCATCATTTAATCCCAGTTGGTCACTTTTTAGTCTAAACACCCATTTCTGTTCTCTTAAAAAGAGAAATTTAGATATGTCTGAGACATGTTGTGGAATGAATGGTTGTTCTAGAATGGTCAAAGCCATCTCATCAGGTCGGTGATTCAGTTCTAGATAATGGGTTGTCAGGCGCGTCGCTTGTTTTTTGCACCTTACAGTACTCATGTGCTCCTTTATCCTGAGTTTGATCTTTCGGGTAGTCATCCCTACATATTTCAAATTGCAGGGACAGATAATTAAGTAGACTACTCTCTTGCTGTTGCAATTGGTGACATTCTTTTGGATCCGCGGGCGACCAGTCCCAATGTCCACTGTTTTGGATTTTTTGGTTAGCGGACACACCTTACATGTGCCACAGGGAAAGTGGCCCTGGACAGGAGGTATTGTGTCTGATGGTTGGGCTTCAGTTCGTGGCCTAGTGTGAACCAATTTATCATGCAGATTGCTGTTCCGCTTGAACTCAAACAGAGGGACAGGGAGATGATTTCCTTCCACATTCAGTATCTTCCAATGGCGATGTATGATTTTCTTGATGTCATTAGAAGTCGTACTAAATATGCTGACAAACGTTAGTCTAGATGTAAGTTCTTTCATGACTTTCGGTTCTAGTAGGCTATCACGGTTGTTGTTGCTAGCCCGTTTGGCTGCGCACCGAACTAGCTTGACAGGATAGTCTCTTTCCACCAAGTGATTCATCAGCGTGTCTGCATGCTTCTTGAAAGTATCCTTGGTCGAACAATTCCTTCTCACCTGCAGGAATTGACCAAACGGCAGGTTTTCTTTCATTGCTCTGGGATGATGGCTTTTGAAGTTTAGCAGAGAATTCCTAGCCATAGGCTTGGTATATAACCCTGTTTGTAAGCCACTGGGAGAAGCAACAATCAGGAGATCTAAGAATGGCAGTTCATGTTTAGAAATCTCAACTGTGAATTTCAAAAAATTGTTGCTACTATTCAACCAGAGGAGGAAAGTGTTGACACTGGTTACATCGCCACGCCAGATCACCAAAATATCGTCGATGTAACGCCTCCACAGGCGTATTGATTCACAGTAGGGGTTAGTTTGGCTGAATATGTGTACCTGTTCAAAACCATGAACGTAAAGGTTTTCCAAACTTGGAGAAAAAATGCTTCCCATACTCGTGCCCGAAGTTTGAAGATAAATCGTGTCTTCGAACCTGAAGAAGTTGTCTTTCATAGCGATTTGCGCACAAGCCATGATGAAGTGTGCTTGCGTTATAGAGTCGAGGTCACGTTGCTCTAAAAGTATATTAACTGTATCTAAGGTCTCGTCTTGGGGTATGGATGTATACAGTGACTCTACGTCGAATGAAACAAGAAGGTCAGTCCCATAATCATAATCCACATCAGGTAGTAGTCTCAACAGATCTTTAGTATCTTGTAAGAAGGTAGGCATTTCCCTAACCATCGGGCTAAGAAAAAGATCCACAAATGTTGACAAGGGTTCTAAAAGTGACCCAATGCCAGATATAATTGGTCTTCCCACTGGTGGTCTAGTGGGTTTGTGCACCTTGGGGAGAACATAGAAGTAAGGCATCACAGGATGCTTGGTTTGTAAAAAAGATTCCTTCTTGTGATGTAATCCAGCCTTCACTGAGCGCATCTTCTATCAAGGTGGAGATGTTATTCCTTATCCTCTGTGTAGGGTCTTCCTTCAGAGGACGATATGCACTTCTCACTCCTAATTGTCTCAGGCATTCTTCTCGGTAAGTGTCTGTGTATAGGATTACTATTGCACCGCCTTTGTCAGCTGGTTTTATTGTAATAGTAGAGTCTGACATGAGTCCCTGTAAAGACAATTGTTCTTTTTTGGGTAGGTCGGTAAATTTTTTCTGTTCTTTCTCCAAGATAATAGAAAGATCATTTTTCACTGCCTTTTCAAATGTCAGATCCTGCAATGGGACTAGATGGGTCAGTGGATTAAAAGTAGATTTTTGTCTTAATCCTGTATTAGTGTCGATTGGCTCGGTCATTTCATTTTTATTTTTGAAAAAGAAAAGCAATCTTACTTTCCGAAAAAAGTTTGCCATTTCCCAGTTAATCCCGAAAGGATCACCAGCAGTGGTGGTCACAAAACCTAGGCCCCTGTTGAGAACCTGCTCCTCTCCAATATTCAGAGTCCTGGAGCTCAGATTAATCTCTAATCCGACTCCGTGCTGGTTCCCGCTTGTGCTGCCTGTGCTCCTTGTTTCTTCTTTGCACTCCGAAGCGTCCGTGGTGATGACGGAGGGCTCCAATGTACCTGAGCTCTTTGGTTCTTGCGTCTGCCTCTTGGGTTCCCTCGACCAAACCCTAAAAAAGGCTGGTTCTGAAAGTTCCTTATAGGTTAGGTTGAAAGTGACCCCATGGTCCCATTGGTCCTAGAGGACCCGGATGGAAAGGAGGTTGCCATGGATTAGGCTGCCACCATGGCAGAAATTCATAAGGTGGGCCTCCACGCCATCGTTGTTGGCAGCCTCTTCCTCTCCATTTACCACATTGACCTCTTGTATCGATGTATCTGAATCACTAGAATTGTTGGCATCAGAAGAAGATGAGCCATATGTAGATCCCAGTTTTTGTCCTTTGTTGTTGAAAACCGGGGGAACGCAGCTAACGCTCGTGGAAGGATAGACTTTTTCAAATGTTTGTTTCTTCTTGATTCTTTTTAAAGGATGCACTGATGGTAGTCTTTATTTGGGTCTCTAATACTTGTATTTCTATGAAGATGGTATCTGCTACGCGCTTAGCTGTTTTGATGATTAGTATGAGCCAATCGCGCGTGCAGCGCCCTGCAATCATAGACCAATCTTTTAGGAATAGTTTGTCATTGAGAAATAACCTTGGAGCATTTGTCACTATCAACCCGGAGGGGGCACAGTTACCTCTCAAATATTCCGCCATTGTTAAACCATGGACTATGGTTCTCGAGTGTGATTTTTTTAGACCTAGAACCTTATACCATTCATCTTAATTATTGGTAGTGGCAGTTGGAAGGCTATCTAGAATGCTGGGATTGAGAGATAGAATTGATTGTAATTCATTATCATCATATGCTAAACCATGGTTTTCTGCCACTAGACTAGTAGTCAAGGATGTTGGTGTTGGTAATCTAACTGAACAAACTGTGGGAATAGTTAATATCCATTACAATAATCCCCATTAGACTTAATTTAGGAGTGATAGTACTTTGGTTTGCCAACTGCAATTGTATATATATATATCTGTACGTTTAAATCTGTGTACCGGGTAATTGCCTTGTGGAAAGTTTACACTCGGTATAATGGCCTTCAGTTAATTATGCTGACAAGCGAATGGTAATATGTATTTGCCTGATCGGTTAGAATAAAAGGTTCTCATAAAGGCAGTAGGTTGGCATATTGCTGGTAAAAGCATATAATAAATTCAAGAGGCATTTAAGGGTGTATTTATATTACTATGATTTAAAGGCTACAGATATTACAAAGCCAGTAGGTTTGGCCTATTTATTGTGAAAAACATTTAATTAAGCCAGGAAGCCTCTAACAGTGGATTATTGTTTCATTATTTTACAGGCCATAGAAAAGTATTTGGTTACCTGTAGTCTCACAGATTACCATCACAGGCAAGGGTTTTGGTATTGGTCATTCAGCCTGACACACCATGAGAGTAGAATTTCACTGTCATGATTCTTGGTACACCCTATTGCGTGTGTTTGCTTATTGTTAGGTCAACTGTAAATTTGTAATTTTATAAAAATACTCCTGGGTTGTTTGTGGTGTCAAACCATTGGTAAAGGAAAGAGGCCTTATCAGTTCAACGGGGAAAGATATGTCAGATTCTTTAGGTGTGATCTGTTTACCTTGAAAAGTTATGACAACACAATTACACCTTACATACTAATTATGGAAATATTTTTAAAGGCAAACAGCTTTTAAGGGTAGATTGTTCTTACAATCTGCGAAAGACAATAGGCAAGTATTTTGTGACTTAGAATCTCATGGATTACTGTAGTAGATAAGGATTTGGTGCCAATGACCCAACTGAACAAATCATGGGTATACGACATTAGCACTATGGTAGTCCTTATTAGGATATATCAGTAGAGATTTTCTCTTGTTTTGACAACTGAAGTTTGCACATATTGTAATTTTATTACAGTATACATGGGGCATATTACCAACGTTAAGAGATATTTATCGCTAACGATGCTTAGCAACACATTTTTTAACGCTAAGCATCGCCGGAAATTTTCGCAGAGATAACTTGCTATTAGCAAGGTTTATCTCAGAAGTGATAAAAATCCTCACGCTAACTGCCAATTGAGAGATTATTGCTGGAAAACCAACGATAATCTCTCAAAGTTTGGCGATAGCTTGATGATAGGGGCTCACAAACTTACCCATAATAATCACCTTCCATAGGATATCATGGCTAAGTCAGGAAAATACCAGTGGTAAAAAAAGCAGTGCTAACCGCGGTTAGCGCTGCTTTTTTTATCACTAACAGGGTTAGCGAAATCCTTGATAATAGGAGGAATGTCGCTTAACAACATTTCTCCTATTATTTTTCTCTGGAACGCCCCTTTTGCATCTCATTAGAGATGCAAGGGGAAGCGTAGAGAAAAAGGGTGCTAACATGCGAATTTGCGTGTTAGCACCCTGTTGCTGATAGGGAGATAATTTTATCCCTCCTTTCTTGGCTTTTAAAGCCAAAAAAGCGGAGATAAATCCCTTGATAATATGCCCCATGATTGTTGCCTTGTGGGAAGGATAATAAACCAAAACAGTAGATCTGAGCTGCTTACAAACATCAGCCAATAATAAAGGTTATACTATTGATTGTTTATAGAAAAAGGTATGATAAAGGCAGCAGGCCTGCCATAGTGATTGTGAAAAGCATATGTTAAAGTTAATAGCCATTTATGGGTAGAGTATTACTCTGCATTAAAGTCTACAGATGATTATTTTGTTAGATGGGTTCTTCCAGAATTACTTAGTAGTCAAGCATTTAGTGTGCCATGGGTCTAGAAGTTTTGCATTGTCAGAATCACTTGTCAGGCACTCTTGGGAGTTAAGATACTTTCCTTGCCAACTGCAATTGTGTACACTATGTCGTTTTATGACTGTATGTCTGCCTGCATGCCTGACTGCATGCCTGATGGTTGTCTTGTGGAAAAGCTTATGCACAGTACTGGAAGTATCAGTTAGTTATGGTGTGGTAATAACTACAGGCCTGCTTGAACCGCTTATCTATTTATTATGAAACGTTATGATAAACACTTTAGGCTTGACATATGAGTGTGAAAAGCATATGTTAAATGAAGGGGCATTCAAGGGTGGATTGTTATTCCTCTGTATTAAAACTTACAGATAGGTCCTGCTCCACGTAGAAACGGTCGCTCCCATCACCTCCCTCTCCTGGTGGCATTGTACAATTTACTGCTACTGCTAATCATCTTGCTGTACTGTCCATATCATTCAATTAGCTGTGTGCAGCGCTCATGACCCACGCGCCTGTTTCATTTCTTCAGCATTGTGCAGCGCTTAGATCTTTTAATTAGCTGTGTGCAGCGCTCGTGACCCACGCGCCTGTTTCATTTCTTCAGCATTGTGCAGCGCTTGGATCTTTTAATTAGCTGTGTGCAGCGCTCGTGACCCACGCGCCTGTTTCATTTCTTCAGCATTGTGCAGCGCTTGGATCTTTTAATTAGCTGTGTGCAGCGCTCGTGACCCACGCGCCTGTTTCATTTCTTCAGCATTGTGCAGCGCTTGGATCTTCTAATCAGCTTTGTGCAGCGCTCGTGTTGTTGGACAACTGACTCTGGAAATAAATAGTTCTGGGTGCAGCGCTCGATAACGCTACTTGGCACACATTAATCACCGCTAGCGACTTCGTTGTGGTGCACCTCGAGGTGTGTAGCGCTTTAGTATTTTACCTTCGTGCATTTGTTTACCCTGCAGCCATTTTGCATTGACCCCTTGGCCCGTCCCAGACCCTCCCTGCACCTAGATCCCGCCTCCCAGCTGACCCTCCCACCCACAGAGGTAGAGCCTACGCTTGCCCTCGTGGAGAGCTGTGACCGTCCTGCTCCACGCAGAAACGGTCGCTCCCATCACCTCCCTCTCCTGGTGGTATTGTACAATTTACTGCTACTGCTAATCATCTTGCTGTACTGTCCATATCATTCAATTAGCTGTGTGCAGCGCTCGTGACCCATGCGCCTGTTTCATTTCTTCAGCATTGTGCAGCGCTTGGATCTTTTAATTAGCTGTGTGCAGCGCTCGTGACCCACGCGCCTGTTTCATTTCTTCAGCATTGTGCAGCACTTGGATCTTTTAATTAGCTGTGTGAAGCGCTCGTGACCCACACGCCTGTTTCATTTCTTCAGCATTGTGCAGCGCTTGGATCTTTTAATTAGCTGTGTGCAGCGCTCGTGACCCACGCGCCTGTTTAATTTCTTCAGCATTGTGCAGCGCTTGGATCTTCTAATCAGCTTTGTGCAGCGCTCGTGTTGTTGGACAACTGACTCTGGAAATAAATAGTTCTGGGTGCAGCGCTCGATAACGCTACTTGGCACACATTAATCACCGCTAGCGACTTCTTTGTGGTCCACCTCGAGGTGTGTAGCGCTTTAATATTTTACCTTCGTGCATTTGTTTACCCTGCAGCCATTTTGCATTGACCCCTTGGCCCGTCCCAGACCCTCCCTGCACCTAGATCCCGCCTCCCAGCTGACCCTCCCACGCTCCGCCCCCTCTACATTCCCATTTAAGACAGATGACCCAACGCGCAGCGTCCACGCGCTTCGGCCGAAGGTGCGCCAAAGGTAAGCCCGTCTACTCCTGGACCGCGCCCAGCGCCAGACCCCCTGGCCCCCGTACCATCCTCCCCACCCGCATTACTTACGATGCCACCACCCTCCTAGCCCTTAACCCCGGCCGACTCCCTACCTGCGCCCAAGCCACTCTTGGACACACCCACGGACCCTTTTCCTGCAAATCCTGCAAGTTCGACGGCACCAAGAACAACTCTTCATCCACCAACACAAAACAGATATCTGACTCCAACCACCTAAAATGCATCCTGCTCAACACCCGCTCAGTCCACAGACACGCCACCGAACTGTGGAATCTACTAGACACCATCTCTCCCGACGTCGCCTTCCTAACAGAAACATGGATGAACGCCTCATCAGCCCCTGACATCACCATTGCCATCCCGAAAGGATACAAGATCATCCGTAAGGACCGCACCGACCAAACAGGAGGAGGCATCGCTATCGTCCATAAGAACTCCATCCGCATCGCAACCAGCTCAGACGTCAACCTCGCTAGCGCCGAACACCTTCACTTCCAGATCCACACTGACCCCAAGACCACACTCAGAGGCACCCTCCTCTACAGGCCTCCAGGACCCCGTGCACAATTCAGCGATGTTATCACTGACTTTATCACCCCACACGCCCTCCCCTCCGAGGAATACATTCTACTGGGAGACCTCAATTTTCACCTGGAAAAGAGCAATGACAGCAACGCCACCTCCCTTCGGGACAATCTCGCCAACCTCGGACTCGAACAACTTGTCACTACGCCCACCCACATCGCAGGTCACACACTCGACCCTATCTTCACCTCCAGCAAACATGTCTCCTTCAGTCACACCACTACTCTCCATTGGACGGACCACAGCTGCGTACACTTTTTCTACAATAAAACCACCGCTCACAACCATCCTCAACCTACTCTGCGAAGAAACTGGAACAAAATCACCATCAGCCAGATCTCCTCATCGCTTCTTGAAAAACCCCCCTGCCCACTCCTCAAACCCCAACCAAGCAGCCATTAACCTCACCCAATGGCTATCTAACAGCGCCGACATCCTAGCACCGCTGAAAAAAAGTCAAATCAAACTAGGCAGCAAAAACGCCTCCTGGTTCAACGATGATCTTAAGAAATCGAAGAAACTCTGTCGCTCCCTCGAGAAGGCCTGGAAAAAAGACCCAAACACCAGCACCAGGGACGCCTTCAAAAACGCCACCCGCATACACCACCAACTAATCCGGTCTGCCAAGAAAGCCGCTTTCAAAGACCGACTTGACAACAACGCCCACAACAGCAAGGAATTATTCAACATCGTCAAAGAATTCACCAACCCCTCAGCCAACTCCAACGACATCACCCCCTCTCAAGCCCTCTGCGACTCCCTGGCCTCGTTCTTCAACAACAAAATCACAGACATCCACAACAGCTTCGACAACCAACCCGGAGACCATCCCACCCACCCTACTGCCGTACCTCCACCCCCTTTGAACATCCTTAATAACTGGAGCCCAATCTCCACTGAGGACACCATCCACCTGATGAACTCCATCCACTCAGGATCCCCCACAGACCCATGCCCTCACCACATCTTCAACAAAGCAGACTCCATCATAGCACCACACCTCCGAGACGCCATCAATTGCTCCCTCAATTCCGCCACCTTCCCGGAAAGCTGGAAACACGCCAAACTCAGCGCCCTTCTGAAAAAACCCACAGCGGACCCCACCGAACTCAAAAACTACCGCCCCATTTCGCTCCTTCCATTCCCGGCCAAAGTCATCGAGAAAGCCGTCAACAACCAGCTCGCCGCCTTCCTCGAAAGCAACAAATCCCTCGACTCCTCACAGTCTGGCTTCCGAGCCAAACACAGCACGGAGACCGCCCTCATCGCAGCAACAGACGACATTCGAACTCTACTGGACAATGGAGACACAGTCGCCCTCATCCTCCTCGACCTCTCCGCAGCCTTCGACACAGTCTGCCATAGCACCCTTCTACAGCGCCTCAGAAACATCGGAATCCAAGGAAAAGCACTGGAATGGATCACCTCGTTCCTCACCGGAAGAACCCAGAGAGTCCGCCTCCCACCATTCAAGTCTGAGGCCACTGAAGTCATCTGCGGCGTACCCCAAGGTTCCTCACTCAGTCCCACCCTCTTCAACGTATACATGAGCCCCCTCGCGACCATCGCACGCCAACACAACCTCAACATCATCTCCTACGTGGATGACACCCAACTGATCCTATCACTCACCAAAGACCCTAACACCGCTAAAACCAACCTACATGAAGGAATGAAAGAAGTAGCCGAGTGGATGAAGCACAGCCGTCTGAAACTGAACTCAGACAAAACAGAAGCCCTTATCTTAGGTACCTCCCCCTCCGCTTGGGATGACTCTAGGTGGCCAGAGGCCCTTGGAAAAGCACCCATCCCGACGGACAACGCACGGAACCTGGGCGTCATCCTGGACTCCTCACTCTCGATGAACAGACAAGTCAACGCCGTTTCATCATCATGCTTCAACATTCTCTGCATGCTCAAAAAAACATTTCGCTGGATCCCCACCGAAACCAGAAAAACAGTCACCCATGCACTGGTTACAAGTCGCCTGGACTACGGAAACACCTTATACACCGGTATCACCGCAAAACTCCAGAAAAAACTCCAACGCATCCAGAACGCATCAGCCAGGCTCTTACTAGACATTCCGCGTAAAGACCACATCTCTAGCAACGTGAAAAACCTCCACTGGCTCCCCGTCAATAAGAGGATTACTTTCCGCCTCCTAACCCACGCTCACAAAGCACTCTACGAACTTGGACCCGAATGCCTCAACACACGACTTTCCTTCTACACCCCCTCTCGCCAGCTAAACTTCCAACCAAGCCCTTGCTACCATTCCTCGCATCAATAAAACCACCATGGGAGGTAGATCCTTCTCCTACCTCGCAGCTAAAACCTGGAACTCACTCCCCACTCACCTTCGTCTCACTCAGAACCACCTAGCATTTAGAAAGCAACTTAAAACTTGGATATTTGACAAGTAATTCCCCTCCCTTCTTCAAGCGCCTTGAGACCCTCCGGGTATGTAGCGCGCTATACAAATCTCCTGACTTGACTTGACTATTACACAAAATATCAAATTGCCTTTGCAGCGAATGGTTTTGGTGTTGGTTATTGCCTCTGACAAACCATAGGGGCAGAGTGTTTTGCTCTGTAATAGTTTTTGATGGAATCTCCTTTTAAATGACTACCAGGCTCTTGTAATAATATAATATATATATATTCACTGAAAAAAACAAAGGTTTCAGAGACGTTATAGTTAGAAATAAGCATTTCAAAAACCTTTGAGATTTACTGAAAAAAAACATAGGTTTCAGGCATGTTCTAGTTAGAAATTGATGGAAAAACAACACTGGGTGTGGGCTTCCCACAGTAAGGCCAAGCCTCTCAATCATAAAACAACAGAATAGATGCCAGTACCGTGAACGCTACTAAACAGAACTAAATTGTCTCACAAACAGAAGTAAACTGAGTGCGGGAAAAGCTATTTTTTCGAATTGATCACTGTTTATTTATCATATAATTTTTTGAAATTTTTGTTGGTTATTATTCACCAAAAGTACACAGAGGAAATTACAAAGCAAACATTACATACAACAGTTTTGGTAAAAATGACATTAGCCTAAAAATTGTGCATAAATGACAAAACAATCAGTCAGACGTGGTTGATCAACATCAGCATTCCATTCTCGCACTCACACACAACACAAACATACAATTCAATATTTTCAATTCCAATATCACAAATTAGAAATTTAAATGTACACCAAAGAAACTTGTTTGTTTCACTTGGAAGTTATTAAAGAGTATCATGAACACAATTTAGTGGATAGAGATCTTATGGTGTAAACACACGATCTACGCGTTTCGAACCGCTGACAGGTTGGGGGGTTCTCATCAGGACCTCATAACTTTGCAACAAGTGATGTGCAATAATTACTCAGTAGCCGGACGTTGACAATTTACAGTTGCACGACAAAGGTGTGTGTTATTTGTTATTGCTCTGCGTGGGGTAGATTGCCAAGATTGGATCGTGGACTTGTAAGTTGTTGTTACTCCGCCGTGTAAAATTTGGAGGTCCAGGGCAAAGTCGGGGACCTTCAAGGAGGTGGCAATCTCCAGTATGTTTGTCCGCGTGTAACGCACAAACAATCCGCTTTCCGACTGGCCTAGTTAGAAATTAGCATTTAAAAAACCTTAGAAATTCACTGAAAAAACCATAGGTTTCAGGAGTGTTGTAGTTAGTTGGAGATTTCACTCATACAAAACCATAGAAATTCCCCTGGTATAGTTAGTTCAGCTAACTATAACTCGCACGCCCGCAATGCACTGCTGATGACGTCACATATTACATCACTCATGATTTGGTCAGTGAAATCACTCATGACATCTCAAATTACATCACTGACAGGCGTTGAGCTCTGATGGAGTTGCTTGGGGACGCCAATTCGTGAAACACAGCCTGTTAATAAAAAGCAAGATAAGATTGTGCATCATGCGCTCATCAAAGGAGAGAGGAAGAGAGAGAGAGAAAGTGTAAGAGAGTGACACTGAAGAGAATCTTCGCAGCTCACCTTTCTTTCACTGGTGTGTCTCCCACCACGTGCAGGGACATAGTGCACCCTGAAGCTCCACATCTGAAAGATAGTAGAGAATTATTAATTGTCTCTCCATTTTTACCATCCGCATCTCATCTATTACAGCGATACGAGGTTTTCCTCCTCTCGATTCAAATAGTCGAACACGTATTTGCTATCACAGGTCGGAAGTCATGCACCCGCCCTCTAATACAAAACACAAATGTCCAGCAAATGCACACCCCAAGACATTGTATGAGCTGCGTCTGAGATGCAGCTCATACAATGATGCATTTGTTAGTATAAACGCATACTAATACTACTTACACACGTGTAGTAAAGCGACCAGAGTGTAGTGAAGAAGCAGAGAAAGCGCAAAATCTAAAAATATAAATCCTACCAGAAGTCGGATGACCAGTACTTAATTTGTAAAAGAATAAGTGCCAAGGCTAAAAGTTTTAGTAAGAAGAGATGGTTGGTGCTACTGAATGTCAGTGTGCAGAATGCCAAGGCTGCCAGGCTCAGACAGACCTATGGGGCAATCAAATAGTGACGGGCTGCTCTGACAGGTCAGAGTATGGGCCATTTTTTTGGGCTGTTTGTGGGCGTGTTTTATGTTTTACTGGGCTGGTATTTACTGTTGATTTCCCTGGTATTGAACCAAACATTATCTACAGCAAAATGAAATTCACGAGGACTTCCATATCTTAAAAGTACTTATACAGCGTTCTTTACAAGTTCAAAGGTGCCTCAATTTGCATACATTGGTTTATTTTCTAGCTGACTAATTCACTAATGAGGGCAACTTTTACTTTGGTGCCTGCGCATATTTTCTGTCCCAGTCCGACCCTAAATTCTGCAAAGTCTTGATTCCACTTTATGCCTTTTTCAGTCCTGAGTTGGATGACGGGAGGTTGAAAACCCTGGCTGATTCTTTACCAGCTCTTCAAGCTTTTCAGAGGTGCTGGCTATAGGGAAGCTGTCATATTTCCCCAGGGGCCTCTGGATGACAGAGGGGAAAACAGACAGAGAGGACAGAGCACTGTGTACATTAGGAGCAAATTGAGTACACAACTCTTTGAATTAACCTCAAGAGAGGGCGCGAGCAGCAGGCACTGGCGTTCGAAAACCCCATGTACAATTTGTCTGCTCTGCGCTCATCAGTGGGCAATTCTTTATCGATACCAGTCAGACACTGCGGTTTCACATTTTGTCAAACGCTTCACAGTGTGGGCTCCACCTATTACTTCTTGGCTATTTAATTGGAAGACAGGATTGTGGGCATTCCAAAACCCAGAGAAGTAGAGAGAGCCATCTCCAAACCAACCCTGCCCCGCTCCCTTTCCGAAAATGCTTTTATTTTCAAAATACCAAAACATTTGCTCTACAGTTAGTGCCTGTTAAGAAAAGGAAATCATTACTTACTTACTTTAATTAGGTTTAAAACAGAGGGCTGCTGCTGCGCTACATGCTGCTTGCTTGTTTAGTCGACTAAGCGCTGCAGCTGCGCAATAAGCTGGGGGAGTGAAATGTGGGGACACTGCTCTGCATTGGTCCGACTCGGGAGGCAACACTTGATGATTCAACACAGTCAAGGAGGAATGGGGTGGGCTTAAAATCCATTTTTAATCAGTCATTGGTAGATACCATTATTGCTGTTATGCTGAGGCAGAGACTTCACCCGTGCAGTTTTGGGCAGTGGGTGGGTGCCATCCATGTGCCTCTAAATGTAAATATTTTACGCACCAATCCCAATGAGGCAACACTAAAGCCAGGCAGGAATGGATTTACATGCAATATCAGCTCTTTGCCGGGAGACAGTGTGACCTTAGTGAGCTGATATCATATGTAGACCTGGCCCTGGGAAATAAGTGCCAGTGCACGCACCGGCACAAGTTAAGCATTGCCAATGAGCTGACGACCCTGGCATGACATGCAGCTCCCCGTGTGGAAGAGCAATGAGTTTGCATTTTGAAAGAGAGAACAGATTTCTCTGCTCTCTGTTTCAAAATCCAAACCACAGTTTGCTATGACAGGGCGGGAGCCACAAGGCTCCCACCCGGCCATAGTAAACAGCAGTGTCCCAGGGGTGGGACCCTTGGACAATGCAGGAGCCTGCCCTGGGGGGGTGGTGGACCGCAGGGCCCTCGAG
This sequence comes from Lissotriton vulgaris, assembly GCF_964263255.1. Taxonomy (NCBI): domain Eukaryota; kingdom Metazoa; phylum Chordata; class Amphibia; order Caudata; family Salamandridae; genus Lissotriton; species Lissotriton vulgaris. Next base: position 62,301 of record NW_028241067.1, on the reverse strand, counting down.
GGCTCCCTGGAGGGGGCTGCATGGCAGTAGGTATAGGTATATATAGTACCCTGTTACACTGAAAGAACGGCTCGACACATCCAGGATGCAATCTCACATGGTTTATTCTCTACCAGAGAAGAAAAGCAGAGTCCATAAGGCAGTGAACCTATAGGCAGACGCGTTTCAGCATACATCAGCTTTCCTCAGTGCTGGTTCACTGCAGAGTCATATTCACCTGAGGATCTTTTTAAAAGTTACTGCCGCAACTACTACTCGAGTGATGACTCGCCCCATTTCGCTCTTAATATATATATATATCTGAACAAACACTCCCGCTTCCGAGGCTATTTAGGATATGAATTCTTTTATTGTTTCAGGTCACCCTCCACCCCGAGACACGAGAGACGCGTTTCGGCTTCACAGCACCCTTTGTCAATCTGATTGGCCCCAATACCAGGTAAGTATATATAGTATCCTTCTCATTTAAGGCTTGGAGAGACACAGAAGAAATACGAGCAAGGACAGTGCTTCACTATACACGTGCTATAACAAGTAAAACATAAATCAAAATGAGATTAGCAGATTGTCAATGATCAGTTTTATGCTTTCCATTAATTTAAAAGCATGCATGTTTCAAGGTTCATTTGGAAACGGTGTATAATACCCTCGTTAATAGGAATACTTTAAGCATTAAACATATGGTGCCCATCACTCGTTGTTTGTTGCCTATAAATCAAGCACTAAATATGTAAAATTGTTAATATGAAACGGCATTGCTGCATGTCATAAACTCGGTACATTGAAACCACTTTAGACCCCAAATGTGATGCTACACCAGTAACCTCGCTGCTGATAGTAGACCTCAGACCTCTGTTGTGGGAAAAATTTTCACAGCTGTGTGTCACAAATACATAAATTACAACTGAGCCTGCAACGAGCCAAAAGGATCACAAACATGCCCCATGACCAACCAAACTATAAATAGTTAAAACTGAAAAGACTTAAATGTCAGCCGCCCAGCGGATGCCTGTATATTAGCGCGACGTGAGGCACTACAAGTCACATAAGTCCCATCTAGGGCATGCATCTAAGCAAGAAGGGGTGTGGTGCCTCAAGCGCTTCTTCATAACTGCCAAAGCCTCTGAAGAGAAGTTGGGACACTTCAAAACGCGTCAGGCATCCAGGGCAGTTTGAACAGTCAAAGGATATCGTTGTGCTGGAGGCGTGCTTACCATTCAAGGCTCCTTGTGTGCAGCTGAAGTCCGGGTGCTCCTTTGTACGTTGGGTACCTCGGAGCTGGATTATATATATATATATATATGTGTATGTATATATATATATATATATATATATATAGATCCAGGTATTCCGATTTACATGTGCAATCCTGCACAGACCAAATAACGGGTATGGACCTCGATTTAGTGCTTGATGTTTATTGAGTGCTTGTAGTCGCCATGACGCATTTCAGCCCTTGCCACGGGCCTTGCTCACATGACACAGTGCAGAGCTTCACATTGGTTTAAGTACGTTAAAGCTTACTGACGTTTTCAATTAAAGGCATACAAGACCAATAGACATAAAAAGTAGTTCCCATGTCTACCAAGTAACAAGTCTTTCTTTTCTGCTTTTGTTTTTTTATCGCATTACATGTGCAAAATTGCAAATATATATATATATATTACCTACTGGTGGTCGCCAGTAGGTAGTTATAGTTAGAACCTATTTTCCATAGGAAAAGCATTTTTTGATTTGCCAATATCTTTTGCGCCGTTTGCCGAATCTTCGCAAATTTTTCAAAACTCTTGGCCGACTACGGTCAGCTCCTGTCTTGAAAGTTTTGGGGTGAGAAAAATGGGGGTCCCAAAACGCATTTTCCCCATGATAAGTACCATAGGATCTTAAGGCATGTTTGGAGCACAAATTGGAATTCCAACAAATTTAGAACAAGGGTAGCTTGTGGTCGAGAAAGCACTCTTTTGTATAAATGGTGTAAATCCGTTCAGTAGTTGCTGAGAAATTCAAAAAAGAAAAACTATTGATAATTGAGCACCGAGGAGGAGCACTCCTCCCGAGCATGAGCTGACTTTTGATTGGCTGCCAACACTCCAAACCAGGAAGTGTTGGCAGCCATCTTGTGACTTGGTAACTGAGTCACAAGAAAACAGAAAAATAAAGGTTAAAAAACAAGACAAAGGGGCAGGGTAGAAACACCCTGACCCCCAAGACCTGCTCAGAGGGTCCGAAAAGCATTGTTTTAAAAAATATTTTTGGCCAAATTCACACTGGGTGCGCAAATCTGGCTGAGATTATTTTTAAAACATGCGGTCTCCTGCGCTTCATTTGTTTCAAGCCCTCGAGTGGGCCAGGTCCTGCAGGCAATTGATAATTATGGATATGCCCGTGGACTGCCACCTCCCCAGGGGCTTTGTTTATCTATACAGGGCACATGGCTCCCCCGCAGCCCCCGGGACCACCACCTACCCGGGGCTTATTCATACAAAATGTGTGGGGCACTAATTATTTACATAGGGGGCCGTTACGGCCCCTCTGGCTCTGAGGACCACCACCTCCCTGGGACTTTGAAAATGCTGGGAGGGAGGCCGTGCGGCCCCACTAACGGAGCCCTCAATGGCCCTGGGGACTGCCACCCCCAGGGCCGGCTCCTGCAATGTCCTTGGGTGCCCACCCCATGACATTGCTGTTTGCTATGGCAGGGCAGGAGCACAGCTCCCACCCTGCCATAGCAAACACTGCTTTGATTTGTTGAAGCGAGAGCAGAAAAACCTACTCTCAAAGAAGCAAAGTAGGATTGCTTTTGAGCAAGGGGAGCTGCATGTCAGCAGTTCCCCTTGCTCAAAAGTAATGCCGGCTCCCGCAGGAGGCAGTGAGCCAGCGGCACCGTGGGGGCATTGTGGCTCCCACCATGGTCCCCAATGGTGAGGCCAGTCCCCGGGGGCTGGTTGGGATCCCTTGCCCCTAAATGGCCTCAGGAGGGGGTCCATGTGGCCCCCCTCCCAAAAGATATTTTTAAAAATCCAATGCTGACCAGGTCCGGGGAATTGGGTCCCCATGACAATAATTGGCTCAGAAAAGGAGAAGAGGCTATGCTGTTCCCCTCCCGGGAAAAGGTTTAATTTCTTTTTTTTTTTTTAAACAAGGCCAGGCCCCAGGGCATGAGGTCTCCAGGGCCAATAGAGGCTTAGGAAGAGGGGCCACTGTTTTTTGAAAATATAAAAATACAAAAAAATGCTTAGGCCCTGGGGGATGGAGTCTCCAGGGCCCAAAGATATTTATGGGAAGGGGGCCCACACAGCCACCTTCCCAAAAAGCAAATGCCACAATTCCCCGGAGGCCTAGCCCCCTCCATGCACCACTATGCAACCGCGCCTCCTGACTCCTGAGGGTCCCTGGGGGCAAACTAGCCCACCAGGTATCTCCAGTAAGCGCCACACAGCTGGATTGCTGAGAGGTACTCCGAGGCCATGCCCCTTTTTACACCACTCTGCAAAGCGCCTCTTGGCGCACTGCTGGTGAGGCAATGAGGTCTGCTTGTGTCCTGAGGACCTCAGGACAAAAGTAGACTTTATCCCCGAGCAGCAGTGCTCCAGGAGCCAAGATCAGCAACTCCCACGGTGTGGGGCTTACTGGAGGTACCTGGTGGGATAGTTGGCCCCCAGGGACCCTCATGAGGAAAGGGGACTTTATCCCCCAACCAAGAGCACACCAGGAGGCATGCTTGCAGAGTGGTGGAGAAAAGGTGCATGGCCTGTGTCCACCTCTCAGCAATCCAACTGTGTGGGGCTTACTGGATGTAAGAGGTAGGCTCGTTGGCCCCTAAGGACCCCCATCAGCGAAGGGGACTTCAATACCTATCCAAGAGTGTGCCAGGGAGCGCGTTTCCAGAGTAGTCGGTAAAGGGTGTGTGGCCTGCTATGAGAACTTAACAATCCTGCTGTGTAGTACTTACTGGAGGTAATAGGAGGGGTAGTTGTCCCCCAAGGATGCCCTTTTGGACCAACTACCCATCTTGTTAACTCCAGTAAGTCCTACAGAGTAGTATTGCTAAGAAGTCTTTGGAGGTCACGCCCCCTTTCTACACCACTCTGCAAACGCAGCTCCAGGCAGACTACGGAATAGGGGATGAAGTCCAGTTTACTTATAATGGATTTTGGGAGACAAGAAGCCCTCCTGGTACCTCCTGTAAGTTCTACAAAGCAGAATTCCTGAGCGCTGGTCGGAGGCTGAGCCCCCTTTCTCCACGACTCTACAAACGCGAATACTAGTGAAAGAAGCATTTGCAATGTAATAGGTTTTGCATTTGCAAGAGTTAAAACTATTGGCATTGTAAATGTAAAAGTTCATTACTAATGTTTTTTGGTGTAGAGTGGATGTATGTTGTGTGTAGTGGAATTATGTGGCATGTTGTGCAGTGTGGTATTGTATTCTGTATTCTGGAGTGGTAACCTCAGGTTTTGTCTTCCTCGTTTCCATAGAAGCTAAAGTATAAACTCAATGAGACACAAACAAAGAAGGAACCACTGAGGAGCACTTCTGGACCTAGTCTGAGATATGAGCAAGGCACTGGAATTAAGTGATTGTGCGGCTACACCAATTGGCACATATAGGAATTATGTAGAGTGGGAGTATGTGTTATGGAGAGTAATTATGTGGTGTTGTATTCTGTATTGTGGAGTGGTAACCTCAGGTTTTGTCTTCCTCGTTTCCATAGAAGCTAAAGTATAAACTCAATGAGACACAAACAAAGAAGGAACCACTGAGGAGCACTTCTGGACCTAGTCTGAGGTATGAGCAGGGCACTGGAATTATGTGATTGTGTGGCAGCACCAATTGGCACATAATTAAAAACTTTCCGCATTTGCCAGATATTCCATCATCCGCTGCCTAATCTGCAGACTTGAACAAAAAAATCCTTATTTCTAGCTTTAATGGCTTAAATGTTCCCAAAAATGCAGCTTCACCTGTTACTGCGTGGTGGAAGGCCCTTTGCAAAGCTGTAATGGTCATGTGTTACTTATTGCTAAATGTGGGTGCTAAATTGGTACTAATGGTGCACAAACCTCTCTTCTTTCCGTGCCACTTTTGCTTCTGTATTTCTCCTGCATCTTTCTGCACCTTTCTTCCTCTTTCTGCACCTCACTGCCTTCTTTCTGCACTTCACTTACCTCTTTCTGTACTTCTCTTGCCCCTTTCCGCACCCCTCTAGCCTCTTTGTGCCCCTCTGTTGGTTCTTTATGCATCCCTTTTGCCTTTTTCTGCACCTCTCTTGCCTCTCCCTGTACGTCTCTTGCCTCTCCCTGTACGTCTCTTGCCTCTTTCTGCACCTCTCTTGCTCTTTCTACACCCTTCACACCTCTTTCTGCACCTCTGTTGGTTCTTTCTGCACTGCACTTGCTTCTTTCTACACCTCTCTTCCCTCTTTGTGCACCACTTTTGCATATTTCTGTACCTCTGTTACTTCTTTCTGCACTTCTCTTGCCTCTTTGTGCACCCTTCATTCCTCTTTCAGCACCTCTGGTGCTTTTTTCTGCACTTCTTTTCCTTCTTTCTGCACCACTCATGCCTCTTTCTGCACTTCTCTTGGTTCTTTCTCCACTACTCTTTTTTTTGTAGTCTTATTTAAAAAAATATGCTCCAAAAATCAAGAAAAAAGGGTTTCTCTGACCCTTTCAAGTGTATAAGGGGTAAATTTTGAATTACCGGTCTGGTTCCACCCCCTCAGAGGAAAAAGGATACTACGTATCTCCAGAACCGCACCTTCGACTACTTGTAAGGGTTTCAACCTCAGACTTGAAAGTCAAGCAGCCAATATAGTCCCACTTTACACTGAGTGGCCTATTAGACCAGTCCCCTGGTCTTTGTCAAAGGCATAATATTAATGATAGGACCCAGACACATGTATGTCTAAAAGAAAACAAAAACATAAACAGAGAGATTTACAACCCATTGCACTATAGAATATTTTATATATGTCTCACCCCTGTCTCAACCCAGTTATCCCAGATTTCCTAGTATTTGGTCTTTTTCGTAAAGTTGCCTGCTTGATCCAAAAGAGCTACCCTCTGAATAGAGTGGATCCATTCATTCTCCGTAGGGGGACATGGTGATATCCATTTAATACAAAGCTCCCTGTGTGCTACGAGATACAAGGTAAATAATAGAGCTTTATGATTTTTTGTTCGTTCTCGTTCATCAACTTTGCTAGGGGGTAACCCAAAAATTACAGATATAGTTGTTAGTTTTCTTTCTAGCCCCATAATATCTGATATGGTCTTACCCACTTTATTCCAATATGAAGATTTTACCGCGCAGCTCCAGAACATATGGACCTCATTAGCTCTATCATCTCCGCATTTGGGGCATTTCTTGATCTCCTGATTTCCCATCTTTGATATTTTCTGGGGGGTCCAATAGGCCTTATGCAGCATTTATACAGGACCAAAGAAGAGACATAGATACTTGCCCAATAGTTTTGAGTTCTTCATCCGGCAGGTCATTCTTCCATATATCCATAAGTGGGGCCTGATCCTCTTCTCTTAGGGCAAGTAACCAGTACCAGTCTGCCACCTCTTTTTCCTTATTGCCACAAGAGCAAATCCTTAGTGCTAAATTTGAGTTCCCTTTCAGTTGATAATATTTAAACTTTGAAATCATATGCCCGGTGATAGCTAAGTGTGGCCAATAAATGAGTTCCGCCTCAGATAAAAGTTGCCCCCAAGTGGTAATCCCACATCTTCTCAGAGGTGTCCCCAGGGCATCTGCCAAACACAGTGGTGTCCCAGGGGAGTCCCAGATCTAAGTATTGTCATTATAATATGGGATTTTTAAAAGACGACTCACTTGTGACTAAAGTTTTACTGTTGATTTCAAAATCTTCAATTTTATTTATTTTTTTAATTTAGGATGGCAACATTTTAAAAGAAAACCCCTGGCTTGTTGAAAAAAATCCCTCATAAGAGCTTTAAAAAGAGGTGAGAACATACAGTCTTCCAGCATTAATTGTCGAAGTTTTCTAACTGAAATGCACACATATACAGATATAAATCAGGGCTTGCAATCCCTCGGTCTTCCTTTTTCTTTCTGAGTTTTTTTCTGGGCAATCCTTGGACACTTATTTCCCCATATAAACCTTGAAAAGAGCCTCTGACCTTCCCAAACCAGATTTTTGGGAACTCTAAGGGAATAGTGTTGAAAAAAGGTATATTTTGGAAGAAGCGACATTTTTATTAAATTGGATTTACCCAAAAAGGAGCGAGAGAAAGCCCTCCAAGATTGTAATTGGGAGCTTACTTCCTTTGTTACTTTTTAAAAGTTGACTTGTGCAATTTTGTTGATGCTCTGGACTATCTGGATTCCCAAGTATCTTATCTCCTTCTTTTCATAAATACTCTCGAAGTCTGTGTTCCACTCTATTAACTGTGTTTTTTGTTGATTGAGGAGATACCCTGAACCCCTTCCGAAGTTCTCTATTTCTAGCCAAATTTCTGAATAGGATTTTTCTAGATTCCCTGTAAACAAAACAAGGTCATCTGCATACAATCCTATTTTTTTCTCCCATCCATTACATTTAAAGTGGATAATTTTTTGTGATCCTCTTAAATTATGGGCTAGGGGTTCGATATACATATTAAAAAGTATCGGAGAGAGGGGGCAAGTCTGTCTGGTCCCTCTTTTGATCTGTGTCACTTCTCTTAAGTTCCCATTAACCAGAATCTTAGCTGAGGAGTTTTTATAGATGGCTTTAATTGCTGCTAGGCATTTTTCACCTGGATCAAAACCCTGTAATACTTTAAATAGGAAAGCCCAATTAACTCAGTCGAATGCCTTGTCAGCGTCGAATGTCATTACCGCCAAGGAGGATTTATACAATGCTGCCATACCCTTAGCTCCAATAAGTTCATAAGTTAATTCACTAAGCTGTCTCCCCTTCATGAATCCTTTTTGATCTGGATGAATAAGTGAGCCTATTACTTGGTCCAATTGTCTGGTGATAATCTGTGTATAAATTTTATGATCACAGTTTGAAAACGAGTTTCGAGGATAAGACTCGCTATCGCGTGGATTTTTATTGGGCTTTAAAATAATTGTGATTATTGCCTCTTCCCAGGAAACTGGGGGGCTATCACCCTCTATAATAGAGGAGTTGAATAATTGTAAAAGAATGGGTGTTAATTCATCTTTTAATATGTTGTAAGTCTCATTTGGAAAAGAATCGGGCCGGCTGCTTTCCCTTTTTTTAAAGATATAATTACTTGGGCTACTTCCTCTGGTAGTATAGGACAATTTATTTGTTCTTTATCCTCTTGTTGAAAAGTGGGAAGATCTATCTCTGATAAAAAATCTTCCATGCAACTATCATCAATCATCTTCTCTTCTGTGTAAAGTTTTTTGAAAAACTGAACAAAGGCTTCCTCAATTTCAGCATCCTCTGTAGCTATACTACCATTGTTTGGGCATCTTATATCTTTTATCCAATTTCTAGTCTGATCCGTATTTATTTTCCAGGCGAGGAGTTTACTTCACCCCTCCACATATTCATGGTATGCAAGTTTACTGGCGTCCCACCTTTTTTTTATTATAGATTCTAAAAAGTCAGCGAGTTTACATTTAGCCTAAGTTAAATTACTTAAAATGATCACATTCTCCTGGTCCCTCTCAAGACTTTCATGCAATCTGTGTATCTCATTTTCAAGCTTTTTAGTCTCCTCTTTTATTTTCTTTGCTTGTGTATAAGATATGCTCGTTAACACCCCCCTCAAGAATGCTTTATACGTAACCCACACTGTTTGGATTGAGGCAGAGTTTAAATTGATATCGAAGAACTCTTTAGTTTCTACTTTTAATTTTCCATTTATGGTGTGTTCCAATAACAGTGCTTGATTAATACTACACCTTTGAGGAGATTGGGCATTATGGACAGCTACTTTCAAGATAACTGCCGAGAGATCTGACATATGTTCAGGGGTAAGACTTACTTGCTTAGTATTTCGTCTAGCTATTGCCCCAACTAGAAAGAAGTCAATACCTGACCTATGTCCGCTTTTTTTATTGTGGAAAGTAAATTTCCCACCTTTAGTTTTAGATTTAGTGGCCATATCACTCCAAATATCTATTAGACCTATATCCAACATTAGTTGCCTTAAGGCCCTTCTCATTTTTTGTGAGTTAGATACAGCTCTAAGTGAAGTCGAGTCTCTACTCGGATTTAAGACCAGATTGAAATCGCCCCCTTAAATTGTATAATTATTAGCTTCTATTAAATGAGGAAGTAATGCATACAGAGGAGCCGTCATCCAGATTAGGACCATAATAACTTGCTAAAGTGATCCCAATCTCGATAATTTTTAATTTAGCAACTGCCCATCTTCCCCCTGGATCAACTATACCTACATTAAACGCGGCTAATGCGGTTTTTTTAATTAATATAGCAACTCCCTTTGTTATACATGATTGATTTGTACAGATACAGTGTTCAATCCATATCGGGTGCTTTAAAATCCATACCCATTCTTCTTAAGTAGATGGGATTCTTGAATGAGAAAAATCTTACTCTCTGATAATCTTAAATATTTCAAAATCTTATTTCTTCTTCAGGGAACCCTAAGTCCATTTACATTCCATCTCATTATTTCCAGGTCATTTATTCTGATGTAAGACATAAAAAAATAATAGTTTTTTTAGCTATATTTAATGAAAAAGCCAGAGATTTTTTACATTTTCAAATGAGGACATTTTTTCTACTTTTCTCCCACATGCTCCCCACCCTGTGTGAAACTAAGAACTCTTTTTATGTTTGCATTTTAAAGGGAAGGACCACCCCCCACCCCAAGGGAAACCTCCCTTTCTGCTATTAGAGTAACTCCTCTAGTTTCAGGCTCTGTCTCTGTCTAGTGTTTTCAATTTCGCTTATCTGGATAAAGAACCCTTTATTTGACTTATCAGGGCATTCGCTTCATCAGGGTCGTTAAAAGTGTACATTTTATGGTTCCGCATAACTTTAAGTGAAGCAGGGAAACGTAGATTTGCCGTTGCACCTAGGTTTTTAAATTCCTGCATTGATTTCCCTAGTTCCCATTGTTTTTCTTGAGTGATGTGGAATATGTCTGATCTAATGCGGAACGATCAGTCTGATTTCTTATACACCCCTGCTTTCAGGCCTCCTGCTAAGATCTTCTCCTTCGACATATACAACTTAAAGTTAACCAAGATCTTCCAGGCGTTTTTCTTCCCGGGATTTTTAAAGTAAGGATCTCGATGAACTCTTTGTATATCTTCCTCTAAAGTCTTCTTATCAATATCGACATGTAATTGTAATAGGAAATTGATGATGAATTATTTTATATCTTCACCTTCTGCATCTTCCGGTACATTTAGGAATCTGATGTTATTCCTTCTTGAAGCATTTTCTAAACTTTTCAGTTTTTCTTTTAAGATTCTATCCTCTCCTCTTAATGCCTGTATTTCTTGCGGTTTTCTGTCCACTTGCTTTGTTAAGCTTACAACTGCTACTTCCATAGCACCGACTCTGTCAGAGATGGCATTCATTTTAGCTTCGAGGGTTTCACAAACTCTCTGTATTTTTAAGTGATTATTACACTTCTCTTCCTTCTTTCAGCACACCTCCGGCCTCTTTCTGTATCTCTCTTGGCTCTTTGTGCACACTTCCTATCTTTTTCTGCACCTCTCTTGCCTCTTTGTATACCTCTGTTGGTTCTTTCTGCACTGCTATTGCTTCTTTCTGAACCTCACATGTCTCTTTCTGCTATATTTTGCTTCTTTCTAAACCTCTGTTGCCTCTTTCAGCAATTCTATTGCCTCTTTCTGCACTTCTCTTGCTTGTTTCTGCACCTTTGTTCATTTCTGTAACCCTCTTGCCTCTTTCTGCACTCTCTTCCCTATTTCTCCATCTCTTTTGCTTCTTCCTGCACTTTTCTTTCTTCTTTCTGCACTGCTCTTGCTTCTTTCTGTACATCTGTTTAACATTTCTGTATCCCTCTTGCCTCTTTCTGCACCTTTCATGCCTGTTTTGGCACCTCTCGTGCCTCTTTCGGCACCTCTGTTGCTTCTTTCTGCACTTCTCTTGCCTCTTTCTGTACCTCTGAATTAGATGTAGTTGTAATCCCCCTGCTCTATTATTTACCAGGGCCTTACAGGGGAGGTCATGCCAATCACAGGGGTACCCCAACCCATAGTGTACCCTAGTGTATGTAGGTATTTTCACTGTATTCTAAGTGCCTCTCATGATAGCACTGGTTCCAGGCCTGGTTAATCAGAGTCAGTTACCACCAGTACCAGCCAGCAAAAAGTTGGGGGCACAGGATGACGTTGCAATAAGTCCTCTTTCTGCACCTCTGTTGGTTCTTTCTGCATATCTCTTGCCTCTTTCTGCACGGTTCTTCCTCTTTCTGCACATGTCCTACCTCTGTAGGAATAATTAGAAATTAGCATTTAAAAAACCTTAGAAATTCACTGAAAAAAAACAACGTTTTCAGGGATGTTATAGTTAGAAGTTATCATTCAAAAAAACCTTTGAAATTCACTGGAAAAAACATAGGTTTAAGGGACTTTATAGTTAGAAATTAGCATTTAAAAAACCTTGGAAATTCACTGAAAAAACACAGGTTTCAAGGATGTTATAGTTAGTTGGACATTTCACTTGTTTAAAACCAGAGAAATTTGGCCGTTATAGTTTATTGAGCTAACTATAACTCACGCCCCCGTAATGCACTGCTGATGATGTCACATATTACATCACTCATGACATGGTCAGTGACATCACTGATGGCATCACAAATGACATCACTGATGACATCATCCACTTGATAATCTGATGCACCTCCTCACACCCTAATATAATCTTGATACACACACTCTAAAATCCGGACTACCATTTTCAAAACCACAGACACACCAATACCAGTTATTACATACCCACTCACTGATTCCTAGCTCTACACACACATCCACTTATTTACCCATACAGTCACCCATACATGCTGTCACTCATGAATACAGCACTATCATATGCACTCATACACCTATATAGACACTCCCACACCACCACTCATCCATAGAATTACTCACACACCTATTCAGTCATCAATCCCACTCCCATTTATTCATGTATACAGTCATACACACACCACCTCATTTATTCCTACAGATATTAACACATACTTACTCTCTTATGCCGTAATTGATACAAGCACACACTCATCCATACAGCCATTCTCACAATCACTCACTCTCACATTCAGTTATTTATATACTGCAACACTCACATATACTGCCTTTCACATATGTAGTTACTCACACATGTAACACTGAGGCATCCATTCACTCACAAACACCCCCATACACACACTCACTCACCCATACAGCCCTTCACAGATGCACTCTTGAACCCATATACCCAGTTAATCACTCACTCACACATCTATGCACACTCACATCCCCCCACCCACCCATACAGGCACTCAGGCACCCATACAAATACTCAAACAACCAATCCATAACCTATATAGACAAACCATTAAGCTACTCACCAACTCATGCAACTGCTTACATACCAGCTGACACGGCGAAGCATAGCCTGGGATTCAACACGCAAACTAACCCGAAGACCGAGGACAGGGAGCAGGGACCGAACTGCGCCATCAGCTCTGAAAAACTCACAGAAGAATTTATTGCTTCTCGAATATTGAACCCATTGTACCTTGGATATCTCCAAAATTGGAAACAGTAACAATATATGCTATTTGTGTGAAAATAGCCTTGAGAAAGCCCCGGCGCAATTCGCCAAGAGGGGGCGAAACACGTGTCGGCTGTCCATGTTCCACTAAAAAAACAATAAAGATGTTACACTGCAACCTGGAATAGTTTTGTCCTCTATATGACGACTTGAAAGAACGGATATTAATCCTGACAAGTATATTTGTGAGCCCTCATGGAGTACACACTCTCTACCTTTTAAACTTGCATCCCTATATGAAGCCCAAGAGGTCTAGAGCTTCGAGTGTGTCTCCATTCACCTATAAAAGCAGCTTATTAAAGCGCTGTTTAAGCCTTGGTATCCTTGGACCTTTTCTACCTTGCCTGCAACATACCAGCTGACAGACTGATACTGACATTTACACAGTTTAGTCACTAACCGATGCATTTAGTGAGACACGTCTAATCACTAATTTGTACTGACAGACACACACCTACTAAATCATCCAGTCAAACACTTATCGGCCCACTCTTTCTTCAAAACACATTGGTATATATATATCTATATTACCTACTGGCGGTCGCCAGTAGGTATATATATAGTTAGGACCTAGTTACCGTAGGAAATCCCGAACATTCTATTGGGAATAACTTTGGCGCTGATTGAGGGATCTGCCTGTAATTTTCCTCAAATTTGCCTTGCTGCGCTCCGCTCCTTCACTGAAAGTTTCGGGGGGGATTCGTCAAGCAGGGGCCGAGAAAAAATTTCCATAGGGACATTCTGACACGGCTACAGATCGAACGGCTGAACGGAATTACACCAGATTTGGCAAAATGGTAGGGACTGGTATGCAGAAGTGCCTTTTGTATGTTTGGTGTAAATCCCTGCAGTAGTTTTTGAGAAAATTGAATTTGAAATTGAGTCCAATGCAATTTTCCATAGGACCTTTAGAGACAGCTACAGCCCGAACGTCTGAATTGAATTACTCTAAACTTGGCAAAATGATAGAGCCTGGTATGCAGAAGTGCCTTTTGTATATTTGGTGAAAATCCCTCCAGTAGTTGTTGAGAAAATCGAATTTGAGCAAATTATATATCTATGGGCGGGACACCATACTCGCACGTCCGCGCACCCGTCCGCGGACCTTAGTGTGCATGCCCGGAATTCTGATTGGCTGTTGGACGTCTGTCAACATTCCAGTCAGTGGAAATGAGGAAGTGTTGTCCGCCATCTTGTTTTTGTGGCAGATGATAGTAGTTGTAAACAGAAGTGTATTAGTTGAAAAGGAGGCAGGGTAGAGATTCCTGAGCCCCGTAGGTTTTGTCATGGGGTCTCTAAAGGACCCTAAAGGTTGAAAAAAATGAAAAAAAAATTACAAATCGCAGGGTCCGCGCACCATGCGCGGACTTCAGCTCAAAAAGACAAACAAGAAATACATTAAAATAACAAGTTTCAGTGTTTAGATCTTTGGTTCAGTGCAACATTGAGTGATGACTCTTTCACCTTTGGGTTTAGGTAGGAGTTTTGTGGAGAGTTAGTATGGTAATTGTTAGAGATCATTGGGGGTAGGTTGAAGATTATGTGAGTTTGAAAGTGTTGAAAATTTTAACCAATTAAAATGTTACTTTGGTTTTGATTTTGTGTGTGATAACATTTGATTGGCTAGGTATCTGAATATGTATGAGAAATGAGAAGGAAATACAGCCATTTTGAGATTTTAGTGTTTGAGGTATACTTCTGAGGCTTGAGACACAGAATTTACTGTTCAACAGTTTTCTAGAAGGTGAGTTGTTAATTTGTAAGGAGAAATCTGTTGTTCACTTTAAGTTTATAGGAAAAATGTTTTCTGTTAGTTATTTAATGTTTCTCTGTTAGACTTATGGATTGAGTAGGGCAACATCAGATGCAGTGTTTTATATTTCTAATTCTTGCTTGATACTATACACTGTCCAGCGAAACACAGCCATTTTGTAACTATAGTGTCTGAGGTACTTTTGTGAGGAAATGTTGGTGTTCAATTTCTGGTGTGAGATTTACACAGTAGTAACTCTTCTTATAAAATTTAATAGTTTTTCTCTGCCCTATCTCACTTTACCCTGCACCATCTCACTGTCTTTCTCTTTCTTTCAATAATACACTAACATCAATAATGGTTGAAAATGAAGAGTCATTTGACATCGTTATAGACATTTTTGTGACTGTTATTAAGGATGTTCCTGTTGATGAGAGTAATCGGAAGGAGAGCTTTATGATGGAGGAGATGGCATGGACGATTTCTATGATGAATCCTTGGATTCAGATTTAATGGAAGCTTTGGAGTTCATTGAGTTTGAGGATTCTTTTTGGGAGATTTTCAATATTGACATTGCTGATGATGCAATCTTAGACAATTATTTAAATTTTGTAAATTCCCAACAATAAATTTAAATTTAGTAAATAAATATTGTATGAGAATTTATACTTAACTAAATGTAATTTATGAGGTAGTAGCAAACTGATGATTTTTTGTGTTACATAGTAAGTTTACTCATAAATACTTCCCTTCTCCCCCAAAATTTTCTTAAATGTGTATTTGACATCTCTTCTTCATGTCCTGCATCCTTTCTCTGACTGTCTGTCTCTGATGCACAAGATTGCAACATAAGTAAGTTTAAAGAACAGCAAGTGTGTCTCACCAGAGCAGGAAATCATGCAGTAAGCGCTGTTTCTCTTTCTTTAAATAGTACACTAACATAAAATGATTAATGAAAATGAGGAGCCTACCAACAGCTTCATTGAAATAACAGCAACGTTTATTGAGGCAACTTATTCTGTGGTCTATATTGTTCCTATAGATGAAACAAATCATGAAGAACATGAAGGAGATACCATGGTAGATTTTTTCGACGAAACACTAAATATGGAATTAATGGAATGTGTAGACATTGTTGAGTTTGACGAATCTTTTTCAGACACCTAGATGGATGAAATTCCTGACGAAGAAATGCTACGAGTTCTTTTAGATTTTGAAAATTCTGATAAATACATTTTAATTTAGTAAAGAAATTTTTGGGGAAAATTGTATTTATTTAAATGTAATTTACGAGTTAGTAGCAAAGTGATACAATTTTCCGGATCAGGTAATGTTGAATGTTCTTTTAAATTTTGAAAATTCTGAAGATTGAGTTTTTTTTTTTTTTTTAAATTCCCGTAGGTTGGCGCACCGTGAGTGCTCGGTGCATGCACAGTGAGTCCTCGGTAAAAGCACGGTGAGCGAACGCTATCGCCGCCATTTTGTGGTTTCAGAAGTGAGTGAAAAATATAAGTTGAAAATGTTGAAAGGGGGTAGGGTAGAGTGTCCATGACCCCTTAGGCCTTCTCAGGGGGTCCTTCAAGGACTTCAAAGGTTAAAAATAATGTTTATCTTTAAAAAACGAACAAAAAATACGATAGGTCCGCACACGGGGAATGCCCAGTGAGTTCTCGGTGCGCGGACCTCGGTAAAAATTATTAAGAAAAATAAAGTTAAAATCATATTTGAGTGTTTACATGTTAGTTGGCTCTAAAAAGAGCCGTTGTGTTCATTGTGTTTTTTTTGGGACCTACAAGTAAGTACCAATGCAGAGTCTGATGTTACAGAGAAAGACTCTGTTCCCTTCATCAGTGAAATGGACACCATCTCTCCTATAGATGCCTTGCATGTTGTAACGCACGTTGTTGTGGTATATACAACCCCTTCCATGGTCTCTCATGTATGCAGAAACAGATTTATTTACATGTTTCCTTGCTTTCTCAATCTGCGGACAAAAATGATTGGAGCAATTTCAATTTTGCCTTTGGCATATATTGGAATAGACAAAGGCAGTTTGAGGAAAAAGTGACATCAATTGTCCAAAGATGTCCTTCAATAGCATTTCCAGACCGACCCCAGTCAAAGTGCATAAGTCATTTCCACCACAGTGCACAATTATGAGGTCAGGGTGTGGGAGATACATGAAGGATTTCACCAATGGTATCAATTGGTGACATCTCAATCCTCTCTGGCCAATCCATAAAATATCCACATTTGGTAAATCAAGGTTGTGAATTCCTCTGTTTGTTGCGTACCTTTCAGACCAGAAAATGAAGCTGTGTCCCACAATCCATACTGAAGGCATGTTCAAGGCAGATCTGGTTGTACTCAGATGAGGGCAGTAAATGAAATGGCAGTTGGAAAGCTTGCAGTTTTGAAAAACAAGAGGATGACATTCACTGCACTTCAAACTTAAGAAATGACTGGTGCTTTCTGAAAATGCAACACAGCATATCAGGGTGCATAATTTTGTTTTTTAAAAGAAGCAATTCTAATGGTTCAGAAAAGGTCATTGAAAGGAACATTGCACATGATTAGCAGTGTTTTTGAAAGCTCAAACACCCTTGCTGGGTTCATTTGCAACATAGTATGATGAACTGTTTACCCGTGTTCTTCCTTAGGGGGGAGTTACCATGGTAACAGGTTGAATGAGCAGTAGGGGGATGGGTGAATATTATGTGAGTTTGAAAGTGTGGAAATGTAGAACCAATTGAAATGTTAGTTTAGTTTTGAAATAGTGTGGGAAGACATTTCATTGGTTATGACCAGATATATGTGTGAAGACTGAATGGAAAACTGTGCCATTTCTGGTTCCAGTGTCTGAGCTGCATTTCAGAGATTCTGCTTATGAAAATCTGCTGTGTGTTTGACACTGTTCTATATTTTCAAAAGCGATTTTAAAGGTGAGTAAGGGTTCATTTAATATAGAGAGAGTGCTGTTTGCAGTATTGGGAAGCATAACAAGTATTGGGCTTCATTACTGTTGTATTTTGAAAATGAGTCAGGTTTCTGCATTGTAATGTAGTGCTCATTTAAATGGGCTGTGCTCTGTGTGTAAAACGATTTACCATGCTAAATGTTTTCTGATAAAATGTGTGGCTTAAAGATTTTTGACAAGGATCACAGTGAGTGTCTGTGTGAATTAAGGAATTATATTTTCACCTTTTTCCATAATGTTACCTGTATTTTCTGACAATTGGCATCTCTTAGCTTATAGGGTATTGTTTCAATTTGGATTGTGTCTTATGTTAGTATGTAATGCTGGGAAAAAATGAATGGTGCATATTAGAAATTACATTTTGAAATGAGTTACGTTACAGCAATGTAATGTAGTGCATATTTAAATGGGCTGTGTTCTGTGTCTAAAATGATTTACCATGCTAATTATTTTTGGTAAAATGTATGGCTATAATATTTTTCACAAGGGTCACACTGTGTGTGTATGTGAATTAAGGAATTATATTTTCATCTTTTTCCATAATGTTAGCTGTGTGTGCTTACAGTTTGTATCTTTTAGCTTATAGGGTAGACTTCTTTTTAAAGTGTTTTTCATGCTTGGATTCAATGCTGGTAGAGAGATAGTGTAATGGTTTCATTAGTCTTGTAAATATGCTCCTTTTTTACAAGCGCTTTGGCAAACCTTTAACATGGGTGCAAGCAGTGAATGTATGGAGAGGCTTAGGAATAGCAGATTGAAAACAATATGAAATGGTGTGAGAGATGCATAAAGGATTTCACTAATGGCATCAATTGAGATGGAATATAAGATAAAGAGGGGCATATTTACAAGCCTCTTGCGCAATGTTTAACATGGGTGCAAGCAGTAAATGGATGCAGAGGGATAAAATTGGCACACAAACAAGAATATCAAATGGTGTGAGAGATGCGTAAAGGATTCTACTAATGACATCAATTGAGATAGAATATACAAAAAAGAAGGGCATATTTACAAGCCCCTTGCGCAATGTTTGACATGGGTGCAAGCAGTAAATGCATGCAGAATGATAAAATTGGCACACAGACAAGGATATGAAATGGCATCAATTGAGATAGAATATGAAATCATTTACGCATCTCTCACACCATTTCATATTCTTGTCTGCGCAAGGGGCTTGTAAATATGCATCTCTTTTTTGTATATTCTAACCCATGCATTCAGTAAGACACATTTAATCACTCACTCGTACATTCAGTCATGTACCTCCTAAATCTTTCATCCAGACACTTATACATCCACTCATTCTTCAATATGTAAACCATATTTAAACTTTACAGAAACACACAGTCACTGGATGTATTTTCAGTGTCTAAATTTTCATCATTTATAAGGTAAGTATGAGAATCAAAAATAAGTTTGTTATCACTCTCTTATTGTGACAGAATAACTGCCTCACTCTTTCTCAGTCCCTTGCTCCTTCTCTCTCTACATGTCTCTCCCTTACAGTTAATCTTCTTTGCTCTCTCTTTCTACCACTCCTCCACTTTACCTCAGTCAGTTTCCCTCTTTCTTTATTTTTTAGGTTTGATCTTATTCTCCTTCCTCCACTCTGTTATCCATTTCTTACCTGTTAGTAAACCTTCATTTATTGGCACTCTACTTCCTCCAGTGCACTTCATTCTCTCTGTTTCTCACACCTATTCCCTTTTGTGTTCACTTTTGTTTACACTTCTTTGTGTTGAAAACTGTGCCGCAGGCCCTTAAATATTCGTTAGTTACCACCGAATACTATTCGTGGTAAATAATGAATTCCTGTGTACATGCACATCTGTGCATGTACATTTGTGCCATGTGGCACACATACATGCCCTAAGACCATGTATGTGTGTGACATGGCACACAAATCCGAATCAGGAGTGCAACAGGTTGTCAAAGTGACAACCTGTCCCCCTTGACAATTTGGTAATTTTACTGAATCGGTATTTACTGATTCTGTAATTGCCATTGATTCCTATTGGCCTCAAGACCCATAGGAATCAATGGCAATTACCGAATCGGTAAATACAGATTCGGTAAAATGACTGAATTATACAGATTCGGTAATTTCAAAAGAGAAATTACCTACATCCCATTTACCTAATCTTAAATATTGAAGTGGTATGATCTGGTATTTATGAGTAGGTAAATCGAGATTACTTACATCTGGCCCATTGAGTTGTAACATATTTCTATGCATATGTTACATTTCAGTGCTTTGGAATTATTACAGTATACTATAGGTAAACACCTTATAAGTTTATACTGTACCACATCTTTATAGTTTTGCACTTTGACATTCACTATGACAAACTTTAACATACAAACATAGACATTTAGTTCTTTCTTTAACCAGTAGAGGTAGTTCTAAAAAGAACAGTTTTTTTTGTTTGTTTTTTTTTGCTGGAAAATCGATGTAAAAAAATAAACTTTTTAAGGCAGATAACTGTTCAACCGGAACAAACTATGAAACATAAAGAAAAAAATTATGGGGTGCATCTGTGCTTCCTGTTATTTTGCAGGATAACTTGAATGGACTCGTGTCCAAAGGCTATTAGTTTGTGGCAACGAATGCATTGCATCATCAAATTCGTAAGTTCAGGTTGGATATTTGCAACCATTGATGCTTGCATTGGTGGTGCTGTTGCTTGAGAAGAATTGCTGGGAGCAGAGCCCTGCTCCACTGATGATCTTTTCATTACAGCTTTACTCCAATTGTTTGGGTGTATATTCCGGACATGGCGTTCCATGCTATGAGTTCCAAAGCTGTACTTCTTCTGTGGATCTCCTCTGGAAAGTACTGTGTCACAGATTTTACATGTGACAAAAGGCGCATTTACCTTTTTCTGTCCTTCTGGGTATTTAAAAATTTCCAAACTATGGACTCTTTTGGTGATCTAGGGGTTTCCGGAACAAACTCTTCTGAAGATGAAGTAGAAGAACCCTCAAGTTCCTGGTGTTCAGAATTCTCAGGTTCCTGGTCTTCAGAATGCTTACGTTCCTGCTGTTCAGCCACTTCAGTAGATTTTTCAAGAGCAAAGTGCTGATGAAAAAAGGTGTTGCTTCCTCGAAAGCTAAAGAAGAATGATGAAGATGGGAGGGGTCTTTCAAGAATTGGAGTAGGAAGTATTATAAACCAATAAAATCTTTTGTTATGAGGTCACATGGTTGGACGTAAGCTTACGGTGCGTTTACGGAGCGCTTAAGTAAGCTTACGTTGACGTTTTATTTACAGAGCGCTTACGTCATCTTACGATGCGCTTACGTGGTACGCACCATCGCAAGATTTATAATTGCTTAAATAAAGGTATATATGGTCTTTAAAAGTTTAAAATAAACATGTTCTTTATTATCCCAGATAATGTGTACCTTTACATTGTACAATGAATACGTAGATATATCGATTTAAAGTTTATAAAACTTTCGGGGGTAAGAGCTCGTCGAATCTTTAACGGGGCACGGACGGAGCTCTTACGTTGCGTGCATGTGCGGCGTACCCTCGCGAGATTTGTTACTACTTTAAAAAGTAATATACTGTTGTTAAAAGTTTAAAAAAAACATTTTCTACATTAAAGCATATATTGTCTATCTTTAAAATCTTCGTTAAAAACGTAGATATTATGTTTTAGAAATTTAAAAAAAATTGTCGGGGTAAGAGCACAGAGCGTTTACGGTGTGCTTATGGTGCGCGGACCCTGTAATCATAAAAAAAAAAAAATGAAAATAAAAATTATATATATATTACATTAAATATATATATTCACTGAAAAAAACATAGGTTTCAAGCTTTACATAGTTAGGAATTAGCATTTAAAAAACCTTGCAAATTGACTGAAAAAAACCATAAGTTTCAGGTCATATATAGTTAGGTATTAGCTTTTAAAAAACCGTGCAAATTCACTGAAAAAACCATAGGTTTCAGGTCATATATAGTTAGGAATTAGGAATTACCATTTAAAAAACCTTTGAAATTGCACCTATATAGTTAGTTGGACTAACTATATTTTGCGCACCCGCAATCCACTGCTGATGATGTCACATATTACATCATTCATGACATGGTCAGTGACATCACTGATGACATCACTGATGACATCTCAAATGACATCACTGATGACATCATCCAGTGACTGTGTGTTTCTGTAAAGTTTAAATATGTTTTACATATTGAAGAAAGAGTGGATGTATAAGTGTTTGGATGAAAGATTTATGTATGTATGTATGCATTGGCATTTATATAGCGCACTACTTACCCGTAGGGTCCCAAGGCGCTTCGACCGCTGCGAAACCCTTCCTGGCTTCCCTGAGAGATGGTCCCTTAATGGGTATCTCCAGGGTGAGACCAGGCATCCCCGGCGGTCTGGTGGGGCCGTTAGTGAAGATGAGGCAAGCTAATGCCCAGAGTTGCCGAGTGTGATCGCTGATCAGAGTGGGCACCGAGGCGAGACAATTATCGAGTCCGCTAACCCTGGTCCAGAAACCTGCCGCGCCGGGAATCGAACCCTGGTCCCGGGCCGTCCTCTGCTCTCGGGTCTGCCGCCTCTAACCAGTGAGCCACACTACTTCAGGTACATGACTGAATGTATGAGTGAGTGATTAAATGTGTCTTACTGAATGCATGGGTTAGTGACTAAACTGTCTGAATGTGTGCATCAGTAAGTCTGTTGTTGTGTAAGCTACTGCATGTGTTGATCAGTAGCTATATGAGTGGCTATATGTGTGATTCATTGGTTGCCCAAGTTTTTGTATGGGAGACTGAGTGTGTGTGTGGGTAGCTGGCATTTATAAATAACTATACATAAGAGCCGCTGATTGTGCGAGTGGCTGTATGAATCATTCTGTACTTGTATCAGTAATTGTATAACAAAGTAAGTATGTGTTAGTATATGTTTGAATAACTAAGGTGTTGTGTGTATAACTGTATAGTTGATGAAATGGAAGTGGGATTGATTCTTTGCATGACTGACTAGATGTGTGAGTAACTCCATGGATGAGTGGCAGAGTGTGAGTGTCTGTATAGGTGTTTGAGTGCAGATGATAGTGTTGTATTGATGAGTGACTGTATGTATGAGTGATTCTATGGGCAAATGAGGGGATGTGTTTATAGACCTAGGAATCAGTGTGTCCGTATGTAGTAACTGGTATTGGTGTGTCAATGGTTTCAAGAATGGTAGTCTGTGTTTAATACTGGGTGTATCAAAGGTTATATTAGAGTGTGAAGACATGCATCGTATTATCACATGAATGATATCATCAGTGATGTGATCAGTGATGTCAATGGAGATGTCATCAGTTATGTCATCAGTGATGTCATTTGAGATGTCATCAGTGATGTCACTGACCATGTCATGAATGATGTAATATGTGACATCATCAGCAGTGGATTGCGGGTGCGCAAAATATAGTTAGTCCAACTAACTATATAGGTGCAATTTCAAAGGTTTTTTAAATGCTAATTCCTAACTATATATGACCTGAGACCTATATATATATATATATATATATATATATATATATATATATATATATCGTCGCTCCTTTTGCACCAAACTCACGCACTCATACACGGGTGCTGTGTGCGGGGGGTGCTTCCGCAATTTATAACGCTCCTCGTCTTCTTCCAAGTTCCAAAAAGAGAGGCGAATGTTCCTAGTTCCACAGAGGAAGGCGTATGCCGAAATGCGTCTGGTGCATTTGAGAGTCTAATAAAATCCATGACTCTTCCCCCTGAGTGCTGTGTCTTTTTTGGAACTAGGAAGAAGATATATTTAAATTCTTTACACCATCACCGGAAACAAGATCTTGGGCTGTCACGGGCGGTCCAAGTCCGGTAAAGGCATACCAATAAATTTTCTCTCCAAACTACCTCCAATGCAGAGATAAGGCTCGGACACCTGGGTTGACTTGCAAAAATCTATTTATTCTTCTGGCAAGTGGAAAACAACGCATTTCCCCTTTACTGATTGCTCACGCTCACCATATATCACAATTCGCCATCTTAAATACCATTTAACAAACAAACAAGGGAAAACACCAATGTGCACAATGTAAACATGGCTGACATATTGGCATGGACTTGAGACAAAGGCAAAGTTCAAAAAATCATCTCTTATATGCCACATTTGTTCTATTTTATGAAACTCTCAAGTTATACTATAACTAAACTATATGTCTGTGATAAAATCATTATCAATTTCTATTATACAAACATTTCATATCTCCTTGTGGCAGATCTGATAATTCATGGCATGTCAAACCTGTGTGGCATATTGCGTTTATAATGCAAAATATAACATTTACAGTGTATAAACCATGCAATTTATGTGTTGGGGCATATATACAATCGTTGCGTATCACGTGTTCTTTTAATACGAGAAACCTTAGCTACCATTGGTCAAATCAGACCCGATCATGTATCCAGTTCACTGATTGGCTCCAAGTACAGAGAAACGGTTGCTAAGGAACCAATATGTATTCATAAGTTTACATTTACAATATCACGTCATTGCAGCCCCCATATAACTCATCGCCCAAGTGGGCTTATATTATCACTATTGCACGTTAATACTGTTTTTCAACAATTTCGCCCCAGTGGGCATATAGTAAATTGACAGTGTCCTCTCTTGTAGTCTCGCCCCAGTGGGCATATTGTCGCCATTGTAAAGTATCACCATAATGTCTCAATACAATACATTTTCTCAATGTCCGTCAATGTCATAAGTAGATGTGCCTCATCCTGTAAAATTGAATTAAAAAATACTTTAAAAACAAGCAGATTACGCATTTATAGCAGCCAACAATATATTCATATTATTCATGTAAATGTACTACCAGTTCTTCACTGACATTGAGCCCCTTCGGAGTTAAACAATCAAATCGATGATATATCGGCACTCAAGTTTCCTTAGGGATAATTCTCTATTGCCACCTCTTATCCCCATTTCAACACTGTCAATCACGACCATCTGAATCAAGTTCTCATCCTGCATATGCGTCTCCTGAAAATGTCTAGCAATTGGATATTGTTTGTTGCAATTCCGAATTGCACATAAGTGTTCTAATATCCGTTTCTTTGCCTCATGCTTAGTGCTCCCCACATACCACTTGTAGCAAGGGCAAATTTAGAAATAAACCCTATATACCGTGTTACAAGAGAGTCTTTTTCTGATAACAAATTCCCTTGAGGAGTTAGGTACCAACAGTTTTTTTACATCCTTACTGTTCTTACAAGCTTTACATTTATGGCAGCACCTAAATCCAACCCTATTGTCCTTACAATTGCCTTCAGTACTAGTTACATAATTGTGACTTAATTCATCCCGCAAAGATCTGCTTTTCCTAAAGGTAATTTGGGGATTTTCACTTAATTCTTTCTTCAGATAGTCATCTGTTAGAAGAACATGCCAGTCTCTTTGGCCTGCCCTGAAAATGTGGTAATAAATCTTGTGTTATTTTCTTCCTCTGATACTTTATTGGAATATAACAATTCCTCTCTTGTTTCCGTCTCAACTCTTGTAATGGCTGTTTTGATCATGCGTTTATCATATCCTCGATCTAGGAATCTCTGACACATCACTTCTTCCTCATTCTTATAAGCTATCAAACTGCTGCAGTTTCTCCTGGCGTGTAAAAGCTCACCATAGGGAATACTCTGCAATAGATTGCGGGGATGACAGCTTCTTGCACTCAAAATACTATTGCCCGCTGTGCTTTTGCGGAACAGTTTGGTAGGTAACTGGTCGCCTTGTACTTCCACCATGACGTCCAGAAACTTAATTTGGGTTTTACTGATGTGCGGTGTCAATTTTAAATTGAGATCATTACAATTCAACTTATCAATGACAGCATTCCCCGAAAAAAGATACCCACACTAAATGAAAAAAATATCATCAATGTACCGCTGCCACAGGACAACGTTGGTATATTCGGCCATTTCAGTGACAACCTGCTCCTCCCACCAGCCCATGAATAGATTTGCGTAGCTGGGGGCGAAGCAGGTTCCCATGGCCGTGCCCTGTGACTGCCTGTACACCACGCGATCAAAAAAAAAAACTGTTTGAGACAAAATTCAATCATTGATAAAATCATCTGAGAATGCTTGAGTAAAGATATCGATCTTGTTTTCAGATAGTGTTGGACAGCTATTAAGCCCTGAGTATGTTGTATACTAGTATACCGACTACTTACGTCAAGGGAGACCAATATAAAGTCCTCCTCCCAATGTATACCATTGATAACTGTCAAAAAATGGGTGGTATCTTTCAGATAAGAAGGAAGTGCCACTACATAGGGTCTCAAATAGTGGTCAATATATTTTGACGTATGTTCCAATAGTGAGCCAATTGAGGGCACTATTGGCCTCCCAGGCAGATTGCTTTGATCTTTGTGGAATTTGGGGAGGAGATATAGTATGGGTACCCTAGGATGTGCACAATATAGGTAATAGAATTCCTCCCATTCTATTAAACCACTCTCTCTCCATTCCACTAGCTGTTCTCTAAAAGCAACATTAGATCTTAGCATTTCATCATTAGTAGTCTTGCAATAACAAGTAGAGTCGCTCAATGATTAGAGCGGCAGACCCTGATGCAGAGGTCTAGCCCGGGACCAGGGTTCAATTCCCCGCCTCGGCTGATCTTGGGCTCAAAATTCCATGGACCTGATAATTCTCGCCTCTGTGCCTATTCCAATCATGGAGTCCCACTCTGCAACTCTGGGCAATAGCTTGCTTAATCTCCACAACGGCCCCCACAACGCTAAGGATGCCTGGCCTCCACCTTGGGGGTACCCAGGAGTGTATGCCTCACTGGGAAAGCCAGGATGGGTTCCACAGCGGTATTCGTACAAGTGCCTTGAGACCCTTGGGGATCACTTGTCGCTTCCTGATTCAAGCATGTAGACGATGCATCTGAAATATTACTGTCTGATACGTCACTTTTAACCACTTCTTTGCCACTTCCGGTGAGTTTCGATGTTGTAGCTACACTGCACCTTTCTTGTCAAACAGGTGGTCGTATTTTTTGTGGAATGTTAGTGTGCGGCCCGCTTGATAATCTCTATAGTCTCTGAGGAGTTGCTGTGATTTCTTCCTCCAGCTTATCCATTTTCATTAGTAATTTTTTCATATGTTCCTCCAATGCCTCTTTGGATATTAATTGACTGATTTCTGCTGTAATTCGGTCAATTTCTTGTAACAATTTTTCGCGGTCTTTCAACGCATATTTTACATGAATCTGCATCATTGTCATTGAACTTGCGGCTGAGTTTTCCGACCATTCCTCCAGCATCTCTGTGTCCGGATCGTCGTAGGTAGGAATAGTAAATATCCGGAGACCTCTTGGGACACGCTTGACCTCATTATACCTTTGCAGTGATTCAGCCTCCCACCACTTGGATAACTTCTTCCTGTATGACTTTTCCAAGGTATTTAATAGGGTTTGCAAATTAATTTGAGTGCTGATATTCGGTACCACTTCCAACACCTCTATGCTTGGTTCCGTGTTGGCAAAGAACAGTTTGTCTGCCGTCTGCTTGCGGCGAGCTTCCAAACCACCTGCCATTGCACAAATGTCCTGTTAATTTCACAAGTCAGCCCGTGCGTAGTTGGTCACTCGTAATCGCTTATCAGTGCCTCGATGCTCCCTTACCCCTGGATTGTGGGTCGAGTTCCAAGAATCAATGGTGCCGTGCTGTCGCTTGTTGCAGAGCCACCCGCAGCTCCTCCACACCTCCACTAGTGCTGGTTACTCGTGCTCCGGGAGCCCCAGCACCACAGTCCTGATTATCTCGGCCCAAATGCTGATGCTCACCGGTAATACTTGAGCGGTCCAATTCCGTCGTTTCGATGATCCACTGGGCTTCCCAATCATTGCCCAGATTTACCGGTGTCTCAATCCTATAGGGGGTCAGCAAGATCTCCTCAAAACTATTCTTTACACCATCACCGGAAACAAGATCTTGGGCTGTTACGGGCGGTCCGAGTCCGGTACCGGCATACCAATACATTTTCTCTCCAAACTACCTCCACTGAAGAGATAAGGCTCGGACACCCGGGTTGACTTGCAAAAATCAATTTATTCTTCTGGCAAGTGGAAAACGACTTGTTTCGCCTTTACGGCTTAACCATATTTATAAAAAACATACTTAAACTTTACAGAAACACACATTCACTGGATGATGTCACCAGCGATGTCATCACTGATGTCATTTGAGATGCCATCAGTGATGTCATTGACCATGTCATGAATCATGTAATATGTGAGGTCATCAGCAGTACATTGCGGGGGCACATGTTATAGTTAGCTCAACTATTTATAACGTCGGAATTTCTCTGGTTTTCTTTGAGTGAAATGTCCAACTAACTATAACGTCCTTAAAACCTTTGGTTTTTTCAGAGAATTTCTAAGGTTTTTTAAATGTTAATTTCTAACTACAATGCCCCTGAAAGCTAAGGTTTTTTCAGTAAATTTCAAAGGTTTTTTAAATGATAATTTCTAACTATAACGTACCAGGAACCTATGGTTTTTTCAGTGAATATATATGTATATGCATATCCTTATTGAAACATAATGGGCATTTGGGTCCACTCTGTTCTGCCATTGGTCTCTCTGAGTGTCATTTATACTCTGCTTCCCTCCATAACAGCAAATTGCATTCAGTAATGGGTCAGGATACATCAGTATTTGTCTCGTTTGCCTTGTGAATAATGGCATGTCTTGATCACAAGTAAATTCACCTAAAAATGAGTGCGCTTCAGTATCAGGTCTGGTTGGTCAATCATTCAGTTTTGATTTTCTCCTTCATTTATTTGCTTCTCATCTTATTATTTGCTGTTTCTTAAGATGATACTACAGCTCTCCAGGCAGTGCCTGTCTGCTGCTCATTTTATATGCATTGCACAGTTTTCCACATGCCACTGCCTCGAAACCAGGAGATCAATATGGTATGCTGCTATCCTTAGTGCATCATTTTCTTACCATTTCAAGACAGCCAAAACCTTTGTTCTAAATGTGATGGCCATGCTTGAACTTTTAAAGCAACAATAGACTTTTTACAATACTTTTGAAACACAGTCACCAACTGCTGTGTTTAGTTTTGTTATTGCAAACAAACATAAGACTGCCATGTCTGGAAGGCAGCATGCTTTCTTATTGTACTTGTACTCTTTAAAAATCTGTTGTTGAGTTTATGTATTTGTGTCAGAGGGTGAATGCAAGGAAAAGTCAGTGGATTGATGAATGGATGCATTTGTGCAAAGATGAGTGACCGATTGTGTGTATAATGACTTAGTGTGTGCATACAATTTTGAGGCCCTATTTAAGACATTGGGCGGACTTGAGTCTTTCCAACACTGTTTGGGTGTGGCAACCGACCGACCGTAGGTCAGCGATTCCAAACACCCATTTCTCTATGGGAGCTTGTGTGGGGGCAGACCAGGTTGGAGAAGTACCCCCCATGTACAAAACCAGAGGCCGTTAAGGGATGGGGCGCTGCTAGAGCCCCCCTAAGTCTCTTTCCTACAGGCTTTCCATGTCGGAAAGCCCGACATGGAAACCCTGCCAGAGACGACATCATAATCCCTACAGCACATACCCCGTCCATAAGTGATTATCCTTCAGTCCGTCAGAAGCCAGCAGAAATGAACAGCTGTTTTAAACTCTGACCACCTACATTGTATGAGGCAGTTGAGCTTTAAACCATGGATGTCAGTCGGAAAGCTCCCAACCTGTGGTAAGAGGCTTTCCAAACAACATCCTAATGAGCTCCTGAGTGTCTGCACCCATCAGTGACATAAAAAGCTTATGTTCATGGCCCTATTGCCTGAATTACTACCACCCTTGTCTCTCCCAGACACTAATATCATAGATGCCACATAGCTGTGTCGTGTGTGGCACTTTAAGTGAATCATTTTTTTTTATTTTAGTCAAGAACACTTTTATGATGCTATTTTTGTGCACACATTTAAAATGTAAATTACAAACTAGGACTGGATAAAAGTGTCCCCTTTGTTATGCAACTCTTGGCAGCTATAGATCATAAACTTTACAAGCAACAAAATATTTGCTTTAGCCATAGTACAAAAGAGATTCATGTTTGGAAAAGAAACAATTAAATTACTTTTGAAAGGTGTTCCAAATAATTCTTTCAGGAAGGATACTCTTGTTCAGCCTCAATATTTTAATGTTTTGAAGAAGCTGGTGAGCACCAATCTTTCAGTTCAGTGTGCTGCTTCTTCCAGGAGAAAGTATCCCTACTGACAGAAAGAAGTAGAGCTGCTGCCATGTAACTCAAGAGAAGGATAACCCAGAAGAATAGTCATTCTAAGGATGATGATGCACAGATACCAGCGCACAACGCTGGTATCTCAAAAGAGAATGGAGCTGTATTTTTCCTCCTTGCCTTGTTCTTGGGTGGTGCACACTTCCTTTAGTGAAACTTTACGAGAAAGGATCTACAGGACAGAACAATGTGTGTCACTACTCGTACATAATAAATTGTTCCAAGTGAGTAGTGCTCTATTTTTCTTTTTTAGGTGAGTTCTGATATACCCAGAGGTGGCATTCACATTTCTCTACATGCTAAAAAACATTGATCATCCTTGACCAATATGCTCAAATCTTGCAAAAATATATCTTTGATAATGCTAAATTGAGCAAAGGGGACACAAGTTTTAGAGGGTACCAAAAATTTGGTTGGAAATTTTACAATTGCATTCTGGTATTGAACAGTTTCTGCAAAAACATAAAATTAACTAAATGAAATCCACCAAATTTAGAACACAAGAAGGGCTCCTGTTTCAATTGATTTCCTTTCCAATTTTTTGTAGAAAAGGTCAAGTAGCTATAAGACTGCTGTACGTATTCTAGCCACATCAGCTAGTCTGCTTAAGAACATCAATAAAATATAGAAGGTATAGCAGATTCCTAATGTTCTTGAACAGAACTAAAAGGCATTGGTTGCAATTGTTCAGAATAAATAACATGCATTTTGTTTTTTTAAATATTTCATTGCATTCATCGACTAGTTCAGTAACCAAAAAAGTAAAACAACTAAATTGTGCTATTAAATCTAGAACAAATTGCTACCTTAGGCTAAAGCTGTGTGCATGGTACAGCATGTTCATATTCTGAAGTAAAACAGTATATCCTTTAAGTAAACGTATGGATATAAGCAAAGCTTGAGAACAATATGGAAATAGAAATTTCTACACAGCGGGAGAGCCATTAATGCATGATGAATAGGTGATTGGGCCATTGGCATATCCACTTAGGCATGGCATCTCCACAATCATTATTGGGTTGTGGGAGAAATTTAAATGAAAATTCTCTTTATTCTTCCTCAACAGCCCAGGATCATGGTGGGTTAATGGAACTAATTCAAGAGCCTGGCGATAATAATAATTCCTTCCCTAACATTGTCAAATTGCAGTAGTTGGCTATTTCTGCTTTCCAAAGAGAGGGCCCCTTGCCTACCTGAAATTACCCAAGGGGAGGCTTTCTCCATCTCACACTCTGTCTATTCATTGCACTGCCCGGCTTTGCCCAAGGGCCAGGGAGAGATTAAGCTCCTAAACCTAATGTCCTCTTGGTACACTCCTGGACTCATCCAAGGGCTTGAGTGAAGTATTCGGCTGCACCTTGGCCACTCATATCACGCCAATAATCTCCCAACTCTGTATTAACATACATGCTCCCACCTTGTCTAAGCAGTGTGGTGAGGTATTTCACTTGCTGCTGTCTCCCTTGTCATCCTATTCTGAACCCAAGGAAACCTTTTTCCAACATGTTTAAGTATTGAAAAAGCCAAAGAAGATTGACCAGGTGCTATGTTCACAATTACAAAAATGGCACCAGTGCAGCTGTCAGTTGTCTCTGTCCTCTTGCAGACATAGCTGGCATATGCTCTCATCACTTGCTGCAGGGTTCCGTCGTGCATATTGGGCAAGGTAGAAGAGGAAATATGGAGGTTGCATCAACTCCAGACTGACTCTTGAGTGAGACAGAGGGGTATTATTTGAGGGACATAGCTGAGATGATAAATAGAATTATCCTCATACCATTGGCAAGGTAAAGGAGGTTGTTCATGAGGAGATGGGATGAAGGCAAGCAACACACTACCCCCCACCCCCAGCGCTTTGGCAGGACTGGGAAAGAGGCAAGCAATAGACGAAGGGGGCATGCCATCATGACACCACAAGCCACGATTTAAAAAATAAAAAAAACATAAACCATACATTTCTCTATGGAGTCTCCACTCCTTACAGAGCATTACAATTTATAAAGCAATAAACATATTTGTACTATTTTTTTGTCTCTTTCCTATCCTACGGCCAAAATAAAGAAAAGCAATTCAGGTCAGTCAGTTTGTTCCCTCCACCTAATAGTCAACCGGGAGTATCAGACAACAAGATTTTTGTCCAAATCATAAGTCACATGTCATAGGGCCAAATAAACAGAGAGAGTATTTCCAATCATAAGTTATCATCATTGGCCCTGCACCATTCATTATAAGGTAGTGCTGCATTTGATGAGAAGTTCCATTCCTCTCAATTAGCATCAGCCCCAACAAGGATCAATTCAGCTGAGAGAGTGGTATTCATAGATTCTGTCCTATCGAGAACAGTCAATCATTTAGTTTCTTTCCTCCTATTTTTACTGACTTGTCTTTGTTGGTTTTAGGATTCTGGGCACTTTACCACTGCTGATCAGTGCTGAAGTGCCTATGCTCTCTGTGTAATTGTGTTATGGATTAGTGTTTCAATGATTAGCATATTTGATTTAGTGGCAAGTCCCTAGTAAAGTGCCCTGAGAGTGCCAGGGCCTGTGAATGAAAGGCTACTAGTGGGCCTGCAGCACTGATTGTGCCACCCACAGAAGTAGCCATTAAAAGGTAACTCAAGCCTGCCATTGCAGACACAGTGTGCAGTCTGGTACTGCAATGTCGACTTGACAAGTGCATCCACTTGCCAGGCCCTAACCCTCCCTTTTCTTATATGTGAGTCACCCCTAAAGAAGGCCAAGGTACCCCTGTGGGCAGGGTGCAGGGTATGTTAAAGGTAGACATGCTCTGATGTGTGTGGCATGTCCTGATAGTGAAATACCAATTTCATTTTTCTCTATTGCAAGGCTACCTGTTCCATAGGATAGAATGGGGAGTTTGCTTATAACATCTTATAAACATAACTACCCCTGGGAACAAGGAAAGAAAATAAAGTTTAGTATGCCTGAACTCAGATTGGTAAAATGCATCTTTTAGTGATGGTGATTTTTAAGCGTGGGCGGAGTGGTGCTCCCCATAGTTCCACGCAGTTAAAAAATAACTCCTTGAAACTACGCCCGCGCCCTCCCACACCCCCAAAGCTGCTAAAAATAGTTAAAAAGGCACTTACTTGCCGTGTCTTCCTTGGCTGCCTCCACTTTGCAATGGCTGCTCTCTCCTGCCTCCTACTCACATTAAATAACCCCTATGTTGTATGTCTTGCCCCCCAGGAGGCAGATGGGGAAAAAACCCTTATCTGCCTCCTACGGTGGCAGAAAGCCCACTAGGCACCACAGCTTGTTTTTATATTTGTAGTGGTGGGTGCTACCCAGAATGGCATGCCAATGCTCCTACCCCAAAAATAAAATGCTATAGTCTTTATGCCCCTCTTGGGAGGCAGATGGGCAATAGCTCCTTATCTGCCCCCCAGGTGGACAGAAAGCCCAATAGGTACCAAGGATTATTTTTCTTCCAAAATTTGAAGTGGGGGCTGTTCAGAATGGGCATACAAATGCCACTACTGCCCAAAAAGATGCCACAGCCTTTCTGCCCCCCCAGGAGGCAGATGGGGGCGGTATCCTCTGATCTGCCACCCGGGGGGACAAAGAGCCCACTAGGCACTAGCAATTATGCTGGCTGTTTTATACATAGGCGTAGGGGCTGCCCAGAATAGGCATCCCAATGCACCCATCCACCCCAAAAAAATGTCAGTGTTTCTACCCCCCTTGGGGGCATATCGAGTCAATAGCCCCTGATACCCCCTCCCCTGAGTGGCAAAAAACTCACTAGGCACTTACTTTTTTTTCGGAATGTGTCTATCTATGATTTTTTCGGTCCTAGCGCAGCCGGCACCTAGGGAAACATAGCAAACCTGAAAACTTTCCTAAATAATACACCAAGGGGAATCCAGGATGGTGTGGCTTGTGTGCCTCTCATCAGGATCTGTTACCCAGAATCCCTTGCAAATCTCTAACTTAGTTGAAAAAACTAATTTTCCACACATTTCTGTGAAGGAAAGATCTGGAATCTGCACAGATCCACAAACTTACACCCACCCAGCACTTCCCAAAGTCTCCTGATAAAAATTGTATGTCACTTGTTTGGGCAGGCCTACTATCCGCAATAGGACACTGCCAAAAACGCAACGTGGACACACCACATTTTTTCAGTGAAACCTGAATTTTTTTTGCAAAGTGCCTAGTTGTAGATATTGAACCCTATCTCTGCAAGTACTTAGGGAAACCTAGAAAACCTATTCATTTTTTAAAACTAGGTCCCCAGGGTAATCCACAATAGGGTGACTTGTCTGGCTCTCACAAGTTCTGTTACCCAGAATCCTTTGAAAACCTCAAACTTTGTAAAACAAAATAGATTTTCCCCACATTTCTGTGATGGAAAGTTCTGAAATCTGCGTGGGTCCATAAACTTTCACCGACCCCACGTTCCCCAATGTCTCCCGATACAAATGGCACTCACTAATGTGGGTGGGTCAAATACCCACGACAGGCCAGGCCCTAAACGTATTGAGGAGACTTCAAAATGACCTATCATAAAACGACCTGGTTTTGCACGGGGCACCTGTGTTTTTGGCACCAGGCTCAGCGGCCATCTAGGGAAACTGGCCTAGCCTATATATTTCTGAAAACTAGACACCCTGGGGAGTCCAGTGAGGTATGGCTTGTGTGGATCCCCCGACGTTTTCCTCCCAAAATCCCCCACAAACCTCAAATTTTGCTGAAAAAAATAAATCTCAAATTTTTGTGTGGGAAATTTGGGATTATCTGGATGGCACAAATTTCTGACCACTCAGTGTTCCCCAGGTCTCCCGATAAAAATGGTACTTCACTCGTGTGGGTTGGTCAAGTACTTGTGACAGGCAAGGGCCCTAAACATATTGTGGAAAAAGTGTACCTCCATCTCTTCAATCTGAGTGGAATGTGGAGAGCAGTTCGAAAAACAGCTTTATTTGACCCACTGTAAGGTGTGAATTGAATATATAAACTTTTGACTTGGAAGGAAAATATTCTATCCATATATGGCTCAAATTTAGGTAGGGGTCTATTGATGTGTAAACTGTCCTGTTATACTCCGTTCGGAATGACCTTTCCAGATCTGATACATTGCTTCCTCCCAAAACATTGGTTTCACTTTCTGTATATCGGGTTTAACTACTTCTACTGTGGCTCTACATTATACCCTCATACCAATACTACCTCCAAGTTTTGATTTGCTTTAGAAGGGGGGTACATACTTCTTTATCATAAGCTATCAATTCTTTTAGCTATTATAGATACAGTGTCAGCTTCACAGTTGTCCATACCCAAATCCAATATAACAGGGGTTTAAGCATATTGACCATATTAATGGGATTAAATGCCAGATCAAATCTCAGGGGTATAAGAACTGTACTCAAAGGCAAGTTTAAAAAGCCCTAATAAATTTGTTCTCGGTCTTAGTTAGAATTGCTGTGTTTACATAACCCTATACTCCAGCTCCATAGATAGTTGCTTTCAATGTCGTAGCTCTATATACAGTATTGGCAGGTGACACCGAGCCTCCAGAGGTGGCCTTATATTTCCTCCCAATTGCAGATGCCCTCTTATGTAAGATGTTCTTAATTTTTTCTAATTGAGCCCCCCATGTCAAGTTATTCATTAATCTAACACCTAAATAATCAAATAATTTCAGCTGTTTAGGGGAGAAAGAGGCAAGAGAAATGAAGAAAGAGGCAACAGAAGTCCAGAAAGACGAAGAAAGGTGCAGAAAGAAGCAAGAGATATGCAGAAAGAACCAACAGAGGTGCACACAGAGGCCTTGTTGCAAAGTTATCCTGTGCCCCAAACTTTTTGCTGGCTGGTACTGGTGGTAACTGACTCTGATTAACCAGGACCGGAACCAGTGCTATCCTGAGAGATACTTAGAATACAGTTAAAACACCGACATACACTAGGGTAGACTATGGGTTGGGGTACCCCTGTGATTGGCAATACCTCCCCTGTACAGACCAGGTAAATAATAGGGCAGCTGGATTAAAACTACCTCTAAGTCAGAGGTACCGAAAGAGGCAAGAGAAGTGCAGAAAGAAGCAACAGAGGTGCCTAAAGAGGCAAGAGAGGTGCAGAAACAGGAAAGAAAGGTGCAGAAAGAGGCAAGAGGAATACAGGGGAACTATTCCGTAAGAACACATGATTTAGCCTGGAAGATGGCGTCTTTTTAGCTCTGCAGAAATTATTGCTGCTTGGTTTTCTCCCCGGGGACAGGGATCACTGTGCCATTTGTGTTCTTCTCTATGGCATTCGTGCCTCAGGGACATGAGTTCATCCGAGAACCATGGGGCAGATGGTTTTGTCCTTTAAATGACCTGTGTCTAGGGCCCTATTGACCCAGTCCCAAAATCCCTCTGCAGTGTGGGGGGAGTGATGTACCTCCCAGCATGATCGAGGCAAAGACAGCCTCCCAGTTAGTGGCTGAGATCTTGTTCAGTTTTCTGCAGCAACGGTGCCCAATGGGGAGGGCCCTTACTCATTCTGATGGGCAGGGGGGAGGAGATTTTAAAACCGATCAGATAATGGTCCACCCAGCTGAGGGGCTGGACTGCCTCAATCACCAAGTTATTGTGATTACTGAATATGCCATCCAGAGTGTGGCTGGCGGTGTGTGTGGGAGGGTGGACCCGCTGCTCAACCCCCATGGAAGACATGGGTGGTTTTCAAGGAGAAATTTGAAATCCCCTAGGATCGTGTAGTGGGCGGTGGTAGCAAATGGTTCAAAAGTTTTGCACCAGGTCTCCATGAACTTGGCTCTCAGACCATGTGGGTGATGTACTAGGAGGCCTGAGAAGCAATAGTTCACGGATAGTTTTATCCTAAAAGAGGCAACTACCAGTATACTGCCAGGGACCGCTTCCACAGCGTTAAGTGTACATCTAAAAGAAGTCCCTAGCCACCAAGTCTAGGCCGTCTCCTCTTTTGTCCAAGCAGTCTTGTTTAAATATAGTATAGCCTGGGGGGACAGCATCAACCAGGTGGGGGCCTGAACAGACCCTGGCTCATGTCTCTGTAATGAAAAGACTATCTAAATTAAGTGATTGAATTGTCAAGTCAATTTCAGTTTTGTGTTTAATCATGGAGAAGGCCTTCAGCAGCGCCCCCTGAAGTGAATTTGTCCTGATCTTAAATTTGTTCCTGGTCTCTGTCTTTTCCTCCATACCCTGCGGCGTTCTGAGACGACCAGCATGGGAAACCCTATAGTTCATGGGCCTTAATTTACAGTGTTGACAAGGTACGGAATCCCCCTTGTTGAGATCCCACTTGACTCGTCACCCCTTGTGCTGTGATTTAGGGTGCAGCTCAAGAAGTTGCAACTTGGAGTAAGTTTTACCCAGAGCGTCCTCATTTCCTGGAGGAATGTGGGCAGCATGCTAGGCCCCTGGTGCCTGCCAGGTGCAGGCGTGTGCAGACAGGCTTGCCTTCACCGTGCCAGCGGCACGCCCGCTGCGTGCTAATAATTGCATGTGTTTAAATGCACCCATACCCAGAGGTGCAAAGCGAGCTGGACCACCTACCTCAGAAAGGCGTCTGGCTCGGAAAAGCAATAGAGGAAGAGAAAGACTCTCTCTGCACAAACGGAAAACCCGCAGCTGACCAGAGAGCCCAGAAGAGAGAGAAGCACGTCCCCGGAGCAGGAGAGAGGGAGCGCAACTTAGTCAGGCCTCGGGAGAGCTCAAAGCCTAAATGTGGCAGAGAGCGAAAGGTGAGAAGTCAGAAAAAAGACCAGCAAGCAGAGTATTACAAAAAATGCTCAAAATGTAAAAATAAAGCTTTTTTAAAAGTCTAAATTACAACTTTTTAAAACTCTAAAACTCTAAGCAGAAATAGGCAGAAGAGTTCCTTGCCTCTATGCACATCCACATTGATAGATTACTTTACATTAATAAAAATCTCTAGAAACAAACTATTGGAAACTAACAAAACCACTGAGATTCACCAGTTATAGTTATCTATATAACTTGTGCCCAAAAGTAAATATAACTTGCTCTCTCACCATCCACTGCAGAATACCTCACATATTACATTACTTATGACATGTGCTTTGATACATTGATAACATCACTGTGACATCTTAAATTATATCATTGATAACAACAATGTGCATGGCGGTGTGTGTTTTAAGTTACTTCAGATCACTACAACTGGAGAAATTCAGTGACTCCGTTTGTTTAAAATAGTATGTTCATCTTGCCATAACTTCTCTTTACATTGATATCCTAAGTTTATTTTAATTTAATTTAATATGAAGTAACATATTATTACACTTCTTAACTATGACATCACTTTAACCTTTGTAAACAGGTTGTTATTAACCCCAACATTGTTGAGAGTGTTTGAGGAATCCAGGTGGCTCAGGAGTATATCTGCCTCCATGCACGAGGCACTTATCACAGTGCGCCCTAAACTGGGCAGAAACCCCCTTTTGCTAGGGTTCATGTAGGCCCCTTTCACTTCTGATATTAGACTATAAAATATTGCAGACGGTCCTTGCTAACTGTCTCGTCCCGGTGGCACCAGTGTTTAATTTGAGCGGTGGGGTTTTCCGGTGCTCAGCACCAGCAAATATTTCACAGGGCTTGGGCAACAATTTCTTACCCTGCAGGTGGTGGTCTCAATTTTAATTGTTCAATTTTAAATTTAACAATTAACATACCTTGCATGTTGATTGGCTGGTATGTGTTCTTAGGCAGGCCGGCATATGCCAGTCGAGTCAGGCATGATTGTGCATAACCACATTAGTGATAATGTCATCATGCCTGTCACCAATCCAAGAAGTCATCTTCAAACAATGGCTTGCATTCTTTTCCCCAAGTCTGCTGCACCCTGCCACTGCCTGAGCCTAAGCCTCCCATTGGATAATTGTAGCTGGGGGCTGGTTCATGATGGAGTTGATTCAAGGAAGCTGCAGGAGTGCATTTGGAACTTGGGAGTGAGGGCTCATGAGGAAGAATTAAAGAAAGTAAGTGTGGACTTTACACTTGCTGCATAGCCAGAGTAGCATAACCTGCAGCCCTGCATTGCTGCTAAATCCTCAACGTGCTCAATGCAGCCCGCCACCACTTTTCTGTGCCATGGAGTCAACTGTAGTAATGGCTCACTGCCTCCTAGCATGCTAATTGCTGAGCGTGCATGAGTTCAGAAGGCGCTACAGCCATAGTCACTGGCATTGGCAGCATTACGGCTGGGAACAATGCTTATGCTGTAGAAGGCAGGGTCACAGCAAGCTGATCAGTGGATGCTCATGCCATCGTCATCCCTGGACATACTAATTACAGGCAGCACTAGCAGTGAAACGACCTGCTGTGCTCGAGCAGCTGTCGGTTCCGCAATAAACCCAGTCCTACAGCACTGATTAATATGTGTGAAAAAAGCATCTTCTTTTCAAGTGCATTTTGTTTTTGCACTTGGTGTAGGTAAGAAAGTAAAAGTGTGGACTTTACACTTGCTGCATAGCCAGAGTAGCATAACCTGCAGCCCTGCATTGCTGCTAAATCCTCAACGTGCTCAATGCAGCCCGCCACCACTTTTCTGTGCCATGGAGTCAACTGTAGTAATGGCTCACTGCCTCCTAGCATGCTAATTGCTGAGCGTGCATGAGTTCAGAAGGCGCTACAGCCATAGTCACTGGCATTGGCAGCATTACGGCTGGGAACAATGCTTATGCTGTAGAAGGCAGGGTCACAGCAAGCTGATCAGTGGATGCTCATGCCATCGTCATCCCTGGACATACTAATTACAGGCAGCACTAGCAGTGAAACGACCTGCTGTGCTTGAGCAGCTGTCGGTTCCGCAATAAACCCAGTCCTACAGCACTGATTAATATATGTGAAAAAAGCATCTTCTTTTCAAGTGCATTTTGTTTTAGCACTTGGTGTAGATAAGAAAGTAAAACACATGTCATCTTCCTCTTCTTTAGGAATGACAACAAGAAAACGCAGCATTCAAAATAGCAGGGACATGTACAGGCTGGAAACAGGGGTAATAGCAGCAGTATTATAGATAAGAGAGAGCAAGAGTAAAGAGGAGAATGAAAACAAGGGAGGAGAGAGATAAAATGGAGCAAAGTAGAAGAAAAGGAGGAGAGCAAATCAGATACAAAGATTCGGACAAGGTGGTGAATTGCTGATTTGGACACAACTATTATATACCTCCTTGACAGCT
The DNA here is from genome assembly GCF_964263255.1 of Lissotriton vulgaris. NCBI lineage: Eukaryota > Metazoa > Chordata > Amphibia > Caudata > Salamandridae > Lissotriton > Lissotriton vulgaris. The sequence continues at coordinate 22,312 of NW_028241067.1, read as the reverse complement.
CATGCCTAAACTGGATGGGAGATATCATACCCAATCTGTATGGCATCAGGCAAGGGTGCCCATTGTCCCAGGTGTTCTTTGCACTAGCAAATTGAACCAGTAGCAGGGCCCTGAGTAGGGCATTACCATTGATGATAACTATCACATTATTTCTTGTACTCGGATGATGGATTGATATACTTGAGAGATGTTCGATGAGCACTGCTTGCAGTGATGGTGCTGTTAGATGACTATGTTGCTGTAGCATGGCTGAAAGTTAGCTAGGACAAGTCTTGTCTGTTCCCACTGAATAAACAGGCATTGGAATACCACACACATCTCCTCAGTGCAGACCTGCATCTCACACTCGACACCATGAAATATCTAGTTCAAATATACTCCGATGAAAATGACCTGGTGGCAGTCACCAGGTCATTTTGGCAAGGCAGTCACTTGCATTAGGAATTTTATTGTGATTCCGTTCTGGAACCTGCTCCCACAATCCACAATTGGGAAAATAGATGTCTGAAACATTTAGATTTTACAGATATTCTAATATTTCTTCTCAGCATTCAAATATACCATGATGAACATGACCTAGTGGATGGTAACCTTAGCAAGGCAATCACTTCCATTAGGAATTCAATTCCATTCTGGAGAACGCTCCCACTACCCTAGATGAGTAGAATAGCCATCATCAAGATGCAGGCCGGATGGGCCCCATTATCAGCTCCTCCTGCTGAGGCCTCGCCGGTGCCCCCACCACAAGCTCACGGCCGCTGTGACCGCTGCCCCTGCCTCCTGCCTCCTGTAAGTGTTCTGACTGTGCCTGCTTTTGCTTGCTCCCTTTCGTATATTGCCTCTGTGTTATTATTGTATTTTGTGCTTGTGTTACTCTCGCCTTAGTCGGCAGCCCGGCACCCCTTCCCCCTATTTCTTCTGTATCCCCGGCTTCCCGCCGCCTCCTTCTAAGGCCATGCCCCCTCACCGCTATGCTCCCGCCTTCAAGCTGCTCTTCCCTCCCTCCCCGCCTGAAAAGGAGACTGCAGCCGGACGGCAGGGATGACTCCTGACCTGCCTGCAGGCCTGATCGCACCCCCTACCAGCTCCTCCTGCTGAGGCCCCGCCGCTGCCCCCAGCGCGAGCTCGTGGCCGCTGTGACCGCTGCCCCTGCCTCCTGCCTCCTGTAAGTGTTCTGACTGTGCCTGCTTTTGCTTGCTCCCTTTCGTAGATTGCCTCTGTGTTATTATTGTATTTTGTGCTTGTGTTACTCCCGCCTTAGTCACCAGCCCGCCAACCCCACCCCCTATTTCTTCTGTATCACGGCTCCCCGCTGCCTCCTTCTAAGACCACGCCCCCTCGCCGCCCCACTTCCGCCTCCCAGCTGCTTCTCCCTCCCTCCCCGCCTGAAAAGGTGACCGCAGCTGGACGGCGGGGATGACTCCTGACCTGCCTGTAGGCCGGATCGCCCCGCCACCAGCTCCTCCTGCTGACACCTTGCCGCTGCCCAAGCACGAGTTTGCAGCCGCTGTGACCACTGCCCCTGCCTCTTGTAAGTGTTCTGAATGTGCCTGCCTGTGCTTGCTCCCTTTTGTAGATTGCCTCTGTGTTATGATTGTATTTTGTGCTCGTGTTACTCCCGCCTTAGTCGCCAGCCCGCCACCCACCATCCCCTATTTCTTCTGTATCCCCGGCTTCCCACTGCCTCCTTCTAAGGCCACGCACCTTGCCGCCCTGCTCCCGCCTCCCAGCTGCTTCTCCCTCCCTCCCACCTTAAATGGCAATCACTGCCGGGACGCGCAGCGGACGCTCGCAGCAGGCGCCCCAATTGCGCGCCGAAGGCTTGCGGCAGGCAAGCCCGTCTGCGCCCGTCCGCACCTGGACCGCGCCCAGCGCCAGAACCCCTGGACCCCGAAGCCGCCACAACACCAGCCTGCACTACGACTCCAGCACCCTCCATGCACTCAACCCCGGACGAGACCACTCCTGCTACCTAGGCACACCCAAGGGCCCTTCACCTGCCGGAACTGCAGATTCACCAGCTTACGTCCCGCCAAACCATCTACCAGAGAACTCAACCACCTCCGATGCATCCTCCTCAACACCCGTTCCGCTCGCAAGCACGCTGTCGAAGTCTGGGACCTCCTAGACTCAATCACCCCCGACGTCGCCTTCCTGACGGAGACCTGGCTGGACGCCACCTCGGCACCAGACATCCCCATAGCCATCCCAGAGGGCTACAAGATCTCTGCAGGGACCGCACCAACGGAGTGGGAGGGGGAATCACCATCATCCACAAGGACACCCTCAGAGTTTCGACCAACACCGACGGCACCCTCGCCACCACCGAGTACATGCACTTTGAGATCCACACCAACCCCAACACCACCCTCAGAGGAACACTCATCTACAGACCACCCAGACCCCTACCACAGTTTACCGACACTATCCCCAACCTCATCAGCACCCATGCCCTCACCTCTACGTACAACATCCTCGGCGACATGAACTTCCACCTCTAGAACAACAACGACGCCAACTCCACCACCCTGATCGACAACCTCGCCAACCTCGGACTTAAACAGCTCATGACGACACCCACCCACGTCGCTGGACACACTCTGGACCCTATCTTCTCCGCAAGTCCCCATGTCTCCTTCAACCGCCCCACCAAACCCCACTGGACAGACCACAGATGCGTCCACTTCACCTTCAGGAAACCCACCACACACCACCGCACCCAACAGCTGACACGCCGCTGCTGGGGCAAGGTCACCAAGGACCAAATAACCACCACCCTGAGACTGAAAAAAACAGCCAACCCCACCGACCCCAACACCGCCGCCACCAACCTCAAACAGTGGACCAGCGACTGTGCCGACACCCTCGCCCCACTCAAGACCTCCGCAACCAATCACACCAACAAGAAAGCCGCATGGTGACCCATTCTTAGGACACCCCCGCGCCGCACGGCCACCAGCTGTAGCGTGTGCTCCCCGCCTGCCACTCGCTGCCATCAGCCTCGCTGAGCCTGCCTGATGACCACGCCCCCCGCCGTCACTCGGTGATGTCTCCTTCGTTAACTGTGTTTTTTTCTCTTTAATTTCGGTTTCCTTGTTGCCTATTTTAGGCATTTTGCCCCTATTGCCTGTGTTTTTGTGACCCCCTGTGCTGTTTTTCCCTGCAGTGCCCCCTGCACCCACCCGCCCCGCTACCCGCTTCCCGCCGCCGTGAGAGCGGACACACCCCCTTTTCCTTCTGTGCCCTCCCCGCTCCCGCCTCCCAGCTGCTCCTATCCTCCCTCGCACTTGGCCATAAATGGTGACCTTGTGGCGCAGGTGAGTGTGACCTATTCTTAGGACACTCCCACGCCGCACGGCCACCAGCTGTAGCGTGTGTTCCCGGTCTGCTGCTGCCCTCAGCCTCGCTGAGCCTGCCTGCTGACCCCGCCCCCAGCCGTCACTCGGTGCTGTCTCCTTCGTTAACTGTGTTTTTTTCTCTTTAATTTCGGTTTCCTTGTTGCCTATTTTAGGCATTTTGCCCCTATTGCCTGTGTTTTTGTGACCCCCTGCGCTGTTTTTCCCTGCAGTGCCCCCTGCGCCCACCCGCCCCGCTACCCGCTTCCCGCCGCCGTGAGAGCGGACACGCTCCCTTTTCCTTCTGTGCCCTCCCTGCTCCCGCCTCCCAGCTGCTCCTCCCTCCCTCGCACTTCGCCATAAATGGCGACCGTGCGCACGCGCAGCATTGACGTGCAGTGGGTGCGCCGATTGTGCGCCGAAGGCGCACCAAAGGCAAGCCCGTCCGCTCCTGGACTGCGCCCAGCGCCAGGTCCCCTATTCCCCACCGCCGATGCAAGACTTCACGACAGACCTACGACGCCGCCACTCTCAACGCACTCAATGCCGGCCGGAACCCTGCCTGCTACCGAGCCACCCCGAGACGCACCAACGGACCCTTCGCCTGCAAAGCCTGCCGCTTCACCTGATCCGGACCTGCACTGCCCCCGCCGACTCCAACACTAACAGCAACCACCTGAAGTGCATCCTGCTGAACACCCGCTACGTCCACAGGCACGCCGTGGAACTCTGGGACCTGCTCGACGCAACTGCACCAGACGTCGCCTTCCTCACCGAAACCTGGATGAACGCCTCCTCAGCGCCCGACATCGCCACAGCCATCCCGGACGGATTCAAGATCACCGGGAAGGACCGCGTCAACCAGACGGGAGGAGGCATCGCCATCGTACACAAGAACACCATCCGCATCTCGACTAACTCCGACAAAACCTTCTCCGCCGGCGAGCACCTGCACTTCCAGATACACACCGACCCCAAGACCACCCCCCGAGGCACCCTCATCTACAGACCACCGGGACCACGCACGCAGTTCAGCGAAGACATCGCAGACTTTATCAGCCCGCACGCCCTTCCCTCCGCCGACTACATCCTCCTAGGGGACGTCAACTTCCACCTGGAAAACAACAACGACAGAAACACCACCGCCCTGCTGGACAACCTCGCCAACCTCGGACTCAAGCAACTGGTGGACACCTCCACCCACTACGCCGGGCACACGCTTGACCCCGTCTTCTCATCCAGCAAGCACGTCTCCTTCAGCCAGGCCACCGGACTCCACTGAACAGATCACAGCTGCGTCCACTTAAGCTTCAGTAGAACTACGACCCACCACCAACCGCAATGGGTTCCCCGCCGCAGCTGGGGCAAGATCACCGCCGAGCAGCTCACCGCCTCCCTCAGCCAGAACACTCCCACCAGCACAACGGACCCCAACGTAGCAGCCAGCAACCTCACCAAGTGGCTGACCGCCTGCGCCGATGACCTCGCACCACTAAAGAACCCTCCCAGCAGACCCGGCAGCAAGAAAACCCCCTGGTTCACCGACGAACTCAAGGAATCCAAGAAGAACTGCCGCACCCTCGAGAAAGCCTGGCGGCTCGACCACACCACAGACAACTGGACCGCCCTCAAGCACGCCACTCGCAAACTCCATCAACTGATCCACGCCACCAAGAAGACGGCACTCAAAGAACGACTGGACAACAAAGTCCACGACAGCAAGGAACTCTTCAGCATTCTCAAAGAGTTCTCCAACCCCAGCGCCGGAACCAACGACATCACTCCCACGCAAGACCTCTGCGACTCCCTCGCCTCATTCTTCCACCGCAAGATCGCCGACATACACAACAGCTTCGACTCACAGACCACGCACCCTACCAACAAACCAACGCCCGCCACCACCACCCTCTGCAACTGGACCCCGATCAGCACCGAAGACACCACCCGCACGATGAACTCCATCCACTCAGGATTACCAACCGACCCGTGCCCACACCACGTCTTCAACAAAGCCGTCGCCACCATTGCACCCCATCTCAGAGACACCATCAACTCCTCCTTCCACACCGCGACCTTCCCGGAGAGCTGGAAGCATGCCGAGCTGACCGCCCTCGTGAAGAAACCAACGGCAGACCCCACCGACCTCAAGAACTACCGTCCCATCTCGCTCCTTCCTTTTCCGGCCAAAGTCATCGAGAAGACCGTCAACAAACAGCTTGCCGCCTTCCTTGAGACGAACGGATCCCTCGAACACTCGCAGTCCGGATTTCGGGCCAACCACAGCACCGAGACCGCCCTGATCGCAGCCACCGACGACATCAGAACCCTGATCGACAACGGGGAAACAGCGGCCCTCATCCTCCTGGACCTCTCCGCAGCGTTCGACGCGGTCTGCCACCGAACCCTAGTGAAGCGCCTCAGCAACATCGGAATCCGAGAGAAAGCGCTGGAATGGATCATCTCGTTCCTCACCGGAAGAACCCAGAGAGTCCGCATCCCTCCGTTCAGATCCGAGGCCACCGAAGTCATCTGCGGCATACCACAAGGATCTTCTCTCAGCCCGACCCTCTTCAACGTCTACATGAGCCCCCTCGCAGCCATCGCACGCCAACACCACCTCAACATCATCTCCTATGCCGACGACACCCAGCTGATCCTCTCCCTCACCAACGATCCCACCACCGCCAGAGCCAACCTACACGAAGGGATGAAAGATGTCGCCGACTGGATGAGGAACAGCCGCCTTAAACTGAACTCAGACAAGACGGAAGTCCTCATACTGGGATCATCACCCTCCGCCTGGGACGACTACTGGTGGCCCCCGGCCCTGGGCACCGCTCCCAAACCGACAGACCACACACGCAACCTGGGCTTCATCCTGGACTCCTCCCTGTCAATGACCAGACAAGTCAACGCCGTTTCTTCCTCGTGCTTCAACACCCTGCGCATGCTCCGCAAGATCTTCAGATGGATCCCCACTGAAACCAGGAAGACCGTCACCCAGGCACTCGTCACCAGCCGACTGGACTACGGGAACGCCCTCTACGCCGGAACCACAGCCAAACTCCAGAGAAGACTCCAACGCATCCAGAACGCCTCCGCACGACTCATCCTGGAAATCCCCCGACACAGCCACATCACCGGACACCTGAGAGAACTGCACTGGCTCCCCGTCAGCAAGAGAATCACGTTCAGACTCCTCATCCACGCACACAAGGCTCTACACGACCTGGGCCCCAAGTACCTCAACGACCGCATGACCTTCTACATGCCCACGCGCCAGCTACAATCAACCAGCCACGCACTCGCCACCGTACCACGCATCCGCAGAGCCACCGCCGGAGGAAGATCCTTCTCCTACCTGGCAGCCAAGACTTGGAACTCCCTCCCCATTCACCTTCGGCGTACCCAAGACCATCTCTTCAGGAAGCAACTCAAGACCTGGCTGTTCGAGCAGTGACACACCCCTCTCCTCCAGCGCCTTGAGACCCTCCCGAGTGAGTAGCGCGCTATATAAATGCCGTGATTGATTGATTGAATGGTTCACCGAAGACCTCCGGACCTCCAAGCGCACCTGTTGGAAGATGGAGAAGCCCTGGCTCCGCGACAGAACACCAGACATCTACACAGCCCACAAGTACACCACCCGCAGACACCACCAGCTCATCAGGACCGCCAAGAGGACTTCCTTCAAGGACCGCCTTGACAACAACGCACACAACAGCAAAGAGCTCTTCAACATCGTGAAAGAACTCCCAAACCCCAGCTCCAACACCAACACCAACGACATTCAATCATCACAAGACCTGTGCGACTCACTTGCCACCGTCTTTCACTTCACCGCAAGATCACAAACATTCACGACAGCTTCAACACCGACACCACCACTTCCACCGCCAAGACCACCACCCCTGCGACCTCCACCCGCACTAGTCGCATTACCACCTGGTCCAACGTCAGCGACGAAGACACCGTCAAGACCATGAACTTCATCCACTCCGGATCACCATCCAACCCATGCCCTCACCACGTCTTCAACAAAGCCTGCACAGCCTTCGCACCCCATCTCCGGAAAACAATCAACATCTCCTTCGAGACAGCAACCTTCCCGGCGAGTTGGAAACACGCCGAGATCAACACCCAACTGAAGAAACCCAAGGCGGACCCCAAGGACCTCAAGAACTTCTTGCCTATCTCCTTTCTCCCTTCCCGGCGAAAGTCACGGAGAAGATCGTCAACAGACAGCTGACCTGCTACCTCGAAGACAACAACATCCTGGACCCATCCCAGTCCGGCTTCCGCAGCAACCACAGCACCGAGACCGCCCTTATCGCCGCCATAGACGACATCAGGATCCTTATGGACAAAGGTGAAACAGCCGCCCTCATCCTTCTGGACCTATCAGCAGCCTTCGACACGGTCTGCCACTGCCCCCTAACAACAAGCCTCTGGGACGCCGGTATCCAAGAGAAGACCCTGGCCTGGACCACGTCCTTCCTCTCTGGCAGAACCCAGAGCGTCCGCTCCCACCCTACAGCTCCAAGACTACCGTGATCATCTGCGGCGTTCCACAGGGAATCTCCCCTCCGCCCGGTGCTGTTCAATATCTACATAGTACCACTCGCCCACGTCGCACGACAACACAGCCTTAACATCATCTCCTACGCCAACGACACCCAGCTGATCATATCCCTCACCGAAGACCCCCACACCGCCAAATCCAACCTCCACAGAGGGATGAAGGCCATCGCCGAATGGATGAAGGACAGCAGGCTGAAGCTGAACTCAGACTAGATGGAGGTCCTCATCCTCGGCCACACCCAATCAGCCTGGGATGACTCCTGGTGGCCTACAGCGCTAGGAAAACCCTCAGAACCCGCCGACCACGCACGCAACCTGGGAGTCATCCTCGACTCCGCCCTCTCCATGAGCAAGCAAGTCAACGCAGTCTCCGCGCCATGCTTCAACACCCTCTGAATGCTATGCAGGATCTTCAAATGGATCTCCTCCGACACGAGAAAAACCGTCACCCAGGCCCTCGTCACCAGCAGATTGGACTATGGGAACGCCCTCTACACAGGAACAATAACCAAGCACCTGAGACGTCTGTAACGCATCCAGAAAGTCTCTGCACGACTAATCCTCAATGTCCCCCAACGCAACCACATCACACCCCACCTAAGAGGCCTGCATTGGCTCCCTGTCGACAAGCGGATCACCTTCAAACTCCTCATCCACGCACATAAGGCCCTACATAACGCCGGACCAGCATACCTCAACGACCGACTCAGCTTTTACACCCCCACCTGCAGCCTCCGCTCCGCCAACCTCACCCTCGCCACAGTCCCACACATCAGGGAAACTACCGCCGGTGGAAGATCCTTCTCCTACCTCGCCGCCAGGACCTTGAACACACTCCCTACCGACCTACGATGGACCCAGGACCTGCTGGCCTTCAGAAGACTTCTCAAGACCTGGATCAGTAGCAGCCCCCTCCCCCCCAAGCGCCTTGAGACCCTTACACTATGTAGCGCGCTTTTATTGATGTTGACTTTACCATTATTTCTTCTCAGCGTTGTCTTTTAGACCTAAAGAACAATTCTTCGGGGAGCTGCAGCCTCTCCTGATGGTGTGATATGGACCTAAAAGTAAAACACCCCGTCAGATAGGGACACTTTGGGTTCTACCTGCAGTAGTAGGTCATCACCCTTGCGGCACTTGTGCTGCTTGTCCCCAGACCTGTAAATCAACCTCTATTGATATTGGTACTAGCAGAGCGTGGGAGCAACGCAGGTTCACCAATTGTAATAGTGAAAACCTTATATACCTGATTACCTGCCCTTGCCAACTACGCTACGTCGGCATGACGACCAGGCGCATCAAAGTAAGAATATCAGAATATAAAAGCACCATACGCTGTCGGAGACAAGCAACAAGACTAACGGCACATTTTTTAGAAAAAGGCCATGGTCCAAACGATTTCCAATGGACTGTTTTAGAACAACCAATGATACCAGAACATGTGGATGTATCAAATTACCTCTTTAGACGGGAACAAAAGTGGGACTATCGTCTGAACAGTGACAAAATGGGTCTAAATGAAGCACAATTTGGAGAGTAGGTGGTGAGGTATTGTCAGCGCATAGCCTATGCAGCAATAAATCTACAGCTTACTATCTCAGAATGGGGCATCAAGGGAACCACAGACAGCTACCACCCACCGCTGTCAAGAGACAGTAAGATACAAAAGTAATTATTGTCACAATAACAAGTTTTGCAGTTTTGAGTTCCCTGAGCACAAAAAAATGTTAGTGTATCTGTATGATTTACAGATAATATCAATTCAAACAATGAAAGTCCATATCCATGTATCCAAGTTTGAAAAAAGTCCTTATTTTATTTCTCATCCAGATGATCACGAAGACTTGTAGATACAGCAGTACAGTCCTGATATAATTTACAACAGCCAAACGCCAACACGTGTTTCGTCAAGGGGCATCACCCAATGACTTCCTCAGGGCTGAAACAACAAATTATACCCTATTATAAATCCCAACAATTGGGAAAACCAAGTCAAATTAAGAAATACCACCACCAAAACATTGGTGCCATTCAAAGAAAAAACCTCATACCAATAAGTAAGCCATCTCATAAGTCAAAAGGAAAGAAGGGAAAAGAAAAAGAAAAGAACAGAAATACGCCAGAAATAACAAATAAAACTAATTCCAGAAAGACGACCATCAGATAGAACCCTGTGATATAGATAAAAAGCATGCACATAGAACCAAAATGAGAAAGAGAAGACACAAAAGTGAAAAAATGAATGTCACTATGAACACCTATGAGACATGCCTAACACAAGGGAGTCAAACAGACTATTGGTATACAGAACCTGCTACCCCTTTTTTGAGTTTTAGTTCTTAATCAAGAGTAATTCCTCTTTATAGCATTATTCATCTGGTAGATTTAGTCTTTGTGTCAGATATAAAGATAATATTACTGGTTACCAATAATGCGTTTGAATCTCACCAAATACGCATATCGGTAAACTAGAGCGTAGAATAGCCAATAAATTTACACCAAAAGAAACTACCGCGCTAAAAAGAGTGTTACTTAAGCTTAGACAAAATGTTAATTCCCATATCCGTAAGTTCTATTCGTAGTTCTTGAAGTCACATGACCAAATTGTCACATGACATTCACAAGATCTACTTATATGACTTGAAAAACTACAATTCCCATGATTCTGGGTTTGTTTTGTAGTCTCCCAAGTCACGTGCCCGAAATGTCACGTGACATCGTGAAGATCAAATTGGCGCTCTGGCAGTACACCGGCGCCCCCCCCCAGATTGCCCAGAGGGACGCCTGGTGTACCGACGGGAAGGTGAGAGCTGGGTAATGGTTGTTGACCAAGTGGTGCGCAATGCAACAATATTTTCTGGGTTTCCGGCTGGGAACCCGTATGAATGTGCAATAATAATCTGCCAGGGCGAAACGTTTGTTCGCTAAACATTATCATAATCGAGCGCGTAGTTTACTAAAGTCGAGCTCCTGCTTGGTATGCGTACACATGCGCTAGAACATTTTTCTAGCCCCGCGCATTTATATTTACGAAGCTACACGCGGATATGAACATACACGAATATAGCAAATAGTTGACGCTGATTTACATCAAACAAAAAGCGTGGCTATGAAATATTCCTGATGTTAAACCAGCATTATATGAGGCTGATTATGAGCCAATTGATTTGTTTTTCACTCAAATACATCTAAAGTGAACTAAATATAAACACTGAACTGAGTCTGTGAAAGATGCCTGGCCAGTTGGTGTGAGTTTAAGTGTTGTGTTTTGTGTTTTTACTAGAGCGGTGCTCCTCATACCTGAGCAGCAGCCAGGTGGGGTGATGCAATTCCTCCTACTAAATTAGGTAAGGTGGCTAGAAATGTAGTTTTGAGAAAATGGTGATATTGTGACCATCTCTATAGATATAACTAAGTATCTAAAATTTAAGGCTAAACAAATTGTGTATGCCTCTCTACGTTTCTACTGTGTCCTCACTTGTATTTGTGTGTGTTTTTTTTTTTTTTTTTTTAATTCAAATCTTTTTTATTGAAGAACAAAGCTGAAAATAAAAACAATACAATGACTCTTCCAAGGTACAAATGAATAGAATGATGGCACCAAGACACTTACAGTAATCAAATCAAGTCAAAGAGGAGATAGAAGAAAAGGGGGAGAGAAAAGGAGAGGAGGAACGAGAGAGAAGAGAAGAGAAGAGAGTAGAGAAGAGAGAGGACAGGTGTATCCATAGAGCGGTCATAACCAGTTTACCCAAACCTGGTTCGGCATGCATGTATTAGGAAGTATACAGTAAGCATATATGGTTGAACACACTAAAATTCAATATCAATTCTATGGAACAAGTTGACCATTGAGATGTGCCTCATGGGGGTTCAAAGTGGCAGGATGACGCATCCAGGGATGACCAGAGTTTGTTGTTCGAAGGCTTCCAAGTGGCTGACTGTAGCGCAGGATTGTCCGCCCCTCTTAGAAAGGAAAGCCATTCCAGCCACATTTTAAAGTTGACTTCAGCAAAATTTTTCCACTTGTAAAGTATGACCTTGCACGCCAATGTTAACATGATATCAAGCAATTGTCTATCATGAATCTCTGGCAATTGTTCCTCCAGAGGGCCCAGAATGACATATATAAATTCTTGAGTAGGAGTTATTCCAAATATCTGTTGAATATATGAAAATACTTTATTCCAGAATGGACGCAGTAGGGAACAGTTAAAAAGCATGTGTGCCAAGTCACCTGGTGCTTCTTGGCAGTTCCAACAATTAGGCGTGTCCCTCAGTTTACATTTAAACAGTTTCTGAGGGGTCCAGAACACTCTGTTCAACAACATATATTTCGTTTGGCATAGGATCGGGGAAACCTTGTTTGTTAGTGCGGTGTTATGTATGACCTCCCAATCGATCACTATTCCTGTGGAGTTAGGCTCTGATTCCCACTTGGTTTCGGTCAACTTATGTGGCTTCTTGGGCAGGGGGAGGAGCAGTTTATATACTCTAGAAACAAAATGACCAGCATGGTACAGTAATCGGAGGCGGTTCTGTAGAAAGGGGACGTTTGGAGATAGCAGCTTTCAATTTCAGGAATTGGTAAAATTCTATGCGAGACAAGTCAAATCTCTCTTGCAATATCGAAAAGGGTAGAGGCCTACCACTTTCATAGAGGTCATTCACTATATGTATACCCTTAGTCGCCCACAGTTCCCAGTAAAGGGTCTTCCCCTCTATCCTGAGCATAGGGTTATGCCATAATGAGAGTAGAGTAGATCTCTTAATCACCGAAGCAGTCTTATGGGATTGGTCAAGTCGGAGGAGTGCTCTTCTAGTATTTAGTAGAATGTATTTAGAGTGAGGTATATGGGCCAAATCCATGGTGAGGAGAGCCGAGAGGGGTGCACGCGCCATTAACGACCTTTCGATATTTAGCCACACTGGAGTGTAGGATGTATCATCAACTAGCCAAAGGGCCCCTTGTTTACAGAGGAAGGCTGTTTGGTAGTTCCTGAACGAGGGCAGGCCCAGGCCGCCCTTGTCTTTTGCTAACTGCAGCTTTTTTAGTGATATCCTGGCTTTTTTCCCTCGCCACAGGAATTCTCCGAACAACCTGTCCACCTTCTTGATGAATTCTTCTGAAAAAGTCATAGGGAGCATGCAGGCTAGATAGTTAACTAGAGGCGTGCACATCATTTTAAGGGTCTCAGCCCTACCCCACCAGGATAGATATTTTGGTGACCAGCTATCTAGCAATGTGGATATCTTTTTTAATGTTAAGTCTTGATTTAACTTCAGAGTCGTAATCAAATCCCTTTCAAAATCTAAGCCCAGATATTTAAAAGCTTTTGGTTGCCAGGTAAGGCCAGAGGAGCCTAGAATGTCTTTACTCCCGATATTGTTTAACAATTCAACTTCTGTTTTGTCCTTATTCAGTTTATATCCTGAAACTCTAGAGAACCCCTCGATTGTGTCCTCGTCGGCTTTTTCCGTTAAGATCAGCACATCATCGGCGTAGGCCGTCAATTTTACAGTGCAGTCATCAAATGGGATACCAGCGATGGCTTTGTTATGTCTAATATGCCACAAAAAGGGTTCTATTGCCACTAAGAACAGAGATGGTGATAATGGGCAACCTTGCCTCGTCCCTTGTTTCAGGCAGAAAGAGGATGAGAAGGAGCCACCTGCTCTGACTTTTGCAGTGGGGCCGGCATACAAAGCCATTACGAGTTTAGTGAACGTTTCTCCTAAGTTAAAATGGTGTAACACCGCCTTAAGGAAGGACCAATCCACCTTGTCGAATGCTTTTTCTGCATCCAGCGTGACAGCTACCGTGGGAGTATTCAGAAGTTTTGCTTTCTCTAGGGCATGGGCTAGCACCCTGGTGTTATCACTAGACAGTCTATGCTTTAGGAAACCCGCCTGAGATGGGTGTACGAGAGTAGGAAGGACCTTTTGTAAGCGAGCTGATAGAATCATGGCCAACAATTTACAGTCTAAATTAATCAGGGAAATCGGCCTATAGTTTTTTGGTAGCGACGGGTCTTTGCCGTCCTTTGGCAGAACTGCAATAGTCGCCTCTGCTAACGTACCCCTCACTTCCCCCGACTCAGTAAATTTGTGGAAGAGGCTCAGAAGAGGGTCAACCAAGTCTGATTGAAAGGTTTTGTAAAATTTGGCAGTAAAGCCATCCGGGCCCGGTGCCTTCCCACATTTCAGTCCCTTGATCGCTTTTTCCACCTCAGTAGCCGAGATCGGCTCATTAAGACTGAGTTGTTCCTCAGGCTTTAACTTTGGTAATACACACTCCTGAAGATATTCTTGAATTTTGTCTTCAGCCACCAATTCGTTTTTGGCGTATAAGTCCTTATAGAAGTCTTTAAAGACTTTGGTTATTTTTTGGGGATCCGAGTGAGTAACTCCCGCCGAGTCCTTGATAACATTAATAGCATTCCTTTGGACCTTAAATTTCAAATATGCCGCCAGGCTCTTGCCGGCTTTATTAGATTCACATAGCTTAAACCTTCGCTTTCTGTCTAGCCACACCCCACCCTTTCGCTTACTAGCTTGTTATATTCGTATTTTTTGTTGGTCATGATATTGAATGTCTCCCGGTCTCTCGTCATTTGGTGTTTGTTCTCTAGGATGGCTATTTCCGTCTCTAACCCTTCTAGCTTTGCATTACAATCTCTGTTCATTGCTGAACGAATTTTGATGCACACCCCCCTAATTGTACTTTTCAAAGCCTCCCAACGCACTAGGTCCGAAGTGTCCCCTTTCGCATTAATCTCCAAATAAGACCTAATGGCTGATAGAATTTCAGTTCTGTTTTGTTCTTTACTCAAGATTTCCTCATTGAGTCTCCAGGACGTTTGTTTAGGGGACGGTTTAATGTTAGTGATGGATAGAGATATGCAAGAGTGGTCTGATAGAACCCTAGGTTCAATTGAAGTATCCTCTATCCTTGCAACGCCATTTTGTGTAATGAATATGTAATCAATGCGGGAGAACGAATCGTGAGGGGAAGAGTAGAAAGTATAGTCCCTATCAGTAGGGTTTTGTATTCTCCATGTGTCAATTAAGTGAAATTGTTGGCATAATTTGATAAAGGCATTATGTGATCTGCTTGGTTTGAATACACATTTTGAGTCCCTGTCTAAGGCCGGGTCAAATGGAAGATTGAAATCACCCCCAAGGATATGCACCGCCGTATCAGGTATCGTTGCAATCTGCTTGGCTAAGTCTTGCCAAAATTCTAAGTCATTAACGTTAGGTGCATAAACGTTAGTGACAAAGAACTCTGTGTTATCTTTGGAAAGTTTCACTGTGACCCAACGACCCTTTTCATCTGATGAGGAAGACAGTAATTCTACCTTGGACTTTCTTGACAATAGTACCAGAACACCATTCTTTCTTCCAACTGCACCAGAACCGACAACCTCTGAATAAAACTTATTGCGCAGAGTGTAAAATTGTTTAACATCTAGTTTGGTCTCTTGCAGCAGTACAATGTCTCCCTTCTGTCTGCGCACATAGTCTAATATCTTTTGTTTTTTAACGGGCTGATTTAAACCTTTAACATTCATAGACAGAATCTTTAATCGGTCAAGTGAGGTTGTCCCAAGCGGAGTGGAAAGTGTTGTTAGTGACATTTATAACAGTGTAGGTATCATGAGTGCTCCACGAGAGCCATGGAAAGACATGTTACACAGCGCATTATGGAAGGAACACATTGCTTTGCCCCCTATGGTGTAAAACAGGCGGAGACCATGGTCCATCATCTGGGCGCCCAGGGATGGGGGATGGCTGGTCTGAGTACCGGTATACAAATACAACATATGCATGATACAGCTTGTCCAGATAAGAGCAAAGAGACAGGTCAGAGGGGAAAGAAAAAGCAAGGAAAAGAGAAGAGGAAAGGAATAAGAGGGAGAGAGAAGGGAAAGTACAAAAAATGCAAACCATAGAACATAACACCCCCCCCCCCCCAATACCCCACATCCCCCCACCCCACCCTCCCCAACTGCAGTACAGAAGCATGGCGACGTGAGGAAAACCGCAGTAACCCTCCCGTCTAAAACTAGTCATGTGTAAACATTGGAACAGCTATGCACAACGTAGAGTGCCGACAAACATTATGCAAACATTATGCAAACAGTGGAATATTGGAGTGATGCGGCAGAACTAACTTAGATATAGTAACACGTTCCTTCTGCACATTTTTGATAAATCAGAAACAAACCAATATACCTACAGTATATCTACCAAAGTGATGCTGTCGAGCAGAAATTTGACAATACAGCCACATAGCCTATTGGAAGGTATTATAGCTTCATACCCTCAGCATAGGGCCCCTAATGGTTATTGGTATCTAGGTTTATGCATCAGTGGTGAAGAACCTAGTCAAAAACGAAAACCTGCCAGTAATCATTCCTTAAACAAAGAGCCCCAGTACGGCCAGTCTGAAACCAGTCTATTCTGATCAATCCTGCCAATGCACCGGATTTTGGGTTCAGCCATACACGTCTTAACACATCTTACACCGGTATCTTCCTCATTTTAATCAAACAGGGCAGACCACCTCCAATCAAAAAGTTTAGATCACTAGCAGCAGGCCATGTCAAGTACAACCTAGAGAAATAAAGTAAGGAGACTCCAGGACCTTAGTTCAGACCTTCAGGCCACCTTTCAGGCAACGTAGAGTTCTCGGTGCAATGAGGCATCCGTCAACTTGAAACCTTACAGTATGGTAGTCTTGCAATTGACAAGCTCGTTGGGCTTTGTGGAATTAACATAGCAGAGATATCCTAGCGAGAGCACTAAACCTCAGATGTGGTCATCTGTAACCTGACGCCGAGGCCGAGGCTGCTTGACTTTCTGGGTTATTAGTTTCCATATCGCGTTCCATGTCCCGTTCTTCCACGTCTTCAAGCATACGTTTGAGCTTCCTGGGGTCCGTGAAGTAGGAAGACGATCCACGTATTGTCACCCTGTACTTAGCTGGGCCCACAAAGCCATATTGATATCCCTTCGCTGACAGTTGTTGACGTAGCGCAAGGAAGGCCTTCCTTATTTCTACGGTTTCCTTACTGTAGTCTTGAGAAATGTAGACCTTGGTATCCTTCCATAGAATATGATTGTGCTTCCTCACGAAGGCCAGGATTTGCTCAACATGTTGGTAGCGTAACGGTTTACATACGATGGGCCTTGGTCCTCTCTGTGTCTTAGTGATTCTCCCTGGTACTCTGTGTGCCCTATCAAATTCAAGAGGGTTGGTAAAAGTCAGGTTCGTGGCTTTAGTGAACCATGATTCCAGAAACTGAATGCATGAACCTTCCGACTCCTCGGACCCTTCCGGAATTCCAAAAATGCGTAGGTTCCCCCTCCTATTCCTGTCTTCCAACTCGGCCAGTCGTCTAGTTGTCTGGTCACAGGAGATGTGTAGGTGCTTCAGAGCCTTGGTGGTTTCAACCTCTATGTCTTCCAGGCGACTGATTCGGGATTCTGTTTCTGTTAGGCGCGCATAAGTATCTCTGATGTCTTGACGGATTGCTACCACTTCCTCCTTAGTGGCTTTGGCTAGGTCCTTCACTTCATCTAACCTATTCAATATCATGTCAAGTGCGTCCGGGGTAACTTTCTTTGGTTTGTTTGGTGATCCCGGGTTCGAGTGATCTGATTTAAGCCTCTTGAGGGTTCCTTGATCTTTGGTATCCATTGCGATCGTTAGCTCCTTCTCAGGATTGCTTAGAATTTTGGACAGTGACCTGAAAGCTCCCCTTCGGCACTCACGTGGGCAAAAGAACCAATACCAGCTTACCCAGGGGTTTGGTCAGCCAAAACACAGTTCACTGATGGTAATAACACTTCACAAGAGGCATTTGAGGAACAGGGCATCCCATTTATTCAGTCAATATATGCACATGGCGCTTGTCGAGATTGGAGCATTAGGGAGCCCACTGTGTATTGGTATCAAGCAATCCAGGCGTTCATTTCCAGCAGGTTTAAGCTCTCACAAACATACTATCAGATACTGTGAGCTTGCCATGCACTGTGGCTGTAAATAATGCATTATGTACTAATGGCAGGCAATCCAGGCACACAGCGTAGTAATAACCATCTCCCCAGTCTAGCACAGGTGTGTGTGACTACTTTCTCACCAGTGCTCGATTGGTGGCAAGATCCGGTTTATTGCGCAGAGACAGTGAGGAGAAATGATTTGCCTCGGTTTTTCCAGCATTACCGAGTGGCGGCCGCCATCTTGGTAAAGGTTAAGGAAGTCTTTGCATGGCCGATTGCACTGCACTCATGCGATCGGTGAAGTCAGCTGCCCGCCCCGGTGCGCTAAATTCTGCGAACGCGGTCACCTACTTCAGCTCCTTCGTGCGCTGCCGGGCTTTCCGCTGTGCTCTGCTCTGCAGGAGCTTGCTTCGCGCTCCGCTTTTCGTCCTTCCGTCGCGCTGCCTCCATAAACGCCTGGAGCCTCACTCGGTGCAGCTCTTGATCCGCTGCAGCCCCGGTCACGTAAATCAGCACATTACAGTCAGGGAGTGATCCGATGCTCGAGTCTTCGGTCACATCCCAGCTGTAGGCACTTAAAGGTGTTCCAATTTCAGTTAAAGACGCTCGTGACGGGAGGAGAGACGATCTAACCCGCCATCTTCCTCGGCGTCCAAGCCACGCCCCCTCGTGTTTTTTATTTTTTGTTCACCAATCACAGGGGAGCAGATTGAACGAATTTGAGAAAAATATACAGGTGATATTTTTCCTTTTTGTACAGTAGCCATTAACATCTATGTCCTGAAGAACGCAGTGACATATTTAGACTCACGATTGCTGAAACATGTTGACCCTACTGACTGGCAGATATTATGTTAAATCTGCTTGTTTTATCACATTTTAATATTAGGAGTATTGAGGGAACCCAATAAAATTTTCTCTAATCCACTCAATAATTCCCTAATTTTAACATTGCACCCTTTCCACAAATTTAATTTTGGCACTGTAATTCAGCTACCCACAACAAATAACTTTCCGGTCCTCTAAGCACAACTTTGGATTCTTCTGAAGTTGTTTTTCTATCAATACTACACTGATAGACATACTGCACCTTCTCCTGGGTAAGGAGAGCCCAAATGATGTAGGGCGGTACCGGGCGGGAGCTGATGGGCACTTTTTTCATATTTGAGAATTTAAGTGCAGCATGACACATAGTCACATTAAATTGTTCATCTTATAGCACTCCTTTTGATGATTTCACAGTAGGATTGTAGTTTCTCTCTGACCCTCAGATATTTCTTTCGTCTGTATAGTGATATGGAGCAACAATAGGCGCAGGATGGGCACCTCCCAAAATGTACACCCCATTGACAGATGGTTGACTGGAGGCACATAATTATGAACTACATTACGTGGCAGCCCAGCTTATGACATCACCATCTCCTCATTACACCCCCGCTCTGCGCCTATGGTCACTACCACAGTGTGCGGTGTGTCCTGGATGCAGGATGCAGCCCATGGGTCAAAGCGGGAATGTTCATTTGGGAGGATATGTATGAGGACCATCAGCTGCAGTTTTTCAACACTAATTACAAGACAATTGAAATGGGACCTGGTCAGTTCCTGCTCCACGCTGCCTTGATCCAGCTGGCGCAAGGGCAGTGGGGGTCCTACAGATGCTGGACACAACTTGGGTGCACTTGGGAGAGTAGTGGGAACAGCGATTGGAAGAGAGACTTTTTGACACCGCATGGCAACCCTGCTTTAACTCGGCTAAATCGATATGCAGAAATTCTAGCTTTCAATATATGCAATTTAACTCCATACACCACATGTATCTGACACCAAAACGGATAGGACGAAAATGCACAGGGGCTGCGACACTTTACCCCAGGTGTCCTCAGATTGAAGTGGACTTCCTCCATATGGTACGGCAATGTCTGGATTTAATGCTCTCCTGGGACAACATGCTGTGTAATTTGATAGAAGTAACAGGTCGCTATTGCCGAAGGAGCCCTTCGTGTTCCTCCTCGGAGTGCTTATCCGCACAAAAAGAATTTGACATTTATGCTCCTTTAAAGATTTATGTCTCATCCTCGCAAAAAGACTCATCACCAATCCTCAGTTCGGGACTTGAGGTAGGGTGATTCGAGGTAGGCCTATGTAGAGATGGCCGTGCTGTCAAGCCCTATCCACAATGGTGAAAGAGGGGAATGGTTTGCGTCATGACCGCCCACTATGAGATTGCAATCCATAGACCGCATTGGGTCAGGAGGTTGGAGGTGTGAATCCCTCTCCCTGACATCATACGCCCATGCTAAGAGTTATAAGCGACAAATCAGCTAGATTGCCTTTTTACATTCCGCATCTGTAAAGAAATAAGACATTGCAACACACAATTAGTCATGGCAATGGGGAAGTTTGTGTTTATTTTCGATATTTTGTTGTTCTTGTACTTCTCTCTCCTTAGGCATTCCATGCCCACCTCATCCAACAAACATTCATGTAAAATACACATGCATCCCATGGCCATATTACAACGGAACTGACAAAACTCTGCAATGTGTACAATGAGACCATGGATACGCATGATAATACTGAACCAGTTGCTTTATTGGTATGTAGGTAACATGGCTCAGTGGCAATTGCCAGTTACTTGTACTTACTGCAAAAACTTTGAAATCCCAATCAAACACTTGGAAAAAATCACTGATGACATATTTGATGATAAATGTGACAGTTTCGTATACACTTCTTGTACTGGAAAACATTAAGCAGCGTACATCTATACTTAATATCTCCATAGCCTCTTTCCTGCAAATGAATGTAAGTTTTCCTAACATACTTTGCCCCCTAATGGGTCTTGGTTGTGTAAAGGAGTGAGCTCTCCTTGAATGGTTAGTTTGACTCTCTGCCCTCCAGTGTTTTCTATTCGAGTATGCTGCAGCAGCAGCAGTAGTTAAGCATGAATGATGCTTCACTTATTCTAAGACTGGGTGGACATACATTTGTTTTGACGCAAATAGGGCTCTAGTAACATTCACATTGTATTATCAGAATATCAATGGTCTTACTTTTTTGTGGGTGTTTATTTTGTATTTTCATTTCCTCCTCAAATGCCTCTTTAATTTTCCCTTAGCCCCACCTAATTTCAGCACTTATTTCCAAGTTTCTCATCACTCTGTCTGGCCCCTCCCACATTTACTACAAAAAGTATACTTACGAATGTGGAGTCCTCTGCCACTGGGTGGGGATCACTGCACAGATAATAACTTGTACTACAAATGCAGTTTCTGCATCGGGTCCTATATTTCCTTCCTTGAGTAATATCTCTCGATTTAATGCTGCTATCTAAGTGGGCAGTGAAACTCGAAATCTCGGCTTTACCATGAAGTGCCTCTTACAAATTAGTTTATTCTCATGGATGTAACACTTACAGCACATTTGTCGCCATTGACGTTTAAATGATCCAATTTGTAGATATGTATTGTTTATACTGCTAGACCCCTAATTGCCTCTGGTGCATCATGACTCTGGAGGTATTTTTAGCACTGAAATAACCATAAACACATTTTCGCCAATCACTGTGGATGTATTTTTACATGGAGCGCTGGGTCTCAGTTTCACATTATGCAGCATGTCGCTGAGCATGTAAGTTGAAGTCATCTGACCATGCTACATTTAGTATATTGTAGCATATCGGATCGACAGCTGTGCTGGTGTAAACAATATTGCCAGTGCTTCAGCTAGGGACCATCTGCAAATGATTCTCGTGTTTCGAAACCTAAGAGTAGCTTTTCAAAGGGAATGAAGAAATGTACATTTAAAGGTTGTTGGCATTTTTATGAGCTATTTCATACTGTTGTTTTTGGGATTACCCTAGTGTCCTATCCCTTTTTATGCGAGGCAAAGCTGAATATGGCTTCCCATAAAGAAAATGCAATAAGGTATGCAAAAAGGAAAGTCTACATTCTGATAGTAATTCGAGAGAGAAAAGCTCATAATACAGTGGCTGCATTTTGCTTGCGGATATAGGTGAATCACGAAAAGCCTTACTTTAAAGGAGGCACACAAGAAAAAAATGATAGTGTAAGGAAGGTTGCAAAGCATGTTCCGACTCCTGGGTTCCAGGCATAACAGCCACGTCCACTCAGATCGAGAAAATAACCTTTTGTAATTGTATACAAGCTAATGCGATATAAGCATATTATACCGTGAAAGATTAACAGAGTATTCACAACTACCCTCAGAACTCTCCTACTCCTGTTTTACAGGAAAACCGACTGGTTACGCTTCCCCGTCGTTACCTTATCTGTTCCATTTAACTGTAGAAATGTACATGAAAACACCACTTATTGCAGTATAGGAACATGTTCTATTAAATAATGTGTTCAAGTGTACCATTTCCC